>NW_027507789.1:40315016-40933988 GCF_037356315.1 Lithobates pipiens
TTGCATTTCTCTAGAATTTCCAAACTTATATTATAAAAATCGAATGTTATTATTTATGGTATTAAGGTTTGAACAAACTCATAGGATACAGATTTAGCCACTTTGGATGGTCTTAGGAGGCCAGTAATGCTGCACAGCGCTCTGGATGGTGGTCTGAGAGGGCCTGTAATGCATTGCACAGTGCTCTGGATGGTGGTCTGAGAGGGCCTGTAATGCATTGCACAGTGCTCTGGATGGTGGTCTGAGAGGGCCTGTAATGCATTGCACAGTGCTCTGGATGGTGGTCTGAGAGGGCCTGTAATGCATTGCACAGTGCTCTGGATGGTGGTCTGAGAGGGCCTGTAATGCATTGCACAGTGCTCTGGATGGTGGTCTGAGAGGGCCTGTAATGCATTGCACAGTGCTCTGGATGGTGGTCTGAGAGGGCCTGTAATGCATTGCACAGTGCTCTGGATGGTGGTCTGAGAGGGCCTGTAATGCATTGCACAGTGCTCTGGATGGTGGTCTGAGAGGGCCTGTAATGCATTGCACAGTGCTCTGGATGGTGGTCTGAGAGGGCCTGTAATGCATTGCACAGTGCTCTGGACGGTGGTCTGAGAGGGCCTGTAATGCATTGCACAGTGCTCTGGACGGTGGTCTGAGAGGGCCTGTAATGCACTGCACAGTGCTCTGGACGGTGGTCTGAGAGGGCCTGTAATGCACTGCACAGTGCTCTGGACGGTGGTCTGAGAGGGCCTGTAATGCATTGCACAGTGCTCTGGACGGTGGTCTGAGGAGGCCTGTAATACACGCAATGCTCTGGACGGTGGTCTCTGTGGACTTCAGGGATGCCTACTTCCATGTACCCATAATCTGACGCTTCCTGATTTTTGCAGTGGACTCCGAACACTATCAGTTTTACGTTAGGGCTCTGGGCTTGATGGTAGCCTTTGTCAAAGACGTTCCATATGACCAATTTCAATGGAAATCCACATTCTGTCTGCATAAGACAAGAAGGCCTAGTCTGTGGACCATCACATACACCTGATACCCAAAAGCAGGATTGCCCTGGCTGAGTGTCTCTCGGGTGTCATGTCATGTCAGATGCCAGCCTGCCCTGGACACCTCCTTGATGGCAAGAGTCACAGTCGCTGGAAGAAGCATATCTTCTAGTCTACATTCTGAAACTTTGTGATTTGCTTGACCTTTCATCTGGAGGATCAGGATTAAGTTAAACAGTGCCACGACAGTGGCTTACATCAACCATCGGGGAGGCAGAAGAAATCCTGTAGCACAAAGCAAATAAAAGTGGACCGGATTCTGGCTTGGGAAGAACTTTGCTTTCCAGACCCAACCACCATACACACCCTTGGCATGCAAAACTAGAAGGTGGAATTCCTCAGGCATAAACACCTGGACACTAGAGAGTAGGCCTTTCACCCAGAGGTGTTTTATGACCTCTGTGGCAGATGGGAGTTGACTAATGTGGACCTTTTTGGCTTCCAGGTTTGACAACAAACTGATACTTGGATCTGCTAGCCTTTGCTGTGGATGCTCTGATGACTCTGTGGGATGACCTCCACATAATCTATTCTTCTCTTTTTGAAGCTTTTTCTTCAACTACTTTAGAAGATTGGGATGGATGACATTCCGGTGATTCTCATTGGACTGAATTGGCCCAGGAGGACATGGTACTTTGACCTCATCGGACTCCTGGCAGACTCCAGAATCATCTGGATCTTCTGTCCCAAGGGCTGATCTGCCGCCCAGCTTTTCAGTTGCTGGTTTTAACGGTTTGGTTGTTGAAGCCCAGGTCTTAAAGGACAGACACCTATTGGATTCAGTCATTCCTATGCCCTTGAAAGCTAGGAAATTGACTCCTCACAAATTCTATCATTGATCCAATGCTTCGGCCATCCCCTGCCAGCTCTGCACCACATACTGGGTGATCAAAGACCGCTGATCATTCAGTTCTTGGGTCCGCACTGAGCACAAAGGTGACTCTCCATCACCGCTCTCTGATCTGCCCCTCCAGCACTCACTGGAGCGCCGGACTGTGAAGGGGGGCAGGAGTGGCTGGCTCAGGCTCTTAGTGGGGCACTGAGAGGCTGGGCCAGCTTCCGGTCATTTATTGTCTGGATCTAGGCAGAGCCTAGACCGGCTCTGAGATGTCAGCCAACAGTGGGCTTTAGCCCACTATGATATATGAATAAGAAAATAAGATTTATTACTTACTGTAAAACACACTTTTTTTTAAATACATTACAAAAATCAGTCATCTCCCCTCTGTTCTTATGAGATACTCCTACTATTGTGTCCAAATTCCTGAAGGCAACAGCATATACAGATTCACCTGAATACTCATCCAGTGCCCCGTAATGTACCCCCAAAAAAGAACTTTACAGTAAATTTAAAAATTGTATTTCTATGCATGCTTGGCAATGTCCATTAAAACCTGTGTAATAACTCTTTACATCATCACACATTAATGTGCTTTATGCGCTTTGCAATGTGTTGCCTTTCATTCTGATTGGCACTTCAACACACACATGTATAGTAAAAACAAACACACCTGCACTATAGCGCACCACAGTGCACAGATGTGATTTGCTCTGTATGCTTGTGGTTCGCTGTGTTGCCCAAATGCAGTGCAGGTGTAATGTCAGAAGACACGTTAAGGACCCATTTAGAGTGAACTGGCTGCCTTTATAATAGCTATGTGTGTACAAGTCCACATACAACGCCTTGAAAAAGTGTTTCTACCCCTTGAAATTTTCCACATTCCACAAAACATAAATGTATTTTATGTGATAGACCAACACAAAGTGGCACATAATTGTGAAGTGGAAGGAAAATTTATAAATGTTTTCAAAATCTAGAGGAACCAATTGCCTTTAGAAGTCACCTAACTAGTAAATTGAGTCCACCTGTGTGTTATTTGATCTCAGTATAAATGTAGCTGTTCTGTGAAGCCCTCAGAGGTTTGTTAGCGAACCTTAGTGAACAAGAAGAATCATAAAGGCCAAGGAGCAAACCAGACAGGTCAGGAATAAAGTTGTGGGGAAGTTTAACCACTTCCCATCCCAGCCATAGTCATATGGCGTGCGCAGGAGCGATCTTCTAGGGGGGGCGCACGCTTCCGCTGCGTCACTCGGGAGCCGATGTGCGTGCACAACGGCCTTGATGTCCTCCGGGCACCCGCTATTGCCCATTAACAGAGCAGGGCAAACGCACAGATCCATGTCCTGTCAAGTGAGAGGAGACCGATCATGTGTTCCCAGTACAGAGGAACACCGATCATTCTCCTCCCCTTGTATGTCCCCTCTTCCTACAGTTAATGGCTAAGAACCTTGATCTGTCATCTCCTATAGTCGGTCCCCTCCCCCTACAGTTAGAACACTCAGTCAGGGAACACAATTAACGGCTAGATTGCCCCCTAGTGTTAACCCCTTCTCCGCCAGTGACATTTATACAGTAATCAATGATTTTGTATAGCACTGATCGGTGTATAAATTTGAACAGTCCCAAAATAATGTCAAAAGTGTTCGGTGTGTCCGTCATAATAAAAATCGAAGATCGCCGCCATTACTAATAAAAAAAAAAAAATAATAAAAATGCCATAAAACTGTCCCCTATTTTGTAGATGCTATAACTTTTTTGCGCAAACCAATCAATATACACTTATTGTGATATTTTTGGTAAAAAAAAAAAAAAAATGTAGAAAAATACATATCGACCTAAACTAAGGAAATTTTTTTTTTTTATTACCAAAAATATGTAGCAGACTGGCCTAAACTGAGAAAAAAAATGGGGATATTTATTATAGCAAAAAGTGTGTGTGTTGTGTGTGGGTTTTTTTTATTTTTTTTTATTTGTTGCACTATAAACCACAAAAATCATCAGAGATGATCAAATACCACCAAAAGAAGAACACTCAATTTGGAAAAAAGATCACAATTTTGTTTGGGTACAGTGTCGCACGACCGCGCAATTGTCAGTTAAAGCAACGCAGTGCCGTATCGCAAAAAATGCTCAGCCAACATGTAAATCCTATTCATGAGATTTGAGCTGGGCATCTATCTGCAGTGTTTTCTTATTTCTCTCCAAAGCGTTGAGCCCCATGGCTTTCTCCTGCTCCGTAGCTCTGTTATCAGCCTGATGGCTTCTGACAAGTTCTCTGACACAGGAAATAAAAGCAGCCTGAATTTTTAGCAGGCAGCTTGCCGTCTGTCAGAAACCATGAACCAGACCGAGACAGAAGTACAATTAAATCACACTTGTTTATTAATAAAAAAAAAAAAAAAAAAGTAAATAGAATAAACATAGCCAGAGTCCAGTAACCAGATTGAGTAGTCAGCCAGTCCACAGTTCAATAACCAGATTGGGTAATCAGCCAGACCAGAAGTCGGGGATCCAAGTGGAGCAACAGCAAGCAGGGTAAGGAGCAAGAAGGGATGTCAGCAAGCCAGTCTTTTTTACTGCAGAATATTTGCATTCAACACTTCTGGAAGTGTGGGTGTCCTGGCTTCCTCTATGGTTGTGGTTGACACCAACATCACTAGAGGACACAAGGAAAGGGCCACAGAGTGCAGTAGGGGCAGAAAATTCTTTAGCAGTGGTGGAGACAGGGCCGGTTCTACCACTAGGCAAACTAGGCAGCCTCCTAGGGTGCCCTACTGCCTAGGGCGCCCGGCCACTGTTATTACTCTCTTCTCTCTGCAGCAAGCAACTAAGTCTCAGCATCTCAGCATCTCAGCATCTCAGCATCAGCAGGCAGCTGCCGCTCCATTCACACACGGTGTCGGAGGTGCAGCGGTGACGGAGGAATGTGTCTGTGTCCTGACTCCTGAATGAATAGAAGCAAGCAAACTTTCATTGATGGGCGCTGGTGAGGCTGCATTTGATGGGCGCTGATGAGGCTGCCTTTGATGGGCACTTCATTAAAAAGGCGGAGTATACATGGGCAGGGCAGATGGGGGTGGAGTCAGGGGTGGAGCCAAGGGGGTGGAAAAATGAGGTTTCGCCCTAAGGTGTCAAATCATTGCACCAGCCCTGGGTGGAGAGCAAAATCAGCAGCATAGAACAAGTAAGTATTACCCATTTTCTTTTAGAAGCAGTGCTTTGTATTATATTTTTTCAGAAGTGACAGTTGCTTTAAATCCTTAATTTTATATGTGTAATTGTAAATCGGATGCCCACAGGAAGTCATTTATTTATTTATTTTTTATCTTTTTCTATTTCTTTGATTTGTGGCCACAAAAGGGTTAACCTGTTAGAATCTCCACAAAGCAAAAGTCATTGCTTTTAAAATTGAAATATTGCAGAGGGCTGTGATCAGATATTATCTGTGAAAAGTTGCACATAAATTTCTCCTTGTCATCTCTTGCAGTGGGATTTCACCCAGCAGTGGCAGCCAGAGAAAAACTGATCACTTTAGTATAGATTGCCGGAGCCTGGCTAATGAATGCCTCAGGCTTCCGGCTCAGGGCAAAATCACTGGCTACAAAAAGGATTTAAAGAATTAGCTGACTTAATATCAGCCAGCCACAATTGTTTTAAGGCTAAAATGCATTTTTATTGCAAAATGTGAATGGGATAAGTAAAGGCGATTATATACTTTCTTCCTTAGTCTTTATTCAGCTTTTCCCTTCATTTCCTGCTCTATAACTGTAATATTTTTTTTTTTTTCCTATAATTCATTTATTTTGGTACATGGCAGACTGTTATTCCACCTAGCTGTTTGATGTCTCTGGTAGACAGACATCGATGCTTGAGTATTCAGGCCTGTACACCTGTTACGGCTATTGGAAGAGATCCAGCTATCTCCATTGGATTTTTACATTTATGGATCAATACACCCAAAGGAGGTGCCTGGTAGACTAATGCCCCGTACACACGAGTGGATTTTCCATTGGAAAAAACTTGGATGGTTTTTCCGACGGAATTCCGCTCAAGCTTGCCTTGCATGCACACGGTCACACACAAGTTCTCAGAACCTTCGACTATCAAGAATGCGGTGACGTACAACACTACAACGAGCCGAGAAAATGAAGTTCAATGCTTCCGAGCATGTGTCGAATTGTTTCCGAGCATGCGTAGGAATTTTGCGCATCAGAATTTGTACAATCGGAATTTCCAATCGGAACTTTTTCCGACCGAAAAATGGAGAACCTGCTCTCAGGTTCCCGCCAACAAAAGTCCGATGGAGCATACACACGGTTGGAATTTCCAATCAAAAGCTCACATCGGACTTTTGCTGGGGGAATTTCCGATCCTGTGTACGGGGCATTAGTCATCCCCGGGCTTCTTATGTTTTAGACACTACAACCGTGAGATCACTGTGTCATCATTTCTAACTCTGTCCACCTAGCAGATATGAGAGCTTCTACTCAATTTTTGGCGTTCAAGTTCTTTCTGTTACATTCTGGTATTAAAAAAATCCTGCAAAGAGAGTGGTTATCCTTGATAAAGGCCACTGAAGGTGCACCGACCCAGAAATTCATAGAGCTCTCATCAATAATGCAACTTTTAGCCATCGTCAAGTCTTTTTAAACACCCATCGGCTTCATTTTGATAGTATTTTTTTTTTTTTTTTGAATAGCACAAGTTTATTTAAATAACTTAGTAATACAAGAAAAAAACATTAGGTACAGACATAGATCCCACAGTGAATGCAGGGTATTAGCAGGTCATACATATGAGATCGGACAATCTTGACGATAACACAGGTTCAGCTTACTCAACACACGTTTCCAAGCTCTCCGCCCATCTGTCCCAGACTTTGATATTTAGCAGGGCAACCACGATGCCTATAGACCATTTTTATGTAAGGTAGCTTACTATTAATATCCATAATCCACTCACGAGCGGTGGGTGGAGCAGGTCGCATCCAGTATTTAGCCACCAACTTTCTTGCACTAAATAACGTTGAGTGTAAGAATGTGGCTAATAATTTAACTATATTGGTATCCGGAAGCATGCCAAGTATACAAGCTTTTGGGTCCAGTTGTAGGGGCGAACCCATATGATCATGTAAAAACGTAATAATCTGAACCCAGTATGCCTGGATCCTTGGGCACTGCCACATTAAGTGGTAGAATGTACCTACAGGGCTAGGGCATCTGGTGCATCCTGGGTTGTAATCAGGGTAATATCTAGCGATTCTGGCAGGGGTTAGATATGATTTATGTACAATGTACACCTGCTTGACATTCTCCAGTATTTCGTCCCATTCCTCCCCTTCCGAGGGGCCCAAATCCTCCTCCCACCTAATCTTAGCTCTTTCAGTGATTTGCGCCACCGTTCGGGCTCTCGGCAGACTATACAGGGTCGAGATCAATTTAACCGGGTCATCACCCAGTATCTGATCCAAAATGGCTAGCGGCTGTACATTCGGGAGGCCTTGAGCAAACTGTGATCGGAGCTATTGTCGCAACTGTAAATATCGGAAGTGCATGTAAGGGGGTAAATCAAATTCCGCCTGCAAGGCACGGAAGTCTTGAATTCCGAGTGGAGACACCACTTGGTGTAGGTAAATAATGCCCCTAGAGGCCCATAATTCTACATCAGGGATTCGACTCAATTCCCGCAATAGGGGGTTATGCCATATCGGAGTATGTGAGTGGTAAAAGTCAGCTCCCACTAATCTAAGGGCCAGTCTCCAAATACACTGGTGATGAGGCAGTATCTGGGTCCGGGTATCCCCCCATCTTACCTCCTCTAAAAATCATTTGAAGGGGGGTATGTGTATGAAGTTCAGCACCCCTACACACTAAGGCCTGATATCTGTGCCCATCCGACTTGTGCAGGTGGTAGAAATGAGAAAGTTGTGCCACAATGTAGTATGCGCGGAAATCTGGGAGGGCCAACCCCCCCCCCCCCCCAATAGAGGCCGGATTTTTAAGGGTGTTCCAAGCCAACTTATGCCTAGATGAGCCCCAGATAAAGGTGTTGAGACTACCGTCTAGTGTTTTGAAAAGCCATAGGGGGATCATAACAGGGGAGTACCAGAGTATATAGAGGAGCTTCGGCAGCAGAATCATTTTAGAGAGATTGATCCGCCCCATAACCCCAATGGGGAGACGGGACCGAGCCTGCGTACGTGTTTTCATATATAAAAGCAAAGGTTCGATGTTGCACTGGACGTAATCTCGAGGTTCTCTTGTGATCTGTACCCCCAGATACTGGATCACAGAGACTCTGGACAATGGGAGAGAGGCGGTACAATGGTCTTGTGGGGACAGGTCCAGAGGCAAGATCTGTGATTTGGACCAATTTATACGCAGGCCGGAAAGACTGCCAAACTCCTCTATAACCTCCAGGGCGACCCGCAATGATGGGCCCAAATCTTCCAGATACAGTAGGGTATCATCCGCGTACATACTCACCGATTCCACCAGAGAGCCGCTCCGGAGATCAACTATTCCCGGGTGGGCCCGAAGTGTAGCGGCCAGTGGCTCCGCTGCCAGAGCATACAGCATGGGGGGGAAAGCGGACACCCCTGACGGGTCCCACGCCCTAACGGGAAGGGATCTGACACCCAGCCATTAACCGCAACCCTAGCCACCGGACGGTAGTACAGTAAGGTGACCCATTTAACAAAATTGGGGCCAAAGCCAAATTTACCCAAGCACTTCCAAAGGTAATCCCATTCAATGGAATCGAACGCCTTGGCAGCGTCTAACGACACTACTGCCCTTGACCCCACCAAATCGTGCACGGCCTGAATGTTCATATATAGGCGGCGGATATTCATGGCCGTATTTTTCCCGGGCATGAACCCCGTTTGGTCTGGGTGGATAAGAGATAAAATGATTCCACTCAGGTGGGTAGCAAGTATTTTTTAGCCAATATTTTGATATCGGCCTGGAGCAGTGAGATGGGGCGGTATGAATCCGGAAAATGGGGGTCTTTTCCTAGCTTGGGTATTACTATAATAATGGCTTGTCTTAAAGTATCAGGGAGGGATTCGGATTCGAATATGTAATTAGTGTTGAAAATATTTTTATTAAGACATGTCAAATAAAAAAAAAAACAATAAACAGTAACCATCATGAGGCATATGCAGACAGAAACAGTAACTGAGGTACAATTACAGGAGACCGGCTAACGACAAACGGCCACAGCCGGTCCCTGACAGCAGGCTTGGAGAGTAGAAAAGACGGCCTGTGCTCCGATCCCTAAGGTCACAGTAGGGAGAAGCACCCATGGGTTACTACATGATGCAGTTTTTAGACAAGATCATAAAAAAAAAGAACAGAAAGGAAGAGAGGAGAGAAAGGAGCAAAGTAAAGAGGAGCAAGGCAGTGTAGGGGAAAGCTAAATAGCAGAAGAAGAGGAAGAAAAAAGGGGGAGGAAGGGGGGAGGGGGGAAGGAATTTGGGTAGGGGGGGTAGGGTAAGGGAGAGCCCACAGCGTCCTCATGCGTTTAGGATTTGGTTCATTAAAGTGTCAGAAGAAGAGAAGCGGAGCCAGATTGACCACTGAGAAACAAATTTGGTGTAAGTGTCATTGTCCAGTGCCAACATCTCCTCCATTCTCATGGTGTCATTCATAATCGATACCCACCGTGACAATGGGGGGGTGGTCGTCGTCTTCCAATAGGCAGGTATCAGCTGCCTAGCGGAGGACATAAAGAAACGGAGCAACCTTTGTCTCTGTGATTTAATAGACCCTGGCAGAATAGAGAGTAATGCAATTTTTGGAGAGATAGGAACCGGGGTATCAGCCAAGAGATTGTAACATTCAAAAACCTGTGTCCAGAAGGGGCGGATCCTCTCACAGTCCCACCAGACATGCATGTAAGTTCCGACTGAAGCTTCACAGCGCCAACAGGTGGCCGGGGTAGACGGGAAAATCCTGTGCAAAGTAGCAGGATCCCTGTACCACCTGGATAATAGCTTGTAGTTCTTTTCTTGGGAGTAGCAGGAGATTGTTGACTTATGTGTGAAATGAAAAGAGGTATGCCATTCCGGCACAGAGATGTCCTCACCCAAATCCGCAGACCACAGCCTGGTGTAATGTGGGAGTTGATCATGTGCTAAAGTCTGTAGTAGGTTATATAAGGAGGACAGTAAGTGTTTGGGAGTTTCAGGGAGCGAACACAGTTCCTCGAAAATGGTAAGTTTGCGATGTATCTGAGAGGAGGAGTGTAGTCGTTTGGCAAATGCGGACACATGTAGGGCCGTGAGCCAATCACCGGATTCTGTCACAGAGACCGGGGTGCCCTGAGAGGGGTGCACAAAGGTACGGGCCTGCGGCCAATCTGTGCGCTTAAAAGGTCCTAGGGAGGCCGCCCCCGCACTTTGTGGCAAAGCAGGATGGTCAAAGAGGGACGTCAAGGGGCCCGGGTCCGAGGAGAGAGTGGAGTTTAGTCCCGTCCTGTACCACATCGTCAGAGAGGCCAAAGTCAGAGGGGACAAGGAGGTCATACGAGAGTAGCCCAGGTTATAACCCCATGGAAGGGCTCGGAGATCTACAGGGGAAAGGTCCTGTTCAACAGACACCGAGGCCTTGCAGGAAGGGCGAGAGAACCACTCAATGATGCGAGTCATATGAGTGGCCTTATGGTAAGTCTCAAAGTCAGGGAGGCCTGTGCCTCCCAAAGTCTTCGGGATCGTCAGTAGTTTAAATTTAACCCTGGGGAGGCCCCGGCTCCACAAGAATCTGATTGCCAGCGAGCGTAGGGAGGTAAAAAACGATTTGGGGACGTGGATGGGTATTGTTTGAGATAAGTATAGGAACTTGGGTAGAGTGTCCATCTTCAGGATATTAATCCGTCCGAACCAGGGCAAGGGAGATCCCCCCCACTCCTCGAGGTCTTTCCGTATACGGTTAAGCAAAGGGATATAATTCAGAGAAAACAAATCAGCTAGGTTGGAGGGTATAACAACCCCTAGGTACGAGATCCCCTTAGCCTGCCATTTAAATGAAAAGTTGGATTGCAGAAGGGACAGCGTGGAGGGGGTAAGGGATATGTTAAGGGCTTCCGTCTTAGAGATGTTGAGCTTAAAGTTACTATAGATACCAAAGCGTTGAAATTCACTAAGTAGGGATGGTATGGAGATGTGTGGATTCTGAATATACACTAGGAGGTCATCAGCATACAAGGAGAGTTTGTGATGAGCAGACGGAGTTTGAATACCAAGAATGGAGGGGTTTTGACGTATGGCACAAGCCAAATGCTCAATGATGATGACAAAGAGGAGGGGGGATAGGGGGCAGCCCTGCCGAGTACCGTTGGCAATATCAAAGGGAGCCGACGTTGTGCCGTTGACCAGGACCGTAGCCGAGGGTCGGGAGTATAGGGACATTACTTTTGATATGAAGGAAGCTCCGAGGCCAAGTTGTTCTAGAGACAGCTGTAGAAACCTCCAACTGACCCTATCGAATGCCTTTTCGGCGTCGAAGGATAAGAGGCAAGCTCTCAGACCTTTACGTTGGATCAGGGATATGAGATGTATCGTCTTGGTGGTGTTGTCCCTTGCCTCCCTGCCAGGGACAAACCCCACCTGATCATTATGAATAATCTTAGGCAATAGGGGAGACAGACGGGTGGCTAGGACTTTTGCGAATAGCTTGATATCTATATTGAGCAGGGAGATGGGCCGATAGCTGCTGCATTGGGACGGGTCTTTGCCCGGTTTAGGGATAATAGAAATGTTAGCAGACAAAGATTCCTTTGACGGGAGAATAGAACTGTCCACCGAGTTAAAGGCTTTCATCAGAAGGGGAGCAAGCTGGGGGGCAAAAGTTTTGTAGAACCGGGGTGTAAAGCCGTCAGGGCCCGGGCATTTCCCCACTTTAAGGACTTTAATAGCCTGTAAAAAGTCAAAGGTAGTCAGGGGCTCGTCTAAGGTCGCTGCGTCCACAGCGTCAACAGTGGGTAAAGCGGTCTCCAGGACATAAGCCTGCGTGGGGTCTGAAGATGAAGGGGACCCAGCTGGGGGGGTTGCATGCGGGAGGTTATAGAGCTGGGAGTAATATTGCCTGAAGGATGCAGATATCCCAGAAGTGTTAAATGTTTTCGTTTGGTCTGGTCGAACAAGGAAGGGGATAGAATGTCGCGGGGGTCTAGGATGAATGACCCTAGCCAGGTGCTTACCACATTTGTTTGCCAGAGAGTAGAAGTGGTTCCGCGCTTTATCCCTGGCGATCAGGGAATGCGCGTCTAGGAGTTGGAGTAGGTCTCTGCGGGCATTGGAAAGCTGGACAAAAACAGTAGGGTCCAAGTCCTTTTTGTGGAGGGGTTCGAGGTCCGCAATGATAGTGAGGAGTCTGCGTATGTCATGGGCTCGGGCCTTTTTAAGGCGAGAACCATGTTGTATAAGGGTGCCCCTGAGCACACATTTTAGAGTGTCCCACTGGTTCATAGGGGAGGTAGTGTCAGAGGAATGGTCACCTACAAAGTCCCGAATGGCCTTAGAAACATCCGCCAAACACACGGTGTCCCGCAGCAGATTGTCGTTAAGTCTCCAGTTCGCTCCCTGACGGACAGCAGGGGGGCGAACCAGAGTCAGGTAGACGGGGGCATGGTCAGACCATAGAATATTACCGATCGAAGTGTGGAGAGGTGTGTCAAGCAGGGATTGTGATATGAGGAAGTGGTCCAATCTACTATATGAGTCGTGTGCAACGGAAAAGTAGCTGTAATCCCTTTCCGTTGGATGCTGGATTCGCCAGGCATCCACCAGATGGGAAGAATGTAGAAGTGATCTAATGCGTGCTAAGGTGGAACGGGGAACAGAAGACTTACCCGAGGATGTGTCTGCGGACGGGGAGAGGGCAACGTTTAGATCACCTCCAAGAATGAAAGTTGACCCTCCGAAGGAGGACAGTCTGGTGAGGACCGAGGAGAGGAACCGAGCCTGGCCCACGTTCGGCACATAGATGTTAGCCACTGTAAAAAGAAAATCATTTAGCTTCAATTTCAGGAAAATATAACGACCTGAGTTATCTATTAGAGAGTCTAGGATCTCCGGGTTGAAAGATTTATGAAAGGCAACAGACACCCCCTTAGACTTGGTCTGAGGATTAACACTATGAAACCATTGTGAGTAATATCTATTGCGCAGGGCTGGGATAGCTCCGGCGCGAAAATGCGTTTCTTGAAGCAGCAGGATTTGCGCACGCTTCTTGTGAAAATGGTAGAGTGTCTGGCTCCGCTTCTCAGGCGTGTTGAAACCCCTACAATTAAAGGAAGCAAAGGTTATGGAGCCGTCACTAGCCATGGGGGGGCCGTAGGGAGGAGCTGAGAATCAATATGAAAGGTGGTATTATGGGCAAACTTTGGAGGGTGTGGGAGCGGGAGAAGAGGTCGGGCCAGGGGGGCAAGGGGAGGGGCAGAGGGTGGGAGGACACAAGCAGAGGGAAGACAGAGGGAGGAAAGAAGGCAGGAAAAGAGAGAAAAAACAGCAGAACAACCTCATATAGGGAGCAATGAGAAATAAATGCAGGGATACCCGTTCCCGATAGAGTCAACAGGGGTATACATAAGACAATAGTTGTAAACATCAGTAGTGGGAAACAGGCCCGTGAGGTCTGGTATAAAACAACATTTAGTAGAACAAAAACAAAAAAGGCCACTGGGTGGCTCCAAAAGGGAAGCAGCATACAGGAAAAAAGCCTGTCAGATAGGCACAAATTGGTGCGCCCCACAGCGACCATAGGAACACCGTGGGGCGCACAGCACAAACAAAAAAAAAAAAAAAAGGGGAAAACTAACAGATAAAGAACCCGTGAAAAGGAAAACAAAAAACACGAAAAAAGGGAAAAAAAGGGGGGGGGGGGGCGAGGAGCTGAGTCACCAAGCCGGGCAGCTCCCCGCACCCTGGCCCCACGGGTAAACCAGAGATAGCTGCGACCTGTAAAGTGAACTAAATAACATATTAACAGAAAGTACTTAGCGGTCATCCATAAATGCATTTGCAAACCGGCATAAAATAGAAACAACCAGAGGGGACATAGTAACAACTGGAGAGTAAGGTAAGGGCAACCCAGGAGGGGTACAAAAACCTGGAAACAAAAGGGTTAATCAGCAGTAAAGCTATTCGACCCGCTAGGGTCAAGGCACTTCATAGGGGAGGGCCCCAGAAGTGAAAAAAGAGAAACTGGTCCAGGTGGGCCCGCAGACACGGATCAGCCATTAGGATCCTGAGGCAACGGAGATCGAGGGGTGCGCCTACGGCCTTGCTTCTGCCATTGAGGAGTGTAGGGAAGGCCGGGTGTGGTCGGAGCAAACGGCCAATCGGGCAGCGTAACTTGAGGCAGTTCAAGTGTACTGAGGAATGTAGGCAGGTCCCCTATTGTACGGAATATGGCGGTTTTCCCCGCGTGATGCACTCGAAGGTGGAACGGAAAGCGCCACTGGTATTTAATTTGCCTTGCCTGAAGGAGCTGCGTGAGAGGTCGCAGGGATTTCCGCATCGCCAAGGTTTGGCGGGAGAGATCAGGAAGGAGCATGACAGGCGTGTCGTTGAATAGGATCGACTGTTGTGTGCTGGCGGCCCTCATGATGTCCTCCTTTACTTTGTAAAAATGGATACGGCAAAGAGTGTCACGGACAAAGGAGGGGTCAGGGGTGCGAGGACCCGATGTACGGTGCACCCGGTCCAATTCGATCGGGTCATCTTTGGGTCGTTGGAGTAGCTGGTTAAAGATGGCCGTAACCGCAGCAGGTAGATTCTTGGGTTCAACCGATTCAGGTATCCCCCGTATGCGTATGTTGTTGCGGCGACTGCGGTTTTCGAGGTCATCCTGCTGATATGAGAGTTGTTGAAGCAGGACAGTGTGGGCATTTAGGATCTGGTCGTGTGACTGTACAGCGTCTCGCAGGCCATCAACCGTGTTGTCCACATCATCAAAGCGTACCCCCACATCTTTTCTCAGGTCTGAAATCTCCTTCCGATATGTTTCCTCAATCCGATGCACACAGCGTTCAAAGTCATCTTTAGTGGGAAGGGACCTCAGGTAACCGTGCAGGGATCTGATTTGCGATTCCATGTCCCACCCATCCCCCGATCCCAAGGAGGCATTCGAGCGGCTTCTGGTGAGCCTGGGGGAGAGGGCAATGTCCTCGGGGTGTGAGAGTGAACTGTGGGAACGCGCCTGAGGCTGCAGGGGTGGTTCAGAGTGTGCTGGTGACGGAGGAGCCGGCGGCTCTTTAGGTGCTGGGCGGTGTTGTGAAGACAACCGTCCGTGGCCGAAGTAGTCATCTAAATCCCCTCCTGGGTGACGGCTACTGCCGCCCCTGTGCGCCTTGGGCTTGTCTTTCCCCATGGAGCTGAGTATGGTCCGGTTTGCAATGAAAAAATAAGTCCCGGGGGAGCGAGGAGCCGAGTGCGGCCCGACTCACCGCTCCATACGGCTGGCCAGGCCCTTACAGAAGAAAGAACAGGTCAGTTAGGAGAGGCTTGCATACGATGAGACGAGATTATATAGGCATGCGACAATGCGAGGTAGTATCCACAGTAGCAAATCCGAGAGGTATACTGGCTTGCGATCTGAGCGGATGTAAGGTCATCTAGGTAGGAGCAAAAGAAATCCGTCTATCCCCTGTTGCAGTAGAATAAACAAATATGCAGTGAAAGCCAGAACAGATCCGCAAGCAGGGGGAAACAGGAGACCGCAGGGGGTATTTGAGGCAGGATGCTTGGGACAGTGAGCCAGCGAAGCAAGTTAAGTTCAGTATGGATGTATGCAAGATAAGTTCAGCATGGATGTACAGCCACAGGGAAAAGGCATGCAAAGCAAGTTCTCCAGGAGGGGGGGGATATGGGAGAGCAGCCAGGCCAGCGCAGGGAGGCAGATAGCAGCCGCTGTAGTAGACCGGAGTGGTCTCGGAACGAATCCCCGGGCTGCAGCTGTAGGAAACTCCGGGGATCTTCAGGCCTTAGTAGGCCGCACTAGGCCGGAGCCGGCCGCGGGCTCCCCGGGGTCCGCGGGGGCCCGAAAACGCCTCAGAAGGATCCCGGGTGAAGGGGGAGAGAGCGATGGGGGTCTGATGGTAGCCCCTTACCTCACCCTCCGGTGCAGCAGCGTTAGTCTTCGGCGGCCCGGCAGGCCCAAGATGGCGGCGGCCGGCGGGGTCTCGAGCGGCGGGTCCGGGCGGTCAGGAGCCTCAGCGCCGATGGATACAGGGCCCGGAGTGCGTGGAAGCACAGCCCGATCTCGGCCGGGCGATCCAGGAGGCACAATCTGCTAGGGATGCAGAGGATGGCGGCGGATAGCTCCGTGGACGCTCGGAGCTCCTCAATCATGCATCCACCGCCATTCGCGTCAGGCCACGCCCCCTCCTCGAATATGTAATTAAATAGTTTCAGTAACTCCGGTACCAGTGTCTCGGAGTACTGGGAATAAAAATGTAGTGGAATACCATGTTGACCAGGGGCCTTGACCGAGGCCAGGGAAGTTATGGTAAGGTTAATCTCATCCATTGTTAAAGGAGCCTCGAGGTCCCTAACCTGCGCGTCGGACAGCCGGGGAAGGGGAACTCCCTGCAAATATACCCCAGTCTCAGCCCTCGGGGTGTTCACTTGCGAGGCATATAAGGCCGCATAATACTCCCTAAACATCTTAGCTATCATCGGCGGATCAGTCACCTCCTCGCCCTGTCGGTCGGTCAACAAGACCACCACCGGGGGCCTGGAGTCCTGATGTGCCAAATAAGCCAGGAGCTTTCCTGCCCGTTCCCCCCTGTTCGAACACTCCCTGCACAATAAAAAAAAAAAAAAAAAGCTTCTGTTTAGCCTGCTCAAATTGGAGATGGTCAGCTACCCGTGTGTGGTGTCTGAGTACCTGGGCCTTAGTGGGTGTAGGGTCAGTGGTAAAGTTGGTGGTCGCTGACTCCAATCCCTGAAGGGCTTTTTGCAACAGATGCAAACGTCCTCCTGGGCATGCTGCATGGGGAATAGAACATCCTCAGCTTGGCTGATCCGGGTCTTAGTTTCTTTCACCCGGTCCCTTAGCTTGGCCAGGTCCTGCCGGATCAGCGACACATCCACCTTAACCTCCTCGAGCTTTGATGTCAAAGTGGATTGACAGGTGGAGATTGCCTCTAGCACTTTCGTGGTGTCCGGCATGGTGGGCTCCGCTGGCGGAGGTGACGGTCCTCCATGTTGGCCCTCATGGTCCCGCCGGTACTTGTCGAGCGCAGCAGCCGCCGCAGTGTTCCTCTTTGGCGGAGACATGTCCACCTGCTCAGGATATTAGCGGGTACGATTGTATAGCCGGTGGGAACACAGGATGGTTGCAGGAGGTCGCGGTAAGAGCGGAGCTCAGCTCACACGCGTCTTACTCCATCGCTGGCCAGGCCACGACCCATTTCGGTAGTTTAAGCATAAATCTTAAAGGCAGTGCTGACTGTCGCTTTAACCACTTGCGTTAAGATCCAATTCACACACACAAATTATGAATTAGAGACTTATCCCACTATTTTCAGTTGGCACAGTGCAAAGGTTCAACTAGCTAGAGAAAGGCAAATTTTGTTTCTGTTCTGGGAATCCATTGTTCTAGATAAACCTGTGTTTAACCACTTGCTTACTGGGCACCTAAACCCTCCCTCCCGCCCAGGTCAATTTTCAGCTTTTAGCACTGTCACTCTTTGAATGACAATTGCGCGGCCATACAACAATGTACCCAAAGGAAATGTTTATCATTATTTTTTCCCTACAAATAAAGCTTTCTTTTGGTGGTATTTGTGTGTGTGTGTGTGTGTGTGTGTGTGTGTGTGTGTGTTTTTGTTTTTTTGTTGTTGTTGTTAAAATGAAAGACCAAATGAAATAAAATACAAAACCATTTTATATTTTGTTAATACATTTTTCAGGTAATTTTTCTGCTTCATTGATGTACGCAGATGAAGCTACACTGGAGTGCACTGATAGTCTGCACTGATGGACACCAATAGGCTGCATTGATAGGTGGCAGTGATAGGCACTGGTGACGCTGATGGGCGGCACTGCTAGGTGGCACTGATGAGGCACTGATTGGCACCACTGGTGGGCATTGATAGGTGGCACTTTTGTACTAGTGGGCACTGATTCGTGACACTGGTAGGCGACAGTGGCAGGCGGTACTGGTGGGCACATATGAGGCGGCTTTCACCTCTTCCTCTTCGGGACCAATGTCCCTTCAACAGAAGCTGGTGATCAGATTTTATTTTTTTTCTCCTCACACTGTCAGTGTGAGGAGAAAAAATGATTACCGAGCTTCTGTTTAAATTACGTGATCAGCTGTCTTTGGCTGACAGCTGATCACGTGGTAAGGGGTCGGGATCGACTCCTTACTAAGATCTGTGATCAGCCAAGTCTCATTGATTTAAGGGTGATCACAGCGCGTGTCCTTTAGGGGGGCGTGGTGATCTTGCAAAGGGGAGGACGTCTATTGATCGTGTGCTTTTGGGATATAAGGTTCAGATGTTGCCTGGACTGAAATTGCTGTCATAAGGTCTTAGATACAGGCCATTTCCCTTCCTCATCAGTGTACTGGACTGTGAGTTCAGTGAAGAGTGCTCTCCTGTGCTGTGTAGTGTTCCTGACATTGCACTAGGTACCAATAGCTGTGCAGTGATGCAGGGTAACTGGATGCTAAGGACATTTTGCATTATGGTCCCCTTAGACTGTCCAATATTCCCAGTTGTTTAAGGAGAATATTGTACTCTCTGAGCCAATTTCTAACCATTTTGATGTATCCCTTGCTCTAAACCTCCTATCCTGTTACAAGTTCTACAAACAAATTACAAAAAGAAAACCCCTAGACTGGTGGAGTGGGAGTGAATGGACTGTTGCCTGACTGAACCACCGAGATGTAATCCGATTCTATCTGCTAAAAACAGATGGTTGGGGGATCCATTCTGTAGTTTGACAGCTGACGGAATATCAACGTCTAATAGCCATGAAAGTCTTTTTTCAAGGGCAGGTTAACCGCCTCCTTCATGTGGACTCTTGCTAAATGTGGGGCTTCTTGGTAGGTGGGATTGGATTTCCCAATCCAACCAAATATCTCCTTGAGAAGTGATAAGATAGCCCTGCACACTCTCTTGCTGGCTTTCAAAAACAAATAAATCTTAAGAATTTGGAAGATGGGTCTGTTAGGAATCCTGGAGGACGTTTGAATGGTCCTACCAAACCATGTGGAAACCTCCCTATCCCAACGCTGGAAGTCAAGCTTGAACTGTTGCGTTAGCGGGGCAAAATAGAGTTCAAAGGCCCTACTTAATTTTTTGGGGATATTTCTGACTTTGTCCATTTAATGTTAAATTGGTTAGCTTTCTGTCACTAAAGGGGTGGGCAAGCTACGTATGGGCACAACTCCAGCTGAAGGGATGGAAAGGATGTAACTGGGAGGTTACCAAAAACAATATATTGTCCACATAAGTGGCTAGTTAGTATACTGCTCTTAAATCCAGGAGAACATCAGATGGTCAAGTGGGGTCCACACAGCTAAACAGAACTGAGTTAATGTGATGTGTGAGGCCTGTTCTTTGCTTCTTTCTAGTGTGAGCTCAGGTTGCGTGATGACGTATTTTCAAGGAGTGTGTTCATTTCAGCTTTGGCGCTAGGCATTATTTAGCCTAGAAGAGGAATGGCCACCAGGAACGGATGTTGATGCAAAGAGGTCAGCTGGAACGTGATGGCTGTCAGAGCTTTTTTTCAATTTGTTTTTTTTCCCCCCATTTCAGGTGTGGTAGGGAGCGGAAAAGACCGGAGGATATGCTCTTTCTTATCTTTGCATATCATTTTTTTTTAATACTAAATTTATTGATTACTACAATGTGTTTATTTTTTTTATTTTATTTTTTCATGTCCTTGCTATGGATATTTATTAGACGGTGTGTGCAAGGGAGACAGAATTTTGATAATGATGATTAAATAGTGTTTGTAGAGTAGAACCTAGCAGGTGTTATGAAACACATGGTCTGTGAACCAAACAGATTCTCCTCGTGTTTTAAGGAGTTAGAAAATGTAAGGATCAGTCCTTCCATGCATTTATACATATTGTGCCATTCTTAGAAGAAAGCCTCAAAGGGGAATTCTTGTAAGTTGAAGGTGTTAAACAAATATGGCGTAATGCATGCAATGAACCTCTTACTGTAGAATATGTCCTCCTTCTTTTCTATATCATACAATGTTTTAAGGCCATTAATTGTTGTTTCCAGGCAAGAGTGAAATCTATCAGTGGGTCCCTAAGGCTAGGTTCACACTTGAGCAGCAACTTTTTAGTCTATTTTTTTACATGCATTTGTACACTTTTCACATTTTAAAACATGTTTCGATCTGATCGTTGTTGTTTAGGCCGTTTAAAATTAGGGTCATTAGAAGGACGAGACGGTTTTAAGATGCAATTCCACACATAATGCATGTTTTTCAGGTGCTCTTATTAAAGTCTATGTGGCCAAAAACACATACTGCTGCCCTAAAAGACGATTGAGCACAGCAGCACCCTTCTTACAGAACCCAAAAGTTTAGACAATCTGCTTAAGATTATAATAATAATAATAACAATAAAATTAACATTTTATTGGACATTTTTACCGTATTTGTGGGCTGTAATTGTATAAACCAAATTGAAATTTGATCTGTAAATACAGTGCATCCGGAACTTATTCACAGCACTTCACTTTTTCCACATTTTGTTATGTTACAGCCTTATTCCAAAATGGATTAAATTCATTATTTTCCTCAAAATTCTACAAACCATACCCCATAATGACAACTTGAAAGAAGTTTGTTTGAAATCTTTGCAAATGTATTAAACATAAAAAAAAAAAAAAAAAAAAAAATCACATGTACAGGCATGTATTCACAGCCTTTTGCCTTTGCATTCAAAACTGAGCTCAGGGGCATCCTGTTTCCACTGATCATCCTTGAGATGTTTCTACAACTTGAATGGAGTCCACCTAAATTCGGTACATTGGACATGATTTGAAAAGGTACACACCTGTCTATATAAGGTCCCACAGTTAACAGTGCATGTCAGAGCACAAACCAAGCCATTAAGTCCAAGGAATTGGCTGCAGACCTCTGAGACAGGATTTTATTGAGGCACAAATCTGGGGAAGGGTACAGAAAAATTTCTGCAGTGAGCAGTGACCTCCATCCGTAAATGGAAGAAGTTTGGAGCCACCAGGAATCTTCTTAGAGCAGGCCGTCTGGCCAAACTGAGCGATCAGGGGAGAGGGCATTAGTCAGTCAGGGAGGTGACCAAGAACCCAGATGGTCACTCTGACAGAGCTCCGGTGTTTCTCTGTGGAGAGAGGAGACCCTTCCAGAAGAACAACCATCTCTGCAGCACTCCACCAATCGGGTCTGTATGGTAGAGTGGCCAGACAGATGCCACTCCTAAGTAAAAGGCACATGACACCCCCCGCCTGGAGTTTTTGCCAAAAGGCACCTGAAGAACCCTGACCATGAGAAACAAAATGATCTGGTCTGACGAAACAAAGATTGAACTCTTTGGCCTGCATCCTGTCTGGAGGAAACCAGGCACTGCTTATCACCTGGACAATACTATCCCTACAGTGAAGCATGGTGGTGGTGGTGGCAGCATAATGCTGTGGGGATGTTTTTCAGCAGCAGGAACTGGGAGACTAGTCCGGATCAAGGGAAAGATGAATGCAGCAATGTACAGAGACATCCTTGATGCAAACCTGCTCCAGAGCGCTCTGGACCTTAGACTGGGGCGAAGGTTCATCTTCCAACAGAACAATGACAATAAGCACACAGCAAAGACAACAAAGGAGTGGCTACAGGACAACTCTGTGAATGTCTTTGAGTGGCCCAGACTTGAACCTGGTTGAACATCTCTGGAGGGGTCTGAAAAATGGCTGTGCACCAACGCTCCCCATCCAACCTGATGGAGCTTAAGAGGTCCTGCATAAAAGAATGGGAGAAGTGGTCCAAAAATAGGTGTGCCAAGCTTGTAGCATCATACTCAAAAAGACTGGAGGCTGTAATTGGTGCCAAAGGTGTATATGTATGTGTGTGAGATTATAAATATATTCTCTATCTCATGTCCAATCAACTGAATTTAGCACAGGTGGACTCCATTCAAGTTGTAGAAACATCTCAAGGATGACCAGTGGAAACGGGATGCCCCTGAGCTCAATTTTGAATATCGAGGCAAAAGGCTGTGAATACTTATGTAAATGTTTTTTTTTTTTTTTTTTTTTTTTTTTTTTTTATAAATTTGCAAAGATTTCAAACAAACGTCTTTCAAGTTGTCATTATGGGGTATTGTTTGTAGAATTTTTCAAAAATAATGAATTTGATCCATTTTTGAATAAGGCAAAACGTGGAAAAAGTGAAGTGTTGTGAATACTTTCCAGGATACACTGTAGTTACGTCACGTAAAGCACTGAAAGCAAGAAATGTCTAGTTACTGTATTGACACAGACCATAAGCATCATAATGGGGATTAGTGTGGCAGAGTATTTCATGTATGCTAGACTGGTCAGTACACATGGTCGGACATTCCGAAAACAAAATCCGTCTGATTTTTTTTTTCCGACGGATTTTGTCCTAAACTGGTGTTGCATACGCACAGTTGGACAAAGTTGTTGGAAAATCCAATCAACGATGGGGCTACGTTGAGGCTAGTAGCCAATAGCTTTGGTCTCGTAATTTGATCTGAGCATGTGTGGCACTTTGTCCGATCGCAATTCTCTACAAACGATCGGAAAAAGTCCAATCTGATTTTTTTTTTGGGGAAAATTTGAGATCCTGCTCTCAAATTTTTTTTCCGTTGGAATTTCCGATGGAAAAAGTCCAACAGAGCCCACACACTATCGGATTTTCCGACAATATAATCCGATCAGACCTTTTCCGTCAATTTCCAACTATGTGTACAAGGCATTAGCCTGAAACGTGACTGGCGAGGCCATACTAGCAACTCTTTATGTCATTCCCAGCATTAGATACAAATGCACAAAGCTGCGCTTATGTTGGTGGTCTCAGTGGCTGCCTCCCCAGATAAAGCTCCCCTAAAGGAGCTCCAGATATAAATTAGACACCATAGAGTTAGGGGTCAGTGGCGCTACCTATGGCATGAACATATGGGTTTAACTGGCAGACCGCATACCATAAGTATGCCCAGGATTCTGAATATAAAAATAAAGAGTAAAAAACACCTAAATACAAACTGCTCTCAATTAGGGGCAGCACCCCAGAGCATTGAAAATGGCAAAAATATGAACTGAGCCCACTATAACAAACAAGTGCCTCCCAGCTGTCTCATAATTAAATATGTGAAAGTGACAATATTATTATAATATAAATCATAAATATTGTGATGTGAAGTGGCCTAAATTATTAAATAAAATATATGCGAACCTTTAGAAAGTTCATATCCTAAAAAAAATAAAAATAAAAAAAATCGCATAACCAATGTCCAGTGTCCATAAAATCTTCCAGAGCAGAACCAAGAAGATTGTGTATGTGTGTGTGTGTGTGTGTATGTATATGTGTGTGTGTGTGTGTGTATATATATATATATATATATATAAATTATATCTCACACACACACAGTGCCTTGCAAAGGTATTCGGCCCCCTTGAACTTTTCAACCTTTTGCCACATTTCAGGCTTCAAACATAAAGATATAAAATTGTTATTTATTGTGAAGAATCACCAACAAGTGGGACACAATTGTGAAGTGTGTTCAATTTTTTTGCTTTTTATATATACATATGTTACCCTTCACGCACACTTCAAGTGTCCTGCTGCATGTGTGTATTTTATGCAGGCCTTTATACTTTATTTTTTGCTACCGTATATTATATATAGCCTATGCCACATATAGTGGCTCTTGGTTCTCTGTGTTTTTTATTTTAGATACTGGACATTGGAAGATTTTATAGACACTGGACATTGGTTATGTGATTTTCTATGGTTCACATATAATTATTTATTTTTTATTATTCACATCACAATATTCAAGATCTATATTATAATATTGCCACTTTTACATATTTAATTACGAGACAGCTGGGAGGCACTGGTGTGTGTGTGTGTGTGTGTGTGTGTGTTGTGTTTTTTTTTTTTTTTTTTAATAGTGGGCTCCCTTCATATTTTTGCCATTTTCAATGCTCTGGGGTGCTGCCCCCAATTGAGAGCAGTTTGTGAGTATTTAGGTGTTTTTTACTCTTTTTATTTTTATATTCAGACTCCTGGGCATACTTATGGTATGCGATCTGACAGTTAAACCCATATGTTCATGCCATAGGTAGCGCCACTGACCCCTAACTCTACTGTGTCTAATTCCCAGCATTAGGCCTATGTGTTGAGTAAGATGGAAACTATGTGAGCAGTGACCCAATGGGGTGGGGATTGAGAATTCTCCATCAGCCTTGAAGAGTGTTGGTTCAGGGGCATATTGCATCAGGGGGTGCCGCCTTCAAACAGAGATACGCCTGCCTTATACTGTACATCTAGCATCGTTTTTGCTGTAAGTCGCTAGCAGGGGATTAGGTCACAGCTTGCGGCTAGGTGATGCTACAGTTTCATGGGTTTTATTTTTGACCGGAAAAGTCACTTGTAGAGCAGCAAAATTGAATACTAGATAGAGTGAGGGTTGGCATTGTGATCATTGAGGATTCCCTGCTTCCAAACTCTCTGAAATGAAAAGGGAAAAAATCATCCCATTGCTTAACCATTTCAATACCGGGCATTTTCACCCCCTTCCTGCCCAAGCCAATTTTCTGTTTTCAGCGCTGCACATTTTGAATGAGAATTGCGCGGCAATGCAACACTGTACCCAAATTACATTTTTATCATATTTTTTTTCCCACAAATAGAGCTTTCTTTTGGTGGCATTTGATCATCGCTGCGGTTTTTTTATTTTTTGTGCTATAAACAAAAGAGCGCCAATTTTGGGGAAAAAAACACTTTTTTTACTTTTTGCTATAATAAATATACCAAATAAAAAAAAAACAAAAAACAAAAAAAAAAAAAAAGTTTTTCCTCAGTTTAGGCTGATGTATATTCTTCTACATATTTTTGGTAAAAAAAAAATAGCAATAAGCGTATATTGATTCGTTTGCGCAAAAGTTATAGTGTCTACAATATAGGGGATCGTTTTATGGCATTTTTATTTATTATTATTTTTTTTTTTAAGAAGTAGTGGCTGTGATCTGCAATTTTTATCATGACTGCGACACCATTTTGGGACCATTCACATTTATACAGTGATCAGTGCTATACAAATGCACTGATTACTGTATAAATTTCACTGGCAGGGAAGGGGTTAACACTAGGGGGCGATCAAGGGGTTAACTGTGTTCCCTAGGGAATGATTCTAACTATAGGGGGAGGGGACTCACAAGGGGAGGAGACCGATCAGTGCTCCTCTGTACTGAGGAACACATGATCGGCCTCCTCTCACCTGACAGGACGTGGATCTATGTGTTTACACACACAGATCCATGGTCCTGCTCGGTTGTTATTATTATTATTATTATTATACATGATTTATATAGCGCCAACAGTTTAAGCAGCACTTTGAAAATGTATACGGGGACAACACAATTACAGTACAGTTCAATACAAAAGGTACAGGAGGGCCCGGCTCGTAGAGCTTACATTCTAAAGGGAGGGGGTGGTACAAAAGGTAATAGCTGCAGAGAATGATTTGATGGGGGTGGCTCGGTGACAGTTGTTAGGTGGGCGTGGGATAGGCTTCCCTGAATAAATGAGTTTTTGGGTATCTCCTTAAGGTGGACAGGGTAGGGGCTGATCGGATATACCAGGGCAGGGAGTTCCAGAGGATGGGAGAGGCTCTGGAGAAGTCCTGAAGGTGAGCATGGGAGGTAATGAGAGCTAGAGAGCAGGAGGTCCTGGGAGGAGTGGAGGGGACGATTTGGGTGATATCTACAGATGAGATTGGTGATGCAATGTTGTGAATGGCCTTGGAAGTTATGGTTAGCATTTTGAATTATCTGGCAATCACGGGTGCCTGGCGGACATAGCGGCCGCCGGGCACGTGCATCAGCTCCTGAGTGACGTGCCCCCCCAGATGGCTGGGAAGCCTAGGAAGTCATATGACACCCGCCCAAGATGGGAGATCCCTTCTGCAGATGTCATATGATGATGGGCGGGATGGGAAGCGGTTAAGCTGCCTGTCCACCAACATGCAGGAAAAAGGTAAACACCAGAGGTTACTTGGGATGTAGGGAAAAGTAGTCCTCTGTGAAAATGCTGTATGTTTGGCAGGATAAATATTGGTAACTGGATAAAGCCCTCGTACTGTACACTATGCACTTCCCATGTAATTTTCATCCTATATAGAGACAATGGGGTTTGTTTACTAGGCAAATCTACTTTGCACTACAAGTGCACTTGCAAGTGCAGTCGCTGTAGATCCAAGGGGGACATGCAAGGAAAATAAAAAGGGTCCTTTCACATGGGGCGGATCAGTGATGATCCGCCCAGTGGGGATCACCGGAGCGATCTCCGCTGAGCAGGCAGAGGACAGGTCCGTCTCTGTACACTGCGCAGAGACGGACCTGTCACAGCGCCGCTCTCCCCTATGGGAGATCGGGTGACGATGGACCGTAGTCACCCGATCTGATGACGGATGGAAAAATTGCTTTTTCCTCCGTTACACTTTTTCGGAGCAGGTCGGATGTCAGCGGACATGTCACCGCTGACATCCGACGCTCCATAGACCTCTATGGAGCATCCGTTCAGGTCCTCCTGAAAAACTGACAGGCGGACCCGAACGGCTCGTCCGTGTGAAAGGAACCAAAAAACAGCATTTTTGCTTGCACATGATTGGATGATAAAATGAGCAGAGCTTCCCCCCTCATTTCAGATCTTCCCCTCAGATCTACAGCGACTGCACTTCCAAGTGCACTTGTAGTGCAAAGTGGATTTGCCTTTAGGCCCCTTTCATACTGGGGCGGGAGCGGCGTCGACGGCACTATTTTAAGCTGCTTTACCGTCGTTTTGGCGGCCGGGAAAGGGTTAAAACTGCCTGCAATTGCCGGCGGTATAGCCACACAGTCCTATTGATTTCAATGGGCAGGAGCAGTGTATACACCGCTCCAAAGATGCTGCTTGCTGGAGTTTTTTTAACGTCCTGCAAGCGCACCGCTCCAGTGTGAAAGCCCTCGGAGCTTTCACAATTGAGACACAGCAGCGGCTGTTTCAGGGCGCTTTGCAGGCGCTATTTTTAGCGCCGTAGCGTCTGCAAAGCGCCCTAGTGTGAAATAGGTCTGCATAAATCACCCCCACTATGTTGAACTTCCCCTGTTTGTTCCTTATGACCAATCTTCTTGTAGACGGAGTGGAGAACCTCTTCCAACTATTGATGACAATGAGCAGGAGGGAGGGACCCAGGCTGCCCCTCTCCTCTTACGCTATGCTTTAATAACACAAGCAATATCTGCTCTTATTATGCATGCAGCTCCCTGCAATCATTCTGCAGGAGAAAATGAGATGAGAGCCCAGGGCGACAGATGAACTCTGAGAGGCGCCAAACAGAGAGGGGGAGAGTGAAGGCAGAAAGACGGGGAGAGCAGCAAAGATATAATGAGCAGTCGCAGACAGCGGTATATGAGGAGAGAGCAGTAAATTAGCTGGTAGAAAAATAGTTTTCAAAACAGTCTGATAACCGGGATAACCAAACCATGTGTCTGTACACTGCATCTGCCCAGATATGTCCCTTGCTTCTATTAGTTAAGAGGGACAACTAAGCCTTCTAGCTCTATCACTTCATAAATCTCTGAAAATAAATTAAATGCAAACTATATGAGTACTTTAATAAAAGTATTGTACTGCAGCAGCGTAGCACAACATGATGTTAAAAATACGGTATTTTTAGCGAGCGTATTTCAAATTATTGCAGCATTTATCTTCATTAGTTTAACCGCTTCAGCCCCGGAAGAATTTACCCCCTTCCTGACCAGAGCACTTTAACTGACAATTGCGCGGTCACGCAACGTTACACCTAAACAAAATTTGACGTCCTTTTTTTCCCCACAAATAGAGCTTTCTTTTGGTGGTATTTGATCACCTCTGCGGTTTTTATTTTTTGCACTATAAACAAAAAAAGAGCAACAGTTTAAAAAAAAAAAAAAAAAAAGCAATATTTACTTTTTGCTATAATATCCCCCAAAAATATATAAAAAAACATTTTTTTTCCCTCAGTTTAGACAGATATGTATTGTTTTAATAATATAAAATATTAATACATAATTTTGGTAAAAGAAAAATCACAAACGGCGTATATTGATTGGTTTGCGCAGATGTTATAGCGTCTACAAAATAGGGGATAGATTTATGGCATTTTTATTATACATTTTTTTTTATTGGCAGATCTGTGATCTGCGATTAATTTTTTTTTTATCATGACTGACATTATGGCGGACGCATTGGACACTTTTGACACTATTTTGGGACCATTGTCCTTTTATACAGCGATCAGTGCTATAACAATGCACTGATTACTGTGTAAATGACACTGGCAGGGAAGGGGTTAAACACTAGGGGGCGATCAAGGGGTTAAGTGTGTCCTAGCGAGCTATTCTAACTGTGGGTGGGATGAGCTACCAAGGACATGACAGTGATCACTGCTCCCGATGACAGGGAGCAGTAGATCCCTGTCATGTCACTAGGCAGAACGGGGAAATACCTTGTTTACATAGGCATGAATCCATCGGATATTACGATCGTGTATGGGCTCCAGCAGACTTTTTTCACCAAAAGTCAGACAGACCTAGAAATAAAACATGTTTCAAATCTTTCCCACGGACTCGAGTCCAGTAGAAAAATCCCTTTGTCTGTATTCTAGTCCGATGGACAAAAATCTACGCTAGGGCAGCTATTGGCTACTGGCTATGAACGTCCATATTCTAGTCCAGTGTCATCGCGTTCGAATCCGTCAGACTTTGGTGTGCTTGTGTGTGTGGCCAAGTCCGTTCGTTTGGAAAGTCCGTTGGAACTGCGCCGAAAGTCCGTTGGGAAAACCGTCGGGCCTAGCCCATCGAAAAGTCTGGTCGTGTGTACACGGCATAAGATGTAAAAAATGGAAATGTTAATTTTTAATAGGAAAACTGAGACCTGAGATGATGCACACAGCAGCCTTAATGAAATTAACTTCATATCACAGTCCGCCCTTACGTTAGAGGTCCCCCATTCACACGGACCTTTTAATCAAAGAGCCTTCAATCAAACTCTCTTCATATCAAATCCCTACCCTTTGGCTCCAGCAGTCCGACAGAGGGTGAAGGGGGCAGATGTTTTCTCCTAAATGCAGAGGGGGCTCTACATATATTGTGCTCTAAACCAAAGTCATGAGTTGGCATGGTTCAGGCAAGCTGCCTGCCATCACCATAGCAATGAATGACATCATGTGTCCTGGCACTAGTGCGTCATTGGTTGTTATGGTGCTGGTGGCAAGGCCAACTGAACCCCATGCACACAGCACCCCAGGGGAATCCAGACGACACCCCAGGGAGCACCCTGGTTAAGAAACGCTGCAATAAAGATGCTTCACATCTTACATTTAGGGTTTGCTGCCACTCTTAAAGGGTAAGACCACTTTTAGTAGAGGAGAGAGATGCAAGGAAAGATCTGTAATGCTGATAAGACTATCTAGTGATCCAGACAGCAGAGCCAGGTCAAAGATCCAACTTTTATCCACAGCAATAGAATAATACAGCTTTGTTGCCTTCTGATTGGACAATAAAGCGACATCACTTAACAGATCTTTCTACGGTCTCCGGACCTTCAAGATTGATGGCCCTCTGCAATGCAGTACAACCTGAGTGGCTTGCAGTACTATACCCCCTCTCCTAAACTGAATACTGCAGGGTATTACAAGATCTAGATACTAGTGGTGGGCTTTTAACATGGTGTCTAAAGACATAGAATGGTGATGGATTATAACCCCTATCAGGATTTTATTGTCTGTGTCCCCACTGGGGACATTAACCTTCTCTGTTTGTCCTGGCGACCATTGTCCCAAGGGACTGAAGATAAGGGAAAATCAAACATTGGGCGCTGTCACCGGAATAGAAATGGAGGGGAACTCTTTCACGAGGACACCTGTTACTGTGACAACTGAGAGAGGATATCCTTTCACTTTAAAGAGATTTTCCAGTTCCTGTTTTATCTACAGGACAGGAAGTGAGAAGAAACAGATGGCTTTACATACACTTTAATAAATTCCAGGATTCCAGTGAGAAGCGTGCTAGAAGTTGGCTCCTGAAGACCTATATAACTCCAGTATGTTTAACGTACAGTGGATATAAAAAGTCTACACACCCCTGTTAAAATGTCAGGTTTCTGTGATGTAAAAAAAATGAGACAAAGATCAATCATTTCAGAACTTTTTCCACCTTTTTAATGTGACCTTTAAACTATACAACTCAACAAAATGAAATCTTTTAGGTGGAGGAAAGTAAAATGAAAAAACTAAAATAATATGGTTGCACACCCTTAAACGAATACGTTGTTGAAACCCCTTTTGATTTTATTACAGCACTCTGTCTTTTTGGGTACGAGTCTGTCAGCATGTCACATTATGACTTGCCAATATTTGCCCACTCTTCTTTGAAAAAGCACTCCAAATCTGTCAGATTGCGTGGACATCTCCTGTGCCCAACGCACTTCAGATCAGGCCACAGTTTTTGTTTTCTTTTCAATTCGTTTTTATTAGAACATAAGAATAAGTTACATGTAATTGTTATTGAGTCAGCATAGATAGTTTACATTCAAGTATACATAATGCAGAGTACCTTTTATCAACTTGGTTAATGCACAAAAGAAAAAGAGCAGAATATGCAAAGGACGTTAAGCTCCAAAGAAACCTTGTATTTCAAATGGAAGTCTCACAACTATGACTTCACTGTGAGTCCCCCTCTCCATAGGAGAGTAGGGTGTGGAACTCCCAGTCAGTCAACTGTTTGCTAGAGTAATGAATCACATAACATAAAACTAAAATTAGAAAACAAAAAGGCTTAGAAGCCAACTTAAAGCGGAGTTCCACTTAAAAAAAAAATCAAGTCAGCAGCTTCAAATACTGCAGCTGCTGACTTTTAATAATCGGACACTTACCTGTCCCAGGGTCCAGCAATGCCCCGCCAGTCTCCCCCCTCCGCTCAGCGGCGGCGACTTTGAAACTATGGGGCACCCACTGCGTATGTGCAAGCCACGCGGTGTGCCGTGACTGCCCGCTCAATCATCTGGCCCTTAGCATTATTGATTATGATCCTGGCAGCTGGCCAACCAGCACCATGGCACCTCATGACTCCAATCTGGGGCAAACTAGGTCCCTTGTTTGCAGCCAGGTGGTACTCTGCTTGAGAAACACTGCTATAAGGGACCCCTTTTCTCATCATTGTACATGGGGATATGCCTCATCTAGACACAGACTCTTGCAAATCAGTGACTCGACAACCATACTGTAAATGTACTCTCTCACAAGACCAAGTGGCAAATCGCAATTGCATCAGGTGCCTGCACAGTATAAAGGAATGTGCTGGATCCCTGAGTTGAATGTGCAGCCTGGCATTTAACACTGGGCATTGAGAAAAAACAGCTTTTCTGGCCTAACTGTGCTCTGTCAACAGTCTATTCATTTCTCCTTGTTTAAGAGGTTAAGCACTTTGGGGAGGCCAAGAGGGTTCCCTGGAAAGCGGCGAGCTTTAGGACTTTTACTGACCGCCTGCATCCCTGACCATCATGCTCTGTCCCAGTACTATTGGAGTTAGAGGGATTGTGACGTGGGGCCTGTATTGTGTTTGTGCCTCTCATGTGCTTGGATGTTCCTAGAAGCTTGTGGATCTGTGCCAGTGGTGCGGCTTGGAAGAGAAGCTAGTCATTTATCTGCTGTGTATTAGAAATACCACTGTGACAAATGTGGGAGTGACAGGGTGTGTATGCATGCTGAATTCATGTAGCCCGTCTGGCTTCCTTCATTCCTGCTACGTGAATTTGCACAGTAGTCTTGTTTAAATAAAAAAAAAAAAAAACAGATCTTTGTGCACTAAAATCAGAATGTTGGTTTTAAGACTAAACTGTAAAGCGGCCTATGATGCAGCCAAAGCTAAACATTAGTAATACCTGACTGATTTCATCATTGTTCACAGGCACTTCTCTGTGTTGCGGGTAGGGCAAGGGATTGCACATTTTTCCTCTGGGCAAAAAAACACCCATGGATCATTTGTTGCATAAAGGCTGCTTGTATAATATTCAAAGCCTATAAAGACAGACACGATGCTGCTTTTAAGTTATGAAATTCAAACTTGATTATACATGATTTTTACTGTCGATATACTGTAAAGTAATGCCGTGTACACACGACCGGACTTTTTGACAGCAAAGGTCCGACGGAACGTTGATCGTGTGTGGGCTCCATTGGACCTTTGCTTGGCAAAAATCCAGCAGACTTTAGAAATAGAACATCTTTTAAATTTTTTCCACCGGACCGAGAAATCTGTTTGTATGTATGCTAGTCCGATGGACAAAAACCGACGCTAGGGCAGCTATTGGCTACTGGCTATGAACTTCCTTATTCTAGTCCCGGTCGTACGTCATCACATTCAAATCCATCGGACTTTGGTGTGATTGTGTGTGGCCAAGTCCGTTTATTCGGAAAGTCCGTCGGAAATACCACCGGACCTAGTCCCTCAAAGTCCGGTCGTGTGTACGCGGCATTAGAGTTAACAGAAAAATAATTTAAATCGTAAATCGTATCAATATTTAGCTTCAAACCAGCATCCATTTTTACACTTGCACAAACTCAGGGATTTTGTAGGATTAGAATCAGGTTTATGATTAACCAATTATACCAAGCAGTTGCTAATGATCATCTGTTTCATGTGTAGGTTGAAACAGCCATTAACTGAAACAGAAACAGCCTGTGTAGAAGGCTTAAAACTGGTCGAGGAACAGCCAAACTCTGTTACTAAGGTGAGGCTGTGGAAGTTTCATGTCACAGGTCATACATCATGGCAAGACTGAGCATCAATAAATTATCTCCCAGGCAAAGTTTTCAAAGCAGACTGGGGTTTCAATAAGTGCTGTTCAACCTCTTTTGAAGAAGAATAAACAGCAACATTTTAGGACTGTAGACACAATGGTTGGTCAAGGAAACTTCATGCAGCAGTTAACTCATTGTGCTTACTTCCGTTTGACATCGGAAAATGTCCAGCAGTACCGTTACCACAGAACTGGTAGAAACTAAGGTATATTCATATACTTTTCTGGAGAAGTCTGGCCAGAAGTGGAATTCATGGAAGAATTGCAGCCAAAAAGCCATACCTCTGATGTGGAAACAAAGGTAAGAGTCTCAACTATGCATGAAAACATAGGAACTGGGGTGCAGCAGATGCTCCTGGACTGATTTGCAAAAATCTAAATATTTGGCTGTAGCAAAAGACAGTTTGTTTGCTGAAGGGCTGGATAGAGGTACAATGAGTGTCTGCAGGCAACAGTGGAGAATGGTGGAGGTTCTTTCGCATGTTTGGGGCTGCATTTCTGCAAATTAAAGCGTGAGTTCCACCCATTTAAAAGTCAGCAGCTACAAAAAGTGTAGCTGCTGACTTTTAATAATCAGACACTCGCCCGTCCCACAGTCCACCTATGAGGGTGCAGGAATCATCGGTCCTCTCTATGGCACCAGCATGCGTGAGCCGCGCTGTGAATGTCCGGGCAATCTTCTGGGACCTGTGATGTGTCCCAGAAGATTGCAGGGAGGGGGTAGAGGTAAACTTCCTTCTGGCGCTATGGCGCCAGGGGAGGAAGTGGAAGCTGGGTGCCTGTAAAAACTGGGTACATGCCAAATGTGGCATGTCAGGGGGTCACCAGCACTTAAAGCAGAAGTTCCATTTTTTTTGGGTGGAACTCCGCTTTTAAGTTGGCGATTTGGTCAGGATCAATGGTGTCCTCAATGCTGAGAAATACAGGCAGCTACCTATCCTTCATGCCATACAATCAGAGAGGCATGTTAATAGACCCACATTTAGTCTGCAGCAGGACAACTCCAAACATACAGCCAATGCCATTAAGAACTACAGTGCCTTGAAAAAGTATTCATACCCCTTGAAATTTTTCACATTTTGTCATGTTGCAACCAAAAATTTAAATTTAATTTTATGTGATAGATCAACACAAATTGGCACATAATTGTGAATTGGAATGAAAATGATAAATGGTTTTCAACATTTCTTACAAATATCTGAAAAGTGTGGCAAGCATTTGTCAATACTTTTGTAGAACCTCCTTTTTGCTGCAATTACAGCTGCAAGAATTTTTGGGGATGTCTCTACCAGCTTTGCACATCTACAGTGAATTTTTTGCCCATTCTTTGCAAAATTGCTCAAGCACTGTCATATTGGATGGAGAATGTCCATGAACAGAAATTTTCAAGTCTTGCCACAGATTCTCAGACAGTTTATCTGGACTTTGACTGGGCCATTCTAACACATGAATATGCTTTGATCTAAACCATTCCATTGTAGCTCTGGCTGAATGTTTAGGGTCTTGCTGGAAGGTGAACCTCCACCCCAGTCTCAAGTCTTTTGCAGACTCTAACCGTTTTTTTTTTTTTTTTTTTCTAAGATTGCCCTGTATTTGGCTCCATCCATCTTCCCATCAACTCTGACCAGCTTCCCTGTCACTGCTGAAGAAAAGCATCCCCACCACATGATGCTTCCACCACCATGTTCCACGGTTGGGATGGTGTGTTCAGGGTGATGTGCAGTGTTAGTTGTCCGCTACACATCATAGCGTTTTGCTTTTAGGCCAAAAAGTTACATTTTGGTCTCATCTGATCAGAGCACCTTCTTACACAGTTTTTGCTGCGTCCCCCACATGGTTTCCCACAAATCGGACTTCTTAGGACTTTCTTTCAACAATGGCTTTCTTGTCACTCTTCCATAAAGGCCAGATTTGTGGAGTGTAATCATTGTCCTGTGGACAGATTCTCCCACCTGAGCTGTGGATCTCTGCAGCTCCTCCAGAGTTACCATGGGCATCTTGGCAGTTTCTCTGATGAATGCTCTCCTTGCCCAGCCTCTCAGTTTAGGTGAACGGCCATGTCTTGGTAGGTTTGCAGTTGTTCCATACTCTTTTTCCATTTTCAGATGATGGATTGAACAGTGCCCTATAAGATGTTTAAAGCTTGGGATAATGTTTTATAACCTAACCCTGCTTTAAACTTTGCCACAACTTTATCCTTGACTTGTCTGGTGTGTTCCTTGGCCTTCATGATACTATTTGTTCACTAAGGTTCTCTAAAAAACCTCTAAAGGGCTTCACAGAACAGCTGTATTTATACTGAGATTAAATTACACAAGGTGAGGTGGACTCTATTTACTAAGTAGGTGACCTCTGAAGGCAATTGGTTCCACTAGATTTTAGGTAGGGATATAAGAGTAAAGGGCTGAATACAAATGCATGCTACACTTTTTATTTGTAAAAAAATTTGAAAAACATTTATCATTTTCCTTCCACTTTACAATTATGGCCACTTTTGTGTTGGTCTATTGCATAAAATCCCAATAAAATACATTCACATTTTTGGTTTTAACATGACAAAATGTAAAAAATGTCAAGGGGTATGAATACTTTTTCAAGGCACAATATCTTCAGCGTAAAGCAGAACGAGGAGTCCTGGAAATTTATGATTTGGCCCCCATGGAGCCCAAATCCCAAAATCAAGTCTGTCTGGGATCAAATGAAGAGGGGGAAGGCTTTGAAGCATCCTACATCCACAGAAAATCTGTGGTTGGTTCTCCAAGATATTTGGAACGACCTGCCGAGTTTCTTCAAAAACCGTATGCAAGTGAACCTAGAAGAAGATTTTAAAACCTGCCTAAATTTTTTGCACAGTAGTAAAAACCCAAAAGCAAACATTTTAATATATTGCAGTTTTATAGTACATCTTTAGATGTAATGGCTGCATTAGTTCAGATATACCACTGGCTCTAAATATGAGAGTAGTTAAAAGGAAGAGCTAAATGTGGGAATTCCCGCACTTTAGACAGGTTTTCTCTCACTTCTAGGCTATGGGACAGAAGGGAAATATTCACAATGGGACGCAGATGGGGGGGATTGACATGTGATTACCCTCCCTATTTCTATTAAAAATGAAGAAAAAAAAAAAAAAGTTTTGCCTTTCATTCCATTTTAAAGACTGTGCCATACTCCTGAAACCCACCCTCTTTGCATTTGAGTTCACAAATCTATAGAATACTCTGCAATACTCTGATGGAGGTCTGCCATAACGGCAATGGGATTGTGCCCATATGAAAAAACTGTGGGCAAAAGCTGAGAGCTGACTGTGGAAATTAACAGTACATCAGCGGTGGCCCGTCCATAGGGGGCGCCCGGGCGCCCCCCCCCCCCCCCCCCCATAGTGTAAAAAAAAAAAACGGGCCCTTTTAGACATTTAAAAAAAAAAATCATTTAACAATTTAACATAGTGTACTGTGACGCCGGTCACAGTGCACTATGAGAAGCGCCACGTCGATGTAATCACAAGATTGCATCCATGGCGCTTCATTTGCGGGTTAAAAACCCGCCTTGTGGCGCAATGTAGAACGCCGACTAGCTTCCGCCCGTAAAATCACTGTGATTCTACGGGCGGGAGCATTGTCATTCAAAGATAGGCAGGTCACTTCCGGCTTTCGGCTGCTTCACGAAACCCGGAAGTGACGTCAGCAGCTCCGTTTCTCAGCCCGAGCGGAGCTGCAAGACAGTGAGGCGAGTGGCATAATTGCTGTCTCTGGGAAAAAAATGAAAAAATTAATTTACAAATAATAATTAATTGCCAAATGCACCCCGGCCGGCCTAAGCCTTTACTAGACCACTGTGTTGTGTGCTGTGCAGGAATTATTATTAGAGCAATTTGCAATTTGCAAAGGAAATAATATAATTGAATGCTTCTTGCAGGAGGATCACATCATGCCATGCGGTATTATTCTTATTCAGCAAAGTGCAAAGTAATGGTCTGCTGATGCTCTGTTGCTTGTTGTTACTCACAGTTAATTTGCTGGCAAAGACATTTTTATAAACCTTTTTTGCATTTTAGTGTAAATATGAGATCTGAGGACTTTTTGACCCCAGATCTCATATTTAAGAGGACCTGTCATGCTTTTTTCTATTACAAGGAATGTTTACATTCCTTGTAATAGGAATAAAAGTGACAACATTTTTTTTTTTTTTTAAACTGTGAAAAAATAAATGTAAGGAAAAAAAATGTTTTTTAAAGCCCCCCAGTCCCGACGATCTCGCGTGCATAAGCGAACGCATATGTGAGTACTGCGCCCGGCCACCCGCATATGAAACCGGTGGTCAAACCACACATGTGAGGTATCGCCGCGATCGTTAGACTGAGATCAATAATTCTAGCCCTAGACCTCCTCTATAACGTAAAAGATGCAAGCTGTAGAATTTTTTTAAACTATGGTTGGAAGGAAGTGGAATATAGGGGACGGATTGGGTGGATTATATAAGGGGCGTGGTTTGAGGAGGGGCTAAAAATGATGGGCGGGGTCTGGTGCCCCCCCATCCAAAAACTTCACCAGCCGCCACTGCAGTACATGTATATAGGAAGATATTTCTCTTACAGCAATGGTTGGGGAGGTATTTGCCCATACTTGACCAGCCTATCAAAGTGACAACATCTGCCACCATTCTTTCCAGGAGGTGCTTTTATCCTAAACTCTTCCACATGGGAGATTGAGGAACTGGGCAAACAAGTTGGAATATCTTTCTCTTGAGACATCATTATCACTATTTAGAACATTAGAAATAACCCAATTTATACCAAAAAATGGTTAAAATCTAAAGCATGGCATAAATTGTATAATGTTTGTATCAACTTTATTCTCTTTATTATGTGCAAATCCATTGGCTGAGCTAATATGCTATATTATCCATGTATGTACATACATTTTTATAGACATTTATACTTCTATTACTCTCGTTACTCAGTGACTAACTATGAATACCTCATTTAACCCTTTCATGACTAAGCCTATTTTTGGAATTTGGTGTTTACAAGTTAAAATCCATATTTTTTCCTAGAAAATTACTTGGAACCCCCAAACATATATATATATATATATATATATATATATATATATATATATATATATATATATATATATATATTTTTAGCAGAGACTCTAGAGAATAAAACGGCGATTGTTGCAATATTTTATGTCACACTGTATTTGCGCAGTGGTGTTTTAAACGCAACTTTTTGGGAAAAGGGACACTTTCATGAATAAAAAAAAAAAAAAAACAGTAAAATTATCCAATTTTTTTGCGTAATGTGAAAGATAATGTTACGCCGAGTAAATAGATACCAAACATGTCACACTTTATAATTGCGCGCACTTGTAGATTGATGACAAATTACGGTACCTAAAAATCTCAATAGGCGACGCTTTAAAAAATTTTTACGGTTACCAGGTTAGCGTTACAGAGGAGGTCTAGTGCTAGAATTATTGCTCTCGCTCTGACGATCGTGGCGATACCTCACGTGTAATTTGAACACCGTTTACATACGCGGGCGCGACTTCCGTATGCGTTTTTCTTTGCTTCGCGAGCTCGCGGGGACGGCGGGCGCTTTAAAAAAATTTTTTTACATTTTTTTATTTATTTTAAAATTACTAAATTGTTTAGTAATCGCCTGCTGCAAAAAACGGTACCGGGATGATGCCTGCAGGTGCGGGCATCATCCCGGTATAACCCCCGGAAGCCGAGTACGCATATCTGCGTACGCTCGGCGGGAAAGGGTTAAAGTCCCAGGGCGACTTTTTTTCCTTTTTTTTTTTTTTTTTTTATATGGGATATTTATAGTCTCATCTTAAAGTGGTTGTAAAGGCAGAAGGATTTGTATCTTAATGCATATAATGATAAAAAGTGTTGTGTGCAGGAGCCCCCCAATACTTAACTGAGCCCCATCTCTATCCAGCGATGTCCTGGATTGGCCATCTGGAGCTCTCACTCCTGATTGGCTGACACACAGCAGCGGCGCCATTTTCTCCCGCTGCTGTCAATCAAACTTAATTAGCCAATCAGGAGAGAGTTAAGGGTTGGGGCCAAACCGCGCCTCTGTGTCTGAATGGATAGAGCTGCAGCTCATATCGGGTGCCCCCATATCAAGCTGCTTGCTGTAGGGGCACTCAACAGGAGCTCCAGCCAGGGACCTGAGAAGGGGAGGATCTGGGCTGCCCTGTGCAAAACCACTACACAGGGCAGGTAAGTATAACCTGTTTTTAAAGTCTCTTTTTCTATTAAAATAAGTCATTTGAAGATTTTTATTAATTTATAGATTTTTTTTTTTTTTTTCATCTTGGTCAAAAGTAAGGAAATGTTGCTCCTTAAACATACACTTTTGACCTTCTACAACCCTATTGCCTTCCCTACAACCCAACCCAGGAGTCCTATCAGTTAACATCATATTTTTTTACTAATGCTGTTTAATAAGGGGACTTTTTGACATGGAATAAATCAAGTCTATCCTCAACATAAATTAGTCACTTTTTTTTATACTCTTTTAGCCTTTTGTTAGGCTGAACTTTCCGGTATAGGTTCCCCAGACCCTGTCTCTTTCCCTAATGACGTGTGATATTATCCCTTATGCATGTCCTATAGAGGCTCTTATATTGGCGTTGTACTTGTCATGGATGGGTTATGTCCCATCTCAGTTTACCATAATATTTACACAACGATGTAGCTGGGATTGTGGGCTACAGCAACCTGCTTCCTCAGAAACTCAAGGTTCCAGAGAACAGCAAAAAAAACCAAAGTGAACCACTTCCTACACAACAGCAGCACTGTCTGGGAGTGGTACAGACCACAACCGTACGGTAACTAAGACATCTGCAAGATAATACTGGAAAACAATCACAGGGCAAAGTCCCCACCCAAGACTGAATGTTGCAGGGTCAGGACAACTAAATGGAGCTGGAGGAGGTTAAGTGATGGAGGTGAGCCCTGCATTGATAGGACTTCGGGGAAAGCTATTTTGGTCTTGTTTATGTGGCCATGAAGCAAATGTCATTGTAGAGCAGTGAACCATACATACTTAAAAAAAGAGCACATTTATCATCACCTATTTCAAATTAAAGGTACACTCCACATATAAATTAAGTTTTTATTGACATTTGACGTATTTATTTTTTGTATCCTTGTACCAAAACTTTATTTTTTTGACAACAACCAACAGCTCAACATGAGCATAATGAAATGCAAAGTTTGGTAGGCAAATATATAGTAAAGTCCATATGTATAGACTAATTGAACAGTCGTGATAAGACGGTGACAAATTACTCTCTGACCGATTGAAGCTAGAGTAGATACATAATCACGCAAATGTAATGTACACAGGTACATTCGCACGCATATGTATCTATTGAATACATGCAACAAACCTCTCATGCAGTTATGGTGAAAGTAGAGGAGCTCCAGGCATCTCAAACCTTGTTGTATTTATTGGGACAACCCCCATGTTCGAATACAAGGTTTTCATAAGCTAGTATTTGATTCACCATCTGAATCCATTGATGGATAGAAAGAGGAATAGATTGATTTCTTATGGGCTAGGAGTAGTGTTTCCCTCGGCGGTATTCTACTGTAATCTTTCTCAACTCCAGTCCCCAAATACACCAAAAAGGTCATGTTTTCAGGATTTTCCCTGGCTGTGATTACAAGGCAGTGAAACTGATCAAATCACATGTGCAAAATAAGGGGAAACCTGAAAACATGACCTGTTGGGGGTACTTGAGGACTGGAGTTGAGAAACCTTGTTCTAGTGCAGTGATGGCGAACCTTGGCACCCCAGATGTTTTGGAACTACATTTCCCATGATGCTCTGCTACACTGCAGAAGGCACAAGCATCATGGGAAATGTAGTTCCAAAACATCTGGGGTGCCAAGGTTCGCCATCACTGTTCTAGTGCATCTTGGTCATTGTTTCTCATATAATATTCCCGACAGACAGATATGCGGGGTGCACGGCACAGGAACAGAGAGGATATTCGACAGTACAGCCATCACCTGTCAATATCTAACTATAACATGGCACAAGCACATAAAATCTGCACGTTGACCTGTAGATGTACATATGGTGCATGATGGAGCTGGTGTGCAATGCATAGCATGTAGCCTTACTGGAGTTAAATATGATTGATTGCAACATACAAAGATGAAGGAGTTTGTTATTGATAACCGGTGAGACAGTTAAATGGGAGGAGCATGCTGCATTTGACATATCTTTGTATGTCTTTGTTGGATAAGCCGTATGTACCTGGGTTCAGTTCGAGGCAAGTTTGGAGAATATGAACTACATTTGGGGTCCCAATCTAAACCCTGGTAAAAGTCAGTGGGAGCCAAATGTATAGGCTAATAGGTAAGGTATTGTGAAACAAATGGCATTTTGGGGGGTCATTGCCCTGGGATGGAACCTCCCTGTGAAGTGGCGCAACTGTGCGATGTATACAGCTTAGTACAACAAGACTGACATTTACAAAGCAAAGAAAGTATTGTATAAATTACAGGCACATAAATGCCCTGGCAGCTTACCTTCTGTTTGTAAATAAAGTGGCTGGGGATTCCCTTTACCTACACCAGACCCTTATCCTAGATGGTCTGCTATAGATGTAAATGGGAATGAAGAATTTTTATTACAAAAACCACCGACATTGGTGTTAGTGGACACCGTCATAACCCTGACATTGGTGTCGGGGACACTATCCTAACCCTGACATTGGTGTCGGGGACACTATCCTAACCCTGACATTGGTGTCGGGGACACCGTCCTAACCCTGACATTGGTGTCGGCGGACACTGTAATAACCCTGACATTGGTGTCGGGGACACCGTCCTAACCCTGACATTGGTGTCGGGGGACACTGTAATAACCCTGACATTGGTGTCGGGGACACCGTCCTAACCCTGACATTGGTGTCGGGGGACACTGTAATAACCCTGACATTGGTGTCAGGGGACCCCGTAATATCAACCAACACTGAAGTCAGTGGATGTAATATTAACCCCCAGTATTGGTGTTAGTGAATCAATAATAGGAACCAGTATTGGTGTCAGTGAAAGCAATAATGGCTCCCAGCACTGGTATCAGTACTATACCACATTGGTGGTCACTGACAATGAAATGTAACACCCCCCTGCATTGGTAGTCATTGGCAATTACGTTTTTGTACATTAAGATTAAACGTGTATTTTTCCCCCAAAAAAAAAAAAAAAAAGCTGCGCAAATACCATGTGACATAAAAAATTGCAGCATCCATCATTTTTATTCTCTAGAACCATTGCTTTAAAAAAAAATCTAATGCTTGGGGGTTCTAATGTAATTTTCTAGGGAAAAAAAATACAGATTTTTACACGTAAACAAAGTGTCTGAAAAGCCCTGGTCTTAAAGTGGGTTTTTTTTTCTCACAAAAGTGGAGCTACCCTTTTTTTGGCCCCAATAACTTCGCCCACAGTACACTCTTTCTTTCACTCAGCGCCAGGTGCTGTTTTGATATACCTGGAATGCATTTACAGTGGGGGAAATAATTCTTTGATCCCCCTGCAGATTTTGTGAGTTTGCCCACTTATCATAGGTGTATTTTAAATGATAGAGACAGATTATCGACCAAAAATCCAGAAAAAAAACATATAAAACTTGTAAAACTTGTAAAACAAATGCAGTTCAGTGAGTAAAATAAGTATTTGATCCGCAAGCAAAACATGACACGATTCACACCTATGCATGTTGCTTTTGAGAGTTTTTGCTGTGCTTTCTGCATTTTTTTTTTTTTTTTTTTTAACCGTGTTTCTACCACAAATTTGCCATGATTTGCATATATATATTTTTTTTTAAAATAAATATTCATTGTATATAGCTGGTTGCTAAGAAGCGGGCAGAAAGCCGGATGCCCTGTCCTTAACAGCTGAATGTAAAAAAAAAGCTCCCCCCCCCCAAATCCTTACCAGAACCTTATCCAAGCATGCAGCTGGCAGGTCAGAAAAGGGAGGGGACGAGCGAGTGCCCCCCCCCCTGTGGGCGAGGAGCTTATCAGAATCCGGTGGCCACCTTTAACAAGGGGTGAATGAGTAAGGGGTACCCCTACCCATTCACCAACAAAAATTTGTGTAGTGTGACAAAAGACAAACAGTTTTTGACAAGTCCTGTATGTATTTTCCTTCCTCTGGTCTTCGTCTTCTTCCTCTGGTCTTCGTCTTCTTCCTCTGGTCTTCGTCTTCTTCCCCTGGTCTTCGTCTTCTTCCTCTGGTCTTCGTCTTCTTCCTCTGGTCTTCGTCTTCTTCCTCTGGTCTTCGTCGTCTTCCTCTGGTCTTCGTCGTCTTCCTCTGGTCTTCGTCGTCTTCCTCTGGTCTTCGTCGTCTTCCTCTGGTCTTCGTCGTCTTCCTCTGGTCTTCGTCGTCTTCCTCTGGTCTTCGTCGTCTTCCTCTGGTCTTCGTCGTCTTCCTCTGGTCTTCGTCGTCTTCCTCTGGTCTTTGTCTTCTTCCTCTGGTCTTTGTCTTCTTCCTCCGGTCTTTGTCTTCTTCCTCTGGATGAATTCACATAGGGTTGGTCCGGATCTGAGGGCCCCCTTGTTAAAGAGGCTTCCAGATTCTGATAAGCCCCCCCCGCCTGCAGACCCCCACAACCATCGGCCAGGGTTGTGGGGAAGATTAACAAGGGTCTTTGGGTAGAGCCCCCCTACCCCATAGCACCCCCCCCATGTTGAGGGCTCGCTCATCCCCTCCCTTTCCTGACCTGCCGGGCTGCATGTTCGGAAAAGGGTCTGGTATGGATTTTGGAGGGGCCCGGCCTCTGCATTCAAAGCAATGGTGCCGCCTCGGCTGGGAAGCTGTGATTGTTTTATTTTTGATTTGAGGCTTCCCATGCCTAGAGGTGAGATGTGGGGTCTTAATGACCGATCATGCCATATTCCTATTATAAGGGATGTTTACATTTCTTGTAATAGGAATATATATATATATATATATATATATATATATATATATATATATATATATATATATATATATATATATATATATATATATATATATATATATTTATATATATATATTTTTTTTTTTTTAAAGTGTCAAACTAAAAAAATCAAATTAATAAAAAATAAATAAAAAAAATTGAAAGCGCCCCTATCTCCGTGAGCTCGCATGCAGAAGCGAAAGCATACATAAGTCCTGCCCACATATGAAAATGGTGTTCAAACCACACATGTCAGGTATCACCATGAACGTTAGAGCGAGAGCAATAATTCTAGACCTAGACCTCCTCTGTAACTCAAAACATGTAACCAGTAAAAAAAAATTCAAAGCGTCGCTTAATGGGAATTTTTACATACTGAAGTTTGACGCCATTCCACGAGCGTGTACAATTTTGAAGTTTGGCATATTGGGTATCCATTTACTCGTCGTAACTTCATCTTTCAAATTATGCAAAAAAATTGGGCTAACTTTAATATTTTTTTCTTTTTTTTTAAAGCATGTTCGAAAAATTGCTGCCCAAATACTGAGATAAAAAGTTGCAGTGACCTCCATTGTATTCTCTAGGGTCTTTGCTAAAAAAAAAAAAAAATGTTTGGGGGTTCTATGTAATTTTCTAGCAAAAAAAATATGAATTTTACATGTAGGAGAGAAATGTCAGAATCGGCCTGGATGGGAAGTGGTTCATTTATAGCATTTGTTGTATATATTTGTTCTGGATTTTTGGTGGAAATTCTGTCTCCATCATTTTAAAGTACACTTCTGATTAAAAATGATAGACCCTTCATTTCTTTAAGTATTTTCCCCAGTGTAGCTGATTTATAAATTGAAAGTTCAATGCAATTTTATGTCATTGGACAATAAGTGTTCTGAAACTGAACTGTTTTTGTGTTGCAGCGGTTTGTTTTTTTTTTTTTTTGTTTCTTTCTTACTGTCCTTTTGGATAAAGATAACAGAAAATATTTTTTCTTACGGTCAAACACAGGCTATTTACATTCCCTACATACAGTGGTCGTTAAGTGGTTAATATTACTTGTGTATTACCCAATACTACATTGTGGTTATGGAGGAAAGTGTTGCAAGATGTTATAGCAGGTAGAAAAGTCAGACTGGGTGGGCTGACTGTGTCCTATCTGAATTGTGAAACTCTGTGTTTAGTGGGCGCAGGGATTTACAGTTACAGTCATTGGGACTAGATCCACAGCTGGAAACATAAACAGGGGACAGGAGGGAAAAGGGGGGAGCCGCGCACACTGGTGATGTGTACTCACGGCTCTGACCCCCCGCTGTTGTAATCTGAAAATAATTGACTGGTCTCTCTGGGAGGGAGGCGAGAGAACTTTATTTGTAAGTCTAGACTGATGCCTCTTCCCAGAACAGGGTCATTTGGCTGCGGTTTTAATGATCTCCAGCCAGATCCTTACCCTCGGGTTCAGGCTTTGCTTCTCCTATCCACTTGAATCGTAAAATGTATCAGGAAATGTTTTCATTCGCCGTATTCTACTTGAATCTTTGATATGTTTAATACAATAAACCAAAACATAGGATTAAAGTATCGCAACGCGGGGATTGCAGACATGAAAATTATGATTTTCACATCAACATCTTCTGACTCGAAGGCAGCTAAGAAGGGACTCCGCGCTCTTCAGCATGATGGCGGTAGGGCGGTACGGCGGTACGCACCCACTGTGCCATTCCCTGGAAATGTGGAGCCATTGTGATAAGTCGTATGGTAGCACAGCATGTGCGCACCAAATATTTTATCTCGCAACCAACCCTAGTTTAAAGTGGACCTAAAGACAGGAATAGAGAAAGGGAGGATTATAACCTCTGACGGTTTTTTTTTTTTTTTTTGTGTTCCATTGGGGAGATTACCCTTTACTTCCTGTTCCAAAGCCAAAACAGGAAGAGGAAATGCCTAGTTGTTGCCAGAACTAGTGTCCCCATTGAAAGATTTCACCTCTTCCTGTTCTGGTGGCAACCCAAAATTTGGGATTTTCTTTTAACATTAATTTTTTAGTAATAATGGTAAACAGAACAAATAGAGGGGGGTGTAGTTCCCTAATGGGGACATAGACAGCAGTAACAACCCTAGAGGTGTTCTAATCCCTCTTCACTTTTTCAAAACGAAAAAAAAGGGCTTTCCTTTAACCACTTGCCTACCGGGTACTTTCATCCCCTTCCTGCCCTGGTCAGTGTTCAGCTTTAAGTGCTGTCACACTTTGAATGACAATTGTGTGGTCATGCAACATTGTTCTAATATGACTTTTTTTATTTTTTTCCACAAAATAGAACTTTCTTTGGGTGGTATGTAATCCCCACTGGGTTTTTATTTTTTGCTAAACAAACCCAAAATTTTGAAAAAGGGGGGAAAAAAAGCATTTTTCATAGTTTGTTATAAAGTGTTGCAAACAGGTAATTTTTTTTTCCTTCGCTGATGAGGCGGCCCTGAAGGGAACTGATGAGGCGGCCCTGAAGGGAACTGATGAGGCGGCCCTGAAGGGAACTGATGAGGCGGCCCTGAAGGGAACTGAAGAGACGGCACTGATGGGCACTGATAGGCAGCACTCATGAGGAGGCAGGAATGGACACTGTTGGGCAGCACTGGTGGGCTGCACTGATAATCAGCACACTAATAATCAGTGTGCCCTGATTATCAGTATAGATGTCCCTTTAACACAAGCCAGTTATCGGCTCTCTTCTCACACTGTCGGTGTGAGGAAAGGAAAGCCGATAACCGGCTTGTGTTTACATCGTGATCAGCTGCAACTGGACACAGCTGATCATCTGATAAAGGGCCACTGTCATTGGCCCTTTACCCCGATCTGTGTTCACCTGAGTTCAAAGGACTCAGCGATCACAGAGCATGCCGCCCGCACACATTTTGCATGCAGTTTTCCCCCTAGCCCCCCCCCCCCCTATACTTACCTGAGCCCAATCTTGATCCCACTATGTGCATGAAAGCAGAGGCTTTGTCCCCTTTCTTCCTCCTCATTGGCTCAGAGGCAGCCACAGCCAGTGACCAAGGAGCGGGGGGCGGGGGCCAAGTTCCACTGTCTGTATCAATAGATCTGAGTGGGGGGGTGTAGCCAGGAGCAGCCGCAGCGGACCCAAGAAGAGGAGAATCGAGGCTGCTGTGTGCAAAACCTTTGCAAACAGCTATTTTAAAGAAGAAAAAAAATTAGAATCCCTTTTAAGATATAACTCTGGGTTTGTTGAATTAAAACAAAATCCTTTCCCACTGTGGCAAAAAAAAAAAAAACTCTCCTCTCTTACTCTATCCAAAATAAAGAAAAAAAGCTTTACCGCATAAACATACTGACTAAAGGTACTTGCATACGTCAGGCTGGCTTTATTTTTTAATCGTATTCTCCCACTATGATATTTTAATAGTCTTTATATTTCAATAGCGTTGGAGGCTATGCTCTCCAAAGAGACCCAGCTGCTATGTCTTCCCAGCCCTGACGTACATTGGGGTTCTGGTAATGTCCAATGAAGCCTCTTGTAACAGTCTTTGCAGATCAGGGAAAAAACTGTTGGGGAAATTCATAAAGCGTGTCTGACACTTTAGAAAGTCATTGTTAATTTGTACCAAGCACTGAGTATTTTTTTTATTTAATAATCATATCTACCTAAGTAAGAGGGGCTTATGGAGCAGAGTTGGTGTAAAAAAAAGTGACCATAGAGGTGTCAGCCCAATATATTTTTCTTTTTGGGGAGAAGTAGAGAACGTTTGGGACTTTATCCACTTACAGACCGGACCATTTTGCTGGTCAAAGACCAGACCACTTTTTGCGATTCGGCACTGCGTCGCTTTAACTGACAATTGCACGGTCGTGCGACGTGGCTCCCAAACAAAATTGACGTCCTTTTTTTCCCACAAATAGAGCTTTCTTTTGGTGGTATTTGATCACCCCTGCGGTTTTTATTTTTTGCGCTATAAACAAAAATAGAGCGACAATTTTGAAAAAAAACGCATTATTTTTTACTTTTTGTTATAATAAATATCCTCCAAAAATATATAAAAAAACATATTTTTCCCTCAGTTTAGGCCGATACGTATTCTTCTACATATTTTTGGTAAAAAAAATTGCAATAAGCGATTATTGATTGGTTTGCGCAAAAGTTATAGCGTTTACAAAATAGGGATATTTTTATTAATAACTTTTTATTATTATTTTTTTTACTAGTAATGGCGGCGATCAGCGATTTTTATTGTGACTGCGACATTGTGGGGGACCCATCAGACATTTTTGACACATTTTTGGGACCATTGTCATTTATACAGTAATCACTGCTATATAAATGCAGTGATTCCTGTGTAAATGACACTGGCAGTGAAGGGGTTAACCAGTGGGTGGCAGTGTAGGGGTTAATTGTTCCTAGGGGTGTGTTACTAACTGTGGGGGGGTTGGGCTTTCATTTAGTGAACACTGATCTCTGCTCCAATCACATGGAGCAGAGATCAGCGTCACTAGTTGCTAGGCAGAATGGAGAAATGCTGTTTACACAGCATTTCCTCCATTCAGCCGTCCCGTGAGACGATCGCGGGTATGCCCGCGGCGATCGAGTCCGCGGGTCCCGCGACCGGACTCACGGGGGTTCCGACCAGCGCGGGAGCGCGCCGCCGGCGGCACGCACCCGATGGCAGGGCGGCATTTTTTGTTTTTTTTTTAGTTTGCAGTTATACAACCGCTTTAAATGGCCAAAGCAGACCTTTTATTAACAAACGAATGAATACCATTGTTTAAAACAATTCAAAAATGCAACCAGGAAGGGGTCTTTGGGTGTCCTTAAGACACACTTTATAACTGAGTAGAGTAGATATTACAAGAAGGGAAAGGAGAGGATGAAGATCAAAAATAATAAGATATATAATAGATGCTAAAAAAAAAGCGAAGCGAAAAAAGAGGGGCAGAGGGAAAAGAATTGGAAAAGGATAGGGTGGTAATCTGGACAGGGGGAAAGGAATCGCAGTTGCAGATGACACCAAGCTAGGCAGTGGAATAAAGTCCTTACAGGATGTCTCCAATTTACAAGCCGACCTCAATGCTCTGTCTAATTGACTATGTGGCAGATGAGATTTCATATTGATAAATGTAAAGTTATGCACTTGGGAGGCTAAGAAAATGCATATCATACATACTAGGGGAAGTACAACTGGGGGGATCAATAGTGGAGACGGATCTGGGAGTTTTGGTGGATTATAAGCTCCAAAGCAAGCAAAGTCCTTTCCTGTATTAAGAGAGGTATGGACTCCAGAGAGAGAGAGAGAGATATCATTTTTCCCCTGTACAAATCATTAGTAAGACCTCATCTGGAATATGCAGTTCAGTTTTGGGCACCAGTTCTCAAAAGGGATATCTGAGAACTGGAGAGAGTGCAGAGAAGAAAAACCAAACTGATGAGAGGCATGGAGGAACTCAGCTATGAGGAAAGATTAGAGGAACCAAATTTATTCACTCTTGAGAAGAGGAGATTAAGGGGGGATATTATACAATATATTTAAAATATATAAAATAAAATTTTGAGTATTAAAGCCAGAATTTCTGAATATAGAATTCAAAATTTCTGAGATTCAGAGCCAGAATTCTGACTCTCAAACTCAGAATTCTGTTAAATTTTTTTTGGTCCCAGGTAGGGTTTCCACCTGTCCAGGATTCACCCGGACAGTTCAGATTTGGAATCATGCCTCCGGGTTTCATACTGCCTGAAACCCAGGCACATTATTCAGACCTGACTATGGCTTCCCAGCAGGGTTTCTGGCTACAATTGCCTGTTATACACTCTCACAATGACCAAAGCTAGCACTAACAACCCCCCCCCCCCCACACACACACACACACACACACGCACGCACGCGCGCGAAGAGAAGAGAGGGCTTGATCTGCTCCTTTTCCTCCCACCCCTCTGTGTCTGCCCACACTCCAATCCCTGGCGCTGTACCTCAGAAAAGGAAAGTGGGGGCCGTAAATTTAAAGTCCAGCAGCCTTAGATGCATCTGGATGAGAGGTACTGACTGCCAAGGGGTGAGTGAGCTCACCATCCCGGTCTATGACTGAAGTATTCCCCATTCTCTCTCCTTTCTCTGAGTACACTAAGGTAAATCAGGGTTCTCAAAACACCCCTTACATTAGAGTCCTCTCCGTGCATCAGAATTCTCAGTGTTCCCCCTTAATCAGGGTTCCCAGATCATCCCTTATGTCTGGGTCCCTGGAGTTCTCCCTTACATCAGGGTCTGCAGAGTTCTCCCATTTACAGTGTAAGGGAACTCTGAGTTCAGATGTAAAAGTGTAACTCTGTGGACTCTGATGTAAAGGGGGACTCTTGTTGTTAACTTCATATGATTAGAAATGTTATTTAATAGCAAAATATATGTATAGTTTATACTATAAAAAAAGTGTGAGTTTGACTTGAAGAATTTGCCTTTAAAACCTCTTTAAATGGTAAAAAATCATTGAAGTTTATATTCAGACAGTATCCACATACTGCGGCTCAGTTTCAGGGTCTTGGAAATCTTCGTATAGCCTAGTCCATCTTTATGTAGAGCAACAATTCTTTTTTTTTCAGATCCTCAGAGCCATGAGGTGCCATGTTGAATGTCCAGTGACCAGTTTGAGAGCGTGAGAGTGATAACACCAAATTTAACACACCTGCTCCTCATTCACACCTGAGATCTTGTAACACTAACGAGTCACATGACACTGGGGAGGGAAAATGGCTAACTGGGCCCAATTTGTACATTTTCACTTAGGGGTGTACTCACTTTTGTTGCCAGAGGTTTAGACATTAATGGCTGTGTGTTGAGTTATTTTGAGGGGACAGCAAATTTACACTGTTATACAAGCTGTACACTCACTACTTTACATTGTAGAAAAGTGTAATTTCTTCAGTGTTGTCACATGAAAAGCTAGAATAAAATATTTACAAAAATGTGAGGAGTGTACTCACTTTTGTGAGATACTGTGTGTGTGTGTGTGTAATAAATATATATATATATATATATATATATATATATATATATATATTATACACACACACAATAAAAATAATAATAATTGTGAATGTGTGTGTGTGTGTGTGTGTGTACATGTGTGTGTGTGTGTGTATGTATGTGTGTATGTATATATATATATATATATATATATATATATATATATATATATATATATATATATATATATATAAATTCTATATTATACACACACACAATAAAAAAAAATAATTATATATATGTGTGTTTGTATATATATTCTCAACATTGATAGTAATTTTTATTCCACATACAAGTTCAGAATTTCAATGATTTTATTTGCATAGAACAGATTTTGGCTCACTTCCCTTTATCATTTTTTTTTTTTAGCTTTTTTTTTTTTTTTTTAAGCTTGCGGCTCACTGCGTGCATATTTGTATTATGTTTAAACAGTATTAATTTCACCTTACGGAACTAATCAAGACATTAATTTCTGGGATGTGATGCAACATTTAACTTTCCATCTATTAGAATCCCTTTTGTCTACAGCAAATAGATTAAATTTAAACAGATGATTTCCCTGTGTATGATGTGTACTTCATATCATTTATTTTTCCAAAACCTTAAAGAGACTTTGTCTTCTAAAATAAAAACCTGAAAACTGCAACAGGTGTAAAGTTCAGGCACATAGAAAATGTCAAACTTTTCTGATATGCTCAGCTTCAGCTCTGCCCTATAGCTATTCACGCCTTCTGCATATTCCATTAGGTCAATGAGGTTGCATATCGTGGTGATTGGCCAATAGAAACAAGTGTGAGTGGCAGGACTTAAAGCAGTATAAAACCCAAAATCAAAAAATTGTATATATTGCAGTTTACCAATCCTTGGATGTGGTGGCCACATTTTCTTTTTTTAGGGGTTTTTTTCCCCTCTGTTTTCACCTGGTGTCCTGGCCAGTAACACATCTCTTGTATTAGAGTACCTACACTCTGGATTAAGGAGCACAGGGGGCACCTCTGGACAGCAGCATTGTCAGACTGGGTGGAGGAGAGTGTTAGAGGTACTTGCAAATTTAGATTCACTAATAAACTGAACTCCAGCTAACACTTTATACGCAATTACAGTAAATTGTTTTTTTTTTCCTTTTTGGGATAAAGGTTTTATATAAGATCGTTGTAAGCACCCCTGTCAGTGGTAAACGGTTTGTTTTATCCCTGTAAATTCTACATCTACAAGAGAACTTAAATCGAAAAAACGATTTACTGGACAGATTACCAGGAGAAAATAAAGGAAAGAAAGCTTAAAAAAGAGAAAAATGCACATCTAAGAATTGGTAAGCTGCAATATAATGTTTGCTTTTGAGTTTAATACTAGTTTAAAGGAGTTGTAAAGTGTGACGTGAGTCAGTTTGGGTGGGGGAGAGCTCTGGAAACTGTGTCCTGCTCCCCCAGCCCCCCTATGTGTAAATCACTCTGGATCCATTGGGGCACAGAGTGACCGAGAACTCCAGTCTGATCTGTGCTAGTCGGACTCGCTGTATAGCCAAACTGGAATATTTTATATATTGTGTGTTGCCTCACGCTGTCGTGGACTCGTTGCTGGGATCATTTTGGGGTGTGGTTGTATCCCATTGTTCTATTATGTCTGTCTGCCTTGGGAGAAAAGTATATTATGGGATGTATGTCTATGTGGGGGGGGGGGGGGGCGTTCATCAGCAGACCCTCCCTGCTAAGATGGGGGATGAGTGTAGCATCCTCTACATGGGTAGGTTCTAGATTAGGATTCTTTTTGTGAGTGTAGGTAGATTTAGGCAGGCCTGGGTTTTTTTTTTTGTTTTTTTTTTTTTGGTTTGTGTGGGCTGGCAGTGGCTCAGAGTTTAGCAACTGGTGACTGGGGTGTTCTAAGGAACCCTGACAAATCCCCAACCTGGATTGGCAGGGGCCAGACCTCCCAGAGTCAGCCCAGCTGGGGAGGATATTGAGGAGTGGAAGAACTGGAGATGGAGTACTAGGCTGTCTGGGAGGAGCTCCCTAGTCTGGGGGGGGGGGGGGCGTGACATCGGGCCTGGGGCTGGGGTGCAGGGGGCGGAGCCCTTCAAGAAAGTGTGAAGGTTCTGGATAGGAGGCACAGGAGGAGCAAGAGAGGACAGCAGGAACTAGTACTGGCGGTCAAGTCTTCAGGAGGGAACCACCAGTTGTAGCCAGGAGGGCTGGTGAGTGACAACATGGGCAGTTCAGAGGACTGGGGAGGCATGCCTGAAAGGACTGAGAGGAAACAGTCAGAGATGGGTGCAGAGCCAGTAGTAAGGACTGCAATGTCGTGGGCAGTGGGGTCGAGTAGCTGCAGCCAGGAGGGCTGGCAGAGCCTGAAGAGGGCTGACTGGGAGCAGTAGTCCATCAATAGGACAGCTAACACTAAAGACTTTCATCTTAAGCTACACTATAGGGGCTTTTTGACAACAAACATGCAAATGAGCTGTTTTAAGGCAACATCCGACTGTGTGTACGCTCCATCGGAGAAACTTTTTCAGTTTTCCTCGGACAAAGGTTGGCTGTGCGAACAGACAAACTTTTCGACAACATACATCTGATGGAGCAAAGTCTGATCATGTGTACAGAAAACCATCGGACTTTACAAACATGCATGCTCAGAACCAATGCAAAAGATCAGACAACAATACAGAAGTTGACCAAAGGTGGCGGCAAAGAGCAGAAAAAAACATGTGATTTGGTGAAAGTTGGCTGAAAAAGTCTGATTGTGTGTATGCTTAACGAGTTCAAAGCCAACGCCCTTTGTGCAGAAATCCACGGGAAAGTTTGTTTAAAGTCCGATCGTGTATATGAGGCTTTACAATCACGTTAAGCTAATCTATGGATAATGCAGCAGGAGGAGCAGGACTTTCTAAAGCAGCAGAAGGTGTGGGCTTAGCAAGGGGCAAAGCTAGGAATTACAGCAGAGAAAGCTTGCTGAAGGAGACCCCAAAATCCAAGAGCCTTACCACAACTTAAATAAGTTTTTTTAGTGATGTGGCTTTGTAAAAATGATTTCAATTTTTTTTTTTTAAAGGACCCAAGAAACATAGCGTCTCTGGAGGGCTACTTTTTTTTAATTTATTTTTTATTTAATACAGGTCAGTGTCTTTTTTTTTTTTTTTTTTTTTTTTTTTAATGTCACTTAAAATCCTGTTAAATATGCGGCACAAAAAGAGTTACCGTATAAGTGAGTCTCGTCAGACATTTTATTTATTCCCTTCCTCAGTGTGTCAGAGGCTCTGAAATGAGCAGCCATTTTCCACATCCAGTAAATGAATATCTAACTGGAATTGATTCTCATTTTTAGTAGCAGGAAATAATAAATCCATGCTTGAAGGATTCCCCCTTCGAATCATGCTGGTGTCCAAGCTAAACAGCTGGCCCTATGCCTGCTCCCTCTCGCTGCCTGCAGGGCCAGCACAGTCTGGCCTCTCCCCTGCAGCATGCAGTAAAGAAGGTAAAACTCAAATGCTCCTTCCTCTGTGGTTACTATATCTGTGTATGTTTACTTGTGTGCTCTCAATGAACCTGAATGTCCACAATTTCCCTGGAATATTTGGAACAGGGTGGGTTCTTTCAGAGGATGAGTGAGCCGATCTCGCAGGATGCAATGACCTCTTCCCTTAGACTTCTGGGTGGGAAACAAAGGAAAACATATACTGCCAACTGTCTCTGGTTTTCAGGGACAGTTATAGGAAAATTCAAAGTGTACGTGTTCCAATTTATGAAGCATTTTCATAGGGAAGCCTATGCATGCCAACTGAACATCAAACCAAAAAGTGTCCTCTAAAGTAAACCTGGGCAGTTCAAACCATATGTCAAAATGATCAGTATATCCTATTGGCAGCTGAAGTTTTATATGCAACTCCCAATGTTTCCTGTAAGCTTGGCTCAACCCCAGCCACCTTCTGTTGGTCAAAGGGGCCACCTTTCACATTAGAGGACCACTAAAGGGGCTGAGAAAGAATTCTTAGGTTTAATCAAGCTCATCTTTTATATGAAAGGTCAAGATTTGCATCTGCCTGTTTTTCCTAGGTCTGCTCACACTTTGAAAGCTTTAGCTGTATTTTAAAATATGTGGATATAAATTGAGATCTGTTTTAAGATTAGGCTGTGCTTAAAGCGGACCTCCACCCTGAAGTGGAAGGTCCACTCATCTGATCCCCCCCCCCCCCCCCCCGGTGCCACTCATTATCTGCCGCCGACATCGCTGGATCCTGGGGCAGGTAAGTGTCCATTTATTAAAAGTCAGCAGCTGCAATATTTGTAGCTGCTGGCTTTTAATATTATCAGCTCCTCTATAAAAGCATCTTTAAAGTGGTTGTAAACCCTTACAAACCACTTTGACCTACAGGTAAGCCTAGATTAAGGCTTACCTGTAGGTCCAAGAAATATCTCCTAAACCTACTCGGTTTAGGTGATATTTACTAAAAGACAGGCACCGCTGTCTATGGTGCATGCGCCATAGACAGCGGCGCACAGGCGTATATATGCCGTTAGTGGCGGCTCCTGTGCGTGCGCAGGAGTGATATCATCGCTGCTCCGGAGCTGTGAGTAGCCGGAGCAGCGACACCCGGAAAAAGATGGACGCTCCATACTACAGGGGACAGCGGTGACATCGCTGGCTCCTGTGTCAGGTAAGTGACACCTAATGGGCTACTATGCGATGCATAGTAGCCCATTATGCTTTACCTTTGCAGGGAGACTAAAGAAGAAGTAAACCCTGATGGGTTTACTTCTTCTTTAAAGTGAAACTCCAGGCTAATGGCTAAATATTTGGTTGCAATACATATACACTATATTACAAAAAGTATTGGGACGCCTGCCTTTACACGCACATGAACTTTAATGGCATCCCAGTCTTAGTCCGTAGGGTTCAATATTGAGTTGGCCCACCCTTTGCAGCTATAACAGCTTCAACTCTTCTGGAAAGGCTGTCCACAAGGTTTAGGAGTGTGTCTATGGAAATGTTTGACCATTCTTCAAGAAGCACATTTGTGAGGTCAGGCGCTGATGTTGGGCAAGAAGGCCTGGCTCGCAGTCTCCGCTCTTATTCATTCCAAAGGTGTTCTATCAGGTTGAGGTCAGGACTCTGTACAGGCCAGTGGTTGTGCGTGGTTGTTTTTTAGGGGTTGAGCTTGGCCCCTTAGTTCCAGTGAAGAGAACTCTTAAAGTGTCAGCACAGTGGTGTAGTGGTTAGCACTCTCACCTAGCAGTAAAAAGGATTGCTGTTTCGAATCCCAACCATGACACTACCTGCCTGGAGTTTGCATGTTCTCCCTGTGCCTGCGTGGGTTTCCTCCCACACTCCAAAGATATGTTGGTAGGTTAATTGGATTCTGTCCAAAAAATATTAGCACTAGTATATGAATGGGGACCTTGGATTGTGGGGACCTTGAGGGTAGGAACTGATGCGAGTGTGCAATGTACAGGGAAACTCACTCAGGTTGAACTGGATGGACTGGTGACTTTTATTCAACCTTACTATCTATGTAGCATACAAAGACATTTTGGACAATTTCATGCTCTCAACTTTGTTGGGACAGTTTGGGGATGACCCCTTCCTGTTCAAACATGATTGCGCACCAGTGCACAAGGCAAGGTCTATAAAGACACACGTGAACGAGTTTGGGGTGGAGGAACTTGACTGGCCTGCACAGAGTCCTGACATCAACCCTATACAACGCCTTTGGGATAAATTAGAGCAGAGACTGTGAGCCAGGCCTTCTAGTCCACATCAGTGCCTAAGCTCACAAATGTGTTTCTAGAAGAATGGTCAAACATTCCCATAGACACACTCCTAAACCTTGTGGACAGCCTTCCCAGAAGAGTTAAAGCTGTCATAGCTGCAAAGGGTGGGCCAACTCAATATGGAACCCTACAAACTAAGACTGGGATGCCATTGAAGTTCATGTGTGTGTAAAGGCAGGCGTTGCAATACTTTTGGTAATGTACTGTATGTTTAGCTGTAACCTACCCCGATAACACGCCTCTCCTAGTCAAAAGGAACACTCTATTTGCTGGTTTAGCATTACTGATTATTGGGTTAGCTCTGTTGCCTCCTGGGTCATCTCAATGGTCAAAGATGTTGATCTTATACAAAGTCCCAAAGTGGCCATTAGACTGGGTTCGCGGATATCTAACTTCTTTGCGGTGGGCAGGGGCACCAGGCAGGGCTGCCCGCTGTCCCTTTCTTATTCGCCCTGGCGGTGGAGCCCCTGGCCATCGCACTGAGGTCCACGGAGGAGGTGCAGGCCATTAGAGTAGGTACTAATAAGGAAACCCTAGCTCTTTACGCGGACGACATGCTCTTGTTTCTCAATGACCCGGAAGGCTCCTTAAGGACGGTGCTAGCGATCTTTGAAAAATTTGCTACATACTGGGGACTCCGAGTAAACTGGAGTAAGTCGTCCATCTTACCATTAGATGCAAAGGCTAGGGAAAGGGCGGACCCTAATCTGCCACTACAGTGGGTGGATTCTAGTAAATACTTAGGAGTGAGGATCACTCCAAAGGTGCAAGACTATCTGTCATTGAATCTACTTCCCTTGATAGTACTCCTCAAAAAAAAAAAACACGGGCATGGACTGCCCCTGTCGCTCATAGGCAGAATCAGTTTACTCAAAATGAAAATGCTCCCAGTAATCCTCTACTATCTTAGGCATGCATCAGTTTGGATACCGATGTCATTTTTTTAAACAATTGGAGGGGATTGTCAGTGCATTCCTGTGGGCACCAAAACCAACCAGGATAGGGATGAAGGTTCTCCAAGAGCCAAGTGACCAGGGAGGGTTGGCAGTGCCGGACTGGCTCAAATACTACCTTGTGGGTCAAATGGTGTTTGCCCGTAGATGGGTAGATGGCTAACATCCGACGATGGGGACGTGGCCACAGTGTTGGATGCTGCCCATCTGGGGTCGTATGAAAGTTTACGTCTGGCGCTATTCAGGGGTACCAACTCGGATCTGCCCATCACTCTAACAATGACAGCCACCATCAGGGCGTGGGCACTAAAATTAGCAGCCCCTAGTTATAAAGGTATGTCCCCATCCACTCCATTATGGATGAATAGAAGACTACCTCACTTCTACGGATTACCAGATCCCATGACCTGGGCAACAAAAGAGGTAAAAACACTCAAGGACGTAACCCACATGGGTGACTTTCAAACCTTCTCACAGATACAGGCAAGCCATAATCTACCCAACTCCTATTTTTTTCAGTTTCTTCCAACTCCGACACGCATTCCAGGCTCAGTTTGGGGAGTTGAGTCTGGAATCTCTGCCCTCGACACTCAAATCTCTGCTGTCAATGGAGGACCTGCCCAAGACGCTTTCCATAACGTATAAGGAACTCTTTAAAAGCTCACCTAAGTGTAGGACCAAATAGGAAGCTGAAGTCCCTGATTTTCAGGTTGAGGACTGGGATGACCTGTGGACTCAACCCTTTCAACATATAATATCAGCTAGGGACCGACTAATATCAGCTAGGGATCCAATTCAAATTCTTGCACAGAAGCTACTACACACCGGCTAGACTTGCCAGAATATATGGGCTTGCAGTGGCGGAGTGTTGGAGATGTTATTTCTCTCCGACTGACGCTGAACACGTGTTCTGGCAATGCCCACACATCCAAGGTTTTTGGCAGGAGATTACGGCCTGTATCTCGGGCGTATTATCGGTGCCTATTCCCCCGACAGTGAGGGTATGCTTGTTGGGTCTGGTAGAGGAGGTGGTCCCTTCAAGGGCACTGAGAACAGTGCTCACCATCCTGTTATTCTACGGTAAAAAGACTGCTTAACCACTTGCTTACTGGGCACTTAAACCCCCCTCAGTCCCAGACCAATTTTCAGCTTTCAGCGCTGATGCACTTTGAATGACAATTGCGCGGGCATACAACACTGTACCCAAATGAAATTTTTATCATTTTTTTCCCACAAATAGAGCTTTCTTTTGGTGGTATTTAGTTACAGCTCGGAGTTTTATTTTTTGCTAAACAAACAAAAAAAGATGCAAAAAAATAAAAATAAATAAATCATGTTTTAATAGTTTGTTATAAAATTTTGCAAACGGGTCATTTTTCTCCTTCATTGAAGTGCGCTGATTAGGCGGCACTGATGGGCTGCATTGGTGGGCACTGATGGGCTGCATTGGTGGGCACTGATGGGCTGCATTGGTGGGCACTGATGGGCTGCATTGGTGGGCACTGATGGGCTGCACTGGTGGGCACTGATAGGCATAGTTAAGGCGGCACTAATAGGCACAGATAAGGCGGCACCGATGGGCACAGATAAGGCGGCACTGATGGGCAAAGATGGGCACATAAGATGGCACGGATGGGTGGCACAGATGGGTGGCACGGATGGGTGGCACGGATGGGCACTGATAGGTACCACAGATAGATGGGACTGATGGGCACTGATAGGTGGCACTGATAGGTGGCTCTGATAGGTGGCACTGCTGGGCACTGATGGGCGGCACTGATGGGCGGCACTGCTGGGCACTGATGGGCGGCACTGCTGGGCGGCACTGGGGTGCAGCACCTTTGAGGCAGATTGGGTGGCACTGTGGGGTGGCACTGTGGGTGGCACTGTGGGCACTATGGGCACTGACGGGGGGCACTGACGGGGGGCACTTACTTTTGCGTTTTATTTTACTTCAGGATGGCACTGCGGGAGGCAGGTGGGCACTGGCAGGTGGCAGGTGGTCCCTTGTATTGATGGCCGTGATCGGGACTGATGTCCCGATCACGGCCGCCGGTGATCGGCTTTTTTTTTTTCTCCTCGCGCTGTCAGCGCGAGGAGGAATAATAGCCGATTACCGGCTCCGTTCTATCACATGATCAGCTGTCATTGGCTGACAGCTGATCACGTGATAAGGGGTCGGGATCGACCCCTTGCACGGATCGGTGATCAGGCGAGTCTCACGGACTCGCCGATCACAGAGCGCGCCGCGCGCGCCCCTCAGGGGGCGCGCAGGCCGCTCGTATCCGGGACGACGTCAATAGACGTAGTCCCGGAAATGTAGGTCCGCGCTGATGCCGTCATTTGGCAATAGCGCGGATCTGTAGTGGTTAATGCTTAAGTGGAAGAGCAGACAGGCCCCGGACATTAATTATTGGAAGCACCTCATCAATTCTATGTTACCATATTATAAAACAACATACAGGGTGAGGGGATGTGGAAAAAAAATTGATAAGGTCTGGAAGGCCTGGTATGAATCTGATAACACAGTGGGCTGAGGGAGGAACACTTGAGATTCTTTAGCCATATGTTAGGGGTGAAACGAATGGGAATACAGAACAGAGGATACCACTGAGATGATACTGCAGGAGAAGAAAAGCGGGAAAAAATTAAATGAAGTACGAACCGAACCGAACACAACGAGATATACTTATACTGGTACCATCTACATGGAGTCCGAGATCGAAATCTGCATAATAGGGGGGCTGAGCTGTGACAACCAGGGGAGGAGGGTTGGGGGAGGGTAGGTAGAGGAATTGTTAGATAAGGATGTTAGGCCCTGCGTGGCCAGTTGGCGGGGCTACTGTTATGTTAACAAGGCCCAGCAGTTGTTGTATGTGTTCTATGAAAATAATCAGAAATTATTTTTAAAAAAAGATGTTGATTTTTATTTACTGTCCACTGAGCAGGTTGGAAGTAGAACTGGTTCAGCAGCACAACGTCTCTGGCTGGTAACCATGGCAAGACTCCCTTTTTTCCTCCAAACTCCTTGAATGTATAGTCTACAACCGACTGAATGACCTTCTTGATCCCCTTCAGTCTGGATTTTGCCCACAGCACTCCACAGAAACTACCCTCCTTAAACTCACAAATGACTTACTAACAGCCAAAACCAATGGTCATTATTCCATACTCTTACTCTTGGACCTTTCTGCTGCCTTTGATACTGTTGACCACCCCCTCCTCCTCAAAAAACTAAATTTGCTTGGTCTCCATGGCTGCACTCTCCGTTGGTTTGAATCTTACCTATCTCATTGCACCTTCAGTGTCACTTACAACTCCCCTTTCTGTTGGGATCCCCCAAGGTTCTGTCCTTGGACCTCTACTATTCTCGATCTACACGTCCTCCGTGGGTCAGCTGATAGCCTCACATGGCTTGCACTACCATTTATTTGCTGATGACACCCAAATCTATCTCTCTGCCCCTCAGCTCACCCCATCAATCTCCTCACGCATCACTGATCTACTAACAGACGTATCAGCCTGGATGTCAAACCACTTCCTCAAACTTAATCTATCTAAAACCAAACTCTTAATATTTCCACCCCCACGGGTCCCTTCCCCTGACTTCTCTGTCAAGGTTAGTGGCACATCTATCAGTCCGTCCCCACATGCCAGGGTGCTAGGGGTAACCTTAGACTCTGAACTGTCCTTTCAGGCCCACATACAATCCCTGTACAAATCATGCCACTTTAGCCTCTGCAACATTTCCAGAATACGCCCCTTTTTAACTGACACCACCAAGCTTCTAATTCACTCCCTGGTCATCTCTCGCCTCGACTATTGCAACTCCCTCCTCATTGGATTACCCTTACATAGACTATCCCCCCTTCAGTCCATAATGAATGCCTCTGCCAGTCTTATCCACCTTACCAGCCATTCAGTGTCCTCCACCCCTCTCTGCCAATCCCTCCACTGGCTTCCACTCACCCAATGAATAAAATTCAAAGTGCTAACAATAATATACAGAGCCATCCATAACTCTGCCCCTAGTTACATCACTAACCTAGTCCCAAAATACCAACCAAGCCGCTCTCTTCGATCATCCCAAGACCTCCTGCTCTCTAGCTCCCTTGTCACCTCCTTCCATGCACCCCTCCAGGATTTCTCCAGATCTTCTCCCATCCTTTGGAACCCTCTACCCCAATCTGTCTGATTGTCCCCTAAGCTATCCATCTTTAGGCGATCCCTGAAAACCCTTCTCTTCAAAGAAGCCTATCCTGCTTCTAAGTAACACTGTTTTTACTTCCTTCATCAGCTCACCCCCCCCCCCCCCCCCGCAGCTATTACCTTTTGTATCAATTGACCCTTCCTTTTTAGATTGTAAGCTCTAACGAGCAGGGCCCTCTGATTCCTCTTGTACCAAATTGTAATGTAACTGTAATGTCTGCCCTCATGTTGTAATGCGCTGCGCAAACTGTTGGCGTTATATAAAACCTGTATAATAATAAAGACATTGGACTTGAGAACCCCCAACCTTGTGTCTGTGATTGTAAGCAGTCTCACAGGAACTCAAGACTTGGCTATAAGGACGTAATCATGACAAGAGCATATAATGATCAGTGATGAAAAGGAAGCGCCAATGGTTGTTACCAGAGCATTGGCCCTTTCTTCTTCATGGGCCAACTCCCCATGCTGTTTTATAGGCTCTGTTTTCTGTCCACCATAGTGTAGAGGGGGTTTGGTCTTCAAATCTTCAGTAATGCTGCTGCATCTGCTTTTATAGCTGCTAAAAGTCTGAAGTCTTAAGCCAGACACCTGACTGTACAAAAATAATTGTATGGGATTCATCTTTGAGGCACATTCCAAACACTTTTGCCATCTGGCAGTGTCCTGTGCTGAGTGCGTGTGAACAAAATCAGACAATAACTGTGAACCTGGCAGTGCAAGTGTTTAGCGTGGGATTTACAACGGTTGGTGTGTGGCAGTAGGCCTAAAGAATATTCCCACCATTTTCTTATAAAAACCTCACCCAAGAGTAGTCAAGCATATGTTGGGGGAGGAAGGTTGAAAAAAATGACAGAATCAATGGTTTTCAGTTCTGGTAAATATCGACATGGGATTGTGTGGTTTTGGCACCATTGCTTTGCTGTGCCTGATAAGGTAAGTTGTAAACTTTTAAGGTTAATTTAGCACTGGGTTTGTGTAATGTAAGCCTGCCATAAAAGAAATATGGAGACTTTGACTGTTGGCTTTCATTTAAAGGTAGTTTCCTGGTTGCAGGGGCATCATTAGACCCTGGCATCAGTCTTTTTTTCTTTTTTTTTAGGTGACCCAATTGTTGGGGCTATATTGTCTTTACAATGTTTCATCTTCTATCCATCCACTTATTTTTAAAACGTAAGCAATCTGCTGTGGGCTACCTAAACCCACCCCTATCACAGGGGTATCACAGCTGTAGGCAGTACAATGCAATAGGTGGACATGTTGTAAGCATTGGATATCAGCTGCCCCTCAGCTATATTGTGGTTTTCCTGGCATGTGCTCCATAGGTTGCACGTGCGTTGCTATTATCTGCACCCTGCCGCCCTCTCGGAGAGTAGATGGTTGGTTTACCTGTTTCCCTGGAAGACTCTTGCTGTGGGGTAATAACCCCACTTTACTGCAATTTTTTCTATTGGAGATCTGTGGCTATTTGAAGAAGAGGGGTTTGAGGCTGAATGTAGTTGTCTAATGAGAGAGTTTGACCGCATATCGAGCTAACTGAAGATTGTGGGTACATATGGGGCCATTTCGTGTTTTGGCTAAATTGTTGGATTTAGTGGGGTGGGATTTAGTGGGGTGGAATGTAACTGTACAGCAGGATCTAAGGGAGTTTGGTATACAATTGAGAGGCTTTGTGAGGGTGGGACAATGAAAGAGATGCTGCCGCTCCAGGCAAGTGACAGGTAAGATCTAGCCTGGCTCTCTTATGCAGGTGCTTACTTGGTTTGCCACCAAAGGAACATAAACTGGAAGAAGTGGCCTGCACACTGCTGGGAGATGCCAATAGTTGCAATGATTTATTTCATAATAATGCTGAACGCCAAACACCAGTGACATACAATGGTTGACACGTTTCACACAAAAGTGTGCTTAATCATGCATGCTTACTCATAACCAAAGAATGCTTTTGTGTGATACATGCCATCTTTTGTCCATGGTGTTTGGTGTTCAGCTTTATTATGGAATACATCATTGCAACTATGGGAATCCGCCTGCAGTGTGCGGCCAATTCTTCCAATTTGTGAGTGTGGGCTGGTGACTAAACTATGGGGCTACAAATAACAGGTGTTGGCCATGAGCGTGGCTCTTAAGTTGCGTACACACAATAAGAAAATCTGTCGAAAGATCAACTGGTTTTCATCGATGTTTCACAGCAAGTCGAACCCGGGGATGGTACTAATTGTTAAATTCTCAACCAACAAAGGCTTGCTTCTAATTTGACATAGAAATGTTGTATAAATTATTGTTGTTTTTTTAATCATGCTCAGTCTTTCGTACCTGATTCTTGGTGTATGAAAACCGTACACATTAATCTAAAATCAATAGTTCTGTTCATGAACGAGAAAAAATTTGGAGTTTGTCCCTCTTTTCATTTGAAAAGTCTGAATCTGATGTCAAAAGTTGAGTACACACTTTACGAAAATCGAATAGTCGTTCCTTGTACGGAATTTTTCAGATATTCTTGTAGTGTGTACCCAGCTTTATATGGCTGTGGGCACAAAGATAGGACAAGGCTGCTAATTATATGGTAAGCAATATGTATGTTAAATTTTGGGAGAGAAGTTTAATAAAATGCCCACATTTCAAACAGGTCATACTCTACTTTCCCTGTGCCCTCCACAATTTGCAATCCACCGTCTGGCTGTTATGCTATTCCACTGCCATCTATACTTTAAAGTTACAGATCTGGAACAAGTATGCAAGTCATTCTTTGTATGTGTGCTCGGGTCAATTACTGATGGGGTTTGATGTACTAAAGGCAAATAGGCTATTCACTTTGCAAGGGAGTATTCCCTTGTTTAGCGAATGTGGCTGACATTTTGCTTTATTTTATCCAGTGGCAGCCTGTGTTCAATATTTTTTTTTTTTTTTTGGGGGGAGGGCAAACGGGAGACAAAAAGAAAGGCGGTGATCTCCTGTGTGTGACACGTACCTGAATAAGTTGATCGATCCCTTCCCCCACGGGAGAAGGGTGGGAAAGTGGCGATCAGAGGCCTTACCTTAGGGAGGCAGGGGGCAGGAAAATCTGGGCCATTGTTTCTCCTCCCAGCTGAACAGGAAGTGTGTCCTGAGACCCAATTGGCCAGCGAGTCTTGGTCCCTGGCCAATCGGATCTCAGGACCCACTAACTGATTGGCTGGGAGGAGAATCAGGAGGACAATAGTGAATATTGATTCACTATTGTTACACAACTGGGTGACCTCAGGACGCAGTGCTCTGCTCCCTGAGCCCACCATTTTTTTTTTTTTATAGCTTAGTAGAGCCTCAGGCTTTAACCACTTAAGGATCAGGCCTCTTTTTCAGACTCAGTGTTTACATGTTTAAAACAGTTTTTTTTGCTAGAAAATTGCTTAGAACCCCCAAATATTATATAGTGTTTTTTTTTTAACACCCTAGAGAATAAAATGGCAGTCATTGCAATACTTTTTTTAACACTCTATTTGCCCAGCGATCTTACAAGCGCAATTTTTGGGAAAAAATTCACTTTTTTGAATAAAAAAATAAGACAACAGTAAAATTAGCCCAATTTTTGTTATATTGTGAAAGATAATGTTAAGCTGAGTAAATTGATACTCAACATGTCATGTTTCAAAATTGCGCCCGCTCGTGGAATGGTGTCAAACTTTTACCCTCAAAAATCCCCATAAGCGACATTTAAAAAATTCTACAGGTTGCATGTTTTGTGTTAGAGGAGGTCTATGGCTTGCTCTACCGATCGTGACGATACCTCACATGTGTGGTTTGACTACAGTTTTCATATGTGGGCGCTACTCATGTATGCGTTCACCTCTGCGCGCAAGCTCGTCAGGATGGGGTGTTTAAAAAAAAAAAAAAATTATTATTTATTTTATTTTTACACTGTTTAAAAAAAAAAATTGATCACTTTTATTCCTATTACAAGGAATGTAAACATCCCTTGTAATAGAAAAAAGCATGACAGGTCCTCTTAAATATGAGATCTTGGAGCAAAAAGTCCTCAGATCTCATATTTGGACTTAAATGCAATAAAAAAAAAATTAATTTGAAAAAATTACATTGAAAAAAATGTTCCTTTTTAAGAGGTATGGGCGGAAGTGACGTTTTGACATCGCTTCCGCCATCCTATGGTATAGAGACGAGTGGGGGCCATCTTAGCCTCACTCGTCTCCATACCTAGGCACTGAAAGGACTCGATTGCCTCCGCCGCTACCGACGGCTCCGGTAAGCGGGGGAGAGCGGCGGGAGGGGGGTGGCCCCTGTCCCGCCGCCGATAACGGTGAAGCCGCTGTGGATACCACCATTATGGTAAACAGGACCGCCTCCTGTAAAGATGGATATCTTGGTTGTGGCAGCAGCTGCTGCCGTTACCGAGATATCCCTCTTCAAAGTATCGACGTATATGTACAGGAGGTGGTCCTTAAGTAGTTAATCATGTTCTTTAAAAAACAAAACAAAACAAAAAAAATGAAATCCATGCGTCCGGTGCCATGCATGTAGATTAGGGGGGTGGTGCCTGTATGGACGGGCTGCTACTGATTATATGCAATAAAAATGTATTAACAAAGAAAACTACTTTGCAAAGAATATCCAATAAAGTGAAAGCATAATAAAGCTGTATTTTTGCTTACACATGATTGGATAATAGAAGTCAGCAAAGGTGTTCTATTGGGTTGAGGTCAGGCCTCTGTGCAGGCCAGTCAAGTTCCTCCACCCCAAACTCGCTCATCCATGTCTTTATGGACCTGCTTTGGTCCAAATCATTTTGTGGAGGGGGGATCATGGTGTGGGGTTGTTTTCACAGGAGTTGAGCTTGGCTCCATAGTTCCAGTGAAAATAACTCTTAAGGCATCAGCATACCAAGACCTTTTTGACAATTTCATGCTCCCAACTTTGTGGGGACACTTTGGGGATGGCCTCTTCCTGTTCCAACATGACTGCCCACCAGTGCCCAAAGCAAGGTCCATAAAGACATGGATGAGCGGGTTTGTGGTGGAGGAACTTGACTGGCCTGCACAGTCCTGACCTCAACCCGATAGAACACCTTTAGGGTGAATTAGAGCAGAGACTGCGAGCCAGGCCTTCTTGACGTCATCAGTGCCTAACCTCACAAATGTGCTTCAGGAAGAATGGTCAAACATTCCCATAGACGCACTCCTAAACTTTGTGGACAGCCTTCCCAGAAGCATTGAAACTGTTATAGCTGCAAAGTGTGGGCCAACTCCATATTGAACCCTACGGACTAAGACGCCATCAAAGTTCAAGTGCGTGTAAAGGTAGGTGTCACAATACTTTTGACAATATAGTGTATATACAAGCAGTTTTAGCTGCCAAAGGATCTTGAATTCTATTTGTCCAAATATTCCATATTGCCTTGTTATGCAACACAGCTAGACCCTCGACCACTAATGCCGCAACACAGCATGGTCGAAAACACGCATCCAGCATGCTGATGGGATGCTGTAGGAGCAGCCAAACTCTGAGGCCGCGTACACACGCGGGGACTGTTCGCTCAACTTTGTCCGCTGAACAGTGTTTCAGCGGACAGTCCGCTCGTGTGTGGGCTTCAGCGGACAGTTTCAGCGGACAGTTTGACGAACAAAGTTTTTCGGAAATCCCGAAAAACTGTCCGCTGAAACTTGGTTTGAGCGGACAGTCCCCGCGTGTGTAGGCTTGTTCGTCAAACTAAGTTCCGCGCATGCTCAGAAAGAATTTATACGCCGAAGGTTGCATTGCAGTGTATAGAACGTCGTTTTCTAGTCCCGTCGTACGTGCCGTTCACGTCATCGCGCACGGTTTCAGCGGACTGTTCGTTCGTCGTGTGTGGCCAAGTCAGTCCATGCTAATTTTGAGCGGACTGTCCGCTGAAACTGTTTGACGAACAAAGTTGAGCGAACAGTCCCCGCGGTGTACGCGGCCTGATGTGTACATTCCTCACTTTTGCAGCTAGTGTGTTCATTGTCTCCACATGTACGCAACAGAATCTGACTTCACAAGAGGGAATACTGGAGGCCGATGTTAGGCCAACACTCCTTGAGTTTAAAAATATATTTACAGGTCTCTTAATTAGTCTGTAATGACATTAGTTTGTGTGTGGTCATCTTCTTTTTTTTTTTTTTTTTTTTTTTTTTTTTTTTTTACTTTTTGCCTTAACAAGTAGATAATATTCAAATGTGAATGTGACTTTAGTTATAAACCTCCATTAGAAGAAGAAGAAAATAATTCCTTTTCTCTTTGTTTTTGTTGGTGCTTTTTTGTCACTACAAATCTGGGATACACTTCTAGACAATTCTTTTTCCACAGCTATCTAGCGGCTTCAAGCAGACCTCATCCTTCACACCTAGCTGTGCTATGTCACCCTGTGTTGCTCAGGTCCCTCGTTAGAGGTGACATGTGGTGCTGCTAATGACATCCCACTCCTGGACCCTGCGCTGTCTTTGTCTAATTGGGCATTTTGGGTGATCTGTGCTGCCCCCGACCCGTTCCAGGTGGGTTCACCCACTCTATAATGTGTCTGACGGACGCAGAGGGTTGATGAGTTTTACAACCAAGCGTTAACCTGGGGGTCCAGTGCTAGCTGAAGGTGGGCTCACATCGGAAGCTCTTGCTGATTAACTTTTGCTTGTTGTGCCATTCTGATCAACTTTTGCTTCTATCTTGAACCCCCGCAATCCGGCCAGCCTGCAGCGTACCCATTTATACTACACTTAATGTTATACTTGGATGTGTCTTTGTTTGTGTTACTGACTCACAAATTAATTGTGCTGAAAGGAAAACCTATTCTGTTTTGGATATGCATGATTTAATAATGAGTTCCAAGTTAAAAGCAAGCTCTTGATATAAAATGACCATTGAATTAAAAAATCTGTGTTGAAAAAAATCAACAATAGACCCCAAATAGTTGTAAATTTAAGTTTAGTTTAGAAAACATTGGATATTTGATGAGCTAATGAGTTAATTTCCCTACCTCCACATGTTCCCAACTGTGAATTGTCAAAAAACACCAAGTAGCAGAATTGATCATAAAATAAAAAAACATAAGAAAAAACTGTGCTTAAATCCCGAACTACAGATCCAATATCTCTAATAACTATTAATATAATGGTATTTAACTAGTAAATAAAAAAATTGAAAGTTTTTTTTGTTTTCCTCGATAACAACTGTTTATATTCAAAGCAAACAAATGCCATCAAATGTGGACGGTGTCTAGTTTACATTAAGGGGTCTAATTGGAAATGTATCCACACAATTTTCACCCAGGATTCAGGTATTTTTCCAATTAAATCCAATTAGGAAATGGTATGAATCTTGAGTGAAACCTGTGTGAATCGTGTGTTTATAAATTTATAAATAGATTTATATAAATAAAAATATTCTATATATATATATATATATATATATATATATATATATATATATATATATATATATATATATATATATATATATATATATATATATATATATATATATATATATATTTATAGATTTGTAAATAGACCCCCAAGTTTGCCAAGGAGACCGCTGTGACAAAGGTGGTGCCAGCCCTTATGTAAGAGATCCCTACCTCTGAAAGTTCAACACTGGTTAGCAAGACTTAATAAAATCATGACTACAGAGAACCTTACATTTTCATTGAAGGCTCAACTACAAGCTCATTCCTGAATATGGACTCAACCTACCACCCACCACATCTACTTCATGCAGCAGCCCCCCCCCCCCCCCCCCACATACGTAAATGTCTACCTGCTAGATGCCTGATCATGCTGACATACCCTCCCGCCCTCCCACCGGACATTATCCCTCCCCAAGATCAGAATGCATGCTGTGTACAAATGCAAAAATCTGTATTCAGCAACAATGCCTGTGTACACAATGCCTTGCTCACATAATTTATAATCTTATCTTTTCAGTCCAGCAAATAGAAGTATAAACTGTTTTTAAAGAGGAGGTCCAGCGCCCCCCGCACCCCCCGCACTACGGAGAGATGCCAAACTTCCCACCGGAAGGTGGGGGGGGGGGGGGTGGGAGACAGATAATCGGAAGTTCTACTTTTGAGTAGAATGCGGCTTTAAAGTGCCGTTCCGGGTAAAATGTAACCATACCTCCCACCTTTCCCTCCTACACCCCTTTCTCTTACCCCACTCTAACCTGTCCTGCAAGGTTTTTTTTTCTTTGTTCTTACCTGGTAAAGCAAGTTATACTCGCCTAAGTCCAGGTCACTGTTTTAAGGTGTGGGGGACCACTAACATAGTTATCATGTACCTGGTAGAAGAGCCTGAATGGACGAGCAAGGCTTCCCTTACCACTCTGACTCGGGGCCACTGATAGAGTAAACAGGAGGCGCCAGAGGGCAGAGTCGCACGAGTGCCAGAAAGTCTTTGGTGGCAGTTGATAGACCCAGAAGTGTTTTTGGAGACCTTCAGCAGGAGACCAACAGGTGGCAGCAGGTCCAGATGGCAGCAGCAAGGAGCAGGGTCAAACAGGCAGGGTCAGATATAAGGTTCAGGCGGATCGTGGTCAGGAAGCGAGCCAAGTCAAAACCGGATCAGAGGTGCAGGTGCCAGGGAAGAGACAGGAGACAGGTCACAGGACGAGCCAAGGTCGGTACAGGCAGCAGAGTTCAAGGATGGTCAGACGAGCCAGGTAGGTAACAGGTAATCAGGACACAGGTTCACAGAGGTCAGGATATTCGGAAGCTGAAGACAAAGCAGCCCCAGGCAAGGTGTTTGCTGAACTCAAATAGGCTAGTTTGGCACCAGCGCGGATGCGTGCAGGCGCTAGCGAGCGTGGGTGCGTGCAAGCACAGGGGCGTGCGCGGGTGCACGCAAGCGCCGTCGCATATGGGGGTGCGCGATGGCTTCTGTTTGAGCTCCTGTTCACGCTTGCGCTCATCTATGCACCACAGCCCGGTTTCTATGCGCAACAGGAACCCGCATTCTTCTGCGCCTCAGAGGTCTTCTGGGAGGATAAGACTGTCTGCTGGTGGGAGCATCCCGACAATAGTGCTGTAGATGTTCCCTTGCTGGCCATTCCCCTACCATCCCCTCATGCTGTTGTCACACCTCTTCAAGATCCTGCGATGGCCCCGTTACTGGATAGCCAATAGAAATGTCCATGTCATACAAGCACCGACAGGAACACCTGAAGAAGGACCATTCTGGATGTAAACTGAAAAGTAGAGAAGGCTTGGTACTCCAGTTACATGTGACCATGTTTGGAGCAGTTATAGAGGGGTTAACATTAGCCTGGAGATGAGCATTACAGCTTTGCGTATTTTTGAATGCATTTACTTTTTTAAATCAACAATGCAATTACTAATAACCACTCTATAGTAACTAAACAATTACGGCTGAAAGGGGAAAAATCAAACCACTGTATGAACACCAATATGGTTAATGGAAAATTGACAGCCATATTGACCGACTCTCATGATAAATCCCTTGGAGTTTGGCAGCTTTGGATTTCACGTTCTCATCCTTCGTGTTTTTGACCATTAATCGCTGGATATCTGATCTCCCTTCACCCATTTTCTGTTTGCTGCTTCTTTATTTTTTCTTCTTCTTTTTTTTTTTTTTTTCCTTTCTCTTTGTTTTCTTGTTTGTACTGTTTACTACACGTACTGGTTCTATGTAGATGGCCTTTTCTATTCCCTGTTTTGGATTGGGGGAATAGGCCATGTTTGTTTTTTGATTACTTTATGTACTGGGCAACACAGTGGCTAAGTGTAAAGCACTGCGTAAATTGATGGTGCTATAGAAGAAATAAATGTAACAGTTCCTGCCTTCCCTTTTTTATGTATGTGACCATTTGTCACATTTTGCATTATATCTGTAATTTTGTCCATCCGATGTGCGCGTTTCACTCTATTGTCTACATGCTAACTGCACATTCTCATGTTTTTCTTTTTGAATGCATGTAGTATTATTGTACAATTTTTGCTATACAATAATAAAATCTTTTGTAAATGAAGGGGGGGAGAAAAATAAGTGTCTCTTTAAATCTGGAAGCAGAGACCATTATAGTCAGTCAGTCACCAACCTTTGGGCATTCATACTGGACTGAATAAAAGGAGGCCTGGGCATATATATATATATTATGCACCCTGTTTCCCCAAAATAAATTATATATAATGTAGTGTGTGCGTGTATATAATGTTTGGGGGTTCTGCATAATTTTCTAGAAAAAAAAATGTAAGATTTTTACTTTGTAAAAAAAAAAAGTGTCAAAATAGGCTGGGTCCTTTAAAGGGAAAGTTCACCTTTTACCACAAAACTGCCCATGCAGATAAGGGGCACCTGTAAATAAAAACAATGTGTGCAGCTCTGACTAAATTTGAATAATGCCCTTGCTATAGGTTTAGGCTCTTTACATACCTTATGATGCCTGACTGGAATACTTCCAGGATGTTGCTAAGTGAGGCCTAGTCATTAGGGATGAGCCCAACACCCCCTGGTTCGGTTCGCATCAGAACTTTTGAACGGACCGCAAATTCGTACGAACTTTAGAACCCCATTGAAGTCTATGGGACTTGAACGTTCGAAATAAAGTGCTAATTTTAATGGCTAATATGCAAGATACTGTCCTAAAAAAGGGTTTGGGGACCTGGCTCCTGCCCCAGGGACATGGGTCAATGCCTAAAATGTTTTTAAAAATGTCTATTTTGACGGGAGCACTGATTTTAATGACAATTAAAGTGAAAAAAAAAAGTGAAATATTCCTTTAAATATCGTGCCTGGGGGGTGTCTATAGTATGCCTGTGAAGGGCCACGTGTTCCTGTGTTTAGAACAGTCCCTGCACAAAATTACATTTAACGGAAAAAAAGTCATTTCAAACTGCTTGCGTTTTTTATGTAATATCTGGTTCCGGCAATATGGATGAAAATCATTGAGAAAAATCGCATGGGTAGCCCCCCCTGCTCATTACCAGCCCCTTTGGGTCCTGTACGGATATTAAGGGGAATCCCGTACCCATATAAAAAAAAAAAAAGACGTGGGGCCCCCAGGCCCTATATACTCAAAACAGCAGTATACAGGCGGTGCAAACAAGACAGGGACTGTGTAGGTTTGTTGTGTTAAGTAGGATCTGTTTGTAATTTTGAACTGGTACATTTTTAAAGTGTAGCTCCAGTCAAAGAAATCTATTTTTAAGCTTTTTGGAAAACATAGGGAAGGGTTATCACCCCTGTATGATTTGTTTTGCCGTCTGTCTTTTTTCATCTCACTTCCTGTTGTCTCCTTCCATTTGCAAGTAGGCGACGTTTGTAAGTTGGCTGTTTGAAAGTAGGGGCCTGCCCTATATGCTCTGCAGAAATGGCGGAACAAGGTGTTGGTGTTGCTACAACATTGTAAGCCCTCAAAGTGACCCTTGGTGGGCGCTGGAGCGCCCTGCTGTGAACGATTATATCAAGAATTGTAATTACATGCCATTGTTGAACAGTGGTAGAAAAATTGACCTTTAGTGGTTGTGGTGCTGGTGCTGGTGCAACAACACTGTAAGTCCTCACAGTTACTCTCGGTGGGCACAAGAACGGGCCCTGCTGTGAAATATTATATCAAGAATTGTAATTACATGCCCCTGTTAAACAGGGGCAGAAAAATTGGGCCTTAGGCACTGGTGCTGGTGCCACGACACTGCAACCTCTCCCATATACTCTAGTTGTAGTGCAGGAATGAGCCCTGCTGCAAAACATTGCATCAAAAATTGTAATTGAACGCCCCTGTTAAACAGGGGCTGAAAAATTGGGCTGGTGGCATCACCCAGAACTAAAAATGTTCTTGCAACATATCAGCGGAGGGGGAGGAAGAGGATATACAATCAACATAACAGGACAGTCACTCAGCATCAGCATAGGCAGTCTTGAAGGGATGTGATATTTAAAAAAAAAATAATAATTATTCGGTTACATCAGCTTCAGGTGCTTGGTAGCTGTGGGTGATCCAAGACTGATACATCTTGATGAAGGTCAGTCGATCAACCGAGTCGGTGGACAGGCGCACCCTGTGATCGGTAACCAAGCCACCAGCAGCACTGAAGGTGCGTTCCGAAAGACCGCTGGATGCAGGACAGGCCAGTAGCTCAATTGCATACTGTGCAAGCTCGGGCCAGTGATCCATCCTCAAGATCCAGTAAGCCAGAGGATTTTCGGTGGGAAAGGTGTCCAAGTCTGACCTTGCCCCTAGGTATTCCTGCACCATGTAAATCAGACGCTGGGGATGGTTGCTGGAACCGATCATACCTTGGGGCTGCGGACTAAAAAATTGTCTGAACGCATCGGTCAGACGGCCACCTTCTCCACCACTCCTTCTGACCGATGCCTCAGCAACACATTGTCCAGGACCAGGCGTTTGTAACCTCCCAGTCTCTGGGAACGCGTTGCACAGACCTTTCTGCAAGGCCTCCCGGAGATGTCTCATCCTCTGCTCCCTCTGCAATGGTAAGATAAGGTCGGCAACCTTACCCTTGTACCGTGGATCAAGGAGAGTGGCCAGCCAGTAATGGTCCCTCTCCTTGATCCGAAGAATACGAGGATCCTTCCGCAGGCTTTGCAGGATCAGGGAGGCCATGCAGCGTAGGTTAGCTGAGGCATTCGGTCCGGAGTCCTCTGGGTCACTAAGGACAACATGATCCGCAGGTACCTCCTCCCAGCCACGTACAAGTCCACGGGTTTCTTGGGACTGTAAATCATCCCTACAAGACTGCTGCTGATGCTGAGTGCAAGCCTCCACCTCCATGCTGACACAATCATCCTCCTCCTCCTCCTCCTCTTCCTGTGTAATGGGTGGGACAGCAGGAACACTGTCTGGATAAAGGGGGCCTTGAGAGGCAAGGAAGTCCTCCTCTTCCTGCCTCTGTTCTGCCTCAAGTGCCCTGTCCATTATTCCATGCAGCGTATGCTCCAACAGGTGGATAAGAGGTACAGTGTCACTGATGCATGCACTGTCACTGCTCACCATCCTTGTGGCCTCCTCAAATGGTGACAGGACAATGCATGCATCCCTGATCATGCCCCACTGGCGTGGTGAGAAAAAAACGAGCTCCCCTGACCCTGTCCTGGTGCCGTAGTCGCACAGGTACTCATTGATGGCCCTCTGCTGCGTGTGCAGCCGCTGCAGCATGGCCAACGTTGAGTTCCACCTGGTGGGCATGTCACATATAAGGCGGTTCTTGGGCAGGTTCAACACGTTTTTGAGCTCAGCCAGCCGAGCACAGGCATTAAATGATCGGCGGAAATGCACACAGACTTTCCTGGCCTGCTTCAGGACATCCTGTAAGCCCGGGTACCTGCCCAAGAACCGCTGCACCACCAGGTTAAGGACGTGAGCAACACAGGCCACATGGGTCAGTTGTCCCAGTCGGAGGGTGGAGAGGAGGTTGGTGCCATTGTCACAAACCACCATTCCTGGCTTAAGCTGGCGTGGCATCAACCACCTCTCGGCCTGCCCCTACAGAGCTGATAAAATATCCGCCCCAGTGTGGCTCCTGTCCCCCAAACAAACCAGCGCAAGCACGGCATGGCATCGTTTTGTCTGCGTACTTGCATAGCCCTTTGAACGCCTACGGAGCACCGCTGGTTCTGAGGACATAGCACTGGAAGAGGCCATGGAGGAAGAAGAAGAGGAGGGGGTGAAGGAGAGAGGTGTCACAACCAGTAGTAGCATTTTGGAGGGGTGGTGGCGGAACAACCTCCAACACTACTGCACCTTGTCCTGCATCCTTCCCAGCTGCCAGAAGAGTGACCCAATGGGCCGTGAAAGACCGGTAACGTCCCTGTCCATGCCTGCTGGACCATGAGTCAGCGGTAATATGCACCTTACCGCTGACCGCCCTGTCCAGCGAGGCAAGGACATTGCCTTCCATATGCCGGTAGAGAGCCGGAATCGCCTTCCGTGAGAAAAAAGGTGTTTGGGGACCTGCCACTGAGGAACCGCACATTGTACAAACTCACGGAAGGGGGCTGAGTCTACCAACTGAAAAGGCAGCAGTTGAAGTGCTAGCAATTTAGCCAAGCTAGCATTCAACCGCTGGGTATGTGGATGGCTGGGAGTGAACTTTTTTCGACGGTCCAGCAGCTGGGGCATGGAAATTTGCCTGCTATAATCGGACGTGGGTGTACTGCTAGCAGAGTGCCCGGAAGCACTTGGCTGTGACACACCTAATTCTACACCTTCATTCCTCTCAGAGCAGGTTTCAGAGAGGACTGAAGGTCTATTGAGGTTGGAGATCCCAGCTGATGAGGAGCAAGGAGAGGTCCGCTTTGTTCTTTGGTGTGGGTCTTTGAGGTACGCTTGCCAACGAGCTGCATGGCAGGTCAACATATGTCTGGTCAAGCATGTGGTGCCCAAGCGGCTGATGTTTTGGCCACGCGAGATACGCTTGAGACATATGTTGCAAATAGCAGCGGAGCGATCTGATGCACTCGTCTCAAAAAAGGCCCCCACCAAAGAACTTTAAGAATAACGCGCAGAGGCAGTGCCCTGCACAGGCGGAGCTCTGCCGTGTGATTCAGTCAGTGTGCTTCCCCTAATGCCGCGTACACGCGATCAAATTGTCCGGCGTACTTAGTCCGCCGGAATGCATTTCACCGGACAATTCGAACGTGTGTGGGCTTCAGCGGACTTTCTCAGCGTAAAGTCTTGAAAGTCCGGACTTGGGTTTCAGCGGACAATACGTTTGTCAGGATGCTCAGAAGCAAGTACGAAAAGGAAGCTATTGGCTACTGGCTATTGAACTTCCTTTTTCTAGTCCCGTCATACGTGCTGTACGTCATCGCGCTAGCAAACGCCGGACTTTCTGTGTGTCCGTGTGTGGCCAAGTCCGTTCGGTAGAAAGTCCGCCAGACTATCCGCCGGATTGTTTGCCGGACTAAGTACGCCGGACAATTTGATCGTGTGTACGCGGCATAAGCTGGCCCCCGGAGGGCATCCTGCCTCTTTGGACCTCCTCCTCTCTCCTACCAGGCACCCACGTGGAGTCAGTGCCCTCATCATCCCCTCCCTCTTTATCGCTGGAGCAAACCTGGCAGTATGCTGCAGCTTGTGGAACATGACTGCCAGATTGCTGTCCTTCTTGAGCATTCCCTCTCTCTGCGCTCACGCTACTGCCTTCCTCTAGCTGAGTATCATCATCAGAGCCTACAAAACACTGGGCATCCTCCTGGAGCATGTACCCAACACTGTGCTCAAAGAGTTCAGGGGACTCCTCAGGAGGACGTGGTGGGTCTAGGGAAGGAGTCACTGATGATGACATTGAGACGAGGGAAGAAGATGCGTTGGCAGCTGCTTTGCTAGTACCCTGAGCCTGGGTGAGAGAGGATGAGGAGGATGAAGAGGGCTTGGTCATTCACTCTACCAAGTCTTCGACATGATGCGGCTCAACACGTCCAGCTGCCGAAAATAAGGACAAGCGTGTCCCATGACCACGTGCTGATGATGCACCACGTCCACGACCAGCACTGTTGTCTCTAGACACAGAGCCTGCTTGCCCTCTTTTATCGGCTCGTGCCTGTCTGCCTCTCCTTGTTGGCCTTCCAGACATGGTAATGGCCTGAAGGGAGATGGGAAAACCAGCAATTGGGTAGTGTATATTGTGCTGGAGGCACACAACACCCACTAACTCCTGCAGATGCCTTTATTATAGAACAGGAATTAAAGGGTAGATACTGGTGTATTCTGTGTTGTGCTGGAGGCACACAACACCAACTAACTCCTGCAGAAGAGCAATATAGCTAGCTATATAGGTGGATATAATGGTGTATAGTGTGGTCAGGGCACGTAGACAACACGCACATTCTCCTACAACTGACTGAAAGCTCTATTACAGAAGAGCAATATAGCTAGCTATATAGGTGGATATAATGGTGTATAGTGCGGTCAGGGCACGCAGACAACACCACAGAAGAGCAAGAACACTAAATCGGCCGATAACGAATGGTGTATACTGTGTTGAAGGTACACAGAGAACACCCACTAACTCCTACAGACGCCAACACACTACACAAGGCCGCCACGCTGGCGGCCTTATATAGTGTGGGGCGTGTACTACACAGCCTGAGCTATGATTGGCCACAGGCATCCTGCCTATGGCCAATCATGGCTCTCCTCGCTGCCGGCGCTGTGATTGGCCAAGCATGCGGGGTCACAGTGCATGCTTTGCCAATCATAAGCCAGCAATGCACTGCGATGGCGCAGTGCATTGTGGGCCATGAGCACCACACTAATTTGGTGCGAACGCCCCATAACGTTCGGCATTCACCGAACGTGCGAACAGCCGATGTTCGACTCGAGCACGAAGCTCATCCCTACTAGTCATCACTGCTCACCTCCACCATCACAGGAATGAGCTTTCAAATGCTGAGCTCAGAACTACTGCATCAGGTCCTGTGATGGCGGAGGTCAGCAGTGGTGACTAGGCCTCACTTAGTAACCTCCTGGGAGTATTCCAGTCAGGCTTCATAAGGTATGTAAACGGTTCCTAAAGCATTATTTGAGCATTTTTTTTATACACGTGTGTACATGTGTTTTTCAGGCGTTTACAGGCTTGAGCATTTTTGTTTTAACCAATGAAAAGCTAGATCATAGGAGAAGAAAAGAACAACTTCAACTTTGGAACTAGGAAACAGCTGAAATCCACAAGTCTGTGTGAGACAACAGAGAAGACAAGGGAGCGATCACCAGGGGAAGGTTATTGATGTAGCTGTGAGTAATATCCTACCATTGGATAGCCTGCTGCAGGATAGAGGATCCCTTTAGTGGATGAGCTCATGGAGGTGCGTTCCTTCTTGGTTCCCTCGATCCGTGTGAGCCCTTTTCATCTCTATAACTTGAGATCCAGCAACTCTGTTAAGCGGCGCTGATTGATTGTTTTCATGAACAGAAACACAGGGTTAGAGATGGCCTTGCTATTCGCCCGGTGGTCGGTTTGTGGCAAACTTTGCTCGTTCGCGATTCGCCAAACCGGCGGACTTCTGGCGCTGTTCACAGCAGACATATTCGTTTACATTGTGAAGAACTTTGACCCATGACACATCCATCGTGGGGTACAGGACAGCCAATTGAGACATTTTAGCATATGGACATACCCCTTACCTATTAAATAGACCTGATCTGGCGGCCATTTTACATTCTGTCTTTTGTCAGTGTAGGGACAGGATGCTGTGTGGAGCAGGGACAGTCAGTTATCAGCTATTACTATTAGGTCCACAAAGGTCCTTTTAAGGACTGGTATAGGTGTACAGTATATAGGGTTGTAATACACTTATAATTTCTTTAAAATATAGAAAGCATATTATAGTGCACTGCAGTGCTGACCGATTCTGCAGCTGTCTTTTCTCAGTGTAGGGACAGTTTGGTGTTTGGAGCAGGGACAGTCTGCAATTCACTAGCTACTAGCTAGATACTATTAGCTCCACAAAGGTCCTTTTAAGGACTGGTATAGGTGTACAGTATATAGGGTTGTAATACACGTATAATATACTTTCTTTCGAATATAGAAAGCATATTATAGTGCACTGCGGTGCTGCTGACCGATTCTGTATCTGTCGTTTCTCAGTGTAGGGACGGTTTGGTGTTTGGAGCAGGGACAGTCTGCAATTCACTAGCTACTAGCTAGCTACTATTAGCTCCACAAAGGTCCTTTCAAGGACTGGTATAGGTGTACTATTTGGTGTGCAGTATATAGGGGTGTAATACACACACAAAATACTTTCAAATATAGAAAACATAGTATAGTGCATTTCCACTGTGCAGCATTGTGACTGCTGAGCGGTTCTGCAGCTATACTACAAAGAGTGAAGATGGGGAGGAGAAGGAGGCAGACTGCTAATGTATTAGGAGCGAGGCATCAACCATTTACAGTCACATCTGGCGCTCCGAGGACGCTGGCACATGGCTCCGCAGTGTGGGCTTTTTTTAACGTGTCCGCTGCTGACAATAGTGTTGTCATCTGCAATCTTTGCAGTCAACGCATAAGTTGCGGTAAGCCCAACACTCACCTAGGAAAGACCGACTTAAGAAGGCACATGAGCTGCCATCACCGAGCCCAGTGGGAGCAACGGAACCCACAAAGCCACACTCCAGGCTCTCACCGTCCAGCCTCTTCTACTTCTCCTTCTCCTCTCTCCTCAGAATTGTCCTCCACTGGAAAAAGGCGGGCTTCCGTGGGCCAAATGTTTGAGTGTAAAAAAATGATGACGCCGGATAACCCTCTTGCCCAACGGTTGACTGCTGGCTTGTCAGAACTGTTAGCCCGCCAACTACTGCCATATCAACTGGTGGACTCGGAGGCCTTTCGAAAATTTGTGGCCATTGAAACACCACAATGGAAGGTCCCAGGAAGGAAGTATTTCTCACACAAGGGCATCCCAGAGCTATATGGCCATGTTCAGCGGCAAGTGAATGTATCTCGGTGCCAAGATACATCTGACCACAGACACGTGGTCTAGCAAACATGGGCAGGGAAGGAATATAACTTTTACTGCCCACTGGGTGAACCTTCTGACAGCCGTCAAGCATGTAACCCATGGCACCCGTGTAGATTTGGTTTTACTGCCACGGATTGCATGCAGGCCTGCCTCTTCTTTTCCTCCTACTCCATCCTCCCTCTCCTCCTCGGCTGACTCCTCCTTTTCCGCTGCTAGCATCTCTTCTGCTGCGCCGTCCAAGATCCCCAGAACCTATTCGATAATGCCAGGTGAGACGTTGCCATGCTGTGCTGCGTCTGTTGTGCCTGGAAGCCAAGAGCCACACTGGCCCTGCACTCCTTTCAGCTTTGCGTTCACAGGCAGATCAATGGCTAACACCGCTCAATTTGACAGTTGGTAAAGTGGTGTGTGACAATGGTGCCAATCTGCTTTAATGCATTGAAACAGGGCAACATTACACACGTGTCATGCATGGCACACGTCTTAAACCTGGTCGTGCAGCGATTTGTTGTCAAATACCCTGGGGTCCAGGACATCTTGCGGCAGGCAAGGAAAATCTCGGCCCATTTCAGAAGATCTTACACGGCCATGGCTCGCCTTGCTGACATTCAGCAGCGACACAATCTGCCGGTCAGACGTCTTATTTGCGATTGCCTGACGCGATGGAACTCAACCTTCTATATGCTTGATAAGCTGCTCCAGCAGAAACGTGTAGTTAACGACTACCTGTATGAACTCTGCAGCAGAACAGGTTCTGGGGAGCTTGGTTTTTTTTTTCACCGCGCCAGTGGCTGCTCATGCACGACGCATGCAGACCTCTGCGGCCATTTGATGAGATCACCAAACTGGTCAGTCGCAGCCATGGCGCCATCAGTGATATGGTACCTTTATGCCTTTTTTATGGAGCGTGCATTACGTCGTGTCATTGATCAAGCTGTGGAGGAGCAGGAGCAGGAAGATGAGGAAGTTGCAATGCTGGATGAATTCCCGGGGGGCTACTCTATTTAAGACAAGTAAACAAGTCTGAAGAGGAGTCAGAGGAGGATGGTGCTGGGGCGGATGAGGAGGAGCAAGAAGAGCATGCTTTAAACCTTTCTGGGATCCCTGTTGTCCGTGGATGGGAGGGGGGTGGACGACATTATCCTGGATTATGAGCAGGAGCCAGGCCAAATGGGGGCCTTCATGCTCCAGTGTTTTAACGGGGACCCCCGTATTAAAAGCATAAAGGTCAAGGACCAGTACTGGGTGGCAACGTACTTGGACCCCCGGTACAAACACAAAATTGTGGAAATGTTACCACCTTCACAGAGGGCTGTCAGAATGGAACACTTCCAGGCCTTGCTTAGAGAAATGCTGCATTTTGCTTTTGCGTGTGCTGGCAGAGGAATTCCCACTCCCAGAGAGAGTTGCGGGTACCAATCCAACAGCACCTGCAAGAAGAGGGCAGTTTGAAGATGTGTTGGTCACTTCTGTTATGAGATCATTCTTTCAGCCAACCCATCGACAGGTGTCATCCGGATCCAGCATCAGGGAACGCCTAGACCGACAGGTGTCCGACTACATCGGGTTAATGGCCGATGTGGACACTCTGAGAAGTGATGAACCCCTGGACTACTAGGTGGGCAGGCTTGACCTCTGGCCAGAGCTTGCACAATTTGCAATGGAACTGTTGGCTTGCCTCTCGTCCAGTGTCCTGTCCGAAAGGACGTTCAGCACAGCAGGGGGGATCGTGACGATAAGCGTACTCGCCTAGCTTACAACAGTGTTGACTACCTCATTTATAAAAATGAATGAGGCATGGATCTCGGAAGAATTCAACACATGTGACCAGTAGACCTTGTATATGCATAACTCTATAAACGATCTTTATAATCTAGCACATGGACCTTTTTTTCTACCTTTTGGCTCAGTTTTACAAAAAAAGCACACCGTACTATATGCCCGTACCCTCCTGTTTGAAGAGGTTGAGCGGTGTCATACTTTTGGGTCCCGCAGTGAGTTGCTGGTATCAGTGCTGGTGTCCGTGCTCTCTATCTTGGTGCTGGTGTGGCATCAGTGCTCTCTATCTCGGTGCTGGTGTCAGTGCTCTCTATCTCGGTGCTGGTGTCAGTGCTCTCTATCTCGGTGCTGGTGTCAGTGCTCTCTATCTCGGTGCTGGTGTCAGTGCTCTTTCTCGGTGCTGGTGTCAGTGCTCTCTTTCTCGGTGCTGGTGTCAGTGCTCTCTTTCTCGGTGCTGGTGTCAGTGCTCTCTTTCTCGGTGCTGGTGTCAGTGCTCTCTTGCTCGGTGCTGGTGTCAGTGCTCTCTTTCTCGGTGCTGGTGTCAGTGCTCTCTTTCTCGGTGCTGGTGTCAGTGCTCTCTATCTCGGTGCTGCTGTCAGTGCTCTCTATCTCGGTGCTGGTGTCAGTGCTCAGTCTCTATCGCGGTGCTGGTGTCAGTGAGGGAGATAGCAGCAGAGAAGTCAATCAGCAGGCAATGCCAGCACCATGGCTGAGGATCAGCACTGGACTGGCACCTCCGGACCACCGCAGTGGAGCCCTGCATAGGTGGGGGTAAGGTCAGAGGGAGGGGTCAGGGGCTCAAGCACAGGTTGGCACACTTGGGACACTGGCACAGAACTGCGCTGCCCTGACTGTGGCACTGTTAATCTCCTGAGTCCTGCACCCCCTTCATAGCCTTGTCTGACCTTGCCTCACCTCCCATGGCCTTCATGCGCTCCTGATTTGACAAAATTTCACAGATAAAAAAAGAAGTGGTTTAAGTACAGTAAAACCTTGGTTTGAGAGTAACTTTGTTTGAGAGCGTTTTGCAAGACAAGCAAAATTTTTTGATACATTTTTTCTTGATATACAAGCGATCTGTTGATTTTCAAGTAGCGTCATGTCACAACTGAGTGTAAAAGAGAAGGGAGATGCCTCTAAGTGTAGCATTATGGTTACATTTAATGAAGGTACAACATTTAGCAACTCACATGGTTAATGATTAAAACGGGCTCCTCTAAGTATGCAGGCATCCGGGGTATAGCTGTCCACATAGACCATCCTCCGCACCACTATCGATGTCATCTCTTCCACACTGCACTCCACGAGCGATTCAAGCCTCACTTTCAGATCGCTCTACTGCAAGGTAGGTCATAATTGCAGACTGACAGCGGTGAGAGCCATTGGTGAGGAGGATGGTCAATGTGGACAGCTTTACCTCAGATGCCTGCAAACTTAGATGTGTCTGTTTTAATCATCAACCACGTGACTTGCTAAACGTTGAACTTTCCTTAAATGTAACCATATTGCTACACTTAGAGGCGCCTCTCTTCTCTTTTATACAATGGAGCTCCTGCTGGATTTTGCTTCTAATGCCCTTGTGGAGGCTTCCGTTTGTGGATGGACATTTTATGGTTACACAACCTATCACATTGGTATAATCTTTTTTAATATGGACTATAAACTGAAAGACCTATGAATAAATGGTTGCGGAAGGAATCATCTGAGTTTCCATTATTTCTTATGGGGAAATTTGTTTTGATATACAAGTGGTTTGGATTACAAGCATGTTTCTGGAACGAATTATGCTCGCAATCCAAGGTTTTACTGTATGTTGCTTGTGTATTTTCTCCTGCGGGTGTGTTTTGTATAAAGTAGTCATATATTACACAAATGATGGATGAATCCATGCTTCAAGTGCTTTCTTTAATTCAACTTTTTTTTTTTCTACCAGGTAATGAAGGATGAATCTATGTATGCAATTTTATGGATCTCTGCATGTTGATGAAGGGGCTATAACAATGGAATACTGTGAGTATTCAGGCTGATATATTACACATTTTACTGTTGTTCTGCCTCCATTCTCTCACATCGTTGCTGTGGATCAATATGAACATTTATCCCGCGAGTTCACTTCTGCTGCACAGAAAGCTGTCAGACTCTCTTTGTAGATTGCTTGACACTGTGCAGGGTACAGCACAAAAGGACAAGCCGTGCCGCCAAACTTTCTGGAATACCTTCATCCCAGTTCCTGTAGGTTTAGGTGGAGCTGTTATGATTGTGAAAAAAGGTGTATACGAGGTGCCAAATTCCATGGAATCCAAGGAGTGCATGGCTGAGAGTGTCAGGAAACAGTCGTATATTAAATATTGATGTGTAGATACTGTATGTATATATATAGAAACACTAGCTATAATTTTCACCAAAAATGGGTAAATAACATGGTGTGGAATACAGCAGCAGGCCAGCTGGCTCTATTGAATAGACAGAAAAGTGTTCATAAACCTGCTGAAATGAATCCAAACATAGAGGAGCACTGTATGGAGGCACAGATGCCTCCCACTAAACCGCTTTCTCCCACTAAACCGCTTTCTCAGCCGGTCATATATATATATATATATATATATATATATATATATATATATATATATATATATATATATATATATATAATATATAAATTATGTATATTTATATATATTATGTATATTTATTTATTATATGCCAGGCAGGTTAGAACAGCTTTTTCCCTTAATAAATGAAATATTAATTTAAAAAATGCATCTAGGATTTACTCGGGTTATCTTTGCGTATTCTTAAAAAATTTTTTAATCGGAATCATTTCTTTTTCACAGCACTGTGTGTGTATATATATATATATATATATATATATATATATATATATATATATATATATGTGTGTGTGTGTGTGTGTGTGTGTGTGTGTGTGTGTGTATGCGTCACGTCCACCCATATGTCTTTAAAGGGGCATTTTTTCAATGTAATTTTTTCAAATGACAATTTTTTTTTTTTTTTGATCTCATATTTAAAAGGACCTGTCATGCTTTTTCTCTATTAAAAGGGATGTTTAAATTACTTATAATGGGAATAAAAGTGACCGTTTTTTTTTTTCTTAAAACTGTGAAAAAATGAAATCAAGTAAAATAAATAAGATTTTTTTTTTTTTTTAACCACTTAACAACCGCCCATTGGCGATTAACGGCTTCAGGGCGGTTGTTTAACTCTGAGAGGCCGTTAATTAACGGCCTCCCAGAATTCTGCTCTCGCGCGCCCCCTGGGGCGCGCACACGAGATCATCCGTGACCGCCGGGTCCAGTGGACCCGGCGCATCACGGATCACGGTAAATGGCCGCTCGTCGCAGCTGTTTACCACGTGATCGCTCCGTCAAATGACGGAGTGATCACTTGTAAACAAACCGGCGTCATGTTATGACGCCGGTTCCTCCCTCCCCCTCTCTGTACCGATCGGTACAGCGGAAGGGAAAGAGATCGGTGTCAGCAGCGATGTGGGCTGCATCTGCAGTGCCCACATCGCTGCTCACCGAATTTAACCCCTCAATTCCCTGCCAATACTCTGCAATACCCTGCAATACTCTGCAGTACCCTGCCATTACTCTGCAGTACCCCGCCATTACTCTGCAGTACCCCCCATTACTCTGCAGTACCCCCCATTACTCTGCAGTACCCTGCCATTACTCTGCAGTACCCCCTAATACTCTGCAGTACCCGCCATTACTCTGCAGTACCCGCCATTACTCTTCAGTACCCCCCCATTACTCTTCAGTACCCCGCCATTACTCTGCAGTACCCCGCCATTACTCTGCAGTACCCTGCCATTACTCTGCAGTACCCTGCCATTACTCTGCAGTACCCTGCCATTACTCGGCAGTACCCCCCAATACTCTGCAGTACCCCCCAATACTCTGCAGTACCCCCCAATACTCTGCAGTACCCTGCCATTACTCTGCAATACCCGCCAATACTCTGCAATACCCGCCAATACTCTGCAATACCCTGGCATAAATTGCCATACCCAGCCATACTCGGTGATACCCTGCAATACCCAGCCATAGACGCCCCCCCCCCCCCCCACACCTCACCGCCGTCCGGTGCTTCTACCAACTCGCCAGTACGATCAAAGCCAGAATCTTTTTTTATTTTTTATTTCAGGCTTCCCAGCCTAGAGGTGAGATGTGGGGTCATATTGACCCCCAGATTTCACTGTAAAGAGGACCTGTCACCCCATATTCCTATTACAAGGGATGTTTACATTCCTTGTAATAGGAATAAAAGTGATCAAAAATTTATTTTTGGGGAAAAAATGTCCAACTAAAATAAATTAAAGTAAAATGAACAATAAAAACAAAAAAACAAAAAATTTAAAGCGCCCCTGTCCCCATGTGCTCGCATGCAGAAGCGAACGCATACGTAAGCCCCGCCCACATATGAAAACGGTGTTCAAACCACACATGTGAGGTATCGCCGCGAACGTTAGAGCGAGAGCAATAATTCTAGCCCTAGACCTCCTCTGCAACTCAAAACATGTAACCAGTAAAAAAAATTTAAAGCGTTGCCTATGGGGATTTTTTAAGTAGCGACGTTTGGCGCCATTCCACGGGCATGTGCAATTTTGAAGAGTGACATGTTCGATATCTATTTACTCAGCATAACTTCATCTTTCACTTTATGCAAAAATTGGGCTAACTTTACTGTTTGTTTTTGTTTTTTTTTAAGCACAAAACAGTTTTTTCCCCCAAAATAACGCGTTCGAAAAAAAATTTGCTGTGCAAATACCATGTGAGATAAAAATTTGCAATGACCACCATTGTATTCTCCAGGGTCTTTGCTAAAAAAAAATATATAATGTTTTGGGGTTCTCTGTAATTTTCTAGCAAATAAATGATGATTTTTACATGTAGGAGAGAAATGTCAGAATTGTCCTGGGTGCTCCAGAACGCCTGATGGCGCTCCCTGCATGTTGGGCCACTGTATGTGGCCACACTGTGTAAAAGTCTCACACATGTGGTATCGCCGTACTAGGGAGTAATAGCAGAATGTGTTTTGGGGTGTAATTTGTGGTATGCATATGCTGTGTGTGAGAAATAACCTGATAATATGACAATTTTGTGGAAAAAAAAAAAAAAAAAGGAAAAAAATCTTGATTTTGCAAAGAATTGTGGGAAAAAATGACAACTTCAAAAAACTCATCATGCCTCTTACTAAATACCTTGGAATGTCTTCTTTCCAAAAAGGGGTCATTTGGGGGGTATTTGTACTTTTCTGGCATGTTAGGGTCTCAAGAATTGAAATGGGCCGTCAGTCCTTCAGGTGTGATCAATTTTCAGATATTGGCACCATAGCTTGTGGACTCTATAACTTTCACAAAGACCAAATAATATCCACCAATTTGTACTTATTTTTCCCAAAGATATGTAGTAGTATACATTTTGGCCAAAATTTATGAAGAAAAAATTACTAATCTGCTAAATTTTATAACAGAAACGAAGAAAAATTCTTTTTTTGCAGAATTTTCGGTCTTTTTTCTTTTATAGCACAAAAAAATAAAAAACTGAGAGGTGATTAAATACCACCAAAAGAAAGCTCTATTTGTGTGAAAAAAAAGAAAAAAAGAAAAGAAATTTCATATAGGTCCAGTGTTGCATGACTGAGTAATTGTCATTCAAAATGTGAGAGCACCAAAAGCTGAAAATTGGTCTGGTTATCAAGGGTGTTTAAGTGCCCAGTGGTCAAGTGGTTTAAGTGCTCCGTCCCCTCGAGCTTGTGCATATATATGAGTAGTGCACGCATATGAAAACGATGGTCAAACCACACATGCGAGGTATCACCGCGATCATTAGAGCCAGAGCAATAATTCTAGCCCTAGAACTCCTCTGTAACTCAAAACCTGCAACCTGTAGAATTTTTTAAATGTCACTTATGGAAGGGTAAAAGTTTGACGCCATTCCACGAGCGGGCGCAATTTTGAAGTGTAACATGTTTGGTATCAATTTACTTGCTGTAAGATTATCTTTCACAATATAAAAAAAAATTGGGCTAACTTTACTGTTGTCTTATTTTTTTATTCAAAAAAGTTTATTTTTTTCCAAAAAAGTGCATTTGTAAGACCGCTGCGCAAATATGGTGTAAAAAAAAGGATTGCAATGACTGCTATTTTATTCTCTAGAGTGTTAGAAAAAAAAAATGTATAATGTTTGGGGTTCTAAGTAATTTTCGAGCAAAAAAAACTGTTTTAAACTTGTAAACACCAAAATCTCAAAACGAGGCTAGTCCATAAGTGGTTAAAGTGGGGTACCCCCTAAAAAAAAAAAATTAAAAGTCAGCAGCTACAAATACTGCAGCTGCTGGCTTTTAATAATCGGACACTTACCTGCCCCAGGGTCCAGCGATGCGGGGGAACGAAGCCCCCCCCTCGCTCCCCGCTCCGCTCACGGCGCCGTCATGCATACTGTGGGCACCCGGCTGTGGCTTCACAGCCGGGCACCCACTGCGCATGCGCGAGCGGCGCAGGGCGCCGTGATACGCCGTACAGTCACCTGGGACACATGACAGGTCCCAGGTGAATGTGCGGCGCGAGGGGAAGTGATGTCACCAGCCTGGGCAATGAGGAAGGCAGATTACGAGGGACCCCCTAGCAACCGGTATTTAGACGTGAGTAAAAAATTTTTTTTTTGCCAATTATTTTTTTTTTTTTACGAATTTTTAGCACTTTTAATTTTTTGGTGGCAACACCACTTTAAGGGAAAAAAGCTGTTCTAACCTGCCTGGCCTTATGCAAAAAAGTAATTGCCCCCTCCTATACTGAATCGTGAATGAACTGTGATAAGCCACAATTTTTTGGAAAGCTGAGTTAAATTTCACTTGCCACACTCAGGCCCGATTACTACCAGACCTGTTGAATCAAAAAAAAAAAATCACATAAATAGAAGCTGTCTGACAAAGTGATGCATGTGAAACAGATCACAAAAAGCCACACATCGTGCCACAATCTAAAAAAAAATTAAGAACATGTAGCGCCGGCTCCTGAAAAGCACGCACTATGTGTTGTCATTTAACTTTTCCTGGAACCGCGGTTTTGACCTCATTACCAGTCTGGCTGGACTGCATGGTGTTCTGCCTGACCATAGGTGGTGCTGCCATCCCTGGCAAGGTCAAGAACGCAGTCTAGTTGGGTGCATTAAGTGTTTACTTTCTCTCTGAACCAGCCCAGTGGGAGTTTCACTCTTGCTGTGCCTTCTGGGAGAGGGTACTTAAGGTGCAGATGTCACGTGTTTCGGGGTTCCGGTCCAGAAGTGCTTTCTGGCTGTTTGGTCCTGGTCCTCCTGACCAGCCCCCAGGACTCTCATGGCCTGGGGTGTGGATCCACCAGACTACAAGTCTCGGGGCTGGCTAGCTCGAGGCAAAGAAACTGAAAGAAGGATTCAGAGGTAGTCCGGTGCCATCTCGGTTTGTGGAGAGGCCCAGCAACTGTGAAGGTATCCAGGGGAGGACTCTTCGGGAGAAGGCCACGCAAAGGGTTGGCTTCTCAGCAAGAGCCTGGACAAGTTGAAAGACCCCAAGTGAATCTGGTCTCGTGTGGTATCGCCAGACCGGCTGCAAGACACTGCTACCATACGAGGGTTCTCCGAGTTGTATACACCTTTCAGTTTCATTCAAGTGTTCTACAACAAGTCTGTGGCAGAGACTGTATCTGATTGAAACACCCTGTTGGCTGCTAGGCCTGGTGAGAGAAGGACTATCCAATAAGGGTGAGGATCCAGCTGTGAATGGCTATTCTCTGGATTTCCTCATGGTGAGAGACTTTTCCTATTTGACTTAGCACTAAGAGTACTTGGACTTTCCTACCTAAACCCTCTAACCCTATGTTGAGAGACTGTTCGGTAACTGTTTTTGCAAATAAAAATCCCTTAAGTGAATCTGGCATCAGTCTCTAGAGTTCTTTGGCCATCTACCTTGGGAAACTCCTAGACACACACAAGGTCAAGAAGGTAACAGTAAGCCCAATTAAATCAGCCGCTCCTTTGGGGGTCAGTGCTACAAACAAATTAGAAACAAAGTAATGTACATGTATTGGTCTAGGAAGGGTTTCAAAGCCATTTCTAAGGCTTTGGAACTCCAGTGAACAATGGGGAGGGCCATTATCCACAAATGAAGATAACTTGGAACCATGGTGAACCTTCCCAGGAGTAGCCGGCCTACAAAAATTACTCCAAGAGCATGACGACAATTCATCCAAAGATCATAAAAGAACCCAAAACAACAGCTAAAGAACTGCAGGACTCACTTGCCTCAGGTAAGATCAGTGTTCATGATTCAACGATAAGAAAGAGACTGGTCAAAAATGGCATCCATGGGAGAGTTCCAAGGCCAAAGCCATTGGTGACCAAAAAGAACACAAAGGCTCACCTGGGAAAAAAATAAATAACGGAGAGGGAGCCTCTCATAGTGTGTAAACGTTTAAGATAATGTTTATTATTAAAACAATCAAAAGCGCCCCTGCATATACAAAAAACTGCCCGTCCTATCAATCCAACAAGATGAACAACACCTGTGTTTGAACATGCGTTCCACTTGTGAGGCCGGAAGTGATGCAAAGGAAGAGGTCCACTAACGCGTTTTGTCATCTAGCTGCGAATCCATCAGTAGGCTATAAGTGCATGTTGATTGGCACAGTTAGTGTTAGACACAGTTCAATGATATTGTGATTTTACACAGCATGGAGTTTGTAATACCAAGTGCTGTCTAAGTCAAACTGTAAGTATGGATTAACATATCGTGGATAGATGCCTAATAGCCCTCCCTGCAAACAGGTTCTCTTTAAAGCTGACTATATGGTGTACAATATGATTGTATTATCTCCTTTACAATTAGCCATGTAGTGCAAAGGCCTTCCTGATTTTGATACCATTTGAAATGATTGTTTTGGTTTGTCCTTATATTACACAGCTTTGATAACTTTTAAGAAGATTGTACAGAGATTCTACAATCAGACTGTATAGTGTATGACCATCTTAACGCTGACCAGCCCATCTTGTATCAGATGATTTATGTAAATATGATTTTGCCACTTCTGCTGAGCACTTATTCCTATGTATTTGTACAGTACTTATCTTGGGTATTAGGCACATTTAGCATCCTGTCTGTTTCGCTCACGTCCAGGATTGCTATGTAACCGCGTCCTAGTTCTAGGAAAGTGCCTGTGACAGAATCTCTAATAAAACGAGCACGCGGCAAGAAGTCGGCAGGAATGACAGACTATCTCCTTACACACACAGACCTCCACCTCGCACTCACTCTGTTACAGAGATTGCCCCCGGCTGTCCCTGCCGTCCTAATCTAATTGCCCGCAGTTTGTACAAGCAGAGAGCTTTCAAGCGACGGTGCAGAGGACACTATTACACTGGAGTCAAAGTGGGGGGATGACAGATTAGCAGATGACTTGCGCTCAGGCTCATTGGGGAAGACCTGTCAGCTAAATGGCAGATGCTGGGATATTTTATTTGAGTTGAAAGGCCTGTCTATTTTCTACTGAACACAGAGCTGTAACAAGAAGCTGCTCTTACAGCAGCCGTATTCCCAGTCAGAGGGGAAACGCGGAATGAGCCTCCAACTTCCAGCGTACAGAGACAGGCTTCAATGCCGAGCCACGTCTTCTATATTATTATCCATTCTGTATGATGCTCACCACACACTACATGGGCTGAATATTGGGGGTGTGTGATATACAAAGTTCAATATGTTTATGTATTCTACACAGAGCGGTGTGTATCTGTATTATACCGAGAGCGGTGTGTATCTGCATTATACAGAGAGCGTTGTGTGTTTGTATGTGTATCTGTATTATACACAGAGTGGTGTGTGTATCTGTATTATACACAGAGTGTGGTGTGTGTATCTGTATTATGCACAGAGCGGTGTGTGTATCTGTATTATGCACAGAGCGGTGTGTGTATCTGTATTATACACAGAGCGGTGTGTTTATCTGTATTATGCACAGAGCGGTGTGTATCTGTTTTATGCACCGAGCGGTGTGTATCTGTATTATGCAGAGAACGGTGTGTGTATCTGTATTATGCACAGAGCGGTGTTTATCTGTATTATACACAGAGCGGTGTTTATCTGTATTATACACAGAGCGGTGTTTATCTGTATTATACAGAGTGCGGTGTGTGTATCTGTATTATGCACAGAGCTGTGTGTATCTGTTTTATGCACAGAGCGGTGTGTATCTGTATTATGCAGAGAACGGTGTGTGTATTTGTATTATGCACAGAGCGGTGTTTATCTGGATTATACAGAGCGGTGTTTATCTGTATTATGCACAGATTGGTGTGTACCTGTATTATACACAGATTGGTGTGTACCTGTATTATGCACAGATTGGTGTGTACCTGTATTATGCACAGATTGGTGTGTACCTGTATTATGCACAGATTGGTGTGTACCTGTATTATGCACAGATCGGTGTGTATCTGTATTATGCACAGATCGGTGTGTATCTGTATTATGCACAGATCGGTGCGTATCTGTATTATGCACAGATCGGTGTGTATCTGTATTATGCACAGATCGGTGCGTATCTGTATTATGCACAGAGCGGTGTGTACCTGTATTATACACAGAGTGGTGTGTGCATCTGTATTATAATTCATAATCCCAGCATAAAAATCAGTGTAGTTAACATTAAAATAAGACAACGTTGTCTATAGCACAATAAATCCTTAACAACTTAATTTTAGCAAGGAAATGGCAGTTTAATGAAAGCAGTCCTTATATATTCCATATACCATGGACGATCAGGCATTGGGATAAGGTATTATCAAGGTCTCATCAGAAGGCAGCTATAGCAGCAATAAAATCCATACAAAGCTAGAATAGATGCACTATCACAGAGTTCTGTTGGCTCTGGTGCTTTCCAGCAATTGAAAAAAGGGTAGTCCAATTCTTTTTGCAATAAAAAAACTGCCATAGTTGTGTCGTTGTAAATGTAGCTAGTTGATGCAAATGTAACAATCCCAGATGTTCTGTTCAACAAGTCACAACAGATACATAGAATCAGTTTGAGCTTAGTGCTGTCCACAATAGAGCATTGCCGCAGCACTCTATCTTTAGAGCATGTAGCTGATTGTACAAATGAAGTGCTAGAGATGTATTAAGACCGATACAGGACTTTAGACTGGAGGAACTTTCCCTCCTTGCTGGAATCAATGTGGAGTCCTTGTATATCTCAATAATGCCCTGAGAAGGGAATGGATACCGATGAACTTTTTTTTTTTTTTTTAAGTGTAGAGTAAACAATAAAAAGGACAAACCATTTACTTTTTTTTTTTTCTGCAGCTATTGAATCTAAATACTACATCAAAATGATTTTGTATTTTCTGGTAGATTTTGTCAAGCAAAGGGGGCCTCCATGGGAGCAGGATATGCTCTCACTTATGCTTGCTTACTTTTGTAGGAAAATGAAGTTTACGCCTACTTAAATACATGAATCATATGGCCTTGTGGTTAAGTTACATAGATGATGTGTTGGTGGTGTAAAGCTATACATGAACCCAGATAATGAAGTTCTGGCCTTGAACATTAGTTAATGGAATATTCATCTTACCTTTATGGTAGATAAGAAAGTATTTGTTTTTGGACTTGCAGGTCTCAAATAGCAATGGTTATTTGTTATAAAATCTTTTAGGAAGCCCATCTCTGGTAATGCACTTCTCAATTGCACCTCCAATAATTCACCTTCTCACCTTCAAAGTATCCTCATTGCTCAGTTCCTTTATATTCATAGGGATTGCTCTGACCACAATCATCCAGGGCAAGTATCTTTGAGATACGGGCTGAGGAGGTTATATCACAATTTTGAGAGTTTATTTCCGTGGTATACTTAGGCAAGATAGCAGTATGGGTTATAACCCAATATGGTGCCCATTAGGAGAGGTTAGGTAACTTTATTGGAGAAGCCTGGCATAATTGTGGATCCAAGAGATGCAGACTTAGTAGGTTCAAGACTTTTAATGATAGCATGGCAAGCAAAAAAATCTGATCTTCATTTGGTTAGATTTAAATGTAGAAGGGAAACATACATAAAAAATATTGCCAAGCTAAAAGGTGATCAGTGTTGTTCAAAACAAGTGTATCATAATAAAAAAAAAAAAAAGAAACATACTATTAAAAAGAAAAGAGTAATAGCCTCAATTGAGTAAAAATTTGTGACAAAATGGGATGTGTTGGGATCTTTCCAATCCAAAATGCATGACACCCAGGTTTACCTCCACCATAGACAAAAAGGACTTTACCAGAACATGTGGACCCTTTTGTATGAAAGGAGTCAGAAAGGCTATAGAGATTAATATATCCTCTGTAGAGGGACCGCCATAGCTCCCCCAATGGTCACCAGAATCACCAAATCATCAACATGGGATGTTCCATCAAAGTATACAAAAAAAAACCGGCAGGACCCACATAGTGTAAAACCATATAAACTATTTATTGATTGCTATAAGACTAGCTACTCACAATATTAAAAGAACAAGCACTTGCATTTCAAAAATACCAATTCCGGGGGCTGATCCGACTGTTTCCTGGTTTCAGTATGTGTGGTGATGTCACAAGCCTAAGCTCCGCCTACACACACTGAAACCATAACTCATTTGGGACTATTCCATTTTTTATTTTTTATTTGACATATTTCTTTATTATGATACGCTTGTTTTGGACAACACTGGTCACCTTTTAGCATGATAAGATTGTTTTATATATCTGTTTGCAATGTATCTGATTTGTTTTTTGCCAGCTGTTTTTTTTAGATCTGCCAGAGCAATATCTAACCTAGAGCGGAAACATGGCTAGGAAAACACTGCACGAATTACATGTATAAATGTGGGTGTTGTTCTATTTTAAATATGTTTAAGCAAACAAAAGTTTACAAACCCTGAAAATACTCAAACTTTTGAGATTTAGTAATTTATAAATTTTAAAATGCGTTATCTATCAAACGTGATGCCCTTAAAACAAAAACAAAAAGTTGTATATAGGAAAGACTAAAAAAGCTTTGAGTAAGAATAGGTGAGCCCATAAGGGAAATCCTGCATAAAAATCTTCCAGCACAATTACTGAACACTTTAGAATACATCATTGGGCATCCCCAGCTTTTCGTTGGTTTTTACCACTGCCCTTATATGGAGACATTTCCATGTTCTGTCAATGTTATTAGGGCGTGTTTCCTTATCAGGGTACTGACATCAGCATTCTGTCCCTTAATTTAGGCATTTTTCTAAAATTTTCAAAGGGATAAAACCTAGGAAATGTGCATTCATTGCAGAGATGCACTGATTTTTTTTTTTTTTTTTGCCCTGACATGTATTTTAAAGACATGCCTGTTTGTAATCCCCTACATGCGCAGCTCAGTTTTCATTGCAGCACACTCCCTGTGTCCCAGGGTAACTGCACATGCATGGGAGGGATGTCATCCCACGCTGGCCAATCAAGACGGTAGAAGTTTGGCTATATAGAAGAAGCCAGGGAGAAGACCATTAGAGCATAGGCAAGCCCCGGACTGGCTATAGGACACACCGGGCATTTGTTGATGATCGGGCCGTACGATGGGAGTGGTCCAAACAGGGCTAACAAACCACGATGCTCACCTCCTGCTATGCTGCCATGCTTGTGTCTCCTCTCCCAGCTCTTCCAACCCGTCATCCTATCAGCAGAGCGGGGGGCTGCAGGAGCTGGAGATCCGCACAGAGAGCGGGGAGTCTTTTCAGATTAACAAGCATGTTTCTCACCATCATCCTGTTAATATGATCCAGATTAACATCTGCTTGTTAATGTGATTCAGATCTGCAGATCCTCCTTTCTCCCTACATTGCTGATAGGATGACATGATCATTGGGGTGAGAGACCCTGGAGAGGACACATATGCTGAATCTTGCCTCTGCCCTGCCAAAGATAGGACTGTGCAGGGGAGGCAGAGAGTAAAAGGGGGCAGTGTGATTAGAGAGAAAAGGGGGGGGGGGGTGACTGTGATTACTAGGGGATCTGTAATGTAAAGGGGGCTGCCCCTTTGTATGCCCCTTTTACACTACAGTGCGGAGGACCAAATGTGTGAATATCCCCACCCCCTTCTCTTTTCTCTGGAAAATTGGCTGCTAAGTCTAAAATGCCCGGGCCTATTTTTTCGTCCCAGTTCGAGCCTGAACATAGGTGAGTATTTATGCTTATTGCCACTTAAGGCCCTTCAAAAAGGTGGTAAGAACATCCTGATTGCAGGATTGCTGTGATTTTCTCTCACAGTGGCACATAATCGAGGGGGCCCGTTCTGCTGGCTTCCCACCACAGAAACCTAAAGCTAATGTTGAGAACTTGGTCAACATGCTTGGGTGCATGTAGTGAGCATGCTCTCAGCATAGAACTTTGGACTCCCATGGTCGCACATGTGCAGCGGCTGGTTGTTGAGGCCCACCAAACTCTGCCACCACATATATGCATTACAATGGTAGGTAGAGGCTGGGTGCATTACGTATAGCCTCCATCTATACTGTCTAGTTGTCTACTGTACTAGTTGTACTTACAATGTATTACAAAAAAATGCAATAACTTTACAATTCTTTGAAGACAGTTTTTCTAATTTTAAAGAGTTTCTTTGCTGGTAAAAATAAACCATGTGAGCCATACAGTATCTGAGCTCTGTCTTTCTTGGCCTCCTTTTCCTTTTAAAGATACCTAGCGCTGTCAAGGCATGTTATTGGGTTACATGGAGAGCGGCATAAGAATTTGTATTGTACACTAAGCATGTTTCACATTGGTCTATTGCTTTTCCTGGCATTATTTAAGTTTCCAAGTTCTGTAGTCCAGCTACAGTTTATTCACTGTCTCAGGTTCTTAGAAATAAAATGGAATAATAGCATCGGCTGCCAAAACTGCGAACCATGTTGTGCCAGCCACACCATGCCCACCACATCTGGGCAGCAGTACACAGAGCTCCAAATTGCCCAGAAACAGATACTCAGCACCAGATAAGACCTCCATCAGGAAGTGGTTTGAAATGAGTGGAAAAAGGTAGTTCTGAGATGTGTTAATTTATCTGTATGGGGGAACGAAGATTCGGTGCCTAAATGTCCAATAACAACATCTGAGAGGAACAGACCTTCACTGGTGGTCCACCATGTGCTGATTTCCCCTCTGCAATTCTCAGCTCATGATTGTGTGCAATTTGCCCTAGAATCCGATGCTACATCTCAAGAAATACTATATAAAATAGCTGCAATCTGAAAAACTAAAGGATGTGGAAGCAGATATACCCAAAGTGTATCTCAACCAAAAAAACAACAATTGAAGATATTGCAGCTTACCAGACCTTGGTTTTAGATATTGTGGCTACATTTGTTTTCACTTTTCGGGTTAAAAATATCAGCAAGTGCAGAAAATAAAATGAAGATCATGCTAGAAATGCAGATCTTTGTCACTTCCTGTGAGCTTAAAAAAAGCACAAAGATTTTTTGTCTCCATTGTGTAAACTACTAATCCCATCAGTCCTCCATGGAGATGAACAAAGGCAGACATGCTTGAAATTCATTCTGTGTGACAGCCATTGCTGTCCCCATAGATAACAATGCATACACTCGAAGGGGAAGTAGTGTGATATTTGCAGGATTAGAAGTAAAAATAAAAGGAAAAAAATCATGAAAAAAACAGAACTGATACAGCCAACACATGTAGGGACTGGTAAGCTGCAATGTATTACATATTCGTTTATGGGCTTATATTTATTTTATTTCAGGTACTTGTATAGAGCTGTTAATTTACACAGTCCTTTACCTCTATGTTGTACAGTCACATCAGTCCCTGCCCTCAAGGAATTTATAATCTAAGGTCCCTAACTCATATTCAAACATACCAGGGCCAATTTTAGACATGAGCCAAATAACCTACCAGCATATCTTTGGAGTGTGGGAGGAAACCGGAGTACCCAGAGAAAACCCACGCAGGCACAAGAAGAACATGCAAACTCCAGGCAGGCAGTGCTATAGTTGGGATTCAATCTGATGCCCCCGGTGCTGCCAGATGGAAGTGCTAACCACCTAGCCACTGTGCTGCCCTCCATATACATTAAGCCCATAAACCAGGGGTATTGCCCAAACCCCAAAGCACCTTGTCCCCATGTTGATGAAGACAAGGGCCTCTTCCTTACAACCCTGGCCGTTGGATGTCAGGGTCTGCGGGCGGGGGGCTTATCAGAATCCGGGAGCCCCCTTTTAATAAGGGGGGCCCCCGGATCCTGGCCCCCCCACCCTATGTGAATGAGTATGGGGTATGATGTACCTCTACCCATTCACCTGGGGGGGGAAAAAGTGTTAATAAAAAAAGCACAACACAGGTTTTTAAAATACTTTTTTTAGACAGCTCCGTGGGTCTTCTTCCGTTTTTGGGGGTCTTCTCGTCGGACTCCTCCACTATCTTCTGCTCTTTTACCGCTAGCTCTTTTACTAGCGGAGGAGCCCGGCTTTCTCCTTCGCTGCCGCCGTCTGGGGGTCTTTTTCTGACTTCGGGGGTCTTGTCCCGTTCTTTGGTTCTTCTTGCCGGGCCTCCGCTATCTTCTTACAGCTCTTTTACTAGCGTTGGCCCGGTCTTGTTGCTGTCTCCTTCTCCATCTTCTCCTTCTCCCCCCTTCCCCAAAGCACCCCCCCATGTTGAGGGCATGCAGCCTGGTATGGCTCGGGGGGGGGGGGGGGTGCTTGCTCGTCCCCACCCCCTTTCCTGACCGGCCAGGCTGCATGCTCATATAAGGGTCTGGTATGGACTTTGGGGGGACCCCCATGCCGTTTTTTCGGCATAGGGGTTCTCCTTTAAATCCATACCAGGTGACAGGGCTAGCGAGGTGTCAATCTCGCCGATGGAGGCAGCGACATTGACTTCCTTCGCTAGTTCCGTCTACCAGGCGAATCTCTGTCATGGTATATCGGCTGCTTAAAGACCATTGGAGGGCATGCGCGCGTCGCCAAAGTCGATGCTCGTGTCCGTGATGTCCAATTGCAATTGTCAGTGCCCTATCGCAAAAAATGACTTGGTCATGAATGGGGGTAAATTTTCCGGAGGTCAAGTGGTTAAAAAACATTTTTAAGTATGTGGCTAGGGTTGCACTTTATTTTCAGCTCTTATTTTTTTTTCCTTGACCGAGATATTCCCCTGTACAACATGAGTCAGAAGTGAGGGTTCTCTGACTGACAGTAGGGGATTTTATCATTTTCCGTCCAAGGCAGACATGCTTCATGAAAGAAAACACTGAGTCCTTATAGTATATCACGGTCAGATGAGGTAATGTTACACACTGTACTGTAAATACTGCTGCCCGAGGAACCATTATCCCCGATTAGAACTAGGCTGTATGCATAAAAGAATCATCTATCCCGTGTACAAGAAAGCTTAGCATAGTTCCCAACTGTCCCTGATTTCGAGGGACTGTCCCTGATTTAGAGCAATGTCCCTCGTTCCTCCTCATTTGTCCCTCATTTTGGTCTGATCTATATAGATGTATATAAAATGAACTTTTTATCTATCAAAAAGTGTTCTCCATCACTAAAACTTTCATCTGATTTCTAAATTGCTGCATTTGTAAATTACAAAAGCCAATATAAAGGAATAGTAGTGGTGAAAAGCAATTTTGGGTTTAACCAATCTTGTTTTTTTTTTTTGTAAAATTCTCCTTTAAGGGGGTGTGGCAGGAGGTGTGTCCTATGCCTGCATACTTCATACTGCATATGTCCCTCATTCCCATCTCAAAAAGTTGGGAGGCATGCTATAGGTCTTTGTTGTGTATTAAAATGATGTGAAAAGATTGTTAAAATATTACTAAACCCAGGAGCCTGCATTCACTATATCTGGTCCCCCACAGTACACAGAACATAGAAATGCAATTATTTTGGTGAAATGAAATACCTTTTCTCAGCAGCAGTATATATCAGCCTTGTGACTTCTATCAGTGTCTGGTTGAAGCTTGTAGGAGGAATTTTCATTCTCCTCCTGATTGTCCTATGAATCCTTAGGACCCCTGACCCCTCTGTCTGGACAGTGCTGGTTGGCCCTGTGCCGATCGCATGCACCCTCCCAAGAAAAAAAAAACTCTCTACCAATACACAACAAACTGAGCATGTGCTGAGTGCCCCCAAAGGCTCTGTTCTATTAGGAGATTGATTGGGGACTGTAGAAGGAGAGAACACGGGATTTAGCAGCCTTTTTACACAATGCAGAGGCTACACCCCTTAGGTTCCACAGTGAGTATAGCCAGCATGCTTTACTGCATATACAGACCAATTTTACTGTTGTGGGTTTAACACTTTAATATCTATAGGTTCAGGAGCTTCACCACGAATGGAATACTGGTACATGTAAAGTGGATGTAAACCGGATTCATGAAATTTGAGCTGACCACATGCAGTATCTCACAAAAGTGAGTACACCCCTCACATTTTTGTAAATACTTTCTTCTATCTTTTCATGTGACAACACTGAAGAAATGACACTTTGCTACAATGTAAAGTAGTGAGTGTACAGCTTGTATAACAGGGTAAATTTGCTGTCCCCTAAAAATAACTCAACACACAGCCGTTAATGTCTAAACCGCTGGCAACAAAAGTGAGTACACCCCTAAGTGAAAATGTCCAAATTGGGCCCAAAGTGTCAATATTTTGTGTGGCCACCATTATTTTCCAGCAATGCCTTAAGCCTCTTGGGCATGGAGTTCACCGGAGCTTCACAGGTTGCCACTGGAGTCCTCTTCCACTCCTCCATGATGACATCACAGAGCTGGTGGATGTCAGAGACCTTGCGCTCCTCCACCTTTCATTTGAGGATGCCCCACAGATGCTCAATAGGGTTTAGGTCTGGAGACATGCTAGGCCAGTCCATCACCTTTACCCTCAGCTTCTTTAGCAAGGCAGTGATTGTCTTGGAGGTGTATTTGAGGTCGTTATCATGTTGGAATACTGCCCTGTGGCCCAGTCTCCGAAGGGAGGGGATTATGCTCTGCTTCAGTATGTCACAGTACATGTTGGCATTCATGGTTCCCTCAATGAACTGTAGCTCCCCAGTGCCGGCAGCACTCATACAGCCCCAGACCATGACACTCCCACCACCATGCTTCACTCTAGGCAAGACACACTTGGCTTTGTACTCCTCACCTGGTTGCCGCCACACACGCTTGACACCATCTGAACTGAATAAGTTTATCTTGGTCTCATCAGACCACAGGACATGGTTCTAGTAATCCATGTCCTTAGTTTGTTTGTCTTCAGCAAAGCGTTTGCATGCTTTCTTGTACATCATCTTTAGAAGAGGCTTCCTTCTGGGACGATAGCCATGCAGACCAATGTGATGCAGTGTGCGGCGTATGGTCTGAGCACTGATGAGCTGACCCCCCACCCCTTCAACCTCTGCAGCAATGCTTGCAGCACTCATACGTCTGTTTCCCAAAGACAACCTCTGGATATGACGCTGAGCACGTGCACTCAACTTCTTTGGTCGACCATGGCGAGGCCTGTTCTGAGTGGAACCTGTCCTGTTAAACCGCTGTATGGTCTTGGCCACCATGCTGCAGCTCAGTTTCAGGGTCTTGGTAATCTTCTTATAGCCTAGGCCATCTTTATGTAGAGCAACAATTCTTTTTTTCAGATCCTCAGAGAGTTTTTTGGCATGAGGTGCCATGTTGAACTTACAGTGACCAGTATGAGAGAGTGAGAGCGATAACACCAAATTTAACACACCTGCTCTCCATTCACACCTGAGACCTTGTAACACTAACGAGTCACATAACACCGGGGAGGGAAAGTGGCTAATTGGGTCCAATTTATATACAGCTATATAGCTCAGACCAAAATGAGGGGCAAATGAGGAGGAATGAGGGACAGAGGGACATTGCTCCGAATCAGGGACAGTTGGGAGGTATGCTCACAGGACAGCTCTGAAAGTCTCTGCCTATATGGAGTGGGGGATGGGGGGGGTGCCTTTCCTCCAATCAGCTGTCTCAGTGTATAGCAAGAATCCACACCCACAGGTGAATCAGAAAGAGAACATTTTAACATGATTTTCACTTTCTAAACAGTATATAAAGCTGATGACAGCAGATATACATGGAAAACTTATGTAGGGAGATTTGTTTCATCTCTGTGCATCATCTGAGGCTGTTCACTTCACTGGGTATATGCGAGGGTTTCCATCCACTTTAAGGCCTAATGTTCCAGTGATTGCTTTGTGTATGTTCCACCCTTGACCTTCCCAATTAATATCCACTTTGGTATCAACTAGGAAAGGAAATCCACATTTAGTGCACAGATGATCTGTACATTAAGCGGTGAGGGTGGGGGCCTGGACTTCCAAGTCATGAAGCTTTGACCAAATGTGTTTATGGTAATATATTAGGTATAAATCCAGTTTATTTGAGAAAAACTACCCACCCTGTGAATCATATACTGTACTTTCCAAAGGATTTGGGATGATAAAACCACACCTGCTTCCGTTTTGGAAATACTGATGGGATTATCATCTTTCACCACCAGCTCCTGAGAAGTCCCAGTGTTGTAATAAGGAAATCTGCAACCTCAAAATCGCATGAGGATGCCGAAAGTTTGACCTCAAGCTCTGTGTAAACTTCTAGGAAATGCAGTGAGCTCAGGTCTGGAGGTCCAGGGGCATTTTGTATACAACATACTGTTACCGTGATTAACCACTTCAGCCTCAGAACGTTTATCTGCTGAATGACTGGCCATTTTTTTAATTTCGGCACTGTGACACTTTAACTGACAGTTGCGTGGCGTGCGACATTGCACCCAAACAAAATTGGCGTCCTTTTTTTCCCAAAAATAGAGCTTTCTTTTGATGGTATTTGACCGCCTCTTTGGTTTTTATTTTTTGCGCTATAAACAAAAAAAGAGCCAAAAATTTTGAAAAGAAAAAAAAACATTATTTTGTACTTTTTGCTATAATAAATAACCCAATTTTATTTTAAATTTTTTTTTAAAAAGCAAATTTTTCCTAATTTTAGGCCGATATATGTATTTTTACATATTTTTGGTAAAAAAAATGCAATAAGCATATATAGATTATGATATAGATAAATGTTCTAGCGTCTACAAAATAGGAGATAGATTTATAGCTTTTTTATTATTTTTTAAAAAATTTTTTACTAGTAATGGCGCCGATCTGCGTTTGTTTTTTTTTTTTTTTTTATTGGGACTGCGACATTATGGAGGACACATTGGACACTTTTGACAATTTTTTTGTACCATTGCCATTTATACAGCGATCAGTGCTATAAAAATGCACTAATTACTGTAAAAATGTCACTGGCAGGGATGGGGGTGATCAAGGGGTTAACTGTGTTCCCTGTGTGTGTTTTTAACTAGAGGAAATGACGGATCGTGGTTCCTAGCTATTAGGAACTCACAATCTGTCACTCCTCACAGAATAGAACAGGAATTTGTGTGTTTACACACACACACGTCCCTGTTCTGCCTCTTGTGCATGTGATCGATCATGGCCGACGGTCATCGCGACCGTCGGCCATGAGAATCGGCACCCCTGCTGTACAGCACGCGCGCCTGCTATCCCAATCCGCGAGCCAACGTATAGCTACGGGATCGTGCCAACCTGCTGCGGTAAAATGATGGCGGCTGGTCGGCAAGCAGTAAAAGATGAATTTGAAAATTTTGGCAATTTAAAAAAAATAATACCTGGCTGCAAATTAGAATGAAGATGTATATTGTGATATGGGGGGGGGGGGGGGGTTGGCTCTCGGGGTACATGCGTTTGTACAGCTCGTCTAGAGTTGCCACCTTATCCCTTTAAAATCGAACACATATTAGTTTAACAGGTTCTGAGGCAGATTAAGGTGGTAATTAATCTCACTTATCTGCATTAAATTAGCCCCAGAACCTGTGTAATTAATATGTGTTTGGGTTTAAAGTGATGAGGTGGCAACTCTACGCACGTCCATGTCAGACAAGACCCATAATTAAAGCAGAACTTTACCTATAACAACCTGATAAAAATAATGTTCTTTAGCAAGGAACATACATTCCATGTTGTTATTCTACCAAAATTAGTGTGTGCTGTAAATTGCCTCCAGTATTGCTCCTGTTTCTTCTTGCTGGAGGCTGCCATTTTGCTGAAGCCCCAAGTCCTAGCTTCAAATTGTAAGGTGAAATTAAACCCATCGATTTACCAGTTTCAAAAAACTGTTTGATTTGATTATGTCCTCCACGAAACTGTCAAACCATCAAATGGCTTCTGTTATAACTGATCACATGTGCAGCATCATGGCAGTTGCAGATCAAACAGAAGCCGCTTCCTTGGCTGTAAAGGATAGAAGGGTTTAATTTCCACTTGAATGCTGTCAGCAGATCGGCCTCTACAAACTCAGCAGTACCTAAAAACGGAGCGTTTGCAGAGCAGGCAGGGTGAGACTGTATTACTGGCTTTTAAACAGTATAGGCACTTGTTTTTAATGTTTTACATGCCTCCTTGTAGGCCTTATTTTCAGGGTAGGGCTTATTGGGGGGGTAGGGCTTATATTGCAGCCATCACTGACAATCACGCTAGGTCTTATTTTCGGGGAAACAGGGTAGCTATACCTGCAAAAGGGGCCAGTCTCAAGTGAGCTAGCAGGATTTATTTTTTTGACTAAAGTTCCACTTCAACCACTTCCCGCCTGTCATATTGCAAAATAACGGCAGGGATTAGTTATCCTGACTGGGTGTCCTATTGTCTGCCTTTTTTTGTTTACAGCACAAAAAAAAAAAAAAACACAGAGGTGATCAAATACCACCAAAAAAAGCTCTATTTTTGGGGAAAATGTCAAAAAAATTTTTGGGCTACAGCATTCCATGACTGCACAATTGTCAGTTAAAATAATGCAGTGCCATATCGCAAAAAAAAATGGCCTGGTCATAAAGGGGGTAAATCTTCTGGAGGTTAAGTGGTCAATTATTCATTGTTAACAATCTGTAAATATTTGAATATCCATAGTCTGCAACAGTGACCCCATCTCTAAATAAAAAAGTTATCACCTTTACTGCACCCACTCTGTTATGGTGCCCAGTGGTTCCTCCTGCCAACCTCCAGCTCACTACTGTGACATTGGTGGAGGTTGGCGGGAAGAACCACTGAGCACTGTAGGGGACAGAGTAAGGGCTTGTTCACATTAGACTAAATGCCAAAAAATAAGGCTGGGTTCACACGTATGCGAATTGGATGCGAGTTCCCCGCATCCAATTTGCATGACCGGAGATTGTGACCGGCTCTCAGTGGAACCTGTTCACACAGATCCAGGGCAGCCGCGGTCCACATTGAAGGGTCCTGTGCACCTGTGGCTCCGAATTAGGTGTGAAATCAGGCAGAAATTCAGACCAGATTTGCACCTGACTTGGAGAACAGAGATGCACTGGACCCCATGCTATGAGCTGCGGTCGCAGCATGTCTGAACTCAGCCTTAACAAACGCTCCTATAGTGTTGGTATCGGTGTTTAATGCAAGTCTAATGAGCGTTAGTATGGGCATTAGACTGACATTTTACAAGTGTTAATGACAAATTAAAAATGCTCCCCAAACACCCTATGGGTAGTTTTGAAGCATTTGATGAGCGTTAAAGAGGAAGTAAACCCTGATGAGTTTACTTCTTCTTTTTTTCCCTGCAAAGGTAAAGCATAATGGACTACTATGCATCGCATATTAGCCCATTATGTGTCACTTACCTGACACAGGAGCCAGCGAAGTCACCGCTGTCCCCTGTAGTCCGCCGCATCCATCTTGCTGGTGGCATCTCGCAGCTCCGCCGCTGTCATTCGGCGAAGCCGCGATGACGTCACTCCCGCGCATGCGCACGGGAGTCGACAAATGCGGCAGCTCCATTCTTGGAACTGCCGCGTTCAGTGCGCCTGCGCGCCGCTGTCTACGGTGCATGCGCCGTAGACAGCGGTGCCCGTTTTCCGGCAAATATCTCCTAAACCATATAGGTTTAGGAGATATTGCTTGGACCTACAGGTAAGCCTTAATCTAGGCTTACCTGTAGGTCAAAGTGGTTTGTAAGGGTTTACAACCACTTTAAGGCGTGTCAAAACCACTCCACAAACACTTATTCCGTTACAGGAAATAAACGAATCTTAACGCCCCGCTATTGCCTGCTAGAGTTTGCGAAGCATTACCATAGACTTGAATGGGAAGCATTGAAAGTCATCCTTCGATGATGGCAATCTGTCCAGGCCCTGACGCAGCAAAGCAGCCCCAAACCATGATGTCCCCACCACCATACTTCACAGTTGGGATGAGGTTTTGAAGTTGGTGTGGTGGGCCTCTTTTTCTCCACACATAGTGTTGTGTGTTTCTTCCAAGCAACTCAACTTTGGTTTCACCTGTCCACAGAATATTTTGCCACAAAGGATGCAGCACTAATAATTCATGTTTTTCTAATATGAACAGCACTGTGTGCTGTCCATTATATCATTTGCATTGGCATTTGAGGGGCACTTTTTAATGCCAGTGTGAACTTAGCCTAAGTCAACACATCTGGAACTGTAATGCCACGTACACACGATCGGACTTTTTCGACAACAAAACCGTGGATTTTTGTTCAAAGGATGTTGGCTTCAACTTGTCTTGCATACACACGGTCACACAAATGTTGGCCAACAATTACGAATGTAGTGACCTACAAGACGTACGGCGAGCCGATACAAAGTTCAATAGTGATGCGATGTCTCCATTATGAACGCTAGTTTTACAACTACTTGATTCCAAGCATGCGTGGACTTTTGTGTGACGGACTTGTGTACACACGATCGGAAAGTCTCCGACAACAAAAACTTGTAAAATTTGAGAACCTGCTAGCTAACATTTGTTGGCGGAGAGTCCAACAACAAATGTTTAATGGAGTGTACACCCAGTCGGACTTTCTACCAACAAGCTCACATCTGACATTTGTGAAGAAAAGGAAAAGTAGACCTGGCGCTAGACCTTCAAAACCTAAATAAAATTTGAATAAATGAATAATAATGTGCCCCTAGTTTGTGCCACAGTGTATATCCTTACACTGAATTTGAGAAGAAACTGATTAATATAATTATTACAATTAGATACCTCAAAGTGTTAGACCCCCTGGAATGCTTCTGGATCACTCCCAGAAAAAAAAACTGATGAAAGTTTTAAGATCACCTTCAGGGTATAGTTAAATCTTGTGCAATACTTGTTGAATTAAGTGGTGATGACAAATATAATTAAATATATAAAAAATGTGAATAATAGTGGTAATACTATTAAAACAGGTAAGTGAATGCAATTGTTAAGAGTGAAGTATAAGGAATCATTGATGAAATTATTAAAATTATTTGGTGGTTAGTTGGGAAAAAAATAATAATTAAATATGTATTTACAACCAATAAATGTGCATATAGCTAATTAATTATATGTGCATCTAAATAAATTAATAGTCCCAAAAAAATGGTGAATGTGACTTGTGCACAGAATAGCTGCTTCCAAGTTGAAGAAACTCCCGGGGGTTTTTTTTTCAGTGCAAAATAATGGTTTTGCCCTCACCAGATACCCTGCCCCTGCAGGGGTAGATATGCCTTCACAGTGTGAGCCCCTGTGCCGCTTTCTGGTGTTACCCTGGGAGCTTCGTTTTTCCTCAGCTTGGATTGTAGTCTCGTTCAGGTATTCAATAGAAAAGAGGGATATCCATAGTGTAGTATGTTTCCAAAGTTAGTTTATTAAATAAGAAAACTACTCACATGTGTCAGTCTTTAAAAACACAAAGCAATTGTATCTGCCGCCGGCTGCTACAGCTTACTGGAGCCAGAGTGCATCTTATGGCCATGCCCTACACGTTTCGTCATCAAGACGTCATCCGGAGCACCAGAAGCATTCCAGGGGGTCTAACACTTTGAGGTATCTAATTGTAATATATTTAAGGTTGATATTTTAAGGTTAAACTGGATGGACTTGTGTCTTTTTTTCAACCTGACTAACTATGTAACTATATATTAATCAGTTTCTTCTCAAATTCAGTGTAAGGATATACACTGTGGCACAAACTAGGGGCACATTATTATTCATTTATTCAAATTTTATTTATGTTTTGAAGGTATAGCACCAAGTCTACTTTTCCTTTTCTTCACATAGTTTAGTCCATCCGATTTGGTTGGAAACACATGGTAGAGGCAGCTCTTACCTATTGCACTTTAGTTCACTTTATTATATATATCCATAGCGCAATCTCATTTTTCCTTTTCACATCTGACATTTGTTGTCGGAAAATCCAATTGTATGTACGCGGCTTTAGTTTATGCATACAGATTTTGGGGGAAGGAGGTGGGATTTATCTGCAATGGATCAGCCTTTAGAAGCACAGGCAGCAGGAAAGATGAGTATTTATTCCCTTAACCACATGCCGACTGGGCCATAGCCGAAAGATGGCTACAGCACGGTCGGCTGATTCTGGGTGGGCGTCCATAGGATGTCCTCATAGAATCGCGCTCCCGTGCGCCCCCTGGGGTGCACACCCAGGAACATCCATGATCACGGTAAATGGCCGCTGATAGCGGCTGAATCTGTGTCCTCAGTCCCTTTTGTCTGTGTCAAAGGGGAGATGTCAGGGGTCTGTTTAGATCCCTGATATCTCACCAAAGCCCAGCAAAAAATATAGAAAAAAATATTGTAAAATAATTCTAAAAAATGAAAAAGTGTAAAAAAAAATTAACCAAACTACTGACCCCACTCTCCACTGCCCTACCAACACTGTCCACTGCCCCAACCCCCTCCCCAAAAAAGCATTGTGAAAAAAAAATTAAAAAGGAATTCAATTGAAAAAAATAATAATTATTAATAAACTACTGACACGGTCCACTGCCACATACCATCCACCCCAGCCCCCTTCCCTAGAGGCACTGTGAAAAAATATCGAAAAACTGATTTTAAAAATATTTTGCCGCGGGGGGAGTTTTTGCAGGTTGGGATGTCTGGGGAAGTGTGTATCCTGCTCTGTGTATTAAGGGTAAATTATCACAATTCATAATGTTCTCTCATAATTTATATACATGCACCTTTTATGAGTTAATGAATAGAAGCAAACCTTCTATGAAAGGAAGAAAGAGAAAAATTCTGTAGACGCCTATTTTGGATTTTCGGGTGCCTTTCAGACTTCTCACCCTGTGCATTCTCCAGGCTGTGTGTGTGAGTGGTATACCTTGTAATGTGGAACTGTCAGCTGCTCGGGATCTTGGTTGTCCTGCCGCTCATAGCTTAATGCCCAGGCCAATACCCCGGCCAATACCCCAGACTTTTTTTTATTTTTTTAATGCATAGATTAATTTGGCTGCCCTGTTGCATCTTTCTACACTTATGCTTCAATTCTTTTGTGTGTGTGTGTGTGTGTTGATGTCTACGGCCTCTGCTGGGTAGCTATGCCATGAAACGGGTACAGTAAATTATTAATCAAAATGTGAACATCATGGCATCACTGTAGCTGCCAAGCAGGATGCCCGGTGTGAGTGTGAAGGAGGCAGGGCTTTCTATGAGAGATCTTCACAATGTCTCTCAGTTGGTCACAGGATTTTGGCACACTCAGCTGTGCTGCAAATACTTTGCCGAAATATCCAACCCCATTTATCTGCTGCCAAGAAAAGTTAAGAGCTTAAGTTTAAAGAAAAGGTAATTAATGACTTGAATATTTTGCCAAGTTTTTTTTTTTTTTGTATTCATTTTTTTATTTTTTTTTCTACAGAAACCATATTCTCTATAGCTAATGATGCAGTTGCACTCACCATTAGCGGAGGCAAACCATGCATGTGTTACTATTAAACAGAATAACACCTGTTTAAAGTTAAAATCAGTTTACTGCAACTAATGTTTTGTATGCCGGTAGAATGACGTAGTGATGGTTTCTTTGTTGCTCGAAAAAACAAAGCCAGTTTTCCCTGGCAACAAGTAACATGCTGAGGGAAAATACAATGTCAATTACTTACCATACATATGAAAAATATTTCAAGCTGATCTCCCCTAAGTTATGTTCATTACCTGAAAGCGAGGTTAGTCTGTTTTCTTAGGCCTTGTGTACGCTGCTGCTGGTAAACGGACATTTAGGAGCAGTTGGGCGTTTTTTTTCACCTGCCCCAGAACCCTCCTCTGTTATCTTATCAATAGATGTGCATAGGGTTGTTTCTAGACAGTGGAGTTTAGAAGAATTTTTTGGAAAGCAAAAAAAAACGCTTTTAGAAGCATTTGAAATGTCAAATGCCTGTGACAGCTTGTAAATGCGGTAACTTGCGTTTAGCCACGTTTCGTTAACAGATGTTTTTAATGGAGATACGTTTTTGACGATTAAAAAAAAAAAAAAAGTTTCTAAACACCACATGTAAACACAGCTAACAGACGTTTTTAACTATCGGTCAAGTTAAATTGTTCATGATTGAGGTAGAACAGATGTCCCCAATTCTAATAAAATTAGCTGCTATGACATACTAAACCAATTCTGTTTCTATACCCACCAATAACCGGACCACACCAGAGTTTGGACACAGATTGGCCCTAACAGCCTTTTATCATGTAACAATAGTAACAAAACCCAATTCCTTTAAAACAGAAATATATGTATTAAGGTAGCTGATCTTTGGAGGCAGTACACCCGAAACTGGTTAATTTTATCTGCAGGACAATAGGCCCCCAGCTGCAACACACCGGTTTGGAGACAATGACCAAACTATCCACAAAGACCTCTATGTCCCCATTGTTAACTGGAATGCACCCAAGGATGCCATACCAAAGATGGGTCCCAAACAATTACCCGAGGATGTCATACCACAGATGGGTCCCCAATCATTACCCGAGGATGTCATACCACGGATGGGTCCCCAACCATTAGACTAGAACAGTTTTTTTGCCCGCCTCCAAAGACAACAACCACCAGGCTGCTGTGACTTCAAACCTCACAGCGATTTAAAATACAGGGAGGGTGGGCAGTTTTCTCTTCGTCCGATGATCACCAACTGAGATATAAGTTTATCCGCCTCTTCCTGTGCTTGTCCAAAGCCCCACCTGGACTCCTCACTTTCACCAATCAGATCGTATATACCATGCCCACCATGCCTTAACCATTTACCTCCCACACTCCCCTCTTCACCCAGTCATGCATGCCCCCTGGAGAGGTTTCAAAGGGTCCCGTGTACATTAAGCCTAATGCCGCGTACATACAATCGGATTTTCTGACCATAAAACCGTGGATTTTTTTCCCCGAAAGATGTTGGGTCAAACTTGTTTTGCATACACACGGTCACACAAATGTTGGCCAAAAATTCCGAACGCGAGAACCCGGTGATGTACAAGACGTACAACGAGCCGAGAAAAAGGAAGTTCAATAGCCAGTGCTGATCCTTCTGCTTGATTCAGGGCATGCGTGAACTTTTGTGTGACGGGCTTTACAACAACAAGTTTTGTTGGCAGAAAATTTGACAACCTGCTATCAAACATTGGTTGGCGGGAATTCCGACAGCAAATGTTCGATGGAGCATACACACGGACAGACTTTCCGACAACAGGCTCACATCGAACATTTCCCACCGGAAAATCCAACCGTGTGTATGCGGCATAAGACTTGCCTTCTGACCCTTCTCCGTTAAAGCTGTACACCTGCCATACAAATATATCAACTGTATTTGACACTACTCAACCACTTTTATGATTCATAAAGCCCTTCTATACTGCATAGCCAGATGGAGGACAGTAGCCTCTGTTAGAATTGGAAGGACTATAGCGTGGTCCCTTCCCTATCTAATGATTAGACAGTAAAAGAGCAGAATGACACTGATGAGGTCTTCTCTGGGCTGTTACATTGTGTAAGCATGTTCATGTGCCAACTTTCATCACTGCGTAATAAAGGCTGCTAGTGCTGACGCTTCCTTTCCCAAGATCATCCCTACTGTATAGAGGATTATTGGGAAGCCAAATTTGGATACTTACAGCAGCTGTATTTAAAAATGTTTATCATTTAAAATAAAATCAAAATATGATTAAATAGCTTTTTAATATCTGCCGTGAGATCAGTATTAAAGGAGGGGGTGGGGGGTGGAGGGCTAGGATGAAGTTCAGCTACAATCAGAAAAATATATTTTTCATATAACATGGGCTGCTCGTACCTCTGAAGCCACAGATCATTTCAGCATAGGTTACCCTTACAGAAAATTCCCCATTTCGCTCTTTAGTAAAATGGAATAGACTTTTTAAAAACAAATAAAAAAAATAAAAAAAAGTAAAATAGAGTATGCAGAAAAAAAATAAAAATGTAAACATATTTGCATTTTCCTTGCCTTTTCTAAAGTCAGCATTCTTTCAATATGAATATCATGAAAGTACCTTTTATAATAGCTGATTATTTACATAAAAATATATTTACATAAAAATTTAAATTATACAAAACATGTATTTATAAACTTTGTATTAAAATATTACAGTTAGCCAAAAAACATTTTAGTTTCCTTTTTAAGAACTGTAAATTGAATCTGAATTACGTAGTGATTACAGGAGTCATTGCTGTGGCTTTCCTTGGCCTTCAGAGGAAGGTTGTAACTCTAGTAAGCTCTAAAGCCTTGTACGATTGTTGACAGGGGATTGTCTGTTGACACACTGTTGTCTTAAAATCTTACCGTTAGCACGCTTCTTTTGACAACTGTTGTCCAACTTTCGGCCAACGAATGTTGGATGACAGGCTAGTAATTTTTCGGCGAACAGCGGCTTGACATCAGATTTTCTGATGGTCCGTATACAAATCCGTCACACAAAAGTCGAAAGTACAAACATGCATGCTCACCAAACACCAAATTAGCAGAAGGGGCTCAAAAGGTGGTGCTCAAGAGCTGAAATTCTTCGTAGTACGTCACTACGTTTGTGTTTATGGCAAAAAAATTGTGTAACGTTAGTATGCAAGACATGATCCTGGCACATGCCCTTTTGACAAAAATCAGATGCTCAGCTGGCCAACAATTGTACCATGTGTACGAGGCTTAAGTTTAAAGTACATTGAGAAGCAAACATCAAAATCTCATTTTAAGCATTAACATGTTAAGGTAGGTTCAAAAGTCGGTTTCAATATTTTTAAAATATTAACCTGGGGTCCCTGCCAAGAAGGTCCTTATCTAAGCACTTTCTATTAAGAGTTGACATCTGTGCTACTGTGTTGTCACCTTGTCAGATGCACCCATGGTTTAAAGCGGGAGTCCACCGGGACTCCGCGTTTTTTTTTTTTTTTTTTTTTTTTAAAAGCCAGCAGCTACAAATACTGCAGCTGCTGACTTTTAAATAGTGACACTTACCTGTCCAGCGCGCCCGCGATGTCGGCACCCGAAGCCGATCGCTCGCTCGGCTGCCGGGTCCCGCCGCCATCTTGGGTATGGGAATCAGGAAATGGAGCCTTTCGGCTTCATTTCCCGGTTCCCCACTGCGCATGCGCGAGCCGCGCGGCGCAATCCGGACGGTCCCCGCTGCCTCTGGGAGCTGTGTGTTTCCCAGCAGGCAGCGGGGCACTTGCTGAAGGGGGCGGGGCATTGCGGAACGGGGGCGTAACCTACGCTCGTTCCGCAGACAGCTAGCCCGGAAGTGGGTGCAGTTACCTGGATTATCCAGGTAACTGCACCCCCCTCCCCCCTGAAAGGTGCCGATTGTGGCGCCGGAGGGGGGGAGGGATCAGATGAGCGGAGGTCCATTTTAGGGTGGACCTCCGCTTTAAGTAAGCCATAGATAATGCAATTTTCTTTCCTTGAACCGTGGGTTGAAGGAAAGAAAATCGATTGATTCCCCCATCAATACAATAAGTGTTGATGGGGGAATCTGCCCTGCTATGCTATTGTATTCAGACTGTGGAAGGTTTCCCAGCCGTCAGAGCACAATAATCACTGGTGGCTGCTATAGGCTCTAGCAGTGAGTGGGTTTTACTGCAGTTCATCCTGATGAATTGGATGAATTATGATCTGTCTATGGCCAGCCTAAGACTACAAATGGCCTTGATGACACTTATTGCATAGGTATGGTCCACCATTGTCACTAGGTAGACAGGAAGTGGCTGAAGGATATTGATAGCCCTGAGATGAAAAGCTATTTAAAAAAATGTAAAAACAAATTTACGGGAAAAAAAATGCATAGCAATTGTTTGATACAATAAGGGGAATTTAGGAAATTTGGAGCAGCTGTGCATGGCAGCCTAACAGCTTCTAATTTTAAATTAAAAGGAGTTGTAAAAAACCTTCTGTGTGTAGCAGCCTCCCCAGCACACCCCTAATTACTTACCTGAGCTCCATCTCTCTCCTGCAATGTCCACAAGTGTCTTAGCCATCCAGGACTCTCCTCCTGATTGGCTGAGACACAACAATGGCACCATTGGCTCCTGCGGCTGTCAATCAAAGTCAGCTAGCCAATCAGGGGAGAGAGTGTGTCTGAATGGGCACAAGGACCTGTGACCTGTGACTTGGCTTGGGTGCCCCCATAGCAAGCTACCTGCTGTGGGGGCATTTGACAGTAGGGAGGGGCCAGGATAGCCAAAGAGAGACCCGAGAAGAGGAGGATCTGGGCTGCTTTGTGCAAAACCAACTGCACAGAGCAGGTAAGTATAACATGTGTAGCACTGACCCCTGAAGGAGCTGCTGGTTTTGTTGGGCTTACCATTACCTTGTTGACCTTGTGTGCGTCTAGGGGTTTCCCGTGGTAGATGGCCCAAACAATTGTAGAAACTGACACTGGATCCACTTTTTGGGATATTTATTTGAAAAGGTGGACAAAAACAATCTCTCAATGAAGAGTAGAGGGTTGGGTAGGAAGTTCAGGTACTTTTGGAACTGCAAAAGATAGGAAGTCTCTCACTATAGAAATTCAGAGAATTACCGTATTACGACTGGATTCTCGCAGCTACCGGATAGACCTCCTCTCACTAGGCCTAGCAGCCGAAAGACTGTTTAGGTAAAGCAAAGTCTCTGCCACAGACTTGAATTTAGAACACTTGTGAATAAAGTCTCTGCCACAGACTTGGATGTAACTGAGGGACGTAGATAAATCCAGAGAGCTATCATACGGTACCAGTATCTCGCAGCTGGTCCGGCGATACCGTATGAGTGTAGATTCACTTGGTGTCTTTCAACTGAGCCTCCAGGCTCCTTCTGAGAAGCCAGTCTTATGTGTGGCCTTCTCCCAAAGAGTCCTCCCCTGGTTGCTTCTCCAATTGCTGGGCCTCTCCACAGATGAGCCGGCACCGGACCACCTTTGAATCCTCCTCCCAGTTACTTTGCCTCGGGCTAGCCAGCCCCCGAGACTTGAAATTGGATGGATCCGCACACAGGCCATGTGGGCCATGGGGGCTGGTTAGGAGGACCAGGACCAAGCAGACAGAAAGATCTTCTGGACCGAAACTCAGAAGCACGTGATGTCAGTACCTCAAGTACCCTCTCCCAGAATGCACAGCAAGATGACACTCCCACTGGGCTGGTTTCGAGAAAGAATGGCACTCAATATGTGTTTAGCAAAGGAAATATTTGTTTGTTCTGATATTTTCACAACTTTGCTCAGCTGTCCATTTGCTATAGGCCGGGCGGGGGCTTTGCAATCCTGACAGGACGTCATATGACGTCCTTCACATCATGCCGCACATGATGTCCTTAAGACACAGTGCAACACTGATCAGGGCAAAGAGCCGATGATGTAGATTCTTTACCATGTGATCAGCTGTGTCCAATCACAGATGATCACACGTAAACAAAGGCATTTCCTTTTTTCAGCCCTGTCAGTGTATGAGGAAAGGAAAGCCGATAATCGGCTTTCTAGTTTCAGGGGACGTTTACACTGATAATCAGTGTATTGATCATCAGTGCCCTGATTATTGGTGCGACATATCAGTGCATATCAGTGCAGCATATCGGTGAAGAAAAAACATTTATTGCAAAACTGTATGGCAGAAACAAAGGAAAGGGATTTTTTTTTCCAAAAATGTCTGTCTTTTTTTATTTGTTTTAGAAAAAAATAAAAAATCAAGCTCTGTCTCAAAAAAATTCTAAAAATTTAATTTGAGTGCAGTGTTGCATGATGTTTGTCTAAAAAAAAAAAAGTTACATTTTAAATTGCTTGCAATCTAATGGACAACAGAGGAGTATATGAGCCCAGCATTGCAGGAGTTATCTCCATATTGCCTGTGAGTGTCTTGCCATGCTGATGGATAGGGGGAGATCCCGGCCAAGTTCAATGGGAGATTGTACCGCAGGAGTCACTCTGTCTCCTGTGACTATGTCTGGGCTATGGGGTGGGGGCTGGGGGGGGGGGTAACATCTGGAAGCCATCGTCTCAGTGATTAATTAGAATCTATAACGGGAAAGTTTATCTTCTTTTTCTATTAAAACAACAAGGGCATACAATTTTGAATACGTTTTTTAATGTTAACAGTCTTTTGTTTTTAAAGCATGACCCCCCAATCTTTCATCTCTTCATAAGTCGGGTATATCTCACCTCCTTTCGAATCATGTCCTTTTTATCTCTTTCTGATTCATTTGATCTCCTGAAGGAATTCATTCATAAAAGAAAATGATATGGGCTGCTATTGCGGACCTTTTTCTGAAAATACCAGTTGCTTGGCTGTCACATTGACCCTATTTTGTCAATAATTTGATTGACTGAAGCAGAGCAAGTATATAGATAAAGAATTCTGACTTTTCTAATTCTGGGTCGGTGACAGCCAGGCAACATAAGAAGACCATTAGTGATGGCAGGCCCAATTTCCCTCTACCAGCGTCCACAATTCCCACTCTCCATAAATCCACTAAATGGCACTGGGGAGAATGTACAATAACACTGTTACCCCAGACAAGAAGAACTCTCTCACCCCTCTGTTTCACAGGGAACGGAGTACAGCAGCCAGTAAAGACCAGGCACAGGGCCAGTATGTCAGCAGCTTTCACCGCAGCCGTGGTGTCCCGCTCACAGCATCTAGAGACACCAGAACTCGCATGTCTGATCTGGGGAGGAAGATAGTGATATTAAAGAACCGTTCACTCTAGCCCCACCAAGGCAGACCTCTGCACTGAAACAAAAAAACACTTCAATAGAAACTGCCCCGGGCTATCAGACCACTATTTCTGCCATCCAACATCAGTTAGAGGCTCCTGAGAACCACAATATAACATTGGGATCAAGGCCTTCCAGAGGTCAAAAACACTGAACAGCGTTGGGATCCTTAAACCAACTTCTGAAAAACACGAAATCTGACACCACTACTGAGCTGGACAGAGTCCATTGCTCATTGGGCCTTATACTATCAAATGCCAATAGACCATGAGATGTGACCAGCGTCTCATTAAATTTCTCTGTGCAGCTATTCAAATCTAACTGCAAATCCAACATTCAATGGCTTCTTCTCCAGTTTCTTGTTTACCAGTATATATGTTGTTCCTGCCTTACCCACCTTCGTAATACAATATTAAGGTTTGATGGATAAATGTTATCCTTTTTACACGTCTCTTGCAAGGGAAGTTCTCCAAAGCCACAAAATGCTAGTTGTAAATTGTGTGTGCATGCTGGGCTCTTGGGAGCTCTAGAAAGTGTGACCCAGCCGATACCCTGCATAGGACCTCACTGGCCTACCTTTTATGCAGGCTATTTCCCCTTCAGTCTATTATGAATGCTGCTGCTAGACTAATACACCTTACTAATCGATCTGTGACTACTGTTCCTCTCCACCATTCCCTTCACTGGCTTTCCCTACCCCATGGTATAAAATTCAAAATGCTAACCACGGCATACATAGGCATCTACAGCATCGCCCCCAACTACATCACCAACCTCATCTGCAGAGATCATCCAAATCATCATCTCTGCTCCTCGCAAGACCTCCTGCTCTTTAGCTCCCTTGCTACCTCCTCAAATGCTCACCTCCAGAGCCTCTCCCATCCTCCTTGTCCCAGTACGTCCGGTCAGCCCCTACCCTGTCCGCCTTTAGGCGATCCCTGAAAACTCACTCAAGTAAACATACCATAAAGACTGCATTCACAAGTCAAGGAACGGAAGGCGGCGTGTAGAAAAGTGTTTCCTGGGGGGCTGTGCTGCACATCAGGTGGAAAGTCCATGCAGCTATCTTTGGGGCACAAGGGGACAGACTGCACTGTTGGAACACAGAGAGTGTTGCCCAGATCTACTGGTTTACTTGGCTCTCTTAGCCTTTCATAGTGCCCTGCTGCATATCCCAAGCCTGGCTTCTGGATAGTCGATCTCTGGACACCCTCCTACTATGAGCCAACCTGACTCCTGGAACAAGACCTCCTGTCTCTTGATTGCTGGCTGGGGCACCTCTGACACTTGGATGAGACATTCTGTCTCCTGACAATGGAAGCTGTCCCTTGCTAAAATCCGGAGAAATGTACCCTCCCATTCCCCATTTTTACAACAATTCCCAGCACACTCTCCTACACAGTTATTCATTACTTATCTTGGGTATGGCCCTTTTTCTTGGCTTACCTACCAGACGACAAAAAGCCACACCTCAGGTCTATTTATATTGTCTTGTTGCGTGTTTACATGATACACATCTGTCTCGGTCTTAGCGACCATAAATATATATTTTTTATATATATATACACATAGTGTCTCACAAAAGTGAGTACACCCCTCACATTCTTGTAAAAATGATATAATTATATTATATATTTTCATGTGACAACACTGAAGATATGACACTTTGCTACAATGTAAAGTAGTGAGTGTACAGCTTATCCCCTCAAAATAACTCAACACACAGCCATTAATGTCTAAACCGCTGGCAATAAAAGTGAGAACACCCCTAAGTGAAAATGTCCAAATTGGGCTCAATTACCCATTTTCTTTCCCTGGTGTCATGTGACTCGTTAGTGTTAGGTCTCAGGTGTGAATGGGGAGTAGGTGTGTTAAATTTGTTGTCACTCTCTCATACTGGTCACTGGAAGTTCAACATGGCACCTCATGGCAAGAACTCTCTGAGGATCTCTTAAAAAGACTTGTTGCTCTACCTAACGATGACCTAGGCTATAAGAAGATTGCCAAGACTCTGAAACTGAGCTGCAGCATGGTGGCCAAGACCATACAGCGGTTTAACAGGATAGGTTCCACTCAGAACAGGCCTCTCCATGGTTGACCAAAGAAGTTGAGTGCATGTGCTCAGCCTCATATCCAGAAAGCAAAGGGGTTCTGGGACTTTAAATGAGGTGCATGATAATATGCACCTCCATCCCTAAATCAGAAATAAGGGGTTTTTGGGACTTTGAGTGGGGCACAAGACACATGGTAGGAGAAATGGTAAAATTGTTTAATTTTGCATATAAACAAAGCATACCTCATAAACATGTGATACATGTTTGACCATGAGTATTTTATTCTATATACAAGGCAATAGCATACAAAAAAGAGGAATTCATATATATACATGCACTCATCTGAAATCGCATTGTATCCCATGGAAGTAACTAGTGTGTAAAAAGCTAAATGTTTATTGAGTAATGGATACAAATGGGTTATATGATACAACTGAATCACAGTTGACATCAAGCTATGTCTTGGGACCATGATGACATTGATAGGCTTGATAAGTTTTGTGGCCAGTTGCCACTCATCAGGAGAAAACGCATATCTGAACCAAATAGGATCTAATTTTTCTGCCCAGATAGTAAGAAAGAAGGAAGGGGCAAGGGAAAACAAGATGTGCATCTCCATGGAATACTTGCGTATAAATTGTTCTAAATAAGCAATGCTGCAAGTCATGATCTGCAAGGAAAGTCTATCCCAGGAGCTGAGGGAATAAACCCAAGGTAGAAGTGAGCACACACCAGGAGCACCCTCCAAAAATAGGCAAAAAATGGCTAAGGGTGAAAAAATTCTGAAAATGTAGAGTAAATATTGGACCAATATGTATGAATGGTACCAGTATATACATATAGTATTCATGGACTATAAACCAACACCTATTATTGCCTGGAAAAAATGAAAAGCTTGGTAGATACAAAGTGAAGGCAATCATATATCACATAACGAGAAAAGAAAATAAAAAGTGAAAAATTTCATGAAAATCATGCAATACCCCAAAGGGGAAAAGGTGAAGAAAAACAAAGAGGTGTGCAGTCTTGATGATAGAGGAAATCACAGGGATAGTTACCTGGTGACATTGCACAGAGACATGCTTTGAGACATGGTCTGCATGTGTGAGGAGAAAAGCCAGAGTGTGAAGGAGTCTCCCAGTGGGGGTATAAGTAACACCCGACACTCCCTGGACTCCTCCCATACATAATCATGGATAAAAAACCAACACCCATTGTTGCCTGGAAAAGTGAAAAGGGTAGTTTATACAAAGTGGAAGAAAACATATACCTTGTGTCTTGTGCCTCACTCAAAGTCCAAAAAAACTATTTTCTTTGCGTCATATCCAGAGTAATCTTTGGGAAATAGATGTATGAGTGCTGCCAGCATTGTTGCAGAGGTTGAAGAGGTCGGGGATCAACCTGTCAGTCCTCAGACCATGCACCACACGCATCAAATTAATCTCCATGGCTGTCCCAGAAGGAAGCCTCTTCTAAAGATGATGAACAAGAAAGCCCGCAAACAGTTTGCCGAAGACAAGCAGACTAAGGACATGGATTACTGGAGCCATGTCCTTTGGTCTGATGAGACCAAGATAAACCTATTTGGTTCAGATGGTGTCAAGCGTGTGTGACGGCAACCAGGTGAGGAGTACAAAGACAAATGTGTCTTGCCTACAGTCAAGCATGGTGTTGGGAGTGTTGTGGTCTGGGGCTGCATGAGTGCTGCCGGAACTGGGGAGCTGCAGTTCATTGAGCGAGCCATGAATGCCAACATGTACTGTGACATACTGAAGCAGAGCATGAGCCCCTCCCTTCAGAGACTGGGCCACAGGGCTTTATTCCAACATAACGACCACAAAAACACCTCCAAGACAACCACTGCCTTGCTAAAGAAGCTGAGGGTAAAGGTGATGGACTGGCCGGGGCATGTCTACAGACCTAAACCCTATGTAGCATCTGTGGGGCATCCTCAAATGGAAGGTGGAGTAGCGCAAGGTCTCTAACATGCACCAGCCCCGTGATGTCATCATGGAGGAGTGGAAGAGGACTCCAGTGGCAACCTGTGAAGCTCTGGTGAGCTCCATGCCCAAGAGGGTTAAGGCAGTGCTGGAAAATAATGGTGGCCACACTATTATTTTGACACTTTGGGCCCAATTTGGACATTTTTCACTTAGGGGTGTACTCACTTTATTGCCAGCAGTTTGGACAGTAATGGTTGTGTGTTGAATTATTTTGAGGGGACAGCAAATTTAAACTGTTATACAAGCTGTACACTTTCATGTGTTGTCACATGAAAAGATATAATAAAATATTTACTAAAATGTGAGGGGTGTACTCACTTTTGTGAGATTTTGTGTGTGTGTGTGTGTGTGTGTGTGTGTGTTATATATATATATATATATATATATATATATATATATATATATATATATATATATATATAATATAGTGTACTGTACACCATTTCCTGACGAGGTCGCCACTAAAGAGCAACTAAACGGGTTGATGGTGTTTTTAACCTGTTTTTATGACCAATAAATACCAACCTTCCTGAAGAATCTACTTGGAAGCATCTTTTTATTGAATGGGTGCCTCTGCTGACCACACACTGGTTCCTTTTTGGGGCCTTTTGCTTTTTACAAAAATTCTCATGCAATGGTATAAGACTGACTATCCTCCATACCATGAACTCCTCTGTATCAAATTTATTTTGAACATGTGGATCTTGGCAAGGCAACATATTGCACATTTTCTATTCCTTGCCCAAACTTTGGCTGTTTTGGGACATTGTGAAACACACAATGCAAGAAATTTCCGGGCAGGCCAATACCTGTTGATCAACATTGTTTTTGCTTCACTGCTATAACATACTTTTGAAACCCTATCCAATCTCTATTTTAATTCAGTCAGCAAATGATGCTTTTGTATCCCAGCCATATGGAAACACCAAGACCAACGCCCAAATTAATTCAATTTAAGAAAATACATGATTTTTGATAAATGGAAGATATACCTCCATGATTAAAAATTGGGATTAAAATCTGGTTCTATTGGTTTGAGAACAGAAAAATAGCAACTACCTGAACCCAGAGTTCATAACTCCCTCCATATTGGAAGCATAGCCTTCCACATTTATCCCCCCCCCCCCCCTTTCTCTCTCTTGTTTGGCCCCATATTACCCAGTCTATCTATCTGCTCTCACCTTCTTTCCACCCACTCATACATCATCCGTACCCTTTCAGTCCTCACATCATGCCCTCAATTTCCACTCCAATGGTCATATACCAATACCTGTCTGTTCTTCTACTAAAAGGAAAAAAGGGCAGTTATACTGTCTTTTCAACCACTTATCCAGCTACACCTGGATCATCTGATATAACTCATTATATCCGATGTTTTACATCTGACCGGGGCTTTTTTTTCCTCAGAGAAAAGGTGCAGGAACTCAACCACGCCTGCCACACACACATACCTGCCAAATGGCATCAAATAGTAGCTGTTCCCTCTACATACAACTTCTCCCTCCACTGCCCTCATCTTCTCCCCCCTTATTAAAAGCTCCACCATCTGTCATATGTCTTACCTTAGTGGCAATATTAAGCTGAAGCATCTATCCGGCTGTATTACCTCCCAGCATACTATACTGAAGTCACTTGCAAGGGAGGTCATGCAGTAGGAGCATCAACAACTGATCACCAGGGAAAAAAATGGAGACCACAGAGGGTGCAGCCTACCATGCACCCTCTCCTGCCCATGACTGCACTGAACCCTGGGCACCTGTTCTGTATCTCCCTTGTCCCTGTCCGGCACTCGTGGGATCTGCGCAGGAGATCTGACCTGTGGGAGCTACTGGGAGATAAGCTATCACTGGTAAACTCAGAAGCTGGACTTCAGTGTTACCAAGTGATAGTTGTGAGCAGGGAGCAGAAGACCTGAGCCAGAGGTGGTGGAACCTGAGTTCCCCCTAGTTCCTGCTGAAAAAAAGCCCTGCATCTGACCAATTTACTATTTGTTGGCTCCACAATGTGTCAAACCTGAACTCTAGCATGGTAATCTGTATGTCAATGTTTAGCGATTTATAAAAGAACAACATTTCTCGTGTAACGCCCTGCACATCTCAATTTTGGTCTGGTAGAGGAAGACATGGCAGGATAATCCAGGAAAGAGTTTCTGGCAGTTGCACAGTTGTGGGCAGCTTAGAATGGCTATGTTTATTTGGCAGCCTCCCCAGGCTAGGGGAGAGGGTTAAACATTTTCAGCTCCGTTCCCCAGCTTTTGATTTGGGGGGGGGGCACCTGTGGTATAAATGGGGAAACAGCCTAGATCAAGCATGAACTGGCAGCTGGAAAACGGAACAGAGACACCTGTGAGCACAGGTGTGGCGCTAAAGATACCAGGCATCACGGACAGCATCCAAGCCATCAACTATGCCATTATGTACTCTCACCTCATGGAGGTATGCCTGCACCACTATGCTATCTTAGTTAGGAACAGGGATTCGGGGTTATTTATTTTGTATTGCCATTTAACATTAACTGGTCTGGAGTTATTCAAAGGTGTGCATTTTGATTCTGGTGTATTGCAAAGAACCTCGGTCTGTAATTGCACTTGTGGTATGAAGTAACATCACCACAAAAGGTTCGCTCGGCAAGACGAGAGGAGTGTAGATGCTATGTGTAACCAATTGAAGAAACAAGCTGCAAGCAACCAGTTAAGTGTAGTACCTGGTAAGGTGTCAGGTCCTCCGGTAGTGAGGGGGTTGAAGTTCTGGCTCCCTTCAACTGGGAGCAGACTAGCGTTGCAGAGATCTATGGGCTGGACACATGGTATGGAAGTTAAGAGTTAAGTGAGAGCATGCATGAGGTCCACACTCTGTGCTCCAGGGGCCCCTATTAATTTACTGGGAATGAGGTAACAGAGATACGCTGGACTAGTGGAGTGGGCACAGGCACAGCATGTCCTTCTTAATGCAACATACTAGTTGGTGTGTAGTGACATGGGACAGGTCGCTTTTTAGAGGAACTCTGCACTTTAATACTTCACACAGTAAAGGTCATTTCTAAGTCGGGGAACTGTCCTAATGTTTGATTCTTCACATGAAAAGCAGGTGGAGCGCAAGCCAGTTATTCCTATACAATACATGCTGATCCCAGTCTTCTTTGATGTAAGTGCAATACAACCTTCTTTTTAAATAAAGAAAATAAAGAAAATATTTAAAATACTAAACCATGAGTGTTTTCAGATCCCTTCAGAAATGTTCAATTGGGTTCAAGTCTGGGCTCTGGCTGGGCCACTCAAGGAAATTCAGAGTTGGCCCGTAGACCTTTCTTTGTTATCTTGGCTGTGCTTAGGGTCATTTTCTTGTTGGAAGATGAACCTTTGCCCCAGTCTTGATCCTGACTAGTCTGCCAGTTCCTGCCATTAAAAAAACATACTGCCACCAACATGCTTCACTGTAGGGATGGTACTGGCCAGGTGATTAGCGATGCCTGGTTTCCTCCAGACATGAAGCTTGCCATTCAGGCCAAAGAGTTCAATTGTTTTATCAGGCCAGAGAATTTAGTTTCTCATGGTCTGAGAGTCCTTCAGGTGCCTTTTGGCAAACTCTAGGCAGGCTGTCATGTGCCTTTTTACTGAGGGGTGGCTTCCGTCTGGCCAGGCTATCATACAGGCCTGATTGGTGGAGTTCTGCAGAGATGATTGTTACTCTGGAAGTAGAGCTGCATGGTTTTGGCTAAAATTAGTTTTTTTGCTTAGAATAAAGATCATGATTCTCGTGGGGTAACATCATCCTTCACATTATACAAAAAAAAAAATTATTGGGCTAACTTTACTGTTACATTTTTAAAAATTCATTAAAGTGTATTTTTTTTAAATGCATTTAAAAGACCGCTGCACAAATACGGTGTGATATAAAATATTGCAATAACCACCATTTTATTCTCTAGGGTGTGTGTATATATATATATATATATATATATATATATATATATATATATATATATATATCTATATATATAGATATATATATATATATATCTCACGTTTGGTTGTTCCAAGTAATTTTCTAGCTGAAAATAATGTTTTTTTACTTGTAAGCAACAAATGTCAGAAAAGGTTTGGTCTTTAAATGGTTAAACCACCCTCATTTACACGCCAGAGATCTTACCTTTGACGAAAGAACGAAAAGATACTTTGTTTCTACTTATTTGTGTGTTGTGATAAAACTTGGGCTGCCTGTATTTTTTTATTTTTTTTCCCAGTTGTGAGAACTCTCTGCACTTGTTAGAAAGAATCTTGACATGCTGTTTTGAAGATCGGGAAGAGAAAAAGATGATAATTTCGATTCTTAATGATTAATCGTGCAGGTCTATCTGGAAGGTTCTCCTCTCTCTGCAAAGAAACACTGGAGCACTGTCAGAGTGACCATCGAGTTCTGGGTCACATCCCTAAGGCCCGATCACTCAGTTTGGCCGGTCGGCCCACTCTAGCAAGAGTCCTAGTGGTTCCAAACTTCTTCCATTCAAGGATGATGGAGGCCACTGTGCTCATTGGGGCCTTCAATGCTGCAGACATTTTTTTCTATCCTTCCCCAGATCTGTCCCTTGATACAGTCCTGTCTCAGAGGGCTACAGACAATTCCTTGGACTGCATGGCGTGGTTTTATGCTCTGACATGCACTGTTAACTGTGGGATCTTATATAGCTAGGTGTGTGCCTTTCCAAATCATGTCCAATCAACTGAATTTAGCATAGGTGGACTCGGGGCGGACTGACAACGCATGGGGCCCCCAGGCAATAGGAGAAGGTTATGGGGCCCCCAGGCAATAGGAGATTATGGGGCCACACAGTGTGTATGTATGTTTGTGTGTGTGTGTGTGTGTGTGTGTGTGTGTGTGTGTGTGTATATATATATATATATATATATATATATATACACACACTGAAAAGGTACTGGAGAGGCGGGACAGCTATAATCTTGGGAATTTAAAAAAAAACACAGATTTATTTTTATTTTATAACAATTTTTATTGGCATTTTTAGCATTACACTGTATGATATTGAATTCAATACATGACATAAATGATAATCAACATCTAAAAGAAACAAGGAAGACATGCCATGAGGAAGTATTCACCAACTAAGCAATTACAATCTCGCTTTAGCATGGAGATTGACCATGTAACTAGATGAGTGATTGGGTGTGGGTAAGAGGGAGAAAGAAAGAAAAAGGAACAAAAAGGGGAGATGATGAGGGGGAAGGATTCTCAAACTAGGTTTCCCGGTCTTTGTTTGGTAGTATCGATATCCGGTTTTATCAATTAGGCAGTAATATGGCAAGCAAGCAAAAACATTGTCATATTAGATAATCAAAGTAAAAGGAGGAGGTGGGAGAGGTTGTGGTGATTCCTGCATAACTCGCATCACTTAATTGTTCAATGTAGGAGTGGCGGCTTACTTTAATTATCAATTTGGTATCTAATTTAAACACTTTTACTACCATATGGCCAATAGTAAAATGATAGTACTCTATGGTTTCAAGCCTAAGTCCAAGAGTTGTGCCTGGACGATGTTACCAGTTGTTTGCTGTTGCCACTATATCAGAAATCCTTGCGTTGTTGATGTTTGGGAGTCAGTATACTTCGGAAGTTTGAGCTTTCCCAATGAGTTGGAAGCCTCACGTCTCAAATAAAACACAGATTTTTACATATTGTTCCTGGTTTTATTGAGGCTGGCAACCCTGATGGGGCCCCTTAGTGGCATGGGGCCCTCGGGCAGTGCCCGAATGGTCAGTCTGCCCCAATCAAGTTGTGGAAACATCTCAAGGATGATCAGAGGAAACAGGATGCACCTGAGCTCAATTTTAACTGTCATTGCAAAGGCTGATACTTATGTACATGGGATTTTTTCGTTTTTTTTTTTTTTATAAATTTGCAAAGATTTCAAACAAACTTCATTGACATTGTCATTATGGGGTATTGTTTGTAGAATTTTGAGGAAAATAATGAATTTAATCCATTATGGAATAAGGCTGCAACATAACAAAATATGGAAAAAGTGAAACACTGTGGATACTTCCGGAATGTACTGTATGGACTTCCAAATGTTTATTTACTTTTTATAATTGAAATGAAGTTGTATTTATTTGTTTATTTACTATGGTGATGTTGAATTTATGATATTTAAGTGCGGTTCCTTTTTGTTTCTTTTCATGTTTTGGGTGTTTTTACACTTTACAACATGCAGTTCTTTATTGTAGTTTATTTGTTTTTGGTGATTGATTCATTGGCTTTTCATTTGCGCGGGTTTGGTAGCTATTGGTGTAAATGTGTGCTAACTAAACCCCTGCTTTTAACAGACGGTTAGACAGGTTAATTTGGTTGGTCAGCAGACTGGTTGGCGAGTTGAGCTATGGAATTGTTTTTGTCTTACTTGGAACCTATTGGTCCCTATATTTTCTTTGATTCTTCACATGACCGCAGTCCCCGCCTGGTCCAGGGTATTGATGAGAGCTCTCCCCACGAGAGTTACCCCATGGGTGCAGAAGACTCCGCCCACAACATATTCAAAAGGAGCCTGCTGATTGAAGGAGAGAGCACATCAGGGAGCTGCTGTTTCTTCACTATTTAATTACAGCCTTGACTGAGATGTGGTGTTTTGACTGCAGTGGAGAAAGGTAAAAAATATCATAGCCTGGGTGTGATATGTGGCAGGAGTGCCCGGATTAGCAAACCATCAGAACAGAATTGCAATAGCTGGTAGCAGGTTCACACAGATGTATTTCAATTGTGTATTTTGCTCTTAGCCTTACTCAGCACTGTAAACGTGGTTTTCTGATTCTGCCAGCTTCTTAAATATAAGAGAATATGGTGTGTGTGTGTTCATTTTTCATTGGGCTGAAGCTGTACCAGCAATGTGTTAACATAAGTAAGTCATGTCTTCAGAATTTCTGTAGGAAGGTACAAGGTACTCAAGGCTGTTGTTGCTGTACTCTGATGGATTTATATTGTTTGACAGCTTTTGGGATGCTGCACCATACATAATAAAACAATGCCTGATGATGACTGTTTCTTGGATGAATAATACATTCTATTAACTGTTAGGAGTAGACAGGTTGTTTTGATAGTGTTGTGGACTTTACAGAATCATATGTTAAAGAGTGGATTATGTGCATGGTTTATGAAATCAATTTATCGTAAACGGCATTTTTATAAGTAATACATTTTACATATGTATTTATTGTGCTTAAAATAACTCTGTAAGAAATGAAATGTAACTGCCAGTTGTGTTTTCACCTTCATGCATAGGATGCATGAAGGTGAAAAAATATGAGGGTTTACAACCCTTTTAAGGTTCTTTCACACGGACGTACCGATCAGGTCCACCTGTCAGTTTTTCAGGCAGGACCCGATCAGATCCTCCAGTGTCCTCTGTGGAGCAGCGGGTGTTAAGCACTGGTGGCTGGTGCTCAAACGAACTGAAAAATTCTGAAAAATACTGAAACAAAAACATCAAAAACATTATATGCAGCCTCACTATGCCATCATTTCAGCCACTGTGCCCATTGTATGCAGCCAACTGTGCCCATTGTATGCAGCCAACTGTTCCCATTGTATGCAGCCAACTGTTCCCATTGTATGCAGCCAACTGTGCCCATCATAAGCAGCCAACTGTGCCCATCATATGCAGCCCCCTGTGCCCATAATATGCAGCCCCCTGTGACCATTATATGCAGCCCCCTGTGACCATTATATGCAGCCCCCCTGTGACCATTATATGCAGCCCCCTGTGACCATTATATGCAGCCCCCTGTGACCATTATATGCAGCCCCCTGTGACCATAATATGCAGCCAACTGTGCCCATCATATGCAGCCAACTGTGCCCATCATATGCAGCCCCCTGTGACCATAATATGCAGCCCCCTGTGACCATAATATGCAGCCCCCTGTGACCATTATATGCAGCCCCCTGTGCTCATGAAATGCAGCCACTGTGCCCATCATATGCAGCCAACTGTGCCCATCATATGCAGCCTGTGTGCCCCCCCACCCGACGTCTTCCCGGCACTTGCCCCATCGTGGTGGTGGGTCAGGCAGTGAGACAGGCAGTGAGCTGTGGGGCGGCAGCATGGCGACGGCTCCTGTGTGTCCTCTGACTCCTCCATGCGTGTCTTCTTCCTGTATTCCTTGGCGCCAATGGGAGCACCTGTGCCTTCAGCCAATCAGGTGCTCGTTATTACATCCGGGCCTCCTGATTGGCGGTTCTGTGTTAGCAAAGCAAATATTCATTTGCTTTGCTGACACACCTGGGTGCACTGCAAGCTCAATGGATTGCGCTTGCAGGTCACCTTTTTTGATGCCTATTAGAGCCTACGGCTCTGATCAGGTGCTTCAAAAACACCAGGGGCCAGACTCCTGAATAGGGGGTGTCTACAGCGGCCATGGATAGATTAATGCAATGCATGAATATGTCAATAGTGCATAGAGGGGGTGGCTGGAGAAAGCGCCACTGTTGTCAACGGACCAACATCCAATCCTATCCTATTCACTAAAAACAGACCGATGAGGATCCGTTCCCCAAACCATCTGGCAGATCAAATTAGATGGCAGTCGGGTGTAAACTGACAGGCAGCCCATTTACATCTGACTGCATAAGTGGACGGACATGGACCAGCCACCTGCCTGCTCAGCGAGGATCAGCGGACAGATTCCCTGCTGAGCAAACAGAAAGCGCCCTGTGTAGAAGGGGCCTAAGACAATGATTTTCCTTTAGGTTTACTCTCATACATTTTAATAACCTGTTTTGGGCTCTGATTAAAATCCTCAATTTCCTTAGGCAGAGTTAACATCTTGGTATTAAGGTAATACCGGTTTTGTGCTTTGGTGCTCTGTGGTGCTGAAGGGCGGGCTCACGTTTCTGCATTAAGGTAACAAACATTATGTGCATTTGGTGCACTGCGGTGTCATTAATCTTGAATGGCATCGTGACACACTAATTCCCATGCGGTACAGAGTTTCTTTTTCCAAAAAAGAGTCCTGAACGGACTGCTTTAATGCAAAGCCGATTAAAATGCATTACTGCAGGGTGATAGATTGGCAGGTTTATTTTTAAACCAAGGCATGGGTGAAACTGGAGGACTCGTTTGCTAAGATCCCAATACGTAACCTCCTATTGATTAAACCTAACATGATTCCGAAAAATAGTGCTACGCATCCTTTAATAGGTTTTTTTACGCTCCAGGTATTCCAGGCAGCATGTAGGAATCTTAACCTCTCGCCCTTCCAGGGGCCCTCTAACCCCAATTAAACAAAACCTGGAGTTCCCCCCTGGGTCTATCAGAAATGTTTCTGAACAACCCTGAATCTGACATACCCATCAGAGTGGAAAATTTCTTTGACGGCCACAATTTTGACACCTAAAGCTTTATCCTCCTGACTCTCGGGATGCCCTATCCCTTTCTTTATCTACAAATCGGACACTTCTTGACCAGTTCTGGACCCCATTTCCACATGGGGTAGAGACTGCACACCTTTTGAAGCACTAGGTTCTAGAACTGAACCCTAAAGACATTTGAGATCAAATTTATATACACCCATGTTTACCAACTGTGACCCCAATTTGAAGAAGGTCAGTCAGCAGTGGGAGGGAGATCTCGCGGCAGAGGACTGCGTGTGCACACATACATCCACAAAGGTTCAACAAGTGTTTCCACCAAATAAAATGTATTCATCTATACTCGAGATGGTACAGATCCCCAGAGAAACTTCACAAATTGTACCCTGAGGCTACACCTCATTGCTGGTTTTGCAACACAGAACTTGGTACACTACTCCATGTCTGGTGGGACTGTCCAGCAGTACAACCCTTCTGGAAAGAGGTCCACCGCCTCATATCTAGCATCACAACCTACTCCTTGGATTACACACCTACTCAATTTCTCCTGCACCACACCTCCATACCTCAGTCAGCTTATAGAATGTCCCTGGACCTCCACCTAATTCATGCAACAAAATGAAGCATCTCCATGCACTGGCAGAAAAAAACTGAATGGCTTCAGCGCATTATGAAAATTGTGGAAATGGAGGAACTAATCCTTCAGGCTACAGAGACCCCTGTCTCTTTCTGCAAAATATGGGCCTGTTTGCTACATTTCATAGATTTGGCGGAATTCATCAGACTACTGAACAATACCAATCTTAATAACCATGGAGCTTGACCCTTAGGGAACAGAGAAAGAAGGAAAGTGGATTTAAAAAAGGAACAGACCTCGATGATACTCTCTAGCCCCATCACTCTGAATTAGACTTTCTTTCTTTCCCTTCTACCTCTTTAGAGCCCAGCCTTAACACACCCACCCTCTTAAAACCCATATCTTGACTATAGAAAACCTGACACTACCCGCTATATCCTTCCCAACTACCTTCCCCTCTTCCCCCTCCCACTTTTATTCCCATGGTATGTTATAGATCTATGTGGACAATTTTCAGGGTAATTAACTAGCCTTTCTTAGCTTCTTAATGATTATCAGTGTTTGTTTATGTTGGATAACATATATACCTTGTTGTTTACATCAACTGTAACAACCTGAGTGCTTTCCTCATTGATGTTATTTAATGTTATGCTTTTCTTTGATCGCATGTCATAACTTGATCGTCTGTAACTGTTAAACTTCAATAAAGTCTTAGAAACAAAATGCATTCTCTCTTTAGATCTCTGCAACACAGAGATCTAAACTTGACCTCAGGTTGGCCATGCTTTGGCAGTTGGCTTAACAGATAAGGTGTAAGCCCTTGTACACAGGGTCGGACATTTTGACGGAAAATGTCCGATCGGACCGTGTTGTCTGATAATCCGACTGTGTGTGGGCTCCATCGGACTGTTTCCATCGGAATATAATCCATCCTCTGGCATGGCTCCACCCTAGCTCCTATCAGACAATTCTATATTAACCTGTGCACTGCTAGCCTATCCTGCTGATCAAGCTTGTGTTAGCTTCCTGTTTCCTGCCGTGTGCTCTGCTACTGTTTTCCGTTACCGACTTTGGCGTGTCTTGACTATCCCTGTTTGCCTGTGATCCTGACCTTTTGGCGTGTACCCGACTATTCTTGTCTGCTTGTGGCCCCCGACCTTGGCTTTGTCCCTCACCATCCCTATCCTCCTGTTGCCTACTGTGGGTGTGAGCTGGGGGACCCTGGGGGTCGCGACCTGGAGCCAGTTGCAGCCAAGTCCATCCTCACCACTGGAGGCTCTGGTGAACACCTGCTGGCTCTTAGACTCCGCGCCCCAGGGAATCTTACGCTCTAACCGCAGTGGGATCTGTCCCCCGTCTGCAGCAGTCAGCCGTAGGGTCCACAACCTTGCGGTGCACCCCTAAACCCTACGGTGTGCATCTGTCACCTGGGCTCTAGGTGACCTGACACATGATCCGATCGGACTTTGTTCGATCGTTTTGTAGAGAATTCCGATCGGACAAAGTGCCACGCATACTCAGATCAAATTACGAGACCAAAGCTATTGGCTACTAGCCTGAACGTAGTCCCGTCATAATGAAATAACGTCATCGCGTTACGAACAATCGGATATTCCGACAACTGTGTGTATGCAACACCAGTTTCGAACAAAATCCGTCAGATTTTGTTGTCGGAATGTCCGACCGTGCGTACAAGGGCTAAAAGAAAGAAGAACCTGGGATTTCGTTGTGAGTCCTGCCCCCTTTTTAAATCCTTGTCAGAGTCCAAGCCTTTATGTTCCAGAGGGAGGTGAGTTAAAGGCTAATCTTAAAACACGGGCACTTCTAAAGTATGCCTTCCAAGGAGGATGGTGCTATGCCAAGGGGGATGCTCCAGATAGCGTTAGAGTTCTGCCACGTTCCCCAGATATGTACTGTTGATATCTGTTCCCATGACAACCTTTTGATTTTTGACCTATATCAGTGTGTCCATCTGATCGGGCGTCCTACCCTCTGACAAAGTCCAGCAACGTGTAAGGTGGATCCTTCATGATGATGTCGCCATGCTATAAGTCAAATACCACCGAATGCTGCAGAGCGATAACGATCACACTGTGATGTGATGTAACCCTGCATTTCCCTTATAACAACCTAATTGGAGTTGGATGAATACAGCTTAATTCCTTATAAAGCGCTTATAGGCTTCCTATAACTTAGGGGGTCTGTTCGTAAGGTGAGCAACATGAGTGGCACAAGGTGCATGGTGGCATTTTCACACTTGATGTTTTGGACACCTTGGGGGAGATATACTAAACTGGAGCATACAGAATCCGGTGCAACTGTGCATAGTAACCAATCCGCTTCCAGATTTTATTGTCAGTTTATTTGTACAAGCTGAAGTTGGAAGCTGGTTACTATGCATAGCTGCACCAGATTCTGTGTGCATCAGTTTAATTAAATCTATTAAATATGGTTACTAAATTGAAGACATAAACATAATGTACCATCGTCCTATGTGAGTCTTTGCCGTACCACGAGAGTCCATAGCTGCCTCCAAATGTTTGCCCCAATTTTTTAGTTTTAGTAGATTATCACCTATTTTATGTTAAAGCAGAACTCTGGGCAAAAACTTTTTTCCATGTCCTTGTTGCTGATCTCCTACCTACACCAACGTTGCCATCCATATTCTTCTAGGCTCTGTAGTTCCTCTGTAATAGCCTGCTGAACTTGCTGAAAAAACATTATTGCCTGCTGACATCCTGTTTGTAAGACCACTGGATTCATCAACAGGTCATGTTTTCAGGCTCTCCATTATTTAGCACAGGTGATTTTATCAGTTTCACTGCCTTAGTAATTACCAAAGCTGTTTCATCTGAGGGAAATCCTGAAGACATGACCTGTTGGGGCGCCTTGAGGACTGGAGTTGAGAAACACTGTCACAGCTCCCAGTCTGTACCACCCATGGAGGTGGTGTCCTCCTCCTCCTCCTCCTCTCCCCTCCCTCCTCCTCCTCCTCTGCTCCCAGCCTAAACTGAGGAAAAAAATGTGATTTTTTTTTTTTTAATATATTTTTGAGGGATATTTTTTATAGCAAAAAGTAAAAAATATATATTTTTTTCTTCAACATTGTTGTTCTTTCTTTGTTTATAGCGCAAAAAAAAAATGCAGAGGTGATCAAACACAACCAAAAGAAAGCTCTATTTGTGGTGAAAAAAAGACGTCAATTTTGTTTAGGAGCCACGTCGCACAACCGCGCAATTGTTAAAGCGATGCAGTGCCGAATCGTAAAAAGTGTTCTGTTCAGGAAGGGGATAACATTTTCCAGGGCTGAAGCAGTTAAAATTAGTACCATGGACTACATAACATTTAGGGGTTATGTTAAGCTAAGGAGTTTTAAGATATGGGTTGATGTTTAGGATTAGGCTGGGGTTAAAAGTATCTGATCTAATATCCGATTTTTTGATGATAAATATGTGCCTAAATAGTTGTGTGTGTCGGTGCCAATTTGTGTGAGTGATGATAATTTACTCACAAATAATAACTTGCTAATTTTCAGAAGCTGAAATATGTGCCACGCATTGTAGGGTAAAACATTAACGTAAGTTCTGTCAAGTTCTAATTGATATCTTCTTTATATCTACAATTAAATGCAATGCTCCCTGCCAGTCTGGGTACATTTTTATCATGGATTCCACCCTCCTGTCCTGAGATACCGCATTCCAAACCAATTATTTCATCAACTCTATTTCATTTTCCATCATCCTCAAACCGATATGTACTGAACATGTACCATGAGCTGCTTTTCTGCAAACAAATCTTTGTCAGAAAAAAAAAAAGGGAAAAAATATATGGGAAAAAAGATAAAGTGAGATTATAAATAGAAGAAGAAAAAACAGAGAAATCCCCATAGTAAAGTTTGGCGGAGTGGATCAAGAGAGTAGGAAAAATTTGGAATAATAATGGGAGCAACATGTGGCCTGAGAGCTCTTAACTTTTACCTTACTTGAACCTTCATTAAAGTTGTTTGAAGACTAAAAAGTTTGTTTTGCTGGGTTCACCCTCCCCTGGAGATCATAGCTGCTTCACTGATGTGATTTACACATTGTTGTCATCTGTTTGTGGTTATTGTGTGTTCCTTCACCTTATGTGTCACACTCAGTCGTAATCTTTAAGAGACTTGCCTAAAAATGAGCTCCAGCAAAATACAGAGTTGAACTTTATATACTGTATGTGAACTAGTTTTACTTACCAAAGAAATTTATAATTCTGTTCTGCCAATTTTGTGATTAAAAACCTCCGCCGCACCATTGGGGTTATCCGATGTGTGCATCCGACCATGCTGGATCGATGTGTGGTAGGTATCTAATAAAGATGATCTATGTTAAGTTTTCCTTCGGGAGGTCTTTTAACTGATGAAGGTGTAGATGCGATTTGTTGAGGTCTCGAGCAGCTGCCTCTCTAAAATCGTCAGAATTGCACTCTGTGGGATAATCTAAGATGAATGTAGAGGAGCCCCCAATAAAGTGTTTCACGCTTGTGGTTAAATTTATGAATTTATTGAAAGAGCTAGTTTACAGGTAATGGGTATAGCCAACGTGCTTTGCGGGAAATGTTTTTTTATCAAGGCTAGTGTACAAGAAAACATTAGAAAACTTTAAATGAGACTAGTAAATATTCCAGGCCTACAGCTTAAAATACTAGATCACGTGGGTTTTGGTAGGATCTGGGTGTTTTGGTAGATCATAAGCTCAATAATGGCATGCAATGCCAAGCTGCAGTTTCCAAAGCGAGCAAAGTCCTTTCCTGTATGAAGAGGGGTATGGACTCCAGAGAGAGATCTCATTTTGCCCCTGTTCAAATCGTTAGTAAAACCTCATCTGGAATATGAAGTTCAGTTTTGGGCACCAGTTCTCAAAAAGGATATCGGGGAACTGGAGAAAGTGCAGAGAAGGGCAACCAAACTGATAAGAGGCATGGAGGAACTCGGCTATGAGGAAAGATTAGAGGAACTGAATGTATTCACTCTTGATAAGAGGAGATTAACCACTTCAATACCAGGCACTTATACACCTTCCTGCCCAGACAAATTTTGAGCTTTCAGCGCTGTCGCACTTTGAATGACAATTGCGTGGTCATGCTACATTTTACCCAAACTAAATTTTTATCATTTTGTTACCACAAATAGAGCTTTCTTTTGGTGGTATTTGATTGCCTCTGGGATTTTTATTTTCTGCTAAACAAATAAAAAAAGACCGGAAATCTTGGGGAAAAAAAAAAACATGTTTTTTTTTGTTTGTTACAAAACTTTGTAAATAAGTACGTTTTCTCCTTCACTGATGGGCACTGACGGGGCTGCAGTGAGGGCACCGATAAGGCGGCACTGATGGGCACCGTTGAGGTGGCACCAATGAAGTGGCACTGATAGGCAGCACTGATATGCGACACAGGCACTGATAGGTGGCACACATAGGCACTGATAGGTGGCATGGATGGGCGGCATGGATAGGTGGCACAGATGGGCATGGATAGGCGGCATGGATGGGCACGGATAGGCGGCGCGGATGGGCACTGATAGGCGGCTAGGATGGGCACTGATAGGCAGCATGGATGGGCACTGATAGGCGGCATTGTAATTTAAAGTATTGTAGGGATGGATGCCAATCAGTGCCAAACAATAATGCATGCCAATCAGTGATGCCCATTGTGGGCACTGATTGGCATTCATTAGGGGCACTGGCTGGCATCCCAGGTGGTCTAGGGGGGCATACCTGGTGCTGGGCATCCCCTGGTGGTCTGGTGGTGTCCCTGGTGGTCCAGTGTGGGCATCCTCGGGGGGGCTGTGCTGATAATCGATCAGCACAGACCTCCCCTGTCAGAGGAGCAGCCGATTGGCTCTCCTCTACTCGCATCTGACAGACGGGAGTGAGGAAAAGCCTATCACCGGCTCTTCCTATTTACACTGTGATCAGCCGTGATTGGAAACGGCTGATCAGGTGGTAAAAGAGTCTCCGTCGGAGACTCTTTACCGAGATCATAGTTGCGGGGTGTCGGACTGACACCCCACAACAACGATCGCCGCTATGCGCGCCCCTGGGGGGCGCAGCGGCTTAATATCCTGATCACGTCATATGACATCCGGTCAGGATATTAAAACCAGTTTGCCACCGTCATTTTGCTATATGGCGGGCGGCAAGTGGTTAAGGGGGGATATGATCAACATGTACAAATATATAAGGGGTCCATATAGTGAACTTGGTGTCGAGTTATTCACTTTACAGTCAACAAAGAGGACACGGGGGCACTCTTTACATCTAGAGGAAAAGAGATTTCATCTCCAAATACGGAAAGGTTTCTTCACAGTAAGGCCGCGTACACACGCGGGGACTGTTCGTCCAACTTTGTCCGCTGAACAGTGTTTCGGCGGACAGTCCGCCCGTGTGTGGGCTTTCAGCGGACAGTTTCAGCGAACAGTCTGCTGAACAAAGTTTTTCGGAAATTCCGAAAAACTGTCCGCTGAAACTTGGTTTCAGCGAACAGTCCCCTCGTGTGTAGGCTTGTTCGTCAAACTAAGTTCCGCGCATGCTCAGAAAGGATTTACACGCCGAAAGTTGTAATGCAGTGTATAGGACGTCGTATTTTCCGTCCCGTCGTACGTGCCGTTCACGTCATCGCGCACGGTTTCAGCAAACTGTTCGTTCGTCGTGTGTGGGCAAGTCCGTCCATGCTAATTTTGAGCGGACTGTTTGCTGAAACTGTTTGACGGACAAAGTTGAGCGAACAGTCCCCGCGTGTGTACGCGGCCTAAGAGCTGTGAAAATGTGGAATAGACTCCCTCCAGAGGTGGTTCTGGCCTGCTCAGTAGATTGCTTTAAGAAGGGCCTGGATTATTTCCTAAGTGTACATAATAGAACTGGGTACTAACATTTATAGGTAAAGTTGATCCGGGGAAAATCCGATTGCCTCTCGGGGGATCAGGAAGGAATTTTTTCCCCTGCTTTAGCAAATTGGATCATGCTCTGCTGTTTTTTTTTTTTTTTTGCCTTCCTCTGGATCAACTGTGGGTATAGAATTGGGTATATGGGATTGTATATTATTATTTATTTATTTTGTGGTTGAACTGGATGGACTTGTGTCTTTTTTTTCAACCTGACTAACTATGTAACATGAGACCATGGTTAAAGCGGTAGTAAACCCGCATTTTTTTTTTTTTTTTTTTTAAAACCTGCAAAGCAAAAGGCATAATGAGCTAGTATGCACCGCATACTAGCTCATTATGAAATACTTACCTTAGAACGAGGCCCCGACATCTCGCCCGATCCACGCCGAGGAAGCCGACATGCTCCCTCGGCGTCTCTTCCGGGTATCGCGGCTCCGGCGCTGTGAGTGGCCGGAGCCGCGATATCGTCACTCCCGCGCATGCGCGCGGGAGATTTAAATCCGGCCGGACGAGCGCTGCCGGATTTTCGCGGAGAGAACCCCCTTGTGCGCATGCGCCGCTGCAGTCAGCGGCGCATACCGAGGGGAATATCTCCTAAACCGTACAGGTTTAGGAGATATTTTTTTTACCTACAGGTAAGCCTTATTATAGGCTTTCCTGTAGGTAAAAGTTAAAAAAGTGGGTTTACTTCCACTTTAAATTAGTATTATTAAAATATTGAATAGTGCAAATGTAACTAGTAATAGTAGCGAATATCTATCAGAAGAAGACTCAATTATGTGGTATAAACAAGAAAATATTTTGAATAGAAAATAATGAAAATTTCAAAATAAAATGAGAACAGATAATACAAAAAAAAAAATCTAATAGAGGAAAAAAGGTAATACTAAAGATATACAAAATGAAAAACAAAAATGATAGGAAAAATAAAACATAAAAAAATAATGCAGGACTGACCTGTGATCAGCTGTAAATCGGCTGTAGAAACACCCCTTAAGATGCTATAAGTGATCGGTGACAGATGGAATGCAACAGGGGGGAAGGGGTTTTGTCAGGATGGTTCATTCAGGGGGAGGAATAATGATGGGTTCGGATATGGGAAGGCCAGGTGTGTGACATTGGACTGTGGATATAGGGGGCTAATAATATGAGCAATGTCTGGATAGTAGGGAGATGACTGGGAAAAGCAGTTGGCAGGAAAGGGGTGCTAATTAGGAGAGGCAATGGATGGAGGGTGGCAGAACCTAGGTAATTGTTGGTGAATGTCGGTGGTGGAGGAATGGTGCAGTAAGGGTAAGAATTTTGGTGCAGTGGGATCCGATGGCATGGAGAAATAGGAGGAATGAGGAGTCATTGGCGAGAGGTACCTATGGGTAGGGGGAGTGAGTTTTGAGCTGGGGAGATGAGGATGACCACTGATAGGAAGGGAAAAAGGGGGGGGGGGCAGGGTAAGACTGTTGATAGGGAAGGAACTAGGAGGATGAGTGGAGGGAGAGAGGAAAGAATAACAAATGTGGAAAAGAAAGGGGGAAAAAAGAGGAAAGAAAGGAGGGGGGAAAGGAAGGTGGTGGCAGTGTACAGGGGCCAAAAGCATCTTCGAATCTAGATTTGAAACGCTTAGGCCGCGTACACACGGGCGGACTGTTCGCCCAACCTTGTCCGCTGAACAGTGTTTGGGCGGACAGTCCGCTCGTGTGTGGGCTTTCAGCGGACAGTTTCAGCGGACAGTTGGACGGACAAAGTCTTTCGGAAATTCCGAAAAACTGTCCGCTGAAACTGTGTTTGAGCGAACAGTCCACCCGTGTGTGGGCCTGTCCGCTGTACTTTCGAAATGAGCGGACTGTTCCCGCTCGGAAAGTCCGCCCATTTCGAGCGCGTGTACAGGTAGGCGGGGCCCGCGAAGGAGACGTCGCGGGCTCCGCCGCCTGGAATGGGCTTAAAGGGGAACCCCAACGCCGAAAAAAATCGGCGTGGGGGTTCCCCCCAAGTCCACACCAGACCCTTGTCCGAGCACGCTACCCGGCCGGCCAGGAAAGGGGGGCGAGCGAGCGCGCCCCCCCTCCTGAGCCGTACCAGGCCGCGTGCCCTCAACATGGGGGGTGCCTTGGGGAAGGGGGGGCCGCGCGGCCCCCCCACCCCAAAGCACCTTGTCCCCATGTTGATGAGGACAAGGGCCTCTTCCCGACAACCCTGGCCGTTGGTTGTCGGGGTCTGCGGGCGGGGGGCTTATCGGAATCCGGGAGCCCCCTTTAAGAAGGGGGCCCCCGGATACCGGCCCCCCACCCTATGTGAATGAGTATGGGGTACAATGTACCCCTACCCATTCACCTGTGAAATAAAGTACAAAAAAAAACACAACACATGGAAAAAGTATTTTATTGCACAGCTCCGGGGGTCTTCCGTCTTCGGGGGTCTTCTCGCCGGACTCCTCCGCTATGTGTGTGTAGCTCTTTTACTAGCGGAGGAGTCCGGCTTTCTTCCTCCCCGCCGCCGGCCTCTTCTCCCGACTTCGGGGGTCTTGTCCCCCTCTTCGGTTCTTCTGCCGGGCCACCGCGCCTGGTCCGGTGGCCCGGTCTTCTGTCGCCGTCTTCCGTTCTTCTGTCGCCGCCTTCGGTTCTTCTGCCGGGCCACCGCGCCTTCTTGTAGCTCTTTTACAGGCGGTGGCCCGGTCTTCTGTCGCCGCTGTCGTCGTCGCCGCCGCCGCCGCCTTCCGTTCTTGTTCTTCTTCTTGTTCTTCTTCTTCTCCTGGAGATGTTGACTCGACGATCTCTCCGGCCGGAATGCCAGAGCCGCGCTGTGCGGTCACTTATATAGTGACAATGGGGCGGTGTCACATGGTATATGTCACATGGGTTGGTCACATGGTGACCCCGCCCCCTTACGATGTCATAGTCCCCATGTGACATCAACCCATGTGACCAACCCATGTGACATATACCATGTGACACCGCCCCATTGTCACTATATAAGTGGCAGCGGAGCGTGTCCCTGGCATTCCGGCCGGAGAGCTCGTCGAGTCAACATCTCCAGGAGAAGAAGAAGAAGAACAAGAAGAAGAACAAGAACGGAAGGCGGCGGCGGCGGCGACGACGACAGCGGCGACAGAAGACCGGGCCACCGCCTGTAAAAGAGCTACAAGAAGGCGCGGTGGCCCGGCAGAAGAACCGAAGGCGGCGACAGAAGAACGGAAGACGGCGACAGAAGACCGGGCCACCGGACCAGGCGCGGTGGCCCGGCAGAAGAACCGAAGAGGGGGACAAGACCCCCGAAGTCGGGAGAAGAGGCCGGCGGCGGGGAGGAAGAAAGCCGGACTCCTCCGCTAGTAAAAGAGCTACACACACATAGCGGAGGAGTCCGGCGAGAAGACCCCCGAAGACGGAAGACCCCCGGAGCTGTGCAATAAAATACTTTTTCCATGTGTTGTGTTTTTTTTTGTACTTTATTTCACAGGTGAATGGGTAGGGGTACATTGTACCCCATACTCATTCACATAGGGTGGGGGGCCGGTATCCGGGGGCCCCCTTCTTAAAGGGGGCTCCCGGATTCCGATAAGCCCCCCGCCCGCAGACCCCGACAACCAACGGCCAGGGTTGTCGGGAAGAGGCCCTTGTCCTCATCAACATGGGGACAAGGTGCTTTGGGGTGGGGGGGCCGCGCGGCCCCCCCTTCCCCAAGGCACCCCCCATGTTGAGGGCACGCGGCCTGGTACGGCTCAGGAGGGGGGGCGCGCTCGCTCGCCCCCCTTTCCTGGCCGGCCGGGTAGCGTGCTCGGACAAGGGTCTGGTGTGGACTTGGGGGGAACCCCCACGCCGATTTTTTTCGGCGTTGGGGTTCCCCTTTAAGCCCATTCCAGGCGGCGGAGCCCGCGACGTCTCCTTCGCGGGCCCCGCCTACCTGTACACGCGCTCGAAATGGGCGGATTTGCCTCCTCCTTACGTGGGCGAGTCCGTTCATTTCAAAAGTTGAGCGAACTGTTTGCCCAACCTTGTTCGTCAAACAGTCCGCTCGTGTGTGGGCAAGTCCGCTCATGCAAATTTTGAGCGGACTGTTTGCCGAAACTGTTTGACGAACAAGGTTGGGCAAACAGTCCGTGCGTGTGTACGCGGCCTTAGTAAAGAATGGTTAAAGTAGCTGGACCGTAGTCACGTTGAATTGAGGCACCGATGCTTACATGACACATGATGCTTACACTTGGGAATTAAGCCCAGAACCAAAAAATGCATTCTTATCTTTTTTCCCTGGTGATCTGGCCAGTAACACCTTCTGTACTATATAGACATCACTCTGGATGAATGAGAACAGGAGGCAGATTTGGAGCAGCATTGTCAGTCTGGGGGCAATTTTAGAAGTACTAGCATATTTAAATAGACAAACAATTAAGGCTGAGCTCCAGCTAATACAGCAAACTTTTTTTTTTTTTGTTCCTTTTGGGATAAATAATTTACATAAAAGTTGATCATTTTAAGCACCCCTGTCGGTGTTAAAGGGTTACTAAACCCTAGTTTTTTTTTATAAATAACATGTCATACTTACCTCCACTGTGCAGTTCGTTTTGCACAGAGTGGCCCTGATCCTCCTCTTCTGGGGTCCCTCAACGGTGCTAGTAGCTCCTCCCCGCATCCGGAAACCACCTAGGAGAAGCACTCTCCTTGGAGGTAACTTTGTGGGTGCGCTCCCGAGTCCTGCTTTTGCGTCCATAGACACAGAAAGCCGGACTCGGCCCTGCACCCCAGCACCCGCATCATTGAATTTGATTGAACGCAGCGGGACCAATGACTGCACTGCTATCAATTTATCCAATCAGGGCACGAGACAGCAGCTCGAGCTGGTGTGCTTGTCCCGGAGACAAGAAAATCAGGTTAAAACGGGGGCACTGGGGGGGCTGCAGCACTACAGAAGGTTTTTCACCTTTAATGCATGGAATGCATTAAGGTGAAAAAACCATAAGGGTTTACAACTCATTTAAATGGTTTGTCTTAGGCCTGGTTCACGCCTATGCATTTTTTTTTGATTTTCGTAGAGGCTTTCTATGGGACTCGTTCACATCTATGCTTTTTTGCAGAAGGATTGTGAGAAGTCAAAGGCTGTATAGAAAGCAGGGTTGTCCGTAGTGGGCATAATGGAGTGACAGTAACTTGCAGGAAGAGTTGCTTGTAATATCAAAATGTTTTTCAATCATTTTAAATATACAGCTTTCATTAAAAGAATACCTTGGTGATTCTGTTAGGAAAGTCCCTGGCCAGGCACTGCATTTTATAGGTGTCAATTCTGCTCCTGTATGAATTGCTAGTAAAAAATATATTTAGATACAGTACAATACAACTGATATTTTTTTTTCAAGTATGTAAAGGTAGCATTCCTTGGTCTTTTTAGTTTTCCCCATTCGTATGACTACTTTGGTCTTAAAGATGAGGCTTTCTTAAAGAGGAAGTAAACTCTGATGGGTTTACTTCCTCTTTGATTCCCTGCAAAGGTAAAGCATACTGGACTACTATGCATCACATAGTAGTCCATTATGTGTCACTTACCTGACACAGGAGCCAGCGATGTCACCGCTGTCCCCTGTAGTTCCGAGCCTCCATCTTCTTGGTGGGTCTCTGTGGGTCTCGCTGCTCAGGAGCTGTGATTCGCCGGAGCAGCAATGACGTCACTCCCGCACATGCACGCGGGAGTTGGCACACGCGGCATATCGCCGCGATCTGCGGCTTACCCAGTGCGCCTACGTGCCGCTGTCTACGCCGCATGCGCGTAGACAGCGGTGGCTGTCTTCAGGTAAATATCTCCTAAACCATATAGGTTTAGGAGATATTTCTTGGACCTACAGGTAAGTCTTAATCTAGGCTTGCCTGTAGGTCAAAGTGGTTTGTAAGGGTTTACAACCACTTTAAGTAAGCATGGATCCTGGTTTGAAGTCCCTCCTGAAACGCAATCTGCATGGAATTTATATGTTCTAGAGTTTGGGAGTTTCTTCCTCAGTCCAAACACATACTTGAAGGTAACTGGTTTCTTTCAAAATAAGTTTTTTGGGTGTTGTATGGACACTATTTCGCAAACTTACCTGATGAAAGAGACTGACTTGAATAGATATACAGTTGTGCTCCAAGGCAGAAATTGTGAAATTTTGGCATTTATATTGAAAATATGACTGATCATGCCAAAAAACAGTCTTTTATTTAGGGATAGCGATCACATGAAACCATTATCACATAGTTTTTTGGATCCTTTTTAAATCTAATAACAGAAATCACCCAAATGGCAGTGATAAAAAAGTTTACATACCCCTGGAATGTTTGGCCTTAGTATAGACACAGAAGGTGGCACACACAGGTTATAATGGCAATTAAAGGTTAATTTCTCACATTTGTGGCTTTTTAAATCTCAATTGGTGTCTGTGTATAAATAGTTTTGTTAGCTCTCACTTGGATGCCCTAAGCAGGCTAGACACTGTGCCATGAGGAGGTAGAGAAGAACAGTCAAAAGACCTGCGTAACAAGGTAATGAAACTTTACAAAGATGGAAAAGGATATCAAAAGATATCCAAAGCCTTGAATATGCCAGTCAGTACTATTCAATCATTTAATAAGTCGAAAATTTGGGGATCGCCTCACACCAAGCCAAGGTCAGGTAGATCAAGAAAGATTTCAGCAATAACTGGTGAGACAGGGATCACAAGGGGCACAATATATGAGGTTGTCACACAGAGCCAAATATTGTGCATTGTCTTGTTGAGTATTAGTGTTAGGCAGCTAGTTGTTAGGTAATTTGGATGGGGTATAATCCTCAATCCTCATTAAATTAGTAGGTACATCTTGCGGCATGTATGCATTCCACGATCATCTGATCGAGGGTGAATACTGCTGTGCAAAATGTAAGCACACCGTTTGCCTGGAAGCCCAGGTTCTGAATCTGGGGAAGCAACTGCCAGCACTGAGAAGACCCTCCATACTAAAGGAGAACTGGGAACGTACCCGGCAGATGCCAGCACAGAGGCTGGTGGAAACAAAGAGGTGCCGGCACTAGAAAAGAGTAAATGGGTGACAATCAGGAGGGGGGAAGTGCCAGGGAGGCTGATCCAAGGCTGAAGCATCCCAATAAGTACCCTCCATTGAGTAACATTGGTGAAACCAGACAGACCAGCACTTCTGGAGCTGAGAGATTCCCCTAGCTGCCAGGGGAAGAACTCCTCCAGTGAGAGTGAAGGGGAAGTGCAGGGAAAGGAAAGACAGATGGTGGTAGGGGACTCAATTCTTAGAAGTACAGAGAGGGCAAACTGTGACAAAGACCTGAAGAGGAAAAGGACCAGAGGAAAAGGAAAAGGACCAAAGTAGCATTCTCAGGAATACTACCAGTACATCGAGCCACACCAGAAAGGCAGAGGGAGATTAGGGGAGTAAACAAGTGGCTGAGGAGCAGGCATAATAAGGAGGGGTTTGGTTTCCTGGAGGACTGGGTCGACTTCTGAGTCGATCACCAGTACTATTGAAGGGACAGACTGCACCTAAATGAGGAGGGTGCAGATCAGTTGGGAGTAAAGATGGCCAAAAAGTTAGAGGGGTTTTTGAACTAGGCGATGGGGGGGGGGGGGGGGTAGAGTGGTAGAGATAGTCAGCACGGAACATATTCCAGAGGGTAGTATTGGGGGCATTAGTTGTAGGTTTTACTAAAGCACATAAACCCAAGGTAAGTATATTAGCATGTCCTAGCTGCAATCTCAGAACACCCAATAAGAGGATAATATGCAACCAACTAACTAACTGCCAGGAGCCTGACGCACAAGATGGGTGAACGGAAGATACTGTTGTACGAGGAGGATTTGGATTTTGTGGGAATTTCAAAGACCTAGTTCAACAGCTCTCATGATTGGCTGACAACCATTCAAGGGTATACCCTTTATCGCAGGGATAGAGAGGATAAAAAAGGGGGAGGGGTATGCCTATATATCAAGAATAATGTACAAGTGAATGTGAGAGATGACATCACTAAGGGAAATAGGGAGGAGGTGGAATCCTCATGGGTAGAGCTCCAAAGGGATGAAGCTAAAGGGAAAATAATACTGGGAGTATGCTATAGGCCCCCTAATCTGAGGGAAGAGGGGGAGGGGGGTCTCCTATCGCAATTTGGATTAGCAGCAAGGATGGGAAATGCTATCATAATAAGGGATTTTTATTATCCAGACACAGACTGGGCGGAGGGAACCACGCATTAGTCTAAGGCTCGCCAGTTCCTAAATGTCTTGCAGGATAATTTCATGGTTCAGATGGTAGATGCCCCAACTAGAAATAAAGCGTTGCTGGATCTACTGATTACCAACAATACAGACCTGATCACAGATGTGGAAATACGGGGTAATTTAGGAAACAGCGATCACAGGCTCCAGTATATATCACACAAATAGGAAACATAAGGAGAATATCTTAGGAACAAAGAACAAGGAGGATAGATGGGTTTGCTCTAAGAGCAAATTAAATAAGGGCATTAGCCAATGCATCCAATTGGGTAATAAATTTGAAAGAGAGAACAAAAGTCCTGGATGGCTTAACTCCAAAGTAAAAATGCATATAAAAGCAAAAAATAGAAGGCTTGAGGGATCATCATCAGCATTCAGACTTTATAAGGAATGCAACAAGAAATGTAAGGGTGCAATTAAGGTGGCTAACATAGAACACGAAAGACACATAGCAGAGGAAAGCAAAAAAGATCCCAAGAAATTCTTTAAGTATGTAAACAGTAAAAAAGGGAGGCCAGACCATATTGGCCCCATAAAGAATGAGGAAGAACATTTGGGGGGATGGCAAAGGTATTGAATTTATTCTCAGTCTTCATGAAGGAATTGGGGGGGGGGGGGGCTTCAGTAACGAACCAAAACTGCAGTGTTTATCCTCATGACACATCACAGGATGCAGCTCCATATTTAACAGAGGACAGAATTAAAATTAGACTTGGGAAACTTAACATTAATAAATCACCGGGACCAGATGGCTTGTACCTTAGGGTCCTTAGGGAACTTAGTCAAGTAATTGCCAGACCATTGTTCCTAATTTTTACTGACAGTCTACTGACTGGAATGGTACCAGCTGATTGGAGAAAAGCCAACGTAGCATAACATTTAAAAAGGGTCCAAAATACATTCCTGGGAATTACAGACCAGTTAGCCTAACATCAATAGTATGTAAGCTCTTGGAGGGGATGATAAGGGACTATATACATGATTTTAGTAATGAGAATGGTATCATTAGCAATAGTCAGCATGGATTCATGAAGAATCGTTCTTGCCAAACCAATCTATTAACCTTCTATGAGGAGGTGAGTTGCCATCTAGATAAAGGAAGGCCCGTAGAAGTGGTGTATCTGGATTTTGTGTCTGGAGGATGGAGTCCTCCTTACTCCTGGGCCAGACCTCCTGTCTGTCCGGTTGAAGCTGTCTCCAAGTGGGAGCCCTGAGCTCTAACTCTGGGAAGAATATGAACCCAGCCCACATGTGGGCAATCAGCATGCCTGCCTCTGAAATAATCAGGCGTAGATTGCTGATTGGCACAGGGTCGCATCTCCACAAAAAAATTAATAAAAATATATATATACACACAGTTGTGCTCATAAGTTTACAAACCCTGGCAGAATTTGATTTCTTGCCCATTTTTCAGAGTATGAAGGATAGCACAAAAACTTTTCTTTCACTCATGGTTAGTGTTTGGCTGAAGCCATTTATTATCAACTGTATTCACTCTTTTTAAATCATAATGTCAACAGAAACGAATCAAATGACCCTGATCAAAAGTTTACATACCCTGGTGATTTTGGCCTGATAACATGTACACAAGTTGACACATAGGGGTTTGAATGGCTATTAAAGGTAACCATACTCACCTGTGACTGTTTGCTTGTAATTGGTGTGTGTTTAAACTCTAATCAAGAAGTGGAAAATGAAGGGTTCTGTTGAAAACAAACCATGGTCAGGTAGACCAACTAAAATTTCAGCCACAACTGCCAGGAAAATTGTTTGGGATTCAAAGAAAAACCCACAAATAACTTCAGGTGAAATACAGGATTCTCTGAAAACACAGAGACAAGCCTCAAACCTTCTGGCACAAAGTCATTTGGAGTGATGAGACCAAAATTAAGCTTTTTGGCCACAACCATAAACTCTACATTTGGAGAGGAGTCAACAAGGCCTATGATGAAAAGTACACCATTCCTACTGTGAAACACGGAGGTGGATCGCTGATGTTTTATGGATGTATGAGCTACAAAGGCACAGGAAATTTGTTCAAAATTGATGGCAAGATGAATGCAGTATGTTAACAAAAAATACTGGCGGAAAATTTGCATTCATCAGCCAGGAAGCTGTGCATGGGGCGCACTTGGACATTCCAACATGACCATGATCCAAATCACAAGGCCAAGTCGACCTGTCATTGGCTACAGCAGAATAAATTGAAGGTTCAGGAGTGGCCATCTCAGTCTCCTGACCTCGATATCATTGAGCCACTCTGGGGAGATCTCAAACGTGCAGTTCATGCAAGACAGCCCAAGAATATACAGGAACTGGAGGCTTTTTGAAAAGAATGGGCAGATTTACCATCTAAGAAGATAAAGAGCCTCATCCACAAATACCGTAAAAGACTTCAATCTGTCATTGATGTTAAAGGGGCCAATACACGGTATTAAGAACTGGGGTATATAAACTTTTGATCAGGGTCATTTGGGTAGTCTCTATTGTCATTATGATTTAAAAAGAGTAAACACAGTTTATTGGTAATAAATGGCTTGAGCCAAACACTAACCATGAGTGAAAGAAAAGTTTTTGTGTTATCATTCATATTCTCTGAAAAATAGCCAAGAAATCATAAATTCTGCCAGGGTATGTAAACTTATGAGCACAACTGTATTTATACACAGAAACGTGTGCTTCCAGATATCTCAAACTAAAAAGTGCTTCACTTTTACACTGGTGAGGCTGCATTGGATGGGCACTGGTGAGGCTGCACCGATGGGCACGAATGAGGCTGTGCTGATGGGCACTGATGAGTATAATACACTTCAAATGTGCTTTTATGAACAAGTAAATAATTACGTTATGTGGTTGGGCTAGTATAATGCTATAGGACTGGTATGAAATGATTTTCAGAAATGACGTGTATATATATCATACAATCATTCCATAAACACATACACTGCATATATCATTTGAGGATTTAATTTAAAAAATCTGGTCACCTTACTATAGCATCCAAGAGTTTGTTTACATTCTCACAGTCACCAGTTGGATTTCTCGTTGAAGTGATACTAGTAGATGCAATCACTTCCACCTGCACCATCTGCACCCTTGCAAGTCCATTGAGAACTACTGCCGGGGTGGAAGATGAGAGTAGTTTTAGCATTCATAAATTCTTATGCGTAAATTACATGGTAGTGCAGGCCACAGCCCAGCCATTTTCGAATGTGACAGTGGGTGCATGCAGATGAACCTCGCCCGCTTTTACAAGAAGGGAGGAGTCTGGGGTGAGGGGACTAGGTGATAGATAACATGCTCTAAAATGCTTTAGTCAAAACTTATTTTTACTATAATGCATTGCCTGAATTAAGGTAACGAAACCTTAAAGAGGAAGTAAACCCTGATGGGTTTACTTCCTCTTTGATTCCCTGCAAAGGTAAAGCATAATGGACTACTATGCATCGCACGGGAGCCGACACTCGCTGCATATCGCTGCGATCTGCGGCCTGCCTAGTGCGCCTGCGCCGCTGTCTACGGCGCATGCGCCGTAGACAGTGGTGGCTGTCTTCGGGTAAATATCTCCTAAACCGTATAGGTTTAGGAGATATTTCTTGGACCTACAGGTAAGCCTTAATCTAGGCTTACCTGTAGGTCAAAGTGGTTTGTAAGGGTTTACAACCACTTTAATAACTGTCCTCCATCCCACACCCCATCCCTAAAAATGTATCTCTTTTTTTTTTTTTTTTTAACAAAAGTGGAGTTTTCCTTTAAGTTCCTAATGTCTTTGCCAAAACCAATAGGGAAAATAATATCTTCGATGTACAATATCATCCTTTCTATCTAAACTTTATGACAGATTTTTTTCCTTTTAGTAGAGGAATTGGGACTGGCAGTTAAACCATTTCTCACCCACACACATTCCCGAAAAAAAAAAAGTAAAAAAAAAAAAAAAAAAAAAAAAAAAAAAAACCTCAGCATTTATATGGGGGCGACTCCTGATGAAGAGGGACAGCTCCAACTTATACATTTCTCCCTGCTTAGAACATTTTACAACAAGGTATAATTCACTGTAAAACATTTACAATATAGTACATGCAAGAATTCTGTTACTTGAGCTATTTGCACTATTTTGGGTATTCAATGGCTAACTCCAATTTCATAAAACAGCAATATATACAGTGTATATTTTTTATATAATATATACCTATACACACACACACACACACACACACACACACACACACACACACACACTATATCGGATATGCAATTGCTACATAAACCATGTTGTTTTAATGTTGTTAAAAATGACCTTTCCTTTTCAATCTGCAGCTGCCGTCCTTTTCTATAAAAATTCTAATGCAGCATGACAACCTGGGGGAGTTCTATATACAGCATCATTCTAGAAAGTCCCCAGAAATGTAATTTTCTGCTTTTTGTGATTGACTAATTTTCCCAGAAGTCTGCACTAAGATGAAAGTCGGCTTTTAGGAACCCCATGCAATAGAAGTGTTAGTTTTGGTGACATACTCCGCATAGGTTAAATACTTCTAAAGGGTTACAGACACTGCAACTTTTCCCATTAGAACACTTGGTGAACCAGGTGATTATAATGAACCAGATCCTCCTATTCAGAAAGCCTGCATTATATATTGATCACTGAGAGGGTTGTTTTTTTTTTCTCAACAAAAGTGGAACTACTCCAAAGAGATTTCAGAACACCGCTATTAAATTTTGTCTTTGTGTTTCATTGCCACAACTCTAATGCCCTGTACACACGGTCGGACTTTCAGACAGAAAATGTGCAATCGGATCGTTTTGTCAGAAAATCCGATCATGTGTGGGCTCCATCTGACTTTTTCCGTCGGAATTTCCAACACACAAAGTTTGAGAGCCGGATCTAAAATTTTCCGGCAACGAAATCTGATTGTTTAAATTCCGATCGTGTGTAGACAATTCCGACGGACAAAGTGGCACGCATGCTCAGTATAAATTATGAGACGAAAGCTATTGGGTACTGGCCTCTTTATAGTCCCGTCGTATGTGTTTTATGTCACCTCGTTCTGAACGATCGGATTTTCTGACAACTTTGTGCGACCGTGTGTATGCAAGACAAGTTTGGGCCAAAATCCGTCTGAAAAAATCAGACGGATTTTGTCGTTGGAATGTCCGACCGTGTGTACAGGGTATTAAAGACTTGCATTTTGAGTTAATGGGGTGAGTGGGGCATGTATATTTTAAGTGACCTTAGTATTCTGGCATCTGAAAATTGGTGCATTTGCCTTTTTAAAAGAGAAGTTCAGAAATGCAAAAAAAACAAACATGCTCACTTAGGTGGATGCAGTTTTGGTCTGATGCTGTATTTGTTCTCCGCCACATCCAAGTCTTAGAATTGAGCAATCAAAGACCACTGATCACTAAGGTCTCGGTCTTCGGTGAGCAGAGAGCCGGTGACTGTCAGTCACCGGCTCTCTGCTCTGCCCTTCCAGCACTTAGTGGAGCATTGGGATGTGGAAGGGGGGGGCCCGTTAGCGGATCGCTTAGGCTCCAAGCGGCTCAATGAGAGGCTGAGCCAGCTGTAAAGTTAGGATCTCCCCGGAGAAAAGACTGGCTCTGTAACTTCAACGAACAGCCCTCTGTTGGCTGAAAACGGGTAACAGGAGTACAGAAAGAAATACACTCCTGTTACCCACAGGAAAAATGGGACCGAAAGAGCTTTGACCATACTTATTATTATTATTATTATTATTATTATTATTATTATTATACATGATTTATATAGAAAACAAAATATAGTGTAGCACTACCAAAAACAAATACAAATTAAACAAGTCCAAATATAACAAACTTCCTATGTTATGCAACTTTCATTGACCGTTCATACATTTCCAGTGACCCCCACCTCTAGCTGGAATGCCCGCTCTCCTCCAAAAGTTGACCCCACTATAGAGTCACAGGCCTGTGATTATATCTCTCAGGATGCCTTGGGAAAACAATTCCTCCTACTGGTGTTCCTGGACAAGACAGACTTCCTCCCACTATGTAGACCCCACTGCAGAGTCGCACACGCTTAGTGTAATATTTCTCAGGATTTTTCGGGAACACGAATCCTCATCACAGTGCACCTAAACAGCTCAGACCTCATCCCGGGGATCTCATTCAGTCATGTGTGGATATATAAAACAAAGGGAAAACCATAGTGCTCTCTGCTAATAACATTTATTAAAACTGTAGCTTGGGGTTGATAAAATACTCGCAAACAAATGTGAAAAAGATGCATATCATTAATCATGATGTGAACAGAGAAAACATCACCTCGCACCTGCATTTGTATGTGAGTATTTTATTAGTAAGTTACAGTTTTAACCACTTTCAGACCGGACCATTTTGCTGGCTTAAGACTAGAGCACTTTTTGCGATTCGGCACTGCGTCGCTTTAACTGACAATTGCGTGGTCGTGCGATGTGGCTCCCAAACAAAATTGATGTCCTTTTTTTCCCATAAATAGAGCTTTCTTTTGGTGGTATTTGATCACCCCCGCAGTTTTTTTATTTTTTGCGCTAAAAACAAAAATAGAGCGACAATTTTGAAAAAAAAAAAACGCATTATTTTTTACTTTTTGTTATAATAAATATCCCCCAAAAATATATAAAAAAAATTTTTTCCTCAGTTTAGGCCGATACGTATTCTTCTACATATTTTTTTTTTTAAAAATCGCAATAAGCAATTGATTGGTTTGCGAAAAAGTTATAGCGTTTACAAGATAAGGGATAGTTTTATGGCATTTATATTCATTTTTTATTTATTTTTTTACTAGTAATGGCGGCGATCAGCGATTTTTATTGTGACTGCGACAGTATGGCGGACACACTGGACATTTTTGACACATTTTAGGGACCATTGTCATTTATACAGCAATCGGTGTTATACAAATGCACTGATTCCTGTGTAAATGACACTGGCAGTGAAGGGGTTAACCGGGGGGGGGGGGAGTGTAGGGGTTAAGTGTTCCTAGGGGAGGGTTACTAACTGGGGGGGGGCCTGGGCTTTGCGTTAGTGAACACTGATCTCTGCTCCAATCACATGTTGCTAGGCAGAACGGGGAGATGCTGTTTACAACGGCATCCCCCCGTTCAGCCTCCCCGTGAGACGATCGCGGGTATCCCTGCGGCGATCGAGTCCGCAGGACCCACGACCGGACTCACGGGGGTCCCGACCGCAACGCACACGATGGCAGGGCGGCATATAGAAATGGACATACCTGTATGCCAACGTACATCGGCATGCGCTGGTCGGGAACCTGGTTAATAAATGTTATTAGACAAAAACTAGGCAAAACAACCATGGATCATTGTGTGTGGAAGCTGTAACAAACTGGTCAAAAAATCCTGCCCTTATTCTTTTCCCCTAGAAAAGCCAACTCCAGGCTTCCATGTTGCTTTCCCTTATTTTCCATTTCCTTAAATATAAATGGTCATGTGACAAGAGCTCCCTTCTTTAGAGAAGAAGCTGTAACAACAAACATCAGAAGTTGTCTGGATCCCGTTCCTCGAACCTTGACTATGACCCACCTTCTTTTTACATTATGGTACATGTGGTAGACACATGCTGATGTCTAGCTTTGGTTGGCATATAAATGTATATAGTACAGTATATATATTTTATATGCCAACCAAAGCTAGACATCAGCATGTGTCTACCACATGTACCATAATGTAAAAAGAAGGTGGGTCATAGTCAAGGTTCGAGGAATGTGATCCAGACAACTTCTGATTTTTGTTGTTACAGCTTCTTCCCTAAAGAAGGGAGCTCTGGTCACATGACCATTTATATTTAGGGAAATGGAAAAGCTCATTTAGAAATAAAGCTTTAAAAAAAAAAATCAGCTCTCCTCTGGTAGCTTTAAAATTTGATACAGAACGCTAGACAGTATATTTGACTGCTAAACCTGTTCAGACAGGTCCACTAGAAGTACATTTGATCCTTTGATATATTGTGTTTCCATGAATTAAGAAACACACATACATAAAAAAAGCCCAATAATCACTAGAAAACTGTAGGGCCTCCAGTAAATTCTCACAATATGAACATGTATACTGTATATTAATATACAAGAGTTAAAGCTGAGCTTCAGGCATATATAAAGCCATGGCAAATGAATGCAGCTCTGTAGTCATTAACCACTTGAAACCCGCGCTATAACCGAATGACGGCTACAGCGCGGATCTCCTTTGCCGGGACTACGTCTATTGACTTAGTCCCGTGCACGAGCGGCCTGCGCGCCCCCTGTGATCGGCGAGTCTATGAGACTCGCCTGATCACCGATCCGAGCAAGGGGTTGATCCCGACCCTTTATCACGTGATCAGCTGTCAGCCAATGACAGCTGATCATGTGATATCACGGAGCCGGTAATCGGCTATTATTCCTCCTCGCGCTGACAGCGCGAGGAGAAAAAAAAAGAGCCGATCACCGGCGGCCGTGATCGGGACATAAGTCCTGATCACTGCCAGCCCTGCCAGTGCCCACTTGCCCCCTGCCAGTGCCCACCTGCCCCCTCATCACTAAAGATGATTAAAAAATAAGTGCCCCCCGTCAGTGCCACCCAGCAGTGCCCATAGTGCCACCCAGCAGTGCCCACAGTGCCACCCAGCAGTGCCCACAGTGCCACCCAGCAGTGCCCACAATCTGCCTCAACAAAGGTGCTGCACCTCAGTGCCACATATCCGTGCCCATCAGTGTCATCTACCAGTGCCCAGCAGTGCCGCCCAGCAGTGCCACCTATCAGAGCCACCTATTAGTGCCCATCAGTCCCATCTATCAGTGGTACCTATCCGTGCCACCCATCCGTGCCACCCATCTGTGCCACCCATCCGTGCCATCTTATCTGTGCCCATCTTTGCCCATCAGTGCCGCCTTATCTGTGCCCATCGGTGCCGCCTTATCTGTGCCTATTAGTGCCGCCTTAACTATGCCTATCAGTGCCCACCAGTGTAGCCTATCAGTGCCCACCAATGCAGCCTATCAGTGCCCACCAGTACAGCCTATTAGTGCCGCCTCATCAACGCACTTCAATGAAGGAGAAAAATTACCTGTTTGCAAAATTTTATAACAAACTATAAGGCTGGGTTCACACTGCTGCGGCAGCGAGAACCGGATGTGATTCCCATCGCACTGCAGTGCAAATCACATCCGATCTCTGTGCGATGCGAGTTCAGCCATTCAGATAGTATGGCTGAATTCGCATCGCACCCGCCGCAAACTCGCATGGGACCCTTTTTTTGGTCCGCAGCAGAATCGGATCGCATGGGTGTTCACACCATGCGATCCGATTCCTGTCCGAGTTTTCAGATCGCACTGCGATATGCGGACTGATCTGGGGGTGTCATTAACATTTCACTGACACTCCCAGCAGTCCGCATAGGGCAGTGTGAACTGCCGGTGGGAGGCATGTGATGCGGGAAAACGCTGCAGATTCGCGGAGTTCCCGCATCGCTCCGGTGTGAACGTAGCCTTAAACGCGATTTTTATTTTTTTTGCATCTTTTTTTGTTTGTTTAGCAAAAAATAAAACTCCCAGCTGTAATTAAATACCACCAAAAGAAAGCTCTATTTGTGGGAAAAAAATGATAAAAATGTCATTTGGGTACAGTGTTGTATGCCCGCGCAATTGTCATTCAAAGTGCATCAGCGCTGAAAGCTGAAAATTGGTCTGGGACTGAGGGGGGTTTAAGTGCCCAGTAAGCAAGTGGTTAAAGTATGTGTACCCTGACTTTGTAAAACAACCCATTCGGTTTAAAATAGAAATGAAAGGAAATAAATTAAATGTATATACAAAAGACATTATAGGCTTCCGGTTCCGGCGCTGCGCGATGTAGAGGACGACTCCCATAGCTCCCTTTGGGCCCCTTCTGCTAATTTAATGTTTGGTGAGCATTGATTCCGAGCATGCGGGTTTGTACGTTCAACTTTTGTGAGACGGACTTGTGTACTGACCATCAGAAAATCTGACAACAGACTGTTGTCCACCGAAAATTTACTAGCATGTCATCCAACATTTGTTGACAGAAAGTTGGACAACAATTGTCAAAAAGCGCTTACTAATGGTCAGATTTTAGGACAACAATCTGTCAACAGACAATCTCCTGCCAACACTCTGATCATGTGTATGGGGCTTTAGGACCCTTCCATGCAGACATTCCGATCCAGTCCGCCTTTCAGTTTTTCAGGGGTCCCCGATTCGAACCTCCATGCTCTTTTTATTTAGTGGCAGATCCGCTGACACCTGCTGATCCGATCCACCTAAAACAGACTGATCTGTTGGAGTGGATGACAGTCCAATGGAAACGGACAGACAGTCCATTTCCATCAGACTGCCCCATAGAGAACAGCGGGCTTTGTCCATGTCCACTCTGCATCAGCAAAGCAGACACAGGCCTGTCATTCATTTGCTCTGCGGGGATCAGCAGAGAGATACCCTGCCGGCGTCTGCTCCATGTGAAAGGGGCCTAATAATAAATATATATATTTTTTATTTTTTATTTTTTTCCAGCCTGTCTGTCCATTGTACTGGAAGTTTGGAGACCCCTGGCTTATTGAAAGTGTTCACAGTGTTGGACAATGATGACTGATGAAAAAATCAACTGGCAAAGCAAGCAGTTTGCAAAAATAATTATAATGGCTAACTGGGCCCAATCTTGAAATTTTCACTTAAGCGTGTATTAACTTTTGTTGCCAGCGGTTTAGACTTTAATGGCTGTATGTTGAGTTATTTTTCGGGGACAGCAAATATACACTGTTATACAAGCCGTACACGCACTACTTTACATTCTAGCAAAGTGTCATTTCTTTAGTGTTGTCACATGAAAATATATCATAAAATATCTACCAAAATGTGAGGGGGGTCCTCACTTTTGTGCGACACTGTATATATGCAGATCTGTCCAATCTGGGGAGAAATTAACAATTCATGAATCACACTTTACTGCACTCCTGAACCCCATTATTGCCTGCCTCGCCCATCCTCTGGAACTCACTACCCCAATCTGTCAGAATGTCTCTAAATGTATCCACTTTTAGGCGATCCCTGAAAACTTTCCCCTTCAGAGAAGCCTATCCTGCCTCCATCTAACAACTGCACTTCTATTTTCTCCATGAGCTCATCCCCCACGGCTATTACCCTTTTGTATAACTTGATCCTCCCTCCTAGATTGTAAGCTCTAATGAGCAGGGTCCTCTGATTCTCCCTGTCTTGAATTGTATTGTATTGTAATGTCTGCCCTAATGTTGTAAAGCACTGCGTAAACTGTCGGCGCTATATAAATCCTGTATAATAATGTCAGAATTGGCTGGAGGCCAATCATTTAGGTGAACCAAAAATTGAGAGCTGCAGATGCCACACATTCAGTCATCACCGATGTTAAAATATTGTCTGAATTTGTATATTATGGTGGCCGTACCAGTCGTTCCAAATTTATATAGAATTTTCTCAATCCTGTTTTTACTTCCCTTCTAATTTTCCATCCTTAGGCTGGATTCACACCGATGCATTTTTAGTACTTTTTGCATTTTGCAGATTTGCACTACAGAACGTGTTCCAAAGGAAACCATGGTGAATGGACTGTAGTGCAAATCTGCAAAATGCAAAAAGCACTAAAAATGCATAGGTGTGACTCCAGCCTTAGGCTAGATTCACACTAATGCATTTTTTGATGCATTTTGCAGAAATGCAGGGACATTTTTTAACATGGGTTCCTATGGAATATGTTCACATCAATGCATTTTTGTGCCTCTGCGTTTTTGGAAAGGGTCGGGGGACCTTTTTTCATGCAAAATGCAGTGTTTTGCATGTAATAGAAGTCAATGGACCCACATCAAAAACGCCAGTACCGCGTTTTTGCCACGATTTGCGTTTTTTTCTTTTTCATTTTTTTTTCATTGTATATAGCATAAGCATCACAGTAAAAAAAAAAAAAAAAAAAAAAAAATGCGGCAAAATCGCGGTTAGGCTGGATTCACACCTATGCAGTTTTAGTGCTTTTTGCATTTTGCAGATTTGCACTACAGTCCATTTACCATGGTTTCCTATGGAACACGTTCTGTAGTGCAAATCTGCAAAATGCAAAAAGCACTAAAAATGCATCGGTGTGAATGCAGCCTAAAAACACGTGTCCAAAAACGTAACAAGCGCCGGTGATTTTGCCGCGTTTTGTGTTTTTTTTTTTTTATTTAAATTTTTTTTTTACACTGTGGTTGCTTAGCAACCAGCTATATACAGTGGAAAAAAAACGCAAATCGCGGCAAAATTGCCGTAAAAACGCGCATCCAAAAACGTGACAAGCACTGGTGATTTTGCCGCGTTTTGGGTTTATTTCTTTTTTTTTACACTGTGGTTGCTTAGCAACCAGCTATATACAGTGATTTTTATTTTTATTTTTAAAGTAAAAAAAAATGCAAATCGTGGTAAAAACGCAGTACTTGCGTTTTCGCTGCGGGTCCATTGACTTCTATTATATGCAAAATGCTGCATTTTGCATGAAAAAAAGTCCCAGACCCTTTCCAAAAACGCAGAGGCACAAAAATGCATTGATGTGAACATGTTCCATAGGAACCCATGTTAAAAAAAAATTTCCCTGCATTTCTGAAAAATGCATTAAAAAACGCGTTAGTGTGAATCAAGCCTTAGAGAACAAAGTTGGCATTACTCTCTTAAAATAAACTATATATTTGTCAATGTTCCTTTTTTTTTTTTTTTTTTTTATGCTTATAATTTTAAAACGCAATGCAAAGCGATTATGCAATCACTTTAAAAATTAATAATTTTTTAAGTGATTGCATAGTCTCTATTAAAACCAAAACTTTTATTATAAAATGCATCCAGGGTAATCTAAAAAGGTTTGCATGGCCATCATATTATTCTGTACAAACACCTTGGGTTTCTCATCCAGAAAATCCAGCACTAGGTTGTGCTGCCTAGCAATTCACTAGTTAAACTATTTGCTTGGGATTGTCCTTCCTCTAATGTAGGTCTGTTTTTAGCATTGCAGCTGTGAGGAAGAGATTTTGCAGAGCACTGAATAGAATGCCACCTGTTGGCTGCATGCTGTAAATGTACACTGTGTACAACTTGATCTGCAGAATGCCTACTCTCAAGGTCCAGTTACAAAAATGTAATCTATGGCAGTTTATCAGTCCTAAATTTGGAGGCTGCATTAGTTTTCTTTCAGGCTTTTTTCACCTGTGATCAGCCAAAAAAACATAATTCCTATCTTAGGGTGTCTCCACTCTGAATTGAGGAGCAATGGAGACACCTTTGGACAGCAGCATTGTCAGTCCAGGGAGAGGATAGTGTTCAATGCTCTAACAGGGGTGTCAAACTGGTGGCCCTCCAGCTGTTGCGGAACTACAATCCCATCATGCATGTGGGAGTCATGCTTGTAGTCATGCTAGTAACTGTCAGCCTTGCAATGCCTCATGGGACTTGTAGTTCTGCAACAGCTGGAGGGCCCCAGTTTGACACCTGTGTGTTTTTAGATGGTCTTGACTAACAAATTAAAGCAAGGAGTTCTGCTAACACTTTTTTTTGGCAGTTACAGCAACGTTTTTTTTCCTTTTTCAATAAGGCTGGGTTCACACTGCAGCGGTTACGAGAATCGGATGCGATTCGCACCACACTGCAGTGCAAATCACATCCGATCCCTGTGCGATGCGAGTTCAGCCATACAGATAGTATGGCTGAATTCGCATCGTATCCGGGCCAAACTCGCACAGGACCCTTTTTTTGATCCGCAGCAGAATTGGATCGCATGGGTGTTCACACCATGCGATCCGATTCCTGTCCAAGTTTGCAGATCGCACTGCGATATGCGAACTGATCTGGGGGTGTCATTAACATTTCACTGACACTCCCAGCAGTTCGCATAGGGCAGTGTGAACTGCTGCCGGGAGGTATGCGATGCGGGAACCCGCCGCAGATTTGCGGCGTTCCCGCTTCGCTGCAATGTGAACCTATCCTTAAGGTTTTACATAAAAGCGGACTATGGTAAGCACACCTGTCAGTGTTAAATGGTTTGTCTCCTCCCTCTAACTGCCACTTTTGAAGGATAGCTTGGTCTCTTTAAAAAATATTTAGCCACTTCAGCCCTGGAAGATTTTACCCCCTTAATGACCAGAGCATTTTTTTTGCGATACAGCACTGCGTTGCTTTAACTGACAATTGCGCGGCCGTGCGACGTTGTACCCAAACAAAACTGACCTCTTTTTTTTTTTTTTTTTTTCTACATAAATAGAGCTTTCTTTTGGTGGTATTTGATCACCTCTGGTTTTATTTTTTTGCGCAAAAAAAAAGACTGTCAATTTTGGAAAAAAAGCTATATTTTTAAATTTTTGCTATAATAAATATCCCTAAAATTATATAAAAAAAATAATAATTTCTTCCTCACTTTAGGCCGATTATATATTCTACTACAAAAAAAGCGCAATAAGTGTATATTGATTGGTATAGCATCTACAAAATAGGGGATAGATTTATGGCATTTTTATTATTATTATTTTTTTTTTTACTAGTAATGGTGGGGGATCTGCAATTTTTAGCTGGACTGCAACATTGCGGTGGACAGATCTGACACCTGACACTTTGGGACAATTGACATGTATACAGCGATCAGAGCTAAAAATAGCCGCTGATTAATGTATTAATGTCACTGGCAGGGAAGGGGTTAACATTAGGGGCCGATCAAGGGTTAAGTGTTCCCTAGGGAGGTGTTTCTAACTGTGGGGGGATTGGACTGACTGAAGGAGGAGAGAGATCGCTGTTCCTGATCACTAGGAACAGCTGATCTCGCTCTACTCCCCTGACAGAACGGATTTGTTTGTTTATATTGACAGATACCCTTTCTCTCTCTCTGAGGAGTGACCGCGGGTCACCGGGGGCCATCGTGGCCGCCGGCCATGCACATCGGCTCCAACATACACCTATGGCGATTCACGCAGCCGTGCCAACCTGACGCAGTATAATAACCCTGGCTGGTCGGCAAGCGGATAAAAATGTACAAAAAACAGACCTAAAGTGTAAACTTTGCCTTTTCAGAAAATAATGTAAGGTTGAACGAACACCCTACAGCAGTGATGGCGAACCTTGGCACCCCAGATGTTTTGGAACTACATTTCCCATGATGCTCAACAACACTGCAGAGTGCATGAGCATCATGGGAAATGTAGTTCCAAAACATCTGGAGTGCCAAGGTTCGCCATCACTGCCCTACACCTTTCCCACCCCCTTCCCCGGTCCCCTTTGTACTTATCTCCGTGAGTGATAAGTTGTCGGTACCTACGCAGCCAGTGTAGCGACCAGGGTGCTGAAATCTCTGCTCTAGTTTCCCTTTTTGTGTAAGGCTTCTAGAACAGATCAGAGTGATTTGATTTGGTCTGCAGAGCATTGCACCCATGATCAGTGGATCGCAGGTGCAATGTGATGCTCCTGCACACACTGCTTAGATCTCTCTGCCTGTACCTCTTTATCAGTCAGTGTGAATGAACTACGACAAGTTTGTCTGCCGCAGTGGCATACAGGACTTGTAATTCATTAATTAACAGTTTCTTGTGAATGCATGACGTGGCCGTGGGGATCTCTGAACCATTCTTAAAATGTGACAGCGGGTGCGGGGAGAAGAACCCCTGTCCGCTGTCAAAGGGTGAGGTAGGCAAGGGGGTGGGCTTAATAGGAAAATGTTACATTACACCCTACTGGAACTTGTTACTAAAGGTAAACCTACCCTTTAAATACTGTGCCTGGTTCCTTCCTTTACGCAAAGTCCCACTATATTAGCTGAATTTTATATTTAAAGTTAACACATTTTTAATGTAAAAAAAGAAATAAAAAATAAATGGCAATTTAAAAATAAATTTAAACTAGAAGTAAATTTTTGTCATTTTTAAATTTAAATAAAAAAAAAAAAATTTAATAAAAAAAAAATGGAAAACCCTTAAAAATTTGGGAAAATGTACTTCAACTCTTCAGAAAATGATGAAAAAGAAATCCGCATGGATAGAACATATTGACTCAATTATGCAGAACTTTTTTAAACGGATTGTAGGCTGTTTATTATCCTGACATTGTACACTAGGGGGTGCGTAAAAGCATGCATAACACAAAAGACAGGCGTTTGATATGTTTGTATGCAGATCCATTTACAATGCAGTCAATTTGTAGACTTCCCAATATTCTACTACATAATCCCCTTTGAACAAAATCAATACTGTATTGCAGGTTTTTGAATTGGCACAGCTAAGGTTTTTTTTTTTTTTTTTTTTTTTTTTTTTGCTTTATACCTTTTTTTTTTTTTAGCTTTTTTAGTGTTTATTTTTGTTTCTTTTTACCTTTTTTTGCCTTTTTTTTTTTTTTTTTTTTTTTATTTTTGTTGCTTTTTTTGTGTTTTTTTTTTTTTTTTTTTTAAGCTTTTTCGGCATTGCACATTTAAATTGGGCCCCCCTCCACTCCAAAGAAGCTCATGTACAAAATCTTGTCACAGAGCAAACACGGCTTTGCGATTTTTGCCACAAATTTAGTGCGTTCTGTCGCTCGACAATAGTGGCAAAATCACCCCGCATTTGGGCTGTCATTAAGAAATAACGGCATTGCAAATGTATCCTGCGTTTGGCAGCATTTTCACCCATGATTCCAGTACGTCCAGGTGTGAATGGAGCCTTACCCTAGGTTGGTTCACACTTCTGCATGTTTGTGAGACGCTTTTTCACAGGCAGGTTCATTTCAATTGGCTGCTGTGCCTGCGTTTCCGCAAAAAAAAAAAAAAAAGGTGCATGCACTTTTTCAAAAACGCGGCCGCAGCGAAGTCAAAAAGACCGTGGGATTTTTGTGCAGTTCCGGAACCGCATTGTGATTTTGCATGCATGGAATTGCCATTCAGAATGAACAGCCCCGTGCGTTTCCGCAGAGCAGTGCATTTTCCCACACCTGCAACCACACATAAGTGTGAGCCTAGGGTTTAAAGCAAAATGGTGCATTTTTGGTTCAAAAGACTTCAACAGAGATGCTGCTGAACTGCACGCAGTGTATTTTTGCAACAATTTAGCATTTTTTTAAATCCACCCAACAACAAATTGGCCAACTTTTTTTTTTAAAAAGAGCAATAAAAAATGCAAAATGTATAAAAAATGTGAAAAAAAAAAAACGCAAAAAGAACTGCAGAAAAGGATCAAAAGTAAACTGCAGTGAGTAGGCTGGAGGTGGAGAGGTCATGGAGGAAGCTGCATTGCTGAACCAGAAAGTAAAGTTGGCCATAGATGGATCAAAATTCAGCTGGATCAGCCAAATTTCGATCCATGTGTGGGCATTCCTGTTCAACAGAAGTCAATTGTTAGATCTTTTCTTGGTCAGCAGCTGCAGCCACCGATCGGTATATTCTGACAGTGGAGAGTCCCAATGATGGAATGGAATGCCTATACAGGGGCGATTCCTTCATCCACATCGCTTGTGTGGATGGATGAATCCATTCTTTTTTTTTTTTCTTTATTCAGCCATCTATGTTGGCTATACACATGCATATAAAGTCATTTATGGCCTGATTCACACCTATTCATTTTTAGTGCTTTTTGCATTTTGCAGATTTTCACTACAGAATGTGTTCCATAGGAAACCATGTTAAATGGACTGTAGAGCAAATCTGCAAAATGCAAAAAGCACAAAAAATGCATGAAGGTGTGAATCCAGCCTTAAGCCTCGTACACACGGGTTGATTGTTGGATGACTGAGCGTCTGATTTATTTATTTTTTTTCAAAAGAGCGTGTGCAGGATTTTGTCTAGTACTAACTAATACTAACTATCCGCAAATTGTCGTTTGACAAACACGAACGTAGTGACACACTATGAGAGTATAAAGAGGAAGTTCATTTCTCAAGCACTGCCCTTTGGGTCCCTTCTGCTAATTTCATGTTAGTAGAAGTTTGGTGAACGTTGATTTGCAATTTTCAGATCGTACAAAACAAATGCCTTTTAACCACTTGCCTACAGGGCACTTATAGCCCCTTCCTGCCCAGGCTATTTTTCAGCGTTACACACTTTAAATGAAAATTGCGCGGTCATGCTACACTGTACTCAGTTTAAATTTTGATCATTTTCTTCACACAAATAGAGCTTTCTTTTGGTGGTATTTAATCACTGCTGTTTTTTTTTTGTTTTTTTTTTTGTTTTTTATTAAAAAAAATGTTGACTTTTCTTTACTTTCTGTCAATAAATTTTGTAACAAAGTAATTTTTCTCTTTCACTGATGTGCCGTGATGAGGTGGCACTGTCGGGCACTGATAGGCTGAACTGATGGGCATCAATGTGGCACTGATGAGGCACTAATATGGCGCACTGATGGGTGGCACTAAGCACTGATAGGTGGCACTGATGGGCACTGATAGGCAGCACAGATAATCGGTACTGATGGGCACTGATGGGTGGCATTGATTGGCGACACTGGGCAGTGATGGGCATTGATGGTCAGCACTGATAGGTGGCACTGATAGCCAGCACTGACTGGCATCGCAAATGGGCACTGATTGGCACATGTGGGCACTGATTTCTGGCACTGGAGGGCAATGATGGGCACTGATTGGTGACACTGTTGGTGCTATTTTGTAATCAGGGCCATGATGATCAGTGCCCTGATTACGTGTGTAGATGTCCCCCTGCCTGGAGATGCCGCTGATCAGCTCTCCTCACCACACACTGTCAGTGTGAGACGAGGAGCGCTGATTACTGGCATCTCCGTGTTTACATGTGACCGGCTTTACAGAGATCGGGTCACACCATGTTCTAGCAACATGGCGCCCCCACGTGCGCTCGAGAGCAGTCGTTCTGGAACGCTGTCAAATATGTGTTTTGTGTGACTGATTTCTGTACTGGCCATTTAAAAATCAGACGTTGAGTTTGCATCCGAAAAAAATGTTATAGCCGGCACATCCAGCTTTTGTCTGATGTAAAAGTCAAATTGTCTGTCAAATGCACCGTACTAACAGTCCAAAAATCCACAGACAGCGCGTCTTTAGGCTTTTCCCTTTTGATTTTCATACCATGTGTACAAGGTCTTAGACTGTTCATTCTCAGCCTGACCTGTACAGAGAGGTAGGTTAAATCTGGGAGAAGTGGGTGGTTAGTAGGCGCGTTTCATGCAGAGAATAGAAACCATTCTGCTCTCTTGTATGTCAGGCAGAGAGCAATTTCCATTCATTCCTATGCTGATGCAGCTCAATAAGAGACAGGCAGCACTTTTCTATTAAGAGAGGCATAAATATGGCAAAATCAATGGGATATGTGAAACACTGTTGAAAACTGTCAGAAACTTGGTGGTGTATTAAGGAGTTAAAGTCAAATTAATATAAACCTGTCACAAGTTTAAACTTATTAAACTCTCACCAGGAATTGAAACCAGGCACTTTATTATCATACAGCTGTCGGAGCGTCCGAAACTCCAGGCATTCTATTATGCAAATCTTGCCTTCAATAAGGAAAGACCTTTTTTTCCCAGCCAACCCTTGGAAGAATCGCAATATTGGTTATAGTGGTCAGTAAGGCCTTCCGTCACTCAAAGGGACCAACAGTGAGGTTTTTCTGGTGGGGTTAGACAGGAGTGGGGTTGCCACCTCATCCCTTTAAAACTGAACATGTATAAATTACACAGGTACTGAGGCTAATTTAATGCAGATAAGGCACCAAGTGGGTTTAATTATCGTATTTATCGGCGTATAACACTCACCCCAAGTTTAGGAGGGAATTTAAAAGAAAAAAACTTTTAGGAGGGAAGTTTAAAGAGGACGTAAACCCTGATGGGTTTACTTCCTCTTTGATTCCCTGCAAAGATAAAGCAAAATGGGCTACTAAGCATCGCATAGTAGCCCATTATGTGTCACTTACCTGACACAGGAGCCAGCGATGTCACCGCTGTCCCCTGTAGTTCCGAGCATCCATCTTCTTGGTGGGTCTCCGTGGGTCTCGTTGCTCCGGCAGTGTGATTCGCCGGAGCAGCGATGACGTCACTCCCGCGCATGCGCACAGGAGCCGACACTCGCGGCATATCGCCGCGATCTGCGGCTTACCCAGTGCGCCTGCGCGCCGCTGTCTACAGCGCATGCGCAAAGACAGCGGTGGCTGTCTTCAGGTAAATATCTCCTAAACCTTATAGGTTTAGGAGATATTTCTTGGACCTACAGGTAAGCCTTAATCTAGGCTTACCTGTAGGTCAAAGTGGTTTGTAAGGGTTTACAACCACTTTAAGGAAAAAAAACTTGCATTTAAATGCCCATCAATGCAGCCTTGTCAGTCATTTGCAGCCTTGTCAGTAATTTGCAGCCTTCCATTGCAGCCTTGTCAGTCATTTGCAGCCTTGTCTGTGGCTTTGCCATTTAAAAATGGCGCCGCCGAGATACACAGCGGATGTCCTGTGTATCTCGACGGCGCTCAGTAGTTCTCGGCCGCTCTCTGTGGCTTTCGGGCATTTTCGGCCGGTCTCTGCTTTTTTTGGCCACACTCGGCTGTTCTCGGCGGCTTTCGGCTTTTGAAAAGTCGTCGAGAATGGCCGAAAATAGCCGAGAACGGCCGAAGATAGCCGGCCGAGTGCAGCCGAAAATACCCGGAAGCCACAGAGAGCGGCAGAAAGGGTTAGAAATGGTGTGGAATCAGCGTATAACACGCACCCCCGATTTCCCCCTGATTTTAGGGGGGGAAAAGTGCGTGTTATACGCCGATTAAATACGGTACCACCTTAATCAGCCAGAGAACCTGTGTAATTAATAAGTGTTCGGGTTTAAAGGGATGAGGTGGCAACCCTAAACAGGAGCTTGGCTTTATCTACTGAAGTCAAAATTTGTATAATATAGTATGTTCCAGTTTTTGGGGCCCTTGGGGCAATGCAGCTTCTCCAGTGCTGAAAGTCTGCTTTTATTTCCTGGCGAGAGTAGTACCTCATTTACACGGGCAGCTTTTCAGAAGTGAGTGAGAAGGGGTCTAAAGGCATTCAGGAGGTGACACTGCTGCCCCCGAATGTCAGCTTTTTTAATGTTTTTTTTTTTTACGATCCCATGGTTGTGCTGCACCACGAAGCATCACTGTTGCAGAAATGTATATGGACCTGAGCACTCGCCATGTTATTTAGTAGGTAGGCAGTCAGGGAGACTAAAAAACGGGCAGACTTGATGGACCACTTGGTCTTTTTTTCTGCCATCACTTTTCTATGTTTTATAAAATAGTTAAAATGCAAACCATCAAGGGCTCATTTACACTTGCTTCGGCTTCAACACTCATTAGCGGCTAGTTTATACTTGTTTCAAAACAAGGGTTCAGACAGGCTTCGTTAAAGCTCTCTGAATGCTAGTCAAAGCTCCTGTCACTAAATAAATGGGTTAGCTTACAGTCCTGTTTACACCTTGCTTTGCTTTGCTTCGGCTTTGCTTCAAAAATTATACCCCATGTCGCTTTAGCTGTGCTTGAAAGTGTCTGCAAAGCCTCCATAGAAGTCTATGGCAAAGCTCGCTTGAAACCCAATGAAGCCTCACCAAAGGCCCATCAAAGCCCCACCAAATCGCCAAGAAAGTTCCACCAAAGCCTCATCGAAGCAACCAACCAAACGCAAGGTGTAAAGAGGACTGTAAGCTAGCCATTTTATGGAGTGACAGGAGCTTTGGCTAGCGTTCAGAGAGCTTGAACAAAGCCTGTTTGAAGCAAGTGTAAACTAGCCCTAAAGGTAATAGATAGAAAAGCAGACCAGCCATTTAACTCTCTTTTTATACTGACCTCTATGATTCTGCTCTCATAAGTTAAGCAATTACTCAGGGAACAGGAGCTTGTTTTATGCATCCCATTTCTGCCAGCGCACCGTGGAGATTGGTATGTATGTTGTTCCAAGTCACTTATCCGAATACAATTCAATTACTATAGGAGTCAATATTAATTGATCAACACTAATTCACAGCAAGTAAATCACCTTTCTATCAATGCTTATGATTTCTTTTGTAACCTAAGGCCAACTGCCATTCCCAAGAGAAAACAAACCTCATTTCCCATGTTTACTCAGTGTAATATGGCTACCTAATGATCTCTTTCAAGGGGGATTGGGAGGGGATGTTTTAAGTGTGTCAAATAATCTGGATGTTATATACCAAAACAATGAACTTTTTAGTTAGTAAATGGTGACAAGCAGCAGGAGCAGAAAACTAGACAGTGACAACTAAAGTCAAGTTTGTAAAGTACTATCATTTCCCAGATCCACAAATAAGAGGAAAGTCAGGGGTACCCTCTGGATATCAGGGCTGTCTTTAATATTGATTGGACCCTGGGCAAACATTTTCTTGGGACCCCCTGAATCCACTCATCAAATATTTGTAGGCAGCGCAGACTCAAGGGGCAGCTGCTTTGGGCCCCACAATAATGACTGCCCCTTTTGCCCTGTGTTAAAAATGGCCCTGCTTGATATAATGATTAAGGGTACAGCTAACAAACAGCTGGCAGAATGACAACTACATTGCTAGATTCAGCCATCAGTGTTTCAAAAAGTGCTTAATTACATATCTACCTTTTGTCTGGAGCATGTGCTATGTTTTTGTAAATTTAGTTTTTCCTAAGACCATATTTGGGTCTTAGGGTTAATTTCAGTAAATTATGGTCTTGGCATCAGTTTAGCTGGACTGTACTATGTTCTGCCTGGTCATAGGTGTATGTATCATCTTTGACAGGCATTGGAACGCAGTCTGGTTGGACGCATTGGGTACCAATCTCTCTCTCTCTGAGCCAATCAGCGGGCGCGTTGTCTGGCTGTGTATACCAGGAGAGGGTACTTAAGATGCTGAGATCACGTGGTTCTGGGTTCCGGTCTAGAAGTATGTTCTGACTCCGTGGTCCTGGTCCTCCTGACCAGAGGCCCCCATGGCCTGGGGTGTGGATCCATCCATTTCCGAGTCTCGGGGCTGGCTAGGCTGAGGCACGGTAACTGGAAGGAGGGTTCCAAGGTGGTCCGGTGCTGTATCGGGTTTGGAGAGGCCCAGCAACTGAAAAGGCAACCAGGGGAGGACTCTACAGAAGAGAGCCAAGCACGAGGCTGGCTGCTCAGTAAGAGCCTGGAAGCTAAGCTGAAAGGACACCAAGTGAATCCGCACTCTTATGGTATCGCCGGACCGGCTGCAAGATACTAGAACGGTAAGAAAGTTCCTAATTTCATCCTTCAGTTATAACTAAGTTCTGTGAGAGACTTTCTTGTTCTATTCTAAAGTTCTACAACCAAGTCTGGGGCGGAGACTTTGCTAATTTTAAATCACCTGTCGGCTGTTAAATTCACTAAGGGGATTTATCCGATAGTTGAAATATCCAGTTGCGAATGGCTATTCCCTGCATCACTTAGAGAGAGACATTTCAAGTGTCAGCAGTTCCAAGAGTACCTGAGCTTTACTACCCATACCCTCTATTCTGTTCAACGGTATTTTGCAAATAAAAATTCCCAAAGGGATTCAAGTGTTGGTTTCTGCCGTTTATTGGGTCATCAACCTCGAGCAACGAGGTGGAGATGGTAACGGTAATCCCAGCAAAACCAGCCGCTCCTTCGTGGGTCAGTGCTACATGTGACTGTGGGTTGTATTGTTCTAAGTCTACAATATTAAATTCTACACTAATGTACATTCTTATAAGGATATACATTTATTGCAATGCACTTTGTTAAAGTATTTCAGCCTGCCAGAGATGTTGACAGGCTCCAGGCAGCCAGGTTTGTTGCTGCATTTGTGCCTCCTGGGGGCATTAAGACACCAAGATTGGACACACAGGGGGTAGCCCAGGAGTGTCAAACTAATTTTTAATTGCGGACCACATTCTCATTATGGTTGCCCTCAGAGGGCTGGTTGTACCTGTAAGACTATATGGATTTATCTAGAGCTTTTTTTTTTTCTCAGAGAATAGGTGCTCAAACTCAACCACTCCCCCGCCAAACCACATGAAAAAGGTGTGGACATTGCACTAACAGTCCCCTTAAAGGGGCAATAAATACAAGCAGTGCATTATGTGTGGCATTTGGGGATATGCTATGTACAGACTGAAGTTTCACAGAGTGCAGAGTTCAGGGGAGCACCCATAATGAGCGAAGGGCTCAGGGGTGTGCTCTGTACAGAGTGCAATTTTAGTGGTGCCCTATGCACAAAATTCAGTGGTGCGCTACGTACACAGTGCAGAATTTAGGAGGGCGCTATGTACAGAGTGTAGGGTTTGCAATGCACAGTGTGCAGGGTTCTATCTCTTTCACAGGCTGTTCACATCTCACTTCCACCCCTCCTCAGCTCTGACCTCTGCCCTACTCTCCCCCATCCCTCATGTCTGCACACATCTCCCTCTGCAGCACTAATCTCCCCCCTTCCCAAAGCTTTCTTGCATCTAGCCTACCTTGCCCGGCTCTAATACCTTAGAGGAGTGTAGGTGGCTCTACCTCTCTCACTTGCAGGGAGATCATTGGTCAGTGCCCTCCATGTGATGCTCCATCCCACAATGCGCCTGCATCTGCGTCTTGCTTGTCCCTGCCATGAGTGCAAAGCAGGTAGAAATCTGTGAGAGGCACTGAGAAGAAACCCTCCTTGTATACACAGAAGGCTTCTGTGAGTTTGGAGCGGGCCGAGAGGTGGCGGAATGGAGCCACATTCTGGCTGAAAGAAAGCCTTTGGGTGGGAGGGCCACGTGAAATGGCCTGGTGGGGCCTTTTGTTTGACACACGTGGGCTAGACTATTAAGGCAGCTTACATCTGCCTAAGGCTTCATCCATTTCTTTTTTTAGAAACGTACAGTTATCCAAAAAGGGAAGCTAAAAAATAGATTTTTCTGTGTTGCAAAACCAGTCATGCAAAAATATGCAGCCTGTTGCTTCTGATCCTCTTTTAGATCATGTCCACATTGGCCCATACAGTGTAAAAAAAACATTTAGCACCTGGAAGACTTGTGTGGGGCTTATAGCATTGACGGCAGCTTGTCAAAATCAATAATGGGCTGAAAGAAGTGGTGGTTGTACACAACTGTCCACATATCCTATTGGTACTCACCTACAGTGCCGCCATTTCTGTACTGCCCAAATGTATGTACAGCCACCATGTATTGCAGCTTTGACAGGCTGCTGGCAGCAGGCTATATGTACCAAATGTAACTCTTGGCCACTAAAATACACCCAGTTTTTATATTCTATGGGCCAAAGTTCCCATGTGCATGAGACCATAAATGTCCATAAATGCTGGCTATTATGCCGCGTACACACGAACGGACTTTTCGGCAGAAAGGGTCAGACGGAATAATTTCATCAGATATTCCGATTGTGTGTGGGCTTCATCTGACTTTTTTCTTCAAAAATTCTGACGGACCTAGAAATAGAACATGTTTTAAATCTTTCCGACGGAATCAATTCCTATCGGGAAAACCGTTTGTCTGTATGCTTGTCCGACGGTCCAAATACGGCACAAGGGCAGCTATTGGCTACTGGCTATTGAACTTCCTTTTGTAGTCCCATCATATGTCATCGCGTTTGAAATGAACGGACTTTGGTGTGATCGTGTATAGGCAAGTCCGTTTATTCTGAGTTTATTCTGACGGAAAGTCCGGTCGTGTGTACACGGCATTATAGCTTCAATGCTAAAGCCCCATACACACTATTCGATTTTCTGCAGATTTTAGTCTTCAGATCTACCAAAATCATGTAGTGCAAGGGCCTTCCTGATTGCATACAAATTGAAACTCTTAAGGTTTGATCTCATATTATATGGTTTTGGTAAATCTGAAGACAAAAATCTGCAGAAAATCGAATAGTGTGCATGGGGTCTTAGATGCCTGGCAGACAGGTGGTTAGTATGGGGTTTTTATAGCCTGGCAGACAGGTGGTTGGTAGTGGAAACTCGCCTACTCCAGGTTACCTTTTAATGATGCAGTTGAGTGTACCATATAGATACCTTCCTACTGTCCAGAAAAGGTCCTAGACCCCATAGACACTATACAACTTTTATTGTCTGATTTCCTTTAGATTTACCAAAACCATGTAGTACAAGGGCCTGATTGCATACAAGTTGAAACTCTAAAGCAGCCTTTCTCAACCTTTTCAACATGGAGGAACCCTTGAAATAGTTCTCTGGTCTCGGGGAACCCCTGCTAAAAATTAGAGATCTACAACTCATGATACATTAGTGTGATGGTCATTGGGAAGATTAGTCCTTACACTTGTGGTCATTGGGAAGAATTACCTCCTTACAGATAGCTAAAAAGATCAATGGTGTCGGTGGGAACTTATCTGAGAGGCAGAAATTGCCCAATTCTGAAGGAACCCCTGGCAACCTCTAGAAGAACCCTGGTTGAGAATCACTGCTCTAAAGCCATGTACACACGGTCAGATTATTGGACAAATTTTCATCAGTATATTGTTTGATGCTAGTCTCAAATCGAAAGTGAAGAGTGTACTCGCCATCAGAAAAATTTTTGATGAAAGAATTCAACATCAGAAGTGATGTAAGGTGTTGAATTGTTTTGTATGTGTTCTTTCATTTCTGAGCATGCCTAGTCTTGCTCTTCAGATGTTTTTATTTTTTTTTTTGGTCAGAAAACCGTACTAATGAAAAGAAAATTGGACGTCCAGTTTTTGTCTGCCAAAAATTCGAATCGGCTGTCAAAAGCAGCATATTAATGATCAGAAAATCGGCAGATTGCTCATCGGACGAAATTTAACTTCAGATTTTCTGATCGTGTGTACGGGCCTTTAAACTACTTTAACACAAGGCGCTTTACAGGCACTACAGTCATAAAAATAGCACCTGCATAGCGCATGCAAAGAGCTGTTCCTGTCTCTCCAGTGTGAAAGCCCGAGGGCTTTTACACTAAAGCGGTGCGCTTGCAGGACGGTAAAAAAAAGTCCTGCAAGCTGCATCTTTGCACACCACTCCTAAAGCCCCCCTGCCCATTGAAAATAATGGGGCAGCACCGACAAACTGCCGCTGTAGCAGTGCTTTACTGGTGCTTTTAACCCTTTTTTGGCCGCTGGTGGGGATTAAAACTGCCCCACTAGTGGCTGAATTGCGCTGCTAAAACGACAGTAAAGCGGCGCTAAAAATAGCGCCGCTTTACCGCCAATACCCACCTGCCCCAGTCTGAAAGTAGCCTTAAGGTTTGACCTCATATTATAAGGTTTTGGTAAATCTGAAGGAAAAAAATCTACAGAAAATTGTATGGTGTGTATCCAGCTTTAGACTGGGATGCTATTAAAGTTCAGGTGCATGTAAAGGCAGGTGTCCCAATACTTTCGGTAATATAGTTTTGTGTTGACAGATCTGGTGGGTTTAGGCAAATCGGGGGTGATCTTTAACTTCTATCGGAGCTCACAGGATGAGAAATAGTTTTACTGAAATACAACATGCGTCTATCATCTATCTGACGAGCATAGTTCCTTCATTATTTGGAGCTGTAACAAGCTGTCAGGACTCTGCCATGAGTATTAAGCAAAAACTCTCAAGAAACCATTTTTTATGATATAATGCGTTCGCTATAGATTTTAGTTAACAAACTGTAGCATAAAAAAAAAAATCTAAGTTGGCTATCCATATCTCACAATTATATTAATTGATAAGTGGGCATTATGTCTAGGGCTACTATAATGGTACAGATTGATGATAAAAAATTACACAAATACAGGAAAGTCATGCAATAACGGTCACGGTGAAATATCTGTATTCCTCCTTTCCAGAGAAACTGAAACAGCTAATTAGAATTGCTCTAATTGTAGGTGCTCCATCAAGTAAACAGCGGATGTAATGGGCTATAAACCGTCCTGTGTATGGCCCCCTTGTGCTCTGAACCTCCCAGGCCCGGGTTATAAATTGGAGGCTTTGTGACATCTAATCATTGAGAAGCTTATTGAGCATGAAGTGTTTTCTAGCTCAGCTAAAGTATCCGATCAGTTTGCAGATACAGTGATATAGATTTGGCGGTGTCAGCCCTGACCCTTGTGTGCCTTATTGGGAACACCACCAATCATGACTGCTTCCTGTACGGCTGTGGGTGAGAGAGGATGTACAGGAAGTGATAGGATCTCCAGCTTCCTTAATGAAGCATTTCCTGTTTGTATTGGGGTCCCTACTGTGGCCATCTGTCACCATGAAAAATGTTGACGTTCCAATAGTCCCCCATATAAGAGGAAATAAACAGAGACCTGGTGCTGCTTTTACACGTGCAGACCTGGCCTATTGGATACGGACTGCAAGGCAAAGTACACAACTCCCAGCTTAAACCTTTTGTAAAGGACATTTCCCTTTTAACCCGGATGCAGGCAATTCTCTTTCCTCCAAGACTGGCCACTTTTATGACAGATCACCATATTTAAATAAATGCATCATCCTAACATACAATATCTGTCATTTTTTGTTTGCTCTGTTTGATAGATGTATTAACAAGAAGTCTTAGACATTTTTATGTTTTTATTGGTTCATATGCAAGCAATCTCCTTATTGTAAATCATTTTATCAATTTGAATACTGTGGTTGATTTACTAAAGGCAAACCACTTTGCAAGGACATAGTCCCTTAGCTTATGCTGCGTACACACGGAAAATACAACCGTGTGTATGCTCCATCGGAATTTTGCTGGCTGAATTTCCACCAGCAAAAGTTTGAGAGCAGGTTCTCAATTTTTCTGACGGAAAAAGTTTTTATCGGAAATTCCGATCGTGTGTATGCAATTCCGACTCACCCATGCTCAGATTCAGCTAAGATACGGAAGCTATTGGCTCCTGGCTATTGAACTTCCTTTCTCTAGTCCCGTCTTTGTACGTCACCGCGTTCTTGACGGTCGGAATTTGGTGTGACCATGTGTATTCAAGACAGCTTGAGCGAAATCCCGTCAGAATTCCGTCGGGAAAAACATCAGCTTTTTCCGACCAAAATTCCGATCGTGTACGGGGCAATAAAGTGTAACCTAGGATCTCTCTCCTACATGTAAAAAGTATAATTGTTTTCTAGAACATTACTCAGAAACCTCAAACACATATATATATATATTTTATATATTTTAGCAGAGAATAAAAGGGCAACTTTTTGGGAAAAGGGACACTTAAAAAAAACGAAATGGTAAAGTTAGCCCAATTTTTTTGTATAACGTGAAAGTTGATGATATAATTGCACACAGTCTTGGAATGACGACAATCTGGCGGGAGGCGGGGTTGTCCCCTCCCGCTTTAGCCGCATTGTTGTTATCCCCCGAAAGCCGAGGCCGCATATATGCGTACGCCCAGCGCGAAGGGGTTAAATATATATATTTTTTAGCACAGACCCTAGGGAATACAATTGAAGGCCGTTGCAATATTGTATGACAGCAATTTTTCAAACGCATTTTTTTGGGGGAAAAAAACACTTTGAATTAAAAAAATAAGAAGTATTTACCCCAATTTTTTGTATAATGTGAATTACGATGTTACACCGCATAAATGAATACCTAATATGTCACACTTTAGGACCCTTTCACACTTGTGCGACTTGTCCTTCGACTTGGGACTGCAAAGTTGACCCCCTTACATTGGTGGTCAGTATCTGTGTCCACCCTCATATTGGCGGTCAGTGTCTGTGGCCCCCTTACATTGCCGGTCAGCGTCTCTGGCCCCCTTAATTTGGTGGTTAGCATCTGTGGACCCCTTAATTTGGTGGTTAGCATCTGTGGCTCCCTTAATTTGTTGGTCAGTGTCTTTGGCCCACTTACATTGGTGGTCAGCGTCTGTGGCCCTCTTAATTTGGTGGTTAGCGTCTGTGGCCCCCTTAATTTGGTGGTCAGCATCTGTGGCCCCCTTAATTTGGTGGTCAGCATCTGTGGCCCCCTTAATTTGGTGGTCAGCATCTGTGGCCCCCTTAATTTGGTGGTCAGCATCTGTGGCCCCCTTAATTTGGTGGTCAGCATCTGTGGCCCCCTTATATTGGCGGTCAGCGTCTGTGGCCCCCTTACATTGTAGGTCAGGGTCTGTGGCCCCTTTACATTGGCGGTCAGGGTCTGTGGCCCTCTTACATTGGCGGTCAGGGTCTGTGGCCCTCTTACATTGGCGGTCAGGGTCTGTGGCCCCCTTACATTGGCGGTCAGGGTCTGTGGCCCCCTTACATTGGCGGTCAGGGTCTGCGGCCCCCTTACATTGGCGGTCAGGATCTGCGGCCCCCTTAATTTGGTGGTCAGTATCTGTGCCCCCTCCCCCGTAAATTGGTGGTAATCGTCCCCCGTCCCCCCTTTACATTGGTGGTCAGTGTTTCCCCTGCTGCTCAGTGGTGGTCCATTTTTCCTCCCTTGCTGCCCAGTGTAGCCTCCCCTCCCATTCGTTGGTGGTAAGTGGGAGCAGTATTGCTCACATAATCAGCGGAAGAAGCACTGGCACAGGATGAAGATGAAGATTGTTGGCAGAGAACCAGTGGTAGAGGAGGAAAGAGAGGGCTCTCAAATAAGAATACAAGCTGTGATGAGCAATTGCTGCAATCACAGGGCACAGAGCCACTCTGATTGGCTTTCTGCCCTTTGCCTGTCATCTGCACTGTCATAAGCATTGTGTACATGCTGTACGTTTTACGATGGTGAAAAGAAAAATGCAGACAATCACAATATCAGGACCCGGGGAGCCCAGCAGGACGGGCAGGATAATGTGCCCTGGGTGCATGGCCTAGTTAGGTCCCTGTGTTATTCTATTGTAAGCTGTAATATTTTCACATTTTTCTTACAATGTGAGACTTTGAGAAATCAAAGTAGATTTCGGTAGGACTAACCTGCTCTCGGCACTAATGGAATCAAAACAAATTGGGTTCAGCGTCCTCTTTCAAGGATCGTTTTTTATTTCTTAGAATGACAAAACTGGGTCGACTCCTGCCTTCTGTCAGTTGTATCAGAGTATCTACGCGATGCAGAGGCACTGAAATGCAGCTTCCACACATATACAAATGTATGCAACTAAAATTGCAGATGTTTTGAATTTAAACCAGATTAGATTGAATATACTATATTGAACAAATGTGTGTAACTCAGACCTGTTATTTGAAATGAGAAATGCACAGAACAAACATTTGAACAAGAACATCTTCTTACTAATCATTACTATATCATTTTCACTTCTTTAATCACCTTAAGGGGTTGTAAAGGTTTGTTTTTTATTTTCTAAATAGGTTCCTATAAGCTAGTGCATTGTTGGTTCACTTACCTTTTCCTTCGATTTCCCTTATAAATGTTTTTTTTCTTTGTTTTCTTTGTCTGAATTTCTCACTTCCTGTTCCTCCTCAGTAAGCTGTTCAGTAAGCTGTTCTGGCTGACTAACCACCAGTAGTGATGGACGAACGTTTCGCCCGGCGGTCGTTTCGCGGCGAATTTCCGACATTCGCGGTCCGCACGTTCGAACGCCTTTTTCCGTCGTTCGCCGCGGCGGACTTACGTGTTTAATGTATACAAGAACTTTAACCTTTGGTGACACGTTTATCATGTGATACAGGACAGCCACTTGAGACATGACAGCACATGGACACTTGTACATTCCCCCTAACCTATAAATACACCCGATCCGGTGGCCATTTTACATTCTTTCTTCTGTTACGATAGGGACAGGTTCCTGTGTGGAGTAGGGAGAGATAAACCACTAGCTATTTGGTACACAAAAGTTCTTTTCAGGACTGGTATAGGTGTTAGGTGTTGATAGGTTTGCTGTGCTGCTGATTCTTGCAGCAGCCTGAGTGTTTTTTGTTAGTTTAGAGAAAGGGAAAGGACGGTGTATGCTACAGGGACAGCCAGATTAGTCTTTCATCATCATCATCATCATCATCATCATTAGCTGTTACTATCAAGGTCCACAAAAGAGCTGTTCCAGTAACCACTAATCGTTCTCTTTTTTTGCCAATTTGTATAGGGACAGGAAGGAAGCAGTGTTGTCAGGCAGTGAGGGTAATTTTAAAGACTTGCTGTTATTATTAGTTCCACAAAGGTTCTTTTCAGGACTGGTATCAGTGGTACAGTAATAGGCTTGTACATGTATAATATTCTTTCTTCCAAATATAGAAAGGATATTATACTTGACTGCTGCCCTTCTGCTGCAGTCTGCTAAACATTCACAACTCACTTGTTCCACAAAAGTTCTTATAAGGACTGGTAACTTGGTATAGGGTGCTACGGTACATAGGCTTGAGTGCGGTACAGTCTGCTGTTCTGTAAGGACCGCTATCGGTCCACAATAGATAGGGTTGACGTGCACCACTGCTGACCGCTGCCCTATACTGCAGCAGTCCTTCAGCGGTATAGGGACTGACGTACAGTCTGCTAATCACTAACACACAACCTGCTTGTTCCACAAAAGTTCTTATAAGGACTGGTAACTTGGTATAGGGTGCTACGGTACATAGGCTTGAGTGCGGTACAGTCTGCTGTTCTGTAAGGACCGCTATCGGTCCACAATAGATAGGGTTGACGTGCACCACTGCTGACCGCTGCCCTATACTGCAGCAGTCCTTCAGCGGTATAGGGACTGACGTACAGTCTGCTAAACACTAATACACAACCTGCTTGGTCCACAAAAGTTCTTATAAGGACTGGTAACTTGGTATAGGGTGCTACGGTACATAGGCTTGAGTGCGGTACAGTCTGCTGTTCTGTAAGGACCGCTATCGGTCCACAATAGATAGGGTTGACGTGCACCACTGCTGACCGCTGCCCTATACTGCAGCAGTCCTTCAGCGGTATAGGGACTGACGTACAGTCTGCTAATCACTAACACACAACCTGCTTGTTCCACAAAAGTTCTTATAAGGACTGGTAACTTGGTATAGGGTGCTACGGTACATAGGCTTGAGTGCGGTACAGTCTGCTGTTCTGTAAGGACCGCTATCGGTCCACAATAGATAGGGTTGACGTGCACCACTGCTGACCGCTGCCCTATACTGCAGCAGTCCTTCAGCGGTATAGGGACTGACGTACAGTCTGCTAAACACTAATACACAACCTGCTTGGTCCACAAAAGTTCTTATAAGGACTGGTAACTTGGTATAGGGTGCTACGGTACATAGGCTTGAGTGCGGTACAGTCTGCTGTTCTGTAAGGACCGCTATCGGTCCACAATAGATAGGGTTGACGTGCACCACTGCTGACCGCTCACCTATACTGCAGCAGTCCTTCAGCGGTATAGGGACTGACGTACAGTCTGCTAATCACTAACACACAACCTGCTTGTTCCACAAAAGTTCTTATAAGGACTGGTAACTTGGTATAGGGTGCTACGGTACATAGGCTTGAGTGCGGTACAGTCTGCTGTTCTGTAAGGACCGCTATCGGTCCACAATAGATAGGGTTGACGTGCACCACTGCTGACCGCTGCCCTATACTGCAGCAGTCCTTCAGCGGTATAGGGACTGACGTACAGTCTGCTAATCACTAACACACAACCTGCTTGTTCCACAAAAGAACACACAACCTGCTTGTTCCACAAAAGTTCTTATAAGGACTGGTAACTTGGTATAGGGTGCTACGGTACATAGGCTTGAGTGCGGTACAGTCTGCTGTTCTGTAAGGACCGCTATCGGTCCACAATAGATAGGGTTGACGTGCACCACTGCTGACCGCTGCCCTATACTGCAGCAGTCCTTCAGCGGTATAGGGACTGACGTACAGTCTGCTAAACACTAATACACAACCTGCTTGGTCCACAAAAGTTCTTATAAGGACTGGTAACTTGGTATAGGGTGCTACGGTACATAGGCTTGAGTGCGGTACAGTCTGCTGTTCTGTAAGGACCGCTATCGGTCCACAATAGATAGGGTTGACGTGCACCACTGCTGACCGCTCACCTATACTGCAGCAGTCCTTCAGCGGTATAGGGACTGACGTACAGTCTGCTAATCACTAACACACAACCTGCTTGTTCCACAAAAGTTCTTATAAGGACTGGTAACTTGGTATAGGGTGCTACGGTACATAGGCTTGAGTGCGGTACAGTCTGCTGTTCTGTAAGGACCGCTATCGGTCCACAATAGATAGGGTTGACGTGCACCACTGCTGACCGCTGCCCTATACTGCAGCAGTCCTTCAGCGGTATAGGGACTAAGAGTTTTGTCACAGGGTCATTTAAAAAATGACAGGCAGAGGAAGAGGCAGGCCCTTCCGCAGGGGTGGTAGGGGTAGGGCAGGAGCAACAGGCTTGAGCCAAAGTGGGAAGTTGCAGAAGGTGCGTTCAATTACTTTAAAGGATGCACCAGACTTGGTTGAGTGGCTCGCTCAGCCTTACTCTTCTGCACCCTCCTCATCCTCTCGATCTGCACCCTCTTCTTCACTCTCTGCTATGTGCACCCCCAAAGACACTACCACCAACAACACGACCACCACCACCACCACCACATACCTTCCGCTTGAGTCACTGGAATTATTTTCCGATCCATATCAAGAGGACATTTCTGATGCGCAGCCACTCTTGGTATTGGATCAGGAAGAGGAGGTAGCAACAAGCGCTACTCAGCAGTCTGACGCCAGTACCCAGATCAGCCCAAGGAGGAGGTTGGTCCCCGGTGTTGCTGCCTACTCCGAGATCTCTACTTATAGCGGTGGGGAAGGTGACGTTGATGATGACGTGTCTAGTGATGTCACGTGGGTGCCCACAAGAGAGGAAGAGGAGGGGAGTTCAGAGGGAGATATGGACCAGCAGATAGGGAGGAGAAGCAGCAATGACTTACATTGCACAGCAGGGACAAAGCAGACTGCAAATGTATCAGGAGCGAGTCATCGACCATGTACGGTCACATCTGGCGCTCCCAGGACACCGGCACATGGCTCCGCAGTGTGGGCTTTTTTTAACGTGTCCGCTGCTGACAATAGCGTTGCCATCTGCAATCTTTGCAGTCAACGCGTTAGTCGCGGTAAGCCCAATACTCACCTAGGGACGACCGCCTTAAGAAGGCACATGAGCAGCCATCACCGAGCCCAGTGGGAGCAACGGAACACACAAAGCCACACTGCAGGCTCTCACCGTCCAGCCTCGTCTTCTACTTCTCCTTCTCCTCTCTCCTCACAATTGTCCTCCACTCCACCTTCCATCACGCCAAGCTCACATTTTTCTGCAAAAAGGCAGGCTTCCGTGGGCCTAATGTTTGAGCGTAAAAAAATGATGACGCCGGATAACCCTCTTGCCCAACGGTTGGCGGCTGGCTTGTCAGAACTCATAGCCCGCCAACTACTGCCATATAAACTGGTGGACTCGGAGGCCTTTCGCAAATTTGTGGCCATTGGAACACCACAATGGAAGGTCCCAGGAAGGAAGTATTTCTCAGAGAAGGGCATCCCAGAGCTATATGGCCATGTTCAGCGGCAAGTGAATGTATCTCTGGCACACAGTGTCGGTGCCAAGATACATCTGACCACAGACACGTGGTCTAGCAAACACGGGCAGGGAAGGTATATCAGTTTTACTGCCCACTGGGTGAACCTTCTGACGGCCGTCAAGCATGTAACCCGTGGCACCCGTGTAGATTTGGTTTTACCGCCACGGATTGCATGCAGGCCTGACTCTTCTTCTCCTCCTCCTACTCCATCCTCCTCCCTCTCCTCCTCAGCTGCCTCCTCCTTTTCCGCTGCTAGCGTCTCTTCCACTGCACCGCCCAAGCTCCCCAGAACCTATTCCACATGCCAGGTGAGACGTTGCCATGCCGTGCTGCGTCTGTTGTGCCTGGAAGCAAAGAGCCACACTGGCCCGGCACTCCTTTCAGCTTTGCGTTCACAGGCAGATGAGTGGCTAACACCGCTCAATTTGACAGTTGGTAAAGTGGTGTGTGACAACGGTGCCAATCTGCTTAGCGCATTGAAACAGGGCAAAATCACGCACGTGCCGTGCATGGCACACGTCTTAAACTTGGTCGTGCAGCGATTCCTTGTCAAATACCCTGGGGTCCAGGACATCTTGCGGCAGGCAAGGAAAATCTCGGCCCATTTCAGAAGATCTTACACGGCCATGGCTCGCCTTGCTGACATTCAGCGGCGACACCATCTGCCGGTCAGACGTCTTATTTGCGATTGCCCGACGCGATGGAACTCAACCTTCTATATGCTTGATAGGCTGCTCCAGCAGAAACGTGCAGTTAACGTCTACCTGTATGAACTCTGCGAAAGAAACGGTTCTGGGGAGCTGGGTTTTTTTTCACCGCGCCAGTGGCTGCTCATGCGCGACACATGCAGACTTCTGCGGCCATTTGAGGAGATCACCAAACTGGTCAGTCGCAGCCATGGCGCCATCAGTGACATGGTACCTTATGCCTTCTTTCTGGAGCGTGCATTGCGTCGTGTCATTGATCAGGCTGTGGAGGAGCAGGAGCGGGAAGATGAGGAAGTCGCAATGCTGGATGAATTCCCAGGGGGGGCTACTCTATCTGAGACAAGTCAACAACAGGAGTCTGATGAGGAGTCAGAGGAGGATGGTGCCGGGGCGGATGAGCAGGAGCAAGAAGAGCATGCTTTAAACCTTTCTGGGATCCCTGTTGTGCGAGGATGGGGAGAGGAGAATGAAGAGGACGACATTATCCTGGATGATGAGCAGGAGCCAGGCCACCACACCGCTTCCACTTTAGTGCAAATGGGGGCCTTCATGCTCCAGTGTTTTAATAGGGACCCCCGTATAAAAAGCATGAGGGTCAAGGACCAGTACTGGGTGGCAACGTACTTAGACCCCCGGTACAAACACAAAATGGCGGAAATGTTACCGCCGTCGCAGAGGGCTGTCAGAATGCAGCACTTCCAGGCCTTGCTTCGAGAAATGCTGCATTCTGCTTTTGCGTGCGCTGGCAGAGGAGCAATTCCCACTCCCAGAGAAGGATTTGCGGGTACCAATCCAACAGCGCCTGCAAGAAGAGGCCGGTTTGAAGATGTGTTGGTGACTTCGGATATGAGGTCATTCTTTCAGCCGACCCATCGACAGGTGTCATCCGGATCCAGCATCAGGGAACGCCTAGACCGTCAGGTGTCCGACTACATTGGGTTAACGGCCGATGTGGACGCTCTGAGGAGTGATGAACCCCTAGACTACTGGGTGGGCAGGCTTGACCTCTGGCCAGAGCTTGCCCAATTTGCAATCGAACTGTTGGCTTGCCCCTCATCCAGTGTCCTGTCCGAAAGGACGTTCAGCGCAGCAGGGGGGATTGTGACCGATAAGCGTACTCGCCTAGCTCACCACAGTGTTAACTACCTCACATTTCTAAAAATGAATGAGGCATGGATCTCGGAGGAATTCAACACATGTGACCAGTAGACCATGTATATGTCTATAAACTATTTTTTTAATCAAGCACACAGACCTTCTTAATTCATTTGGCTCACTTCCTTGACCCAAAAAAGCACACCGTACTATATGCCCCTACCCTCCTCTTTGAAGAGGTTGAGCGGTGTCATATTTCTACTGGGGCTGCTTATGATATCCCTGTGCTGTGCTGACTTCCTCCTGGGGGTTCTTATTATGAAGGGATCACACTATCCCTGTGCTGTGCTGACTTCCTCCTGGGGGTTCTTATTATGAGGGGATCACACCATCCCTGTGCTGTGCTGACTTCCTCCTGGGGCTGCTTACGGTGCTGCTGTCAGTGCTGTATGTCACGGTGCTGCTGTCAGCGCTGTATGTCACGGTGCTGCTGTCAGCGCTGTATGTCACGGTGCTGCTGTCAGCGCTGTATGTCACGGTGCTGCTGTCAGCGCTGTATGTCACGGTGCTGCTGTCAGCGCTGTATGTCACGGTGCTGCTGTCAGCGCTGTATGTCACGGTGCTGCTGTCAGCGCTGTATGTCACGGTGCTGCTGTCAGCGCTGTATGTCACGGTGCTGCTGTCAGCGCTGTATGTCACGGTGCTGCTGTCAGCGCTGTATGTCACGGTGCTGCTGTCAGTGCTCTGTATTACGGTGCTGCTGTCAGATGCCTCTATCACGGTGCATGTGTCATTCCGGTATGTCACGCTGCTGGTGATCATCTCCTGCACCCTCTTCTTTGCCTACCCTGGTCCCTGACCTTCCCTCTCCTCCATTGCCTTCATTAGCTCCATAGTCCTGAATTGTTAGAACAATTTCCCAAATAAAATAAAAATGCTTGTAGTTATCGATCCCAAATTCACCTCATACATGTATTATGTCATTGTCCAGATGGTGGGACTACGTTTTACCCCCTAATAATTACCACGTGGCCGCAAATTCGACATGAAGGTTTGCAAAGTTCGCCTCCCATTGAAGTCAATGGGGCCCGCGGCGAACGTTCGGTTTCGCGAACGTTTGGGTCCGTTCGCATTTCGCGTTCGCGAAACGTCCCGTCGGAAGTTCGTCCATCACTAACCACCAGCTCAGATGATGGTGAGAAGTTTACTGAGGAGAAACAGGAAGTGAGATATTTAGACAAAGAAAAAAAACATTTAGAAGGGATATCGAAGGAAAAGGTAAGTGAACCAACAATGCACTAGCTTAGAGGAACCTATGTAGAAAATAAAAAACGAACCTTTACAACCCCTTGTCTGGGGCAATTTTTTTATTTTTTAGATTCATTTTTTGCTAGAAAATTACTTGGAACCCCCAAACATGAAATAGTTTCAGAAAGCAGAGGCCCTGGAAAATGGTGCCTGTTGCAATTTTTTTGTATCACTATCAATATTTGAGCAGCTGTTCAAATCAGCAGCTGAATCAAACCATAATTTTCAGGAAAAATTACACTTAAAGTGGTTGTATACTAGACATGTGCACCATCAATAAATTTGTTTATATTACATATTATTTTATATTATTATATTATATTATATTACATATTTCGTCATTTGTATATGAAATACGAATTTTCGTTAGGTTTGTTAACTTTTCGTAACAATTACGAACGTTCGTTATGATGAATTTAAAAAGCAAGAAATACCTTTCTCAAAATGGCAGTCGTCAACTCATTATGAGGGGCTCCCACCATCCCCGTGCTGTGCTTACATCTTGGGTTTGTACCCTACTATGTTCATTGTGAGGAGCTCCCACCATCCCTGTGCTGTGCTGACTTCCTCCTGGGGCTGTACCCCTGCTGTGCTCATTTCGAGGGGCTCCCACCACCCCTGTGCTGTGCTCATTATAAGGGGCTCCCACCATACTGGTGCTGTGCTCATTTCGAGGGGCTCTCACCATCCCTGTGCTGTGCCCATCATTGTGCTGTGCTGACTTCCTCGGTTTGTACACCTGCTATGCTCATTACGAGGGGCTCCCACCTAACTTCATCATAACGAATAATCGTAATTATTATGACAATAATAAAATGATATTAACGAGCATTCTTCTTTTGTCCGATTCTGAATCTCCCATCGACTACCAGTACCAGTCTCTCACTCCCATATTAAAAAAGTAATTTTCCCAACCCTCACTCAGCAGCAAAAGAAAACCTCTGATTGGTCAACAAAAACACCAGTCAAGTTTCCATTGTAACAGAATTTGGATTTGAAACGGAATGCACATGTCTATAGTATACCCTAATTTGTCATTTTTACCTACAGGTAAGTCTATAATGAAGCTTACCTGTAGGTAAAATTTATATCGCCTAAACCTGTACGATTAAGGAGATATTCCCTTTGCATGCAGCCGCTGATGTAGAGCATGAAGCTGTCGGACCTTACTCAGAAGAAGACTCCCGCGCTGGAGCCGTGAACCCAGAAGAAATGCTGAGGGCAAGACGTCAGCTCCCTCGGCATGGACCGGGCTGTGATACGTGGGCTTTGATCTAAGGTAAGTATTTCATAATGAGCTAGTATGTAGTACATACTAGTTCATTATGCCTTTGCCTTACAGGGTTTTTTTTTTTTTTTTTGATGTGCGGGTATACAACTGCTTTAAGGCTCAGTTCACACTACTGTGACCTAAAAGTCACGCAACTTACGGTGCGACCTTGCTAGGTGGCTTCCTGGGGATTTGCTGGGGACTTGAGGTACTACTTTGATACAACTTGATGCGACTTTCAGGGAATGCCTGGGTAATCTTCCTGTAATGTCAGATCCAAATCACTTAGAGGAGAATCTGACTTGGAGGCAACTTCCATTAAAGCCTATGGGCACAAGTCATTTAAAAGTCGCCTTGAAGTAGTACAGGAACCTTTTCTAAAGTCGGAGCGACTTCAGTAGTGCTAATTAAAGAGGAGGGCCACCTTCAAAAAAAATATTAAAAGTCAGCAGCTACAAATACTGCAGCTGTTGACTTTTAATAAATTGACACTTACCTCTCCAGGGAGCCCGCGATGTCGACAGCAGATGATGAGCAATCGCTCATCTCTCGGTTGCCATCGCCGCCATCCTCTGTCAGGGAATCAGGAAGTGAAGTGTTGAGGCTTCACTGCCCGGTTCCCTACTGCGCATGCGCGAGCGTCTTCACTGGTCCGCATTGTGTTCTGGGAACTGTGGGGGCGGGGGGTGGTCATCTGTGGCTAGCTATTCCCGGAAGTGAGTGCAGATACCTGGATAATACAGGTATCTGCACCCCTCCTCCCCCCCTGAAAGGTGCCAATTGTGGCACCGGAGGGGTGGAGGAATCCGATGAGCGGAAGTTCCACTTTAGGGTAGAAATCCACTTTGAGACAGCTCTTATTGACTAACATAGGATTTCAGATTTCTCATATTGTGTGACTTGGTGGCTCACATGTTGGATCCCAAGTCCAACTGTGAACCGAGCCTAAAGTGCAACTATGTATATAAAATTGTCGGACAAGCAGGATGTTTTGCTTTTCTGCATTAAAGCTACTTACCCGCCTATCCACTCTTGTACAATGAGCCGTTTACAGGGGGCTCACTGTACAAATTTGGCAGTACCGAATCTGAGCAAACTCCTGCACATGTGTGCAGTTGAGGTCATCCCCATCTGGCCAATGACAGCGGCCAGCGATTGAGATCTGGAAGCTGGCTGCTTGAAGATGCCAGTGGCCAGGCAGGGAGCTTGCGACACTGCATCACTGGAGCTAAGACGATTATGTTTCCACTCTATTTTTAATGCACACAAATATAATACAATACCCATTTTTGCTAAAATATAAAAGATGAAGTTGCATCAAGTAAATAGATACCAAACATGTCAAGACTGAAAATTGTGTGTACCCTTCACATTACACAGCCCCCTGCACAATACACAGCCCCCTGCACATTACACAGCCCCCTGCACATCACACAGCCCCCTGCACATCACACAGCCCCCTGCACATCACACAGCCCCCTGCACATCACACAGCCTCCTGCACATCACACAGCCCCCTGCACATCACACAGCCCCCTGCACATCACACAGCCCCCTGCACATCACACAGCCCCCTGCACATCACACAGCCCCCTGCACATCACACAGCCCCCTGCACATCACACAGCCCCCTGCACATCACACAGCCCCCTGCACATTACACAGCCCCCTGCACATTAGACAGCCCCCTGCACATTAGACAGCCCCCTGCACATTAGACAGCCCCCTGCACATTAGACAGCCCCCTGCACATTAGACAGCCCCCTGCACATTAGACAGCCCCCTGCACATTAGACAGCCCCCTGCACATTAGACAGCCCCCTGCACATTAGACAGCCCCCTGCACATTACACAGCCCCCTGCACATTACACAGCCCCCTGCTCATTACACAGCCCCCTGCTCATTACACAGCCCCCTTTGCATTACACAGCCCCCTGCACATCACACAGCCCCCTGGACGTTACACAGACACCTTTACATTGCAAAGCCCCCTGTAGCTAATCCCCCTCCTTACATTAAACAACCTCTGCAACTCTGCCCCTTCCTACCTTACTTGGGCAGTGGGCACGCAGAGCATGAGACACAGCATCGCTGAATAGAGGGCAGGAGTTGCTGGAGTTAATTTTCCATATTAACAAGCTGGTGATTGGTTACTAGGACCACCTACACCAACAATGGGACACTATTCCTTCCACTGACATCAATTATGTGGCACTAGTCCTCACACAGTCACCAAAGATAGGGCATTGTTTACTCGCACTGGATGCCATGACATTTTCTACTCCCACTGGCCCTAGTCCTATCCTCCAAAAATCTAAGGACAGTAAACTGGCTCATTGTTTAAGTTTGGAGAATTCTGCACTAGAGGACTGATTTACCATACTACACCTTTTAGCACAAGGTATGTAGGCAAAAGACACCCCTAACAAGACCCCAGTTACGCAGATTGTAAAGAATGAACATGAGGGAAATGATTGGGTAAACCCACAAGTCCCTTTTTTCCTAAAATTTTTCTACTTGTCAAAGCAATAAATGTAAGAATTCAGAGGATGGTGACATTACATAATATTGTTTCGCCCAGCTGTGCCATTCTGTCGCAGTACAAATACAGCAGCTGGTCGGCATGTGGTTAAGGTAATTTACATGCCCTCTATGATTTACAATAAAAGTTAAAGCAGAGCTCCACCCAAAAGAGGGACCTCCACTTGTTTTCTTCCTCCCCCTCCACTGCCATATTTGGCACCTTTCGGGGGGGGGGGGGGGTACCTCCTGTTGTTTGCCCCGAAGTTCGACCCCCCTCCTCCTCCCACCGCCGCAGGGCCATTCAGAAAGCGCAGCGTGCTTTGTGCAGGCGCAGTAGGGAACCGGCTGTGAAGCCACAAGGCTTTACTACTGGTTTCCCTTACAAGGAATGGCAGCAGCAGCACCGGAGAGCCGAATGAAAAATCATCTGGAGTGCCGACATTGTGGGATCTCTGGACAGGTAAGTATCCTCATACTTAACCTCTTCCCGACCAGCGCACGACGATGTACGTCGACAGAATGGCACGGGCAGGCATATTGGCGTACAGGTACGTCCAATATTCGATGCCGCCCTGCCATCGGGAGCGCGCCGCCGGCGGCGCGGTCCCGCGCTGGTCGGGACCACCGTGAGTCCGGTCGCGGGACCCGCGGACTCGATCGCCGCGGGCATCCCCGCGATCGCCTCACGGAGCGGCCGAATGGAGGAAATGCTGTGTAAACAACATTTTTCCATTCTGCCTAGCAACTAGTGACGCTGATCTCTGCTCCATGTGATTGGAGCAGAGATCAGTGTACACTAAATGAAAGCCCAACCCCCCCACAGTTAGTAACACACCCCTAGGAACACTTAACCCCTACACTGCCACCCACTGGTTAACCCTTTCACTGCCAGTGTCATTTACACAGGAATCACTGCATTTATATAGCAGTGATTACTGTATAAATGACAATGGTCCCAAAAATGTGTCAAAAATGTCCGAAGGGTCCCCCACAATGTCGCAGTCACAATAAAAATCGCAGATCGCCGCCATTACTCGTAAAAAAAATAATAATAAAAAACTATTAATAAAAATGCTATAAAACTATCCCTATTTTGTAAACGCTATAACTTTTGCGCAAACCAATCAATAATCGCTTATTGCGATTTTTTTTTACCAAAAATATGTAGAAGAATACGTATCGGCCTAAACTGAGGGAAAAAAATGTTTTTTTATATATTTTTGGGGGATATTTATTATAACAAAAAGTAAAAAATAATGCGTTTTTTTCAAAATTGTCGCTCTATTTTTGTTAATAGCGCAAAAAATAAAAACCGCAGGGTTGATCAAATACCACCAAAAGAAAGCTCTATTTGTGGGAAAAAAAGGACGTCAATTTTGTTTGGGAGCCACGTCGCACAACCGCGCAATTGTCAGTTAAAGCGACGCAGTGCCGAATCGCAAAAAGTGGTCTGGTCTTTGACCAGCAAATTGGTCCGGTCTGAAAGTGGTTAAAGTCAGCAGCTACAGTATTTTTAGCTTCTGACTTTTTTAATTTTCAGAGGGGGGACTGGAGCTTCTCTTTAAGTTTTAGTTGAAGGAAGTAAACTTTCTCTGCTAACATTTACCTATAGGTAAGCCTATAATAAGACTTGCCTATAGGTAGTGTAGATATCTCCTAAACAGCGCTTTAGGAGATATTTACATCACATGCAACCAGTGACATCACTAGCGCGTGCGCTCTGAAGGAACGGCCACGGGTGCCGTTTATTCTGAGCTCTGTGCCGAGAACGGTGGCATCTTGCACGTGGGAGTAACATCATCGTGGCTCCGGCCAATCACAGAGCCAAAGCCTGCGAACCCAGAAGCAAGACGTGTGAAAATGGAAGCGGCTAGAGCACTGACATTGCGGCGCTGGAACAGCTTCGTCTTAAGGTAAGTTTCACATTATGACTTTACTTTGCATGAAAGAAAAAAGAAAAAAATGACCAGCGGTATACATCCCCTTTAAGTGACCTTTTGGTGCAGAGGGAAGCACACCCTTGTTTTGGTGCATAGGGAAGCACACCCTTGTTTTGGCGCAGAGGGAAGCACACCCTCATTTTGGCGCATAGGGAAGCACACCCTCATTTTGGCGCATAGGGAGGCACACCCTCGTTTTGGCGCATAGGGAAGCACACCCTTGTTTTGGCGCATAGGGAAGCACACCCTTGTTTTGGCGCATAGGGAAGCACACCCTTGTTTTGGCGCATAGGGAAGCACACCCTCGTTTTGGTGCATAGGGAAGCACACCCTCGTTTTGGTGCATAGGGAAGCACACCCTCGTTTTGGCGCATAGGGAAGCACACCCTCGTTTTGGCGCATAGGGAAGCACACCCTCGTTTTGGCGCATAGGGAAGCACACCCTCGTTTTGGCGCATAGGGAAGCACACCCTCGTTTTGGCGCATAGGGAAGCACACCATCGTTTTGGCCCATAAGGAAGCACACCTTTGTTTTGGCGCATAAGGAAGCACACTCTCTCGTTTTGGTGCATAGGGAAGCACACTCTCTCGTTTTGGTGCATAGGGAAGCACACCCTCGTTTTGGTGTATAGGGAAGCACACCCTCGTTTTGGCGCATAGGGAAGCACATCCTTGTCTAGTTCTAGTTCATTTTTGCCACAGTTAAGTGTTATCAATAGCACAGGCATTTGTATATACATGATGAGATATAGCAAAGTGAATTTTTACGACATTCACTAAACTAAGGTAACATTCACAGCCTATTTGCTTTCAGTAAATCAACTCTATGATGTAATTCAGAACAAGCCCTCTAAGGGCATCTGTGACTGACATTCGCCTGCACAAAACACAAACTGAAAGATGATCTTCATATACTTTACACACAGTGATTGGATATATTCCTTATTTCAGCTCATCAGACTGGGAGGAAACAGAGCAGGGAGGGAATCTCCTTCAGCGTCATCATATAACCCAACCTCACCTCTTCCTCTCCAGCTTCCTCATCCATTGCAGCTGGGAGCAAAGGGAAGGAAAAGAGTGCATGTCCTCTGCCTCTACCCTCATTACTCACCCTGTAGCCATCATGGACGCCTACTTCCCTGTCCAAAAGCACACATCTGTTGGCGTACGTTCTTCCCGTCTGATGTTCTGATTCAGCTCACTTTCCCTTACACATGTCAGGACACTTCACTCTCACTGACTTCTAATTCGCAGAGCCGTGCTTCCACCAGCTTCTAATATGAAGGCCTTCAAACACTTGTTCTCACTGACGTCCAATCTACAGAATATGTAATAGAACTTGTATTCCAATGTGCACTGTAACTAGTAGCTTGTTATGTGTGTAATACGGACTCTCACAATTCATACAATATAACAAAAGCCTCCCATAATGAAATTAAACCACCAAATATCACACATTTTTAAGTTTGCACAGTGATGCACTGTCCTCCTATCGCAAGCATGGATTGCACCAATTAAAAAACAGAAAATTATTTTGCAAGGTTATTTTTTTTTTTTTTTTTTATGCATTGTTACGTGTTTTAGCCGCTTGCTGACCGCCCTATACTGCTACAGGGCAGCTGCTCGCACTGCACAGGATAACGTGTTTATGTGTATGTGTGTGTGTGTGTATGTATATATATATATATATATATATATATATATATATATGTATATATATATATATATATATATGTGTATATATGTGTATATATGTGTATATATATATATATATATATATATATATATATATATATATATAGTTTCATAGTTAGTAAGGTTGAATAAAGACACCAGTCCATCCTGAGTGAGTGTCTACAATTGTCCCTATCCTTGTACATTGCACACTCACCCTCAAGGAGCCCACAATCCAAGGTAGCCAATTAACCTACCTGCATGTCTTTGGAGTGTGGGAGGAAACTGGAGTACCCGGAGGAAACCCACACAGGCACAGGGAGAACATGCAAACTCCAGGCAGGTAGTTGGGATTTGAACCAGCGACCCTTCTTACTGCTAGGTGAGAGTGCTATATATATTTATATCTTCTCACATGACAACACGAAATTACACTTTGCTACAATGTAAAGTAGTGAGAGTACACCTTGTATAACAGTGAGTAAACCCCTAAGTGAAAATGTCCAAATTGGGCCCAAAGTGTCAATATTTTGTGTGACCACCATTATTTTCCAGCACTGCCTTAACCCTCTTGGGCATGGAGATCACCAGAGCTTCACAGGTTGCCACTGGAGTCCTCTTCCACTCCTCCATGATGACATCACAGAGCTGATGGATGTTAGAGACCTTGCGCTCCTCCACCTTCCATTTGAGGATGCCCCACAGATGCTCAATAGGGTTTAGGTCTGGAGACATGCTTGGCCAGTCCATCACCTTTACCCCTCAGTTTCTTTAGCAAGGCAGTGGTCTTCTTGGAGGTGTGTTTGGGGTCGTTATCATGTTGGAATACTTTCCTGTGGCCCAGTCTCTGAAGGGAGGGGATCATGCTCTGCTTCAGTATATCACAGTACATGTTGGCATTCATGGCGACTGGCATTAGGCTGTCTCCCAGGGGCCATTCTATACCTGTCCATTTCTGGTATTACCACATGGGAACTATTTTACCTGTCAAGGTACAGGATTTTATATGCAATGGCCACTAAGATAACTTGGCTTTGTTGTTCGAGTACCCTCTATTGTGGTTACCGGTCCTGGATTATCCCATAGGACAGTGTCTTGCCCCGGTTTGGGAACCATTTATGTACTTTTGATTTACTTATATTAGCAGATTTGGTCGTTATCATCTATCTGTATACAGACCATAGGAAGTATTGGTAAATACCCATATTATGTGGATATTGGCGTATGAGGTTCACTCTCCTGCAAGACAGTGAGATCCGTTCTCTCCTCTATTATCCTTTGAAACCTTGATTGTGTCCTGAAGAAGCCTAACGGCGAAACGCGTTGACACTCAAGGGCTCACTATATACTCTGTATCATTATATATGATTTTTAACTATTTGAGAGTTCTATTCATATATTGTATTTTGTTCAATAAACATTGTTATTTCTTTATACTTCCCTATTGTTTCGTATGCCTTAAAATTCCAACCCAAGGATACCTAGCAAGTATCCCTTTCTTTTTAATAAAATATTTACAAAAAATGTGAGGGCTGTCCTCACTTTTGTCAGATACTGTATGTGATCCTGAACTTCCGGTTATCAGGCACGAGTGCATGCCAACGGGGCTCGCTCCCGCTGTTATTATACACAGCACAAGCTGATCGGTGTGTCCAGTAGACCTGATGTCCGCCGGCACCCTGCTGATTATTCTGTACACAGGCAGAACAACAAACTGCCTATGTAAACAAGGCAGATTGCCGTTCTGTCAGTACAGAAGGCATGGATCCTGTGTTCCTGTAAGGCCGGGTTCACACTTGTTGTGGCCGTGGCTCGCAGCAGGGGGTCAGGTGCGTCCCTGAATCAGGTTGGCACTGGAAACAGAGCCAAAGATACGTAGGACCCTTTTCCAGTGCGCTCCATGGCCGGCCCTCGGAGCTGTGTGAACTGGCTCCATTGAGAGGCGGTCACACTCTCCTGTCATGCGAATTGTATGCAGGGAAACTCCCGCATCCAATTTGCATCAGTGTGAACCCAGCCTGAAGCAGGAACACCGATCCATGCCATCCACTAGTAAAAGCACTTCCCACACTACATTGAAACACCAGCTGGGCACACAGTTAACCCTTTGATTGCCCCTGATGTTAACACCTTCCTAACCAGTGTCATTAGTACAGTGACGGTGCATATTTTTTAGCACTAATCACTGTATTCGTGTCACTGATTCCCAAAAAAGTGTCACTTGGTTGTCCAATTTTTCTGCCACAATGTTGCTGATCACCGCCATTACTAGTAAAAAAAAATAAAAAATAAAAATTCCATAAATATATCCCATAGTTTTGTAGATGCTATAACCTTTGCACAAACCAATCAATATACAGTACAGTGGTGTGAAAAAGTGTTTGCCCCCTTCCTCATTTCCTGTTCCTTTGCATGTTTGTCACACTTAAGTGTTTCGGAACATCAAACCAATTTAAACAATAGTCAAGGACAACACAAGTAAACACAAAATGCAATTTGTAAATGAAGGTGTTTATTATTAAAGGTGAAAAAAAATCCAAACCATCATGGCCCTGTGTGAAAAAGTGATTGCCCCCCTTGTTAAAACATACTATAACTGTGGTTGTCCACACCTGAGTTCAATTTCTCTAGCCACACCGAGGCCTGATTATTGCCACACCTGTTCACAATCAATGCATCACTTAAATAGGAGCTGCTTGACACAGTAAGGTCCACCAGAAGATCCTTAAGGCTGGGTTCACACTGCTGCGGGGGGAGATCCGGATGTGATTCGCACCGCAAATCACATCCGATCTCCGTAGCGCTGCGAGTTCAGCCATACAGATAGTATGGCTGAACTCGCAGCGGTCCCGCAGCAAACTCGCACGGGACCCTTTTTTTCGTCCGCAACAGAATCGGATCGCATGGGCGTTCACACCATGCGATCCGATTCTTGTGCGAGTCGGCAGATCTCACTGCGATATGCGATCGGATCTGGGGGTGTCATTAACATATCATTGACACTCCCAGCCGTTCGCATAGGGCAGTGTGAACTGCCGGCGGGAGTCGTGCGATGCGGGAAAACGCCGCGGATTCGCGGCGTTCCCGCATCGCAGCGGTGTGAACCCGGCCTAAAAGCTACACATCATGCCGAGACCCAAAGAAATTCAGGAACAATTGAGAAAGAAAGTAATTGAGATCTATCAGTCTGGAAAGGGTTATAAAGCCATTTCCAAAGCTTTGGGAATCCAGCGAACCACAGTGAGAGCCATTATCCACAAATGGCGAAGACATGGAACAGTGGTGAACCTTCCCAGGAGTGGCCGGCCGCCCAAAATTACCCCAAGAGCGCAGCGACGACTCATCCAAGAGGTCACAAAAGACCCCACAACAACGTCCAAGGAACTGCAGGCCTCACTTGCCTCAGTTAAGGTCAGCGTTCATGCCTCCACCATCAGGAAAAGACTGGGCAAAAATGGCCTGCATGGCAGAGTTCCAAGGAGAAAACCACTGCTGAGCAAAAAGAACATCAAAGCTCGTCTCAATTTCTCCACAACACATCTTGATGATCCCCAAGACTTTTGGGACAACATTCTGTGGACCGATGAGACAAAAGTGGAACTCTTTGGAAGGTGTGTGTCCAAGTATATCTGGCGTAGAAGGAACACTGCATTTCATAAAAAGAACATTATACCAACAGTAAAATATGGTGGTGGTAGTGTGATGGTCTGGGGCTGTTTTGCTGCTTCAGGACCTGGAAGACTTGCCGTGATAAAAGGAACTATGAATTCTGCTGTCTACCAAGAGATCCTGAAGGAGAATGTCCGACCATCTGTTCGTGTACTCAAGCTGAAACGAACTTGGGTTCTGCAGCAGGACAATGATCCTAAACACACCAGCAAGTCCACCACCGAATGGCTGAAGAAAAACAAAATGAAGACTTTGGAGTGGCCTAGCCAAAGTCCTGACCTGAATCCTATTGAGATGTTGTGGTATGACCTTAAAAAGGCCGTTCATGCTCGAAAACCCTCTAATGTAACTGAATTAGGACAATTCTACAAAGATGAGTGGGCCAAAATTCCTCCAGGACGGTGTAAAAGCCTCATTGCACGTTATCGCAAACTCTTGGTTGCAGTTGTTGCTGCTAAGGGTGGCCCAACCAGTTATTAGGTTTAGGGGGCAATCACTTTTTCACACAGGGCCAAGATGGTTTGGATTTTTTTTTCACCTTTAATAATAAACACCTTCATTTACAAATTGCATTTTGTGTTTACTTGTGTTGACTATTGTTTAATTGGTTTGATGTTCCGAAACACTTAAGTGTGACAAACATGCAAAGGAACAGGAAATGAGGAAGGGGGCAAACACTTTTTCACACCACTGTATATGCTTATTGGGATTTTTTAACAAAAATATGTAACAGAATACATATTGGCCTAAATTGATGAAGAAATTAGATTTCTTAAAAAAAAAAAAATTATTGGATGTGTTTTATAGCAGAAAGTAAAAAATATATTTTTCTTTTTGTTCAAAATTTGTCGGTCATTTTTTGTTTATAGCACAAAAAATAAAAAATGCAGAGATGATCAAATAGCACCAAAAGAAAGCTCTATTTGTGGGGGAAAAAAGTACATAAATGTTATTTGGGTACAGTGTAGCATGAATGCGCAATTGTCTGTTAAAATAACGCAGTTCCGTATTGTAAAAAACGGCCTGGTCATGAAGGGGGTAAATCTCCTGGAGGTCAAGTGGTTAGGACAGAGTCAACAGTGGCTAGAATACATTATTAAGATGTTTACAATTTTTTTCTTAATTATGAATTTTGGTACAATGCTTGCCACACACGTTATAAAGAACAATTGATGATCATCGATAAAAAAAATGTAAATTAAAAATATTTTTTAACACAAGGACTGATTCGGTTTAATGTAATTGGATTTTAAACCAGGATCCGGGGGGGGGGGGGGGGCTGCACAACGGGGCAATACTCTATTGTCATTACACTGCACTGGAGCCTGGAGAAGATGGAGAGAGGAGGTGGGTGGAGCCTGCACCGCTGGCTTGGCCTCTAGCGTTCCCTGCATTGGATGCTAGCGCCTGTGCTGCCTGGCGTCTAGCAACCAGTGACGTCAGTCAAGCCGGGGCCGCTTCATGTTGGCTCCACCCACCTCCTCCCTCCATCTTCACTGCAGCGCGGCGTGAACACAGGGTGAAGCAGTGAGTGTGTGTCAATGTCATGTGACAGACATTGTGCAATCCGGGAGCAGAGCACCAAAATATTTTAATAAAAGTGAATACAAAATAATGAATGTACAAAATCCCAAAATACACGTGTGCCATTATTTATAAAAAAAAATGCTGTTCAATCTCAACCACTTCAGCTCCGGAAAGTTTTACCCCCCCCCCCCCCCCCCATGACCAGGCCATTTTTTTTTTTTTTTTTACAGCACTGCGTTACTTTGACTGCCAACTGTGCGGTTCTGTACCCAAGTAAAATTATTTTTTTCCCTACAAATAGAGCTTTTTTTTTGGTGTTATTTGATAACCTCTGTGTTTTTATTTTTTGGGATATAAACAAAAAAGATCAACAATTTTAATAATTTTAATTTAAAAAAGGCTATATTTTTTACTTTCTGCTATAAAAAAATGTCCATCAATTCAGGCCAATTTATATTCCACTACATATTTTTGGTAAAAATAAAAAAATCCCAAGAAGCGTATATAGATTGGTTTGCAGAAAAGTTATCACGTCTACAAAATTGGGGATAGATTTACTTATTTTTTAATGTTTTTACTAGTAATGGCGGTGATCAGCGTTTTTTTTTTTAGCATGACAGCAACATTGCGACGGACAGACCAGATGCCTGACACTTTTTTGGGGGACCAGTGACACTAATACAATGATCAGTGCTAAAAATATGCACTGTCACTGTATTAATGACACTGGGAAGGGGTTAACATCAGGGGTGATCAAAGAGTTAACTGTGTCCCTAGGGGGTTCTCACTAACTGTGTGAGGGATTGATTCACTAGATGAACAGAGTGATCCGTGTTCCTGGTTAGCAGGAACATAAGATCACTATGTTCATCTCTGACAGAACGGCGGTCTGCCTTGTTTACATCAACAGAATGCTGTTCTATCTCTGTGGGGAGCAATCGTGGGTGGCCGGTGGACATCGCTTCCGCTGGACCCGCTCATTGGCTCCCCCTCTGGCCAATCAGCACGTGCCTTCACTGGCTATTGCACGAGATGGCGTACAGATGCACCTTATTTTCTGGCAGTGCCCCTCCCGAGACTAGACTCTGGATCCGCCCCTGCATGCACAAACGCCCTGCTGATCTGTTTTTGTCAGCAGGTTACAGCCAATGATTTGGCTGTATACCTGCTGATCAGCTGTGCCCAATCGCATAACAGAGATCTGTGTGTTTGTAAACAAAAGAGACAGATTCTGGCTGAATTTCTCCCTGCTATCGGTTACCTTTCAGAACTGAAAGCCAGGAGAGACTCCTGCCAGATCTGTAAGTAAAAGCAGCACACATACACCTACATACACTTATTAGGCACACAATTAACCCCTTGATTACCATCCTGATTACTGCTAACACCCAGCCAGTGTCATTAGTACAGTGTACAGTATTTTCACTGTCATTAGCGACATCACCATCAGTCAACTAGTGTCAGTTAGCACCAGATTGTCCGCCACACTATCACAGTCACACTAGAAGTCACTAATCACCGCCATTACTAGTATAACATCTATACGGATCAGTATCTTGATCATGATCAGAACTACACAGTACTTGTGCCACCAATAGTAGATTGTCCCCAAAAACACAGTTAGGTTTTTACTAAAGACATGTAGCAGAATACATGTTGGGCTAAATATATGAAGACATTTAATTTTATTGGATGTGTTATATTAAAAAAATACTTTTTTTTAATTTTTTTTTGATATTTTTTCATTTATATGATAAAAAATTAAAAGAAAAACTGTGGTGATCAAATACCACCAAAAAGAAAGCTGGTCATGGGGGTGGGGGGGTAAAACCTTTCGGAGGTCAAGTGGTTAAATGGTCCTAAAACTAAGCAATTTTATCACTAGATGTACAACCAACATTATACTTAAACTGGGACCACAACCTAATTTGAACTCTAAAATTATAGCTATAAAACATTTAAAGGAGTAGGCTCTTTTCTTATTTATTTTTTTTTATTACTTTGACACTTTCCTTTTTTTTTTTTTTTTTTGCTGAAAGATATGGAAACACTGTCCTCTTGGGTTTCTGTTACAAAATCAATACATTCTAATATACTATAAAGCAGAATTACTCTTCATAACTAGCGTTCTGTGAAGTGTTATTGAAGTTGCAGGATTGTGTCAAATTCCATTGCCCTCAATAACTAGAGGGGGAATGTGCAGGTGAAACTTCATACTATATTTAGCTATATTGCGGCAATGTATTAGTGAATGCTTGAACTGCGTTTGAGAATTAAGTTGGTTGGTATGTAAAAATGGCACATTTTGAAGGTTTATTACACAATGAGTATATTTTTAAGAGCGGTGCATATTACATTCTAACAGGAAAAAACTGCTTTGACTCTCAGCTGCATTCACACCTGAGCATAGCGTCTTTGAATGTTTTTTCAGTTTTTTTGGCACGTTTTTATGCGCGATATTGCAGCGTTTTTTTGCAGCTCTTTTGAGCATTTTTTAACAGCCAATTGAGAAAACTATTATCTGTTGCATCATTTGTTGCTTGGTATTTAAGCTTTTTTAGCTTTTCCATTAGCTTTAATTTGTCCTTTTTCTTTTTAATTATTATTAATTTATTTTATTTTTTTCCTTTAGGGTAAGGGGTTAGAGTTAGTTAGGTTAGGACTAGGGTCTAGGATTATTTATTTATTTTTATCATAGTTTTAATATTTCTACTGCTGCTACTACTACTATATCAAAATTAGTTTACCAATTCCATTGGCAACCCCTTCACATCCACTTCCTTATATAGTAACGTATCCAAACAACCAACACATCTCTAAACAGAGAGGTATTAGGACTTTAAAGGATGTGGGGTTGTCACTGAGGTGAGAACATACACAATCAGAGTAAAAAATGATTTATTGTACAAAGGACTCTTCTTGCCTATTTCACCAGTTGTGTAGTGCGGTGTTGTATTTGTGTTGTGTTGTATTTTTTTTTTTTACTGCAAACTGACTGTTTTTTGTTTTGTGTTTTATTTTATTTTTCATTATATATGTATATGTATATGTACCGTATATATATATACATATATATGTATGTATATATATATATATATATATATAAAATGTGTGTGTGTGTGTGTGTGTATATATATATATATATATATATATATATATATATATATATATATATATATATATATATTATAGTCCTCTGAAGATGTTTGATTCTGTAGGTGTTGTCAAGCAAGGGAATCAAATTGTAACATGAACTGTTCCAAAGTTCCACTAATTCTGAATCATCTAAATTTTGAAATGTGTCCCCAAGAGGCATGGATTGGCTTTTCTCTGAAAACGTCTTTGATCATACTGGGCAGAATCCACTGACCTTTTACATTTACTAACCTAAAGCTTGATGCCTATATCATGTGTGATTATGCCAGCCATGTGACCAAACAAAATGACCGCGGATCAGCTACTTGTACTGACGGCAGCGTGTGCTGGCATACATGCTAAGCACAGTCCACATGTAAATATAAGTGTTCCATCATATTTCAGAGTTAATATTGGATGCCATTTTTATTTATTTTTTGCAACTGTATCTTAGTGTATTTAACCTAAAGCTGGCCACATACGTTGTTTCAATCTCCTCTAGATATACCAACAGCTACATTGTACAAAGACTTACCTGATTGCACTGTTTCAATATTTTATAATTTTCTAGGCCTGAATTCACAACCTTGTTGGTACGATCTAGGGAGATTTTACAAAGAGAGTGCAATCAGATTGTAATATGTATGGTTACATTAACTGCCACCATTAATTTTGAGAGGGAAGTGCATTGTTGACCTCTCCTTCTAAAAGATTCAGATTTCTAATTAGTGACGTAGAACCAAAGTCTTGAGTATTTTAGAACTGAGGATGGAGTACTAGGCTGTCAGGACCTTTGAAGGAGCTCCCCAGTCTGAAAGGGGTGACTTTGGGCCCGGGACTCGGGTGCAGGACAGAGCCCTCCAGGAAATCGTGGAGGCTCTGAACAGGAGGCACAGGAGAGGAGCAAGTACTGCCGGACAAGTCTTCTGGAGGGAACCACTGGTTGCAACCAAGAGGGCTGGAGAGGCATGCCAGAGAGAAATGAGAGGAAACAGTCAGAGCTGGGTGTGGAGCCAGTAGGAAGGATTGCAATGTCATGGGCAGTGAAGTTGGGCAGCTGCAGCCAGGAGAGCTGGCAGTCTTAGTTTGTAGGGTTCAATATTGCGTTGGCCCACCCTTTGCAACTATAACAGTTCAACTCTTCTGGGAAAGCTGTCCACAAGGTTCAGCGGTCTCACAGTTAAGTTCCAAGGTGATAAATGCACAATTTACAATAAGCGGCAATACCTCACAAAAGGAAAACTGGATGATCACCTATACAGGCTCATCGCCACAGACCAGCAAGCCAATATAGTCTCTAATGACCTACACAGCAAACTTATTCACTTATGGCACAGGCGACTGGGGCTCAGAAGTCCAGAAGCTATACAGGACAATATAAAGAGAGTCTTATCAGAAGATTTGACCATAGCGCCTTGCAAAGTGCTCATGAACTGCAAGTGCTGTATTGAAGCAAATGCCACATGTGCTTCCCTTCCACAGGCATCTCAAAGAAAAACGACACACCCACTACAGCTCCTATACAGTGACTTATGCGGTCCAATGAAAACTCCCACGTCAGGCGAGAACAGATATCTACTGCCTTTCATTGATGATTATTCCAGGTACACAACTACTTATCTGATGAAGCACAAGAATGAAACATCAGAGAAACGACAAGAGTGTGTTGCCATGTCTAGCAATAAATTTCAGTGGAAACGAGGAATAATACGCACCGACAATGGAGGAGAATACATAAGCAAAGACTTGGCCTCATACCTGAAGAGACGAGGAATATTACACCAGACAACCACACCACACACTCCTGAACAAAACTGTGTAGCAGAAAGGAAAAATCTCACTCTTATAGAAAAGGCCAGGTGTATGTTGTCGGATGGCAACCTACCTCACAAGTACTGGGGAGAAGCAGTCATGACTGCAACCTACCTACAGAACAGACTACCCTCAAGAGCCATTAAAAGTATAAAAAAGATGCAAAGATAAAATACCCTGGCATTAACAGGGCTTGAAACACATATAACCAAAGATGTTAAAGTGCAAAAGTGCAAAATATACCATACATGAACCAAACATTCATATATAATAAAGCCCCAATGAAAAGTCCATAAAATAAATGCAGTGTTCCGTGATCCGTGAGCCATTAGTGAGGATATCCTCACTAAAGGCAAAATAGCATTTTTTGGGCAACAAATGGAGTTCTCTACTCATGCATGCTGGATGCTTATGTGGTCATTGTTTGCAGGCTGCATTTAAGGAGAGACTCCGCTGGGGGCACCTGATGTAAGGACGGACTCCTCTGGGGACACCTGATGGCAAGCGATGAGGCTAGTGATACGCTCAGGGCTCCCACTGATTCTGCATTATGCAATCCTAAGCAATCACCATGGTTTATGCAAGAACAGGATTTCAGTTTGCAATATAAAGCAGAGTCCAGGTTTACCCATGATAGGATTGCTGTGCTTGGAAGGATTCCAGTCCACATTAGCAGCATATGCAGTACTCTCTGGGGATTTTAAGGCTCATGGTTAACCCTTTTGGGGTAAGTGCATTACTAAAGGGGATCACTTTGAGCATGAGGTTTCTTCTTTTGTTGATGGTGTATAGTCTTTGAAGCAGTCCTACGTTTCTGAGTGATCACGGAGCACTGCATTTATTTTATGGACTTTTCATTGGGACTTTATTATATATGAATATTTGGTTCATGTATGGTATATGTTGCACTTTAACATCTTTTGGTTATATGCTTTTCAAGCCCTGTTAATGCCAGGGTATTTTATTTATATTTTATATTTGCATCTTTTTTAATTGATTTACTTTTATAACAGCAGCTACAGTGCACTGACAACTTTTTTCCATTTTGAGCGCTTGGATCAGTAATACCTTGTGTTCCTGATACTTTCCAATTCTTTTGCCATTAAAAGTACGCCATTCAAAATGTGGCATGGATCAAAGCATAGCATAGGGCACATCAGAGTGTTTGGATGTAAAGCATATGCCTATTTTGCAAGTAAAAAGCGATCCAAGCTTGAGAACAGAGCCATAGAGGGCATTCTAGCAGGCTACGATGAGCAAACAAAGGGTTACAGAATCCTACACCCAAAGACTGACAAAGTGACAATAAGCTGTAGTGTGTATTTTGATGCGAGCCCATCACCAGAAACGCTGATCCCAGAAAGCTGTGAAGTGAATATGCCAAGCAAACCAGAAGAAAAGGTCGACCAAAGCAAACCTGTGGTGGAACTCACAAGCAGGGGCGGACTGACAACTCATGGGGCCACCGGGCAATAGGAGATTATGGGGCCCCCAGGCAATCAGACATCATGGGGCCACACAGTATACACGAACACACACACACACACACACACACACACACACACACACACACACACACACACACACAGTATACAATCACACAGTATACACAGACATGTTTCTATTGGCTGAGAAGGTACTGGAGAGGTGGGGCAGCTATAATCTCAGGATTTTTAGACCAAAAGGATGTCGGTAAGGGACATTTTAGAGACAGATGTAAAAAAAACACAGATTTTTACATATTGTCCCTGGTTTTACTGAGCCTGGCAACCCTGATGTGGCCCCCTAGTGGCACGGGGCCCTCGGGCAGTGCCCGAGTGGCCAAATGGTCAGTCCGCCCCTGCTCACAAGGCCTAAATCTAGTTCCCCACCAGATCCTGCTGAACTGCCTGGAGTCAGAAGATCCGCTCGGAATACAAAGGGGATACCACCCCGCAAGCTGTCATACACCATCAAAACGCACAGCATAATTTAACCAACATCCTGGGAAGACATTGAAACACTGCCAAAACGTAAAGCCAAAAAATTCAGAAAAGCAGCAGAAGAAGAATTAAAATGACTTCAAGAAAATAAAACCTGGACACTCACAGAGCTCCTTCCTAACCGCAGAACCAATTACTCCCAGAAATTCATGTAAACGTAGGTGTCCCAATACTTTTGGTACTATAGTGTAGGATAACATCTTCACTGCAAATGTCTTAGCCATTAAAAACTCAATATGTAGTGCATGGTTACATGGCAACATACAGTCTACCAAAAATATGGCTGGATTCTAAAGTATTTTACCACAGGTGGGTACATTTTAAAAATCAAAGACTGTATTAAAGTTTAATTAATTCTACATAAATTTGTCTGCTGTGTCACCAACGTGCACATACATCACATGTCAAGGCCAGAAAATCCTATAGCCCCGAAACAATTGCTGTTCTTGACATGGGTTATTAAATGCTTTCTAGTTAATGAACTGTTCTCCAGCAGAGCACATCAGCCTATTTTACTCTGTGTAAAAAATACAACATGTCTTGACCATTTTTTTTTAGATTTCACAAGGTTAATGGGAATGAATATATTTTCCTGGCAAGGCCAGTACCCCCTAGACTGGCAGCCTGAAGTTTACACAGATGGAACAGCCAGCGAAACCCACAGCAGGATTCCCAGCTACTATCCTGGTTCACACCTCGAAGGGAAAATGGAACAGAGCGAAGGGGCCAAAGTAAACCACTTGTGGAAATTCGGTCTGCTTCTGTATTCAGCAGCTCTTGTGCACAGGCTGCCACTACGAGGTCACACATAGACTTTACTTTTCATTTATGTCATCAGTTTCCCTAAAGAGAAGCTTTAATAGCTCTTCAGGTCTTCTCAAACAGGTTCTCATGTACCGTGCCAACCAAAAGCTGTGCAGACATGCTAAAACTTGTAATTAAAGGGCATGTGCATTGTTTTTGTTATTTGCTTTTTCTTTTTGTCCAGAATAGGAAAAGCAATTTAAAGGGTAACTAAGAGCCCGTTCACACAGGGGCAACCCGGAATCCGACTTCAGGTCGCCCCAAGTCGCGCTGTTGAGAAAATCAATGTACTCAAACTTCAAAAAAGGTTTCTGTACTACTTCAATCTGACTTCTAGGCGGCTTGTACCCATTGATTTAAATGGAAGTCGCCTCCAAGTCAGATCTCCATCTATATTGAAGCGACAATGTCGCCTCTCTCACAGAATAATCGGCTCTCGAGGGGGGAACTCCACGCCAAATTTTAAATAAAAAACCGGCATGGGTTCCCCCTCCAGGAGCATACAACGCCCTTAGGTCTGGTATTGATTTTAAGCGGAGCCCCCCTACGCCGAAAAAATGGCGCGAGGGTCCCCCCAAAATCCATACCAGACCCTTATCCGTGCACGCAGCCTGGCCGGTCAGGAAAGCAGGTGGGGACGGGTGAGCCCCCCCCCCTCCTGAACCGTACCAGGCTGCATGCCCTCAACATGGGGGGTGGGTGCATTGGGGAAGGGGGGCGCCCTGCGGCCCCCCCCCACCACAAAGCACCTTGTCCCCATGTTGATGAGGACAAGGGCCTCTTCCTGACAACCCTGGCCGTTGGTTGTCGGGGTCTGCGGGCACGGGGCTTATCAGAATCCGGGAGCCGCCTTTAATAAGGGGGCCTCAGATACCAGCCCCCCACCCTATGTGAATGAGTATGGGGTACCCCTATCCATTCAACTGGGGAAAAAAAGTGTCAACAAAAAAAAAACACAACACAGGTTTTTAAAGTATGTTCAGTTTAAAAAAAAAAAAAAACATGTTATGCTTACCTCCTCTGTGCAGGTCCCCCAGCGGCGCTCTTGGCTCCTTCTGTTTTCGAGTGCCCCGTTAGAGAGCCGCTCTCCCTTGGGGCACTCGTGCGTGTGCGCTTCCGTGTTCTACTGCTTCGTCTATAGACAGCAGAACTCTGGACCCGCCCCCCCGGGTCATTGGATTTGGTTGAAAGCAGTGGCAGCCAATGGCTTTGCTGCTATCAATCTATCCAATCAGAACCCGAGACCCCGGCTGGAGCTGGTGTGCTCGCCCCCGCCGCTGGAAAGATGGGGATCAGGTAAGTAAAAGGGGGGATCTGGGGGGCAGCTGCAGCACAGGAGGTTTTTCACCTTAATGCATAGAATGCAAAAAACCTTGAGGGTTTACAACCCCTTTAAAAATCTGTGTCTTTTAGTCTGATTAACCGCTTTAGGCCCAACCTATAGCAATTTTACTGCTACAGGGCGGCACCTGTGTGCCAGATTAAACACAGTGAGAACTGATCTGCGGGTACCGCAGACTCAATGTCTGCCGGCACCTGACCATTGTTAGGCAGAGAGCCAGAATGGGCGAGCTGCCTATGTAAACAAGGCAGATCATCATTCTGACAGGAGGGAAGGGATAGAATAAATTCCATCTCTTCCACTAGTAAAAGCACCTATCACAGTACATATAAACACTAGCTAGACACACAGTTAACCCTTTGATCACCCCTGATTTTTTAACCCCTTCCCAACCAGTGTCATTAGTATAGTGACAGTGCATATTTTAAGCACTGATCACTGTATTAGTGTCACTGGTTCCCAAAAAGTGTCAGTGTCCAACTGTCCACCGCAGTATCGCAGTCCTGCTATAAGTCGCTGATTGCAACCATTACTAGTAAAAAAAAATGTTTAAATAAAAATATCCCATAGTTTGTAGATGCTATAACTTTTGTGCAAACCAATCAATATACGCTTATTTTACCAAAAATAGGTAGCATAATACATATTGACCTACATTTATGAAGAAATTCAATTTTTTTAATTTTATTGCATATGTTTTATAGCAGAAAGCAAAAGGTATTGTTTTTTTGTTTTTTTGTTTTCAAAATTGCTGGTCTTTTTCTTTTGTGCTTTAAAAAAACAAAAAACAAAACAAAACAAACACAGAGGTGATCAAATGGCACCAAAAGAAAGCTTTATTTGTAGGCAAAAAAGGCCAAATTTAATTTATGTACAGCGTTGCATGACCACCCAATTGTCAGTTAAAATAACGCAGTGCCGTATCGCAAAAAATGGCCTAGTCGAGATTAAAAATTTGGATATAAATATTTTATATTTTTATTTGTTCCCTAGGGTTTATTTGTTTTAAAACCAATGTTCTATAAAAATTCTCTGACTTTCCAGATCCGCATACTTGTTTCAGGCCAGATTTAAATTTTAACCTGTAATTTTTTTTTTTACTTTTTGTACTAGCACTGAGCTGTGTGCAGGCAGTCCATATAAAGTGAATGGCTATACATCGGCTGTATGGACTCCCCTGGACAGCCAAGTTTGACAGGGATGCAGACACAGAGCCTGAGCATTGGAGGAAGTGCACCCATCCCTGTGTACCTGTCAGACTCAGCTGTGCAGGTGAGTCCCCATACAAAAACACATATCCATTCACAACATGTGGGCTGCTTGCATGCCGCTCAGCATTTGTGCAAAAAAAAAAAATGAAATTGCTCCAATGCGCTATTCCCAGCACACACGTTCCTGTAGAGATGGCTTTGTGTATAAGTGGGTGCTGAAGTGACCACCGGTTGGAACTGTGAATAGTCAGAGTGAGAAATGTCACCAGCACAACATAGATCTCCAGAATGGGTCCAAAGCTTTATTCATCGATCACATGGTTACAGCAAATAGCAACGTTTTGGAGCCACACAGGACCCCTTCATCAATCATCATCACATGCTTGATGAAGGGGTCCTGCGTGGCTCCGAAACGTTGCTATTTGCTGTCAGCATGTGATCGCTGAATAAAGCGTTGGACCCATTCTGGAGATCCATTATTATTATTATTTTTACACAGGATTTATATAGCGCCAACAGTTTACGCAGTGCTTTACAATATAAAAAGGAGACAATACCGTCATAATACAATAAAATACAAGAGGATTACGAGGGCCCTGCTCAGAAGAGCTTACAATCTAATAATCCATGGCATGCTGGTGACATTTTTCGCTCTAAGAAATTCAGCCACGTCACATGCTAAACAGGGCTAAGCGCCCATGTGAATGAGTCCCTAAATCACCAAAATCACCTGAATTCCTGTTATGTGACAGTCTGTAGTACCTTTTCTGGTAGTAAAGACTGGTAGTGATCTCTGATGACTTTTTTTGCTATACTTTACTTGATGACTTTATGCCATTGAAAAATTCAGGTCCCCGTGATAGATACTGATGGGCAATGGGCAGCGCTCACAGCACCAGGAAAAGATATGCAGAACAAGAAGGGCCATCCCAAGCTACAATCTAGAAGAAAGAACATGTGGTACCTGGCATGTCACATTCCCATGAATTTTATTTAGGGGCATTTAGGTTGATTTTTAAAACCTAAAAACAAAGTTTTAAAGAGTAATACGATCTGCCGCCTACGGAATACTACCGCTATACTCAACTCATTTTATTACCTCCTTGTAAAGAGCGTCTGACCTCTCTACAACAACACCCATGGGATATTTATGTAAATGAATTGATAAACACTCGGGTTACATATCTAAGGTTTATGGTATTTTGTCTTCTATGGAGGGAAAACTTTCTTACGTGGAAAGATGGGAACAGGACATGGGGGATGTCTTGGACGCTGCAGACTGGCATAGCTTGGCTCGCTAAACCTTTGATCGAAGCTACCGTAATTACAAGGTTCTGCTGCTGTACCCAGTGGGCCAAGAAAGAACAAAGTACCACACCTGGTGGATGTGCCCGTTAGCCCACAGGTTTTGGATCCGCGCCTACAAATTTATTTACTCTCTCACTGGGATTAACTTGACCAGATCTCCGCTACAGGTATTGTTTGGCCACCCAGTGGAGGGAGCCCTGAGACCCACGTCTGATAGGGTTTATCTTCATAGCGGCAAGAATCACTGTAGCGAGATCCTGGAAATCCCCTATGATGCATTTTAATCTTTTTTAAAGGCCAAATTGTCCTGGATAACGCTTAATGGGCATCTTTCTGCCATTGTGCAGGATAAGATGACCAGATCTGAAAAAACCTGGCACCCTTGGATCACTTATCTGACAAGAGCCATCTCCTAAAGGGGATGTAAACCCTTGTGTTTCTTTCACCTTAATGCATCCCATGCTATTTACATTCTATCCTATTTACTTACCTGTGCCCGATTATTTCTGTGGGCGGAGACGCGCTCTCCCTCTCTCCCTCTCTCCACGGGGTCCCGGTTCTTGATTGGATAGATTGATAGAAGGGCAGCCATTGGCTCCCGCTGCTGTCAATCAAATTCAATGACATGAGCGACAGGGGGTGGGGCCGAGTCCGGCATTCGTGTCTATGGACTCCTACCCGTAAGGTAACCCCCCCCCGGGAGAGCGCTAATCCTAGGGGGGTATCTGATGTGGGGAGGAGCAACGAGAGCCACCGGTGGACCCCAGAATATGAAGTTTGGGGCCACTCTGTGCAAAACGAGCTGCACAGTGGAGGGAAGTATGACAGGAACCAAAATCTATGTGTAAGATTATGCATGATCACCATGGCATTCTATTCTGGTACCTTTCTTGTTTTTCCATTGTTTTACTACTGTATTGTTCAAGCTTTAATAAAAGGAATGGAAATTTAAAAAAAATATATATAGATTTAGGTAAAATAGTGGGGAAGGGGGTGTAGATGCCAAGGGTTACATTTTTTGGCTCAGAGATCAGCTTATATATACTACATTAACCACTTCTAGACCGCCCCACATACATTTACTGCAGCGGGGTGGCCTCTCCGTGCGAAATCATGTACCTGCTCTGCCGGTGACCAGCTCCCACTGTTATTGGACACAGCGGGAGCCAATCAGCATGTCTGGCAGGCCCAATGTCCGCCAAAACCTGTCAATCGTTCCTGAGGTAGACAGAACAGTGGTAAACAAGGCAGATGACTGTTCTGTGACAGGGGAAGACAGAGATCTTGTGTTTCTGCTAAAAAATAAATAACTATAAATTCCATAAAAATATCCTCTAGTTTGTAGATGCTATAACATTTGTTTTATTTTTTAACAAAAATATGTAGCATGTGTATTTTATAGCAGAAAGTAAAAAATATTATTTGTTTATTTTGTTGTTTTTTTTAGTGCAAGGTGATTAAATGCCACCAAAAGAAAGCTCTATTTGTGGGGGAAAAAGGATATAAGTTGTATTTGTGTACAGCATCGCACGACTGCACAATTGTCAGTTAAAGCGTCAGTGCCGTATCGCAAAAAAATGGCCTGGTCATTGAGCAGCCAAATCAAGTGGTTAACTTCAATTATGGCCACTTTGTGTTGGTCTATCAGATAAAATCCCAATAAAATACATTTACGTTTTTGGTTGACAAAATGTGGAAAATGTCAAGGGGTATGAATACTTTTTCAAGGCACTGTATAGTCGTGCAATTGTCAGTGCCGTATCGCAAAAAATGGCCTGGTCATGAAGGGGGGGTACACCTTTCCGTGGCTTAAGTATTTAAACATAGGTTTATCTGGGTTCCCAGAACACAAACAAAATTTGCCTTTCTCTAGCTAATTGAACCTTTGCACTGTGCCAGCTGAAAATAGTGGGATAAGTCTCTTAAAAATTTTTTTTTAAATGTAACTGTATATTTCTTGCTACTACAATAAGGTACCACCAAAGAACATCCCCAAATAAATTCTCCTGCTCCTGACAATCACAGCAATACCACATATATGTATGTTACTGGTGGTTTGTACCCATAGTACAGCCCAGAAACCAGAGCCCTAACTAATCTTGGCACTGACCTAGATCAAACCTTGATCTAGGTATTTTTTTTATTTTATTTATTAGCATTTTTGTTTTTTAATTATTATTTATTTTTCCTACACACATGTTTTTTATTTCTGCAAAGACAGAGAATGATACAATGTATCTCTCTCTTTCATTCACAGAGACAGAAAGCACGAGGGTGGGCTTCACAGTGACTGATCACTGTCATAGCCAATCAGAGGCCATCACAGCGATCGTGTGACCCGAAATTGGACTTCCCGGGTCCCGATCGTTGGAACGGGGCCTGTGGCTCTCGATAAGACCCTGATATCTGTGCTGGGAACATGCTGTGCATCACGCTATCTGCACAAAGGGAGATATGCAAATATGCAGCCCCACGGAAAAAAAAAGCCCAGTGCAGTGGGGCCACATCAGTGGCAGCTGGTGAAGTTTTTGGATGGGGGGGCGCCAGACCCCGCCCATCATGACCCCGTCCATCATTTTGGCCCCTCCCACTTCTCATAAAACACGCCCCTTATGCAATCTGAAAGAAAATTTGGCGTGGGTTCCCCCCTCCGAGGGCATACCAGGCCCTTAGGTCTGGTATGGATTCCAAGGGGAACCCCCTACGCCGAAAAAACGGCGTGGGGGTCCCCCCAGATCCACACCAGACCCTTATCCGAGCACGCTACCCGGCCGGCCAGGAAAGGGGGTGGGGACGAGCGGGCGCCCCCCCCTCCTGAGCCGTACCAGGCCGCGTGCCCTCAACATGGGGGGGTGCCTTGGGGGAGGGGGCGTGCGGCCCCCCCACCCCAAAGCACCTTGTCCCCATGTTGATGAGGACAAGGGCCTCTTCCCGACAACCCTGGCCGTTGGTTGTCGGGGTCTGCGGGCGGGGGGCTTATCGGAATCCGGGAGCCCCCTTTAATAAGGGGGCCCCGGATACCGGCCCCCCACCCTATGTGAATGAGTATGGGGTACAATGTACCCCTACCCATTCACCTGTGGAAAAAAAAGTACAAAAAAAACACAACACAGGGTTAAAATATTTTATTGCACAGCTCCGGGGGTCTTCCGTCTTCGGGGGTCTTCCCGCCGGACTCCTCCGCTATCTTCTTGTAGCTCTTTTGCTAGCGGAGGAGCCCGGCTTTCTTCCTCGCCGCCGGCCTCTTCTCCCGACTTCGGGGGTCCTGTCCCCCTCTTCGGTTCTTCTGCCGGGCCACCGCGCCTTCTTATAGCTCTTTTACAGGCGGTGGCCCGGTCTTCTGTCGCCGCCGCCCGTTCTTCTTCTTCTTCTTCTTCTTCTCCTTCTTCTCCAGGAGATGTTGCCTCGACGATCTCCCTGGCCGGAATGCCAGGGACGCGCTGCGCTGCCACTTATATAGGGACAATGGGGGCGGTGTCACATGGGTTGATGTCACATGGGTTGGTCACATGGGTTGATGTCACATGGCATGTTAAATGTCTTAAAGGGCCCGTTTTTTTTTTTTTTTTTTTTTTTTTACTTTTTTTTTTTTACACCTAGGGAGAGGGGGGGCGGCGCCCGGGCGCCCCCTATGGGCGGGCCGCCACTGGGCCACATATTTGCGGATGGTCAGCATGAAGGGGTTAAGTTGAATTCTTTAAACTGGCCTCTTAGGCTACTTTCAAACTGAGGCACTTTTCAGGCATTTTAGCGCTAAAAAGAGTGCCTGTAAAGCGCCTGAAAAACACCTCTTAAGCCTCCTCAGTGTGAAAGTGCTTTCACACTGGGGAGGTGCGCATCTTTGGGGTGGCAAAACACCCTGCCCATTGAAATGAATGGGCAGTGCTGCCGAAGTGACTGCAAATCGTTTTGGCAGTGCCACAACACTATCGCTTTTAACATTTTCTTCAGCCACTAGTGATGGCTAAAAGCGCCCCGTTAGCACCCGAAAATCTCTGCTAAAATGACTGTAAACCGATAACACACTCCGCCCCAGGGTGAAAGTAGCCTTAGAGCAAAGATGATAAGGTTAGAGAGCTGAAAATGGAAAAAGACACTAGAGCTCCACTTACTGGCTTCATATGACAACCCAAAAAATTTATGATATATTTCATATTTTACCAAATGTTTTTATATTCTTTAACCACATCAATACCGGGCCTATTCTGGCACTCCTCTCCTACACATAAAAATCATACTTTGTTTGCTAGAAAATTACTCAGAACCCCCAAACATCGTATATATTTATTTTATTTTTTAGCAGACACCCTAGGGAATAAAATGGCAGTCATTGCAACTTTTTATCTCGAACAGTATTTGCGCAACAATTTTTCAAACGCATTTTTTTGGGAAAAAAAAAAAGTTTCATGATTTTAAAAAAATAACAAAACAGTAAAGTTAGCCCATTTTTTTTGTATAATGTGAAAGATGATGTTACGCCGAGTAAATAGATACCTAATATGTCACGCTTTAAAATTATGCACACTCATGGAATGACGCCAAACTTCAGTACTTAAAAATCTCCATAGGCGACGTTTTAAAAAAATTTACAGGTTACATATTGAGAGTTACAGAGGAGCTAGAATTGCTTGCACTCTAACGCATGTGGCGATACCTCACATGTGTAGTTTGAATGGCGTTTACATATGTGGGCGGGACTAACATGTGCGTTCGCTTCTGGGCGCGAGCTACTGGGGACAGGGGAGTTTTAAACAATTTTTTTTATTTTACTTATTGTATATGTAAACATCCCTTGTAATAGGAATATGACAGGTGTGACAGGTCCTCTTTATGGAGAAATATGGGGTCAGTAAGACCCCACATCTCTCCTCCAGGCTGGAAAGCATGAGATCGTGAAAAAAATTTCACCTATCTCATGCTGACAGCCACGGTCACGGCTTTGTTTTCTTCCGGGAACCTGGGCTTGACGTCATAACATCGCGCCCGGGCCTCCGAAGGTCATAGAGATGACTGGTGACCATCTGGTCACCGGAAATCTCTATCGTCATCATCCGGCGCTAGACGATTCTTTCTCCGGGTCTCCGATGGCACGGGAGAGCCCGGAGAAGCACCGGATGGCAGCGGGAGGGGGGGTGGATGTCCCCTCCCATCACCTGTAAGAACGATCAAGCAGCGGAACTGCCGCTATGATCATTCTTATGGTGCACAGAATCGCAGGCTGAAAAAAAAGGATATCTGAATGATGCCTGTGGCTGCTAGCATCATTCAGATATTCCCACTGAAAGTCCAGGACGTCATATGATGGCCATGGGTGGGAAGTGGTTAAAGCGGAGCTCCACCAAAAATGAAACTCAGCTTTAAGCAATGGTCACCCCCCCCCTGACATGCCACATTTAGCATGTGAGTTTTTTGGGGGAGGAGCGTGTACCCAGTATTTACGGGCACCCAGCTCTCACTTCCTCCTCTGTCTCTGCGGCGCAGGAAGGAAGTTCGCCTTTCCACCCTCCCTCCCTGCAATCTTCTGGGACACGTCACAGGACCCAGAAGATTGCCTTGGTCATTCATAGCACGCAGCATGGCTCACGCATTCACAGTGCGTGCCCGGTTATGAAGTCACAGCCAGGCGCCCACAGTTAGAATGCCAGCTCCGTGGAGAGGAGTGGAACCATAGGACAGGTGAGTGTCTGATTAGTATCGAAATATTAATCGAAATGCCTAAGCTCAAGGTATTTAGAAAATATGAGGCCCCATGGAAAAAAAACCCAGTCCAGTGAGGCCACATATTTGTGTTAGGTTGGAGTGAAGGGGTTAGTATAAGTCATGCATTTCTGTATACTCTTATCACCACTTTACTGCTGATGGTACAAGTAGTATAGGAGCAAAACCAATAAGCTGCTCTATGATTTCACATTGGATCACTTACAACTGGCTAGACACGTCCAGGAGATTATATGTGGAAAATATGATTAATAAGAAGAAGAATGCAAAGTGCTAATTGCAAACGTACTCTCATTCTTAATAATGAGAAAATAATAACTAGCACTTAGCGCCCTTTTTACTATAAATATAACAAGCAGGCCTATTTAACAGGCTTATTTAACAGGCCAGCTTTTTGGTTTCATTAGCACACAGATATTACCTTGTTCTTAAGGATGAAGTCTTCACACATTAACGTATCCTCGTGTTTTTTGCAGAAACGAATATACTTTGCCTTGAAAAAGTATTCATACCCCATGAAATTTTCCACATTTTGTCATGTTGCAACCAAAAACGTATATGTATTTTATTGGGATTTGATCTGATAGACCAACACAAAGTGGCACATAATTGTGAAGTTAAAGTGGATTTAAACCCAATTTCTTTATTTCTTTATTTATTTTTTTGATGTCATAATGTAGAGTATGAGATTTCCTATCATTTGAGCCCAGTCTTGCCACAAAGAGTTATTCCATCTCTGAGCAATCCTCTTTTATTGTTCAGTGAGATAAATCTTGACAAACAGAGAAAATCTTTGTCAAACCCTCCCCCTTGCTGTGAGTGACAGGTGGTGATTTACATATCTTGTGCACTAGCCTAAGAGACATGCATTATTTTTTTTATTTCCTCCCACTCCTTTTTTTTGCTGCTCTGCCAGGATTGGATGTTCCACACCTCAGCATGATTGGACATGCTGAAGTCATGTGGTTACTTTCCTGTCTTTTCACTGGATGTTAGTGATCATAGCAGAAGTTCAGTGTAAGAAATACACAGGAGAAAATGCATATTGACAAGGGGAGTGTAGAGGTGGGCGGGGAGTTTACTGACATCACGACTCCACCCACCGAGCTCCAGACAACAGACCCACCCACAAAATCTGCAGTTTTTCGGGTCTCATAGCAGACAGAGGGGAGACATGTGACAGGTAAAGATACATGCAGGAGGCATGTATATCCTTATAGATAACCCCTATGGGAGTAGTTTAGAAAGGATGACATTTGGTTTACATCCACTTTAACCACTTCAGCCCTGGAAGATTTGGCTGCTGAATGACCAGGCCATTTTTAGTATATGGCACTGCGTCGTTTGAACTGACAATTGTGTGGTCGTGCGACGTTGTACACAAACAAAATTGACGTCCTTTTTTTTCCCCACAAATAGAGCTTTCTTTTACTGGTATTTGATCATCCCTGTGGTTTTAACTTTTTGTGATGTAAACAAAAAAGAGTGACAATTTTGAAAAAAACACAATATTTTGTACTTTTAGCTCGAATAAATATTCCCAATTTTTTATTTTTTTTTCTAAAGCTAACTGATTACTATATGGCAGGGAAGGGGTTAACACTAGGGGGCGATCAAGGGGTTAACTGTGTTCATTAGTGTGTGTTCTAACTGTAGGGGGATGGGAGTGACTGGAGGAAATGACAGATCGTTGTTCCTAGCTAGTAGGAACTTACGATCTGTCTTTCCTCTCCTCACAGTCATAGCAGGTGCATACACCTGTTATCTAGCTTAAAGGGACCAGTGTACAGCTACGACGGTTCACAGGATTGTGCCGACCTACCGCTATATAATGACGCCGGCTGGTCGGCAAGCAGTTAAAGGAAAATCTTAAATGGTTTTTAACATTTTTTATAAATATGTGAAAAGTGTGGGGTGCATTTGTATTCAGCCCCCCCAGTCAATACTTTGTAGAACCATCTTTCACTGCAATTACAGCTGCAAGTCTTTTGGGGATGTCTCTACCAGCTTTGCACATCTAGAGAGTGACATTTTTGCCCATTCTTCTTTGCAAAATAGCTCAAGCTCTGTCAGATTGGATGGAGAGGGTCTGTGAACAGCAATTTTCAAGTCTTGCCACAAATTCTCAATTGGATTTAGGTCTAGACTTTGACTGGGCCATTCTAACACATGAATATGCTTTGATCTAAACCATTGTATTGTAGCTCTGGCTTTATGTTTAGGGTCGTTGTCCTGCTGGAAGGTGAACCTCCACCCCAGTCTCAAGTCTGTTGCAGACTAAAAAGTTTTCTTCTAAGATTGCCCTGTATTTGGCTCCATCCGCATTCCCTTCAAATCTGACCAGCTTCCTATTCCCTGCTGAAGAAAAGCATCCCCACAACATGATGCTGCCACCACCATGTTTCACGGTGGGGATGGTTTGTTCAGGGTGATGTGAGGTGTTGGTTTTCTGTCACATGTAGCATTTTTCATTTTGGCCAAAAAGTTTGCCGTGTCCCCCACGTGGCTTCTCACAAGCTGCAAACAGGTCTTCTTATGGCTTTCTTTCAGCAATGGCTTTCTTCTTGCCACTCTTCCATAAAGGCCAGATTTGTGGAGTGCACAACTATTTGTCCTGTGGACAGATTCTCCCACCTGAGCTGTGGATCTCTGCAGCCGCACATCGGGAAATGTCTCGGGCCGGAGCTCATCCTTACTCTGCAGCTCCTCCAGAGTTACCATGGACCCTTTGGCTGCTACTCTGAATAATGCTCTTCTTGCCCGGCCTGTCAGTTTAGGTGGATGGCCATGTCTTGGATGATGGTTTGAACAGTGCTCCCTGAGATGTTCAAAGCTCGGGATATTTTTTGATAACCTAATCCTGCTTTAAACTTCTCCACAACATTATCCTTGACTGGTGTGTTCCTTGGCCTTCATAATGCTGTTTTTTTCACTAAGGTTCTCTAATAAACCTCTGACTGCTTCACAGAACCGCTGTATTTATTCTGAAATTACACAAAGGTGGACCCTATTTACTAATTTGTTGACTTCTGAAGGCAATTGGTTTCATTAGAATTTAGGGTATTTTAAGGATATCAGCGTAAAGGGGGCTGAATACAAATGCACACCACACTTCTCAGATATTGGTTTGTAAAGAATTTTGAAAACCATTTATCACTTTCCTTCCACTTCACAATTAAGTGCCACTTTGTGTTGGTCTATCACATAAAATCCCAATAAAATACATTTACGTTTTAGATTGTAACATGACAAAATGTGGATAATTTCAAGAAGCATGAATACTTTTTCAAGGCGCTCTATATATCCTATTACTGTTAACTCAGAAGTGTTTATAGATCATGCTTCTTTTGGCAACACTATTTTGGCACTGGTATTGTATGGAGATGGCCTATTTCTTTTCAGCATTGTTGTCCATAAGATAAAGAACCGGCATTCTGTATGTAGCGAGCTCCTGAACCCAGCACTTTGTACGTAGCGAGCTCCTGAACCTGGCACTCTGTACGTAGCGAGCTCTTGAACCCGGCACTCTGTACGTAGCTCCCCCCACCCCGAACCCGGCACGCTGTACTTGGCGCGCTCCTGAACCCGGCATGCTGTAGGTAGCGCGCTCCTGAACACGGCACGATGTACGTAGCGCGCTCCTGAACATGGCACGATGTATGTAGCACGCTCCTGAACCCGGCAGGATGTACGTAGCACGCTCCTGAACCCGGCACAATGTACGTAGCATGCTCCTGAACCCGGCATGATATACGTAGCACGCTCCTGAACACGGCAGTCTGTACGTAGCGCGCTCCTGGACCCGGCACTCTGTACGTAGCGCGCTCCTGGACCCGGCACTCTGTACGTAGCGCGCTCCTGAAGCTGGCACAATGTACGTAGCACGCTCCTGAAGCTGGCACAATGTACGTAGCATGCTCCTGAACCCGGCACGGTGTACGTAGCACGCTCCTGAACCCGGCAGTCTGTACATAACGCGCTCCTGGACCCGGCACTCTGTACGTAGTGCGCTCCTGGACCCGGCACTCTGTACGTAGCGCGCTCCTGGACGTGGCACTCTGTACGTAGCGCGCGCTCCTGGACGTGGCACTCTGTACGTAGCGCGCTCCTGGACGTGGCACTCTGTACGTAGCGCGCTCCTGGACGCGGCACTCTGTACGTAGCGCGCTCCTGGACCCGGCACTCTGTACGTAGCGCGCTCCTGAACCTGGCACTCTGTACGTAGCGCGCTCCTGAACCTGGCACTCTGTACGTAGCATGCCCCTAGAATGGATACATAGTCCTACAGATACAACCGGCCCTTTGTGGGCAACCATACTGCTAATTCGGCCCCCTGCTCTAACTGCTACATCTGCTTGTTCTTTTGGAAAACAGAGTTACTGGCCAGATCACCAGGTGAAAATGAAGGAAAGAAAGACCAAAAATAAAATTAAAATAATAATGTACCCATCACATCTAAGAACTGGTGAGCTGCAATATAATGTTTGCTGGCTGCTTCTGTGAAAGTGGCTCTTTTTGCATTATGGGAATACTGTGGCTGGCTGTCCTAGTGATCAGGTGATTAGGAACCATGCTTGGTTTCTGATCACTGATCTATGATAGTAAAACTTTCAGATACAGCTTAGTCACAAAACTAGCAGCTGGCATGAATGTGGGCTGCTAGTTCTCCCACAGGGCTTGTATTAACATATCCTCGGCATGAGGCACAATTAATAAATGGATTGCTGATGGGAAGCACTTAGCAAATGAAGAGCATTTTGCTTTGTAAATGTACCTGTAACTACATGTATTTGGAATAAATAAGAATAAGATAATAAGATAATAATATAAATCATAGCTAAGTGGCACATATGATAAGGCCCTACACATTATCACTCAGTATAAGATTGTGAGATCTGTGTGGGGTAATTTGCAAAAATGAAATTGCAGAATTAGCCCGATTCTAGCTGCGTTTACTAATCGTACTAAAATTATGTAAAAATGCTGTTGTGTACGTTTAGGTGCAAAACATTCTTAATGAAAAAACGTGTGAATGCGCAGCTTACATTGCCTGCACTTGCAGTTTAAATGTTCGTTTTAAAGTGGATGTAAACCCTCACATATACCCAGTGAAGTGAACAGTAGGGATGAGCTCGGTGTTCAACTTGAACATCGGCCGTTCGTCTGTTCGGCGAATTCAGAACTTTGTGGACTGTTCGCACCAAATTCGTGTGGCACGAATGGCCCACAATGCACTTCACCATCGCAGTGCATTGCTGGCTCATGATTGGCTCTGCATGCACTGTGACCCCGCATGCTTGGCCAATCACAGCGCCGGCAGCGAGGAGAGCCATAATTGGCCACAGGCAGGATGCCTGTGGCCAATTATAGCTCAGGGGGTTTAGTACACACCCCACACTATATAAGGCTGCCAGCGCGGCGGCCTTGTGTAGTGTGTTCCGGCGTGCAGGGAAAGAGCTAGATAGGCAGGGACAGTGTGTTCTTTTCTCAGGCATCCTAAAGTTAAAGTGGTGTTGTGTGCCTCCAGCACAGTATACACCTGTATCTACACTTTATTGCTGTTTTTCTCTAATTAAGGCATCTGCAGGATTTAGTGGGTGTTGTGTGCCTCCAGCACAGCACAGTATACACCTGTATCTACCCTTTATTGCTGGTGTTCTCTAATACAGGCATCTGCAGGAGTTAAAGTGGGCGTTGTGTGCCTCCAGCACAGTATACACCTGAAGATACCCCTTATTGGCGGTGTTGTCTGGTGCATATCTTGCATATTACCCTTTAAAATTAGCACTTTTTGATTTCAAACGTTCGAGTCCCATAGACTTTAATAGGGTTCTAAAGTTCGTACGAATTTTAGGTCCGTTCGAAGGTTCTGGTGCGAACCGAACCGGGGGGTGTTCGGCTCATCCCTAGTGAACAGCCTTAAGCCTCGTACACACGGTACGATTGTTGGCAGGGGATTGTCTGTTGACAGACTATATTCAAGGCTTGACCAAGTCAAAAAATTAGCAGACTTTGTGGGCACATAATGAGAGAGAGAATCAGTAAAAAAAAGTATACATTTTATTACAACATAATTAAAAAACATATAAACAACATACAAACAAAACCCTGTATGGACACAGTTACTCAAAAATTCAGTTATAAAGGACTGGACCTACGGTACAAAGATTAATTTAACACTGTATCAAGATAAAAGAAAAAATTCAGTAATGCCTCCAAAAAACTTGCTTGTCGATGCGTTTCACTAAAATATTAGCTTCCTCAGGACAAATACTGGGTAGGTGCTGGTAAACTTGTGGCTCGAGGTGTGGGAGAAATTAACCAAACTGACAAACAACCAAAATAATGAAATTGTATATGTCTGTCTAGAGTAGTGGGATACCCATATATTATGTGGTCTATAGTAGATACCACTGGTAGTCATGTATAGGTTGGAAAAAATGTAAACTGCGCTAGGATGAGTAGTGTAAAATTAACAAAATTAACAAAAATAGGCAGCAGCAATAAATGTGATATGACACCCAACAGTAATAACGAATATGCAAAGCCGCGCCAACCCTCCCTTACATATATAATGTGAATACAAAGAAAATAATAATATGAATAAAGACTAATACAATTAAGTAATAAGTTTCAAAAAATGTGAAAGTGACTCAAAAAAGCCAAAAATGGCATAAAAATAAAATTAAAAATATAAAGTCCAATTAAGGAAAAGTTCACAGGTGAATCCAAATGGCGGACATAAACGTTCTTAAATGACAGCACCACAGTGGTTCAGCACTTTCCAAGGCGCGTGAAATACCCGTCACCATATATTAAATGCGCTTACCAGAAAATATATGGAATGAAGCATATATAAATGATAAATGGATGACGTCCAAGTAAACGTTCCTCAGCTGGGTCAGCACTCCATCCCTTTAGCGGTGATTCCAAGGTGATAATCTGTTCAGTGGTCTCGATATAATACGCTCAGAGGCCCACAGAAAAGAAAGGGACTAACATAGCGTAATAACGTAGGAACAGTTTAATGAATAAAAGTAATGCACTTACAAGTTTGTAGATAAAATACAGCATAAAGGAGCAAACATAAAAAGCCGGCCGGCAAACAGGAGCCCGTCCTCCTCTCCTACAACGTGGTGGCGTCACTTCGTGCCCTCCCAGACGCGTTTCGTCATACCAGACGTTGTCAATGGGGAACGGGCAGCGCAGTGACGCTCCGCCTAATATAACAAACGAAGGGAACCAAGCCTCGTGTTGAGATACGTGGCTCAGTAACGCTCCGCCCAGTAAAACTAGCGAAGGGAACCAGGCCTCGTTTTGAGATGCAAGACTTAGTCGACCAACGCCATTGCAAAAAATGGCAAGTAACCCAAATACGAGCGCTGTCTATCAAAAGTTAAATGTTGTAATAACCCGCAACAAACACACCTAGCAACCATTAAATGGAACATCATGGAAGTGAATTCAATCCAATAGATGTATTGCGTGTTTAAACAAGAGATAAAAATGATAAATAAATATGCTAATTTAACCCAAATAAAAAATTAAAAATATATAAATCTCATAGCACTTCTTAGTCGCATATCTCTCCGTGAAGCACGAACGAAAAGTTAATTAAGTCGTGAAAACGAAGGAATTACATCCGGTCCTTATGACGTGATTGGCGCGAAAAAAAGCGTCTGCAAAAATGCTGTCATATGCCTAATAGTGTACTAACAATGTGAAAAGTTGCATACCCTTCGCAGTATACGAAAAAAATATAAAAAATCAAGATAGGTAAATATAATAGGATCATTGGAAACAATATATATGAATTGGATTTCCGCGCATGAGCCGGACCCCATAGCAACAGAAACATGGACCAGTCTAGCATCTCACAGCAGGCAAGGCAAAAAGGATATTGTACATATAAAACAAGTATAACATCCAAAGTACAAAAAATACATAGATTAGATGTATAAAGAGTATATAAAAATAAAAAGTCAAGCCTAAATAGACAAAAAAAGGAGGTTGAACTAAGAGTTGTCAATGAAGGCATTGACATCGGTATCGATATTAAGCCCAAAAGGGGTATAGGTTTTGAGACGGTGGACCCAAGACATTTCTAGTTTAGAAATTTCTCTAACTAAAGAGCTGCCCCGCCAATGAGGCTTATATTTGTCAATCCCCAAGAAAAGGGTCTTGGAGGGGTTTTTGCTATGAAAATTCAAATAGTGTTTAGACACAGAGTGGTTGGGGAAACCGATGAGAATATTGCTTATATGCTCATTGAGTCTCACCTGTAGGGGGCGCTTTGTGCGTCCCACATATTGCAGCCCACAAGGGCACTGCAACATGTACACCACTCCCACAGTAGCACATGTAATACATGGTTTAATAGTATGATCTAATCCAGTAGCTGTACTACGAAAAGTGGTGGTCCGTCTCTGAAGACAAGAATTCAAGGAACAGACCCTACACTTACCACATTTGTAGAATCCTGTGAGCTGATCAAAGAAACCCCTACCTCTAGCTGGAGGGTCTATGACATTAGGTGCCAAGCGATGACGAACTGACGATGCGCCTCTAAACACTATTTGGGGCCTCTCACTAACCACATTCTTCATGATAGCATCGCTACTAACAATGTGCCAGTGTTTATTTATCAATTTCTTTATACTCTTCTGTTGAAAGGAGTAGGTAGTAATAAAGGGGACTTTTCCTTGGGTGTCATTAACACGTGGGCCCCTTTCAGCCAATAGATCAGCACGGTGAATATTGGTCACTTCATTAAGGGTTTTAGTTAAAAAGTCCTGTTGGTATCCCTTTTCTAAAAATCTGGAGGTGAGAACCCTGGCCTCTGCCAAAAATTCCTCAACTTCAGAGCAGTTACGCCTCAATCGGATGAATTGACTTTTAGGAACTGATCGGAGCCAGGGGACATGGTGGCAACTATCAATCGGGATGAAGGAGTTCCGGTCAGTATCTTTAAAGAACGTTGAGGTGACAAAACGATCTTTTTCTATAGTGATATTAAGGTCTAAAAAGTTTATTCTCACCTGGCTCATCTCATAACTGAGATGTATGCCCCTTTCGTTAACGTTCAAAGAGTCCATAAAAAGTCTTAAGTCTCGCTCCTGGCCATCCCAAAGGAGGAGGATGTCATCTATGTACCTAGCCCACAAAACAATCTGAGGTGTGTCGTGGGCATAGATGACATCCTCCTCCCATCTGGCCATAAAGAGATTAGCCAGGCTGGGGGCATACTTTGCCCCCATGGCGACTCCCATTATCTGTCTGTAGTATTGGCCCCCAAACCAAAAATAGTTGTGCGAAGCCGCAAACTTCAGAAGGGACATCAGAAAAGACACCTGTTGAGTGGAAAGCCTAGGATCTCTATCGAGATAAGAATGAACCGCCTCTAAACCCAAGCTGTGAGGAATACTCGTATACAAGGAGGTCACATCTGCCGTGACCATCCAAGTCTCAGGTCCTGCAGATAAACCCTCCAAGAGGTTAATGACATGTCTAGAGTCTTTGACATAGGAGGGGGTCTTCTGGACCAAAGGTTGTAAGAATGAATCTAAATATCTGCCCACCCGGGAAGTGATGGAATCGATACCACTAATGATGGGTCTTCCCGGGGGGCAGACAGGATTCTTGTGTATTTTTGGCAAGTAGTACAAGATCGGTGTACGTGGGGCCCTAGGAACCAAAAAGAGAGATTCCTTTTGGTTCAGAAGACCCGCCTCCTGTCCCGTTTTTACCAACTTTTCCAATTCCCTGATGTAGGTAAGTTTTGGATCAGAGGGCAATTGGATGTAAGTATTGGTGTCACTCAAGATTCTGTTGATCTCAGTTACATAATCAGCCCGATCCAATACCACAATTGCACCCCCCTTGTCGGCTGGTCTAATGACCAACTCTTTATTCATACAGAGGGAATCTAAACCTTCCTGTAAAACTTTTTTCATTCTGCACTTTTTCACTTCCATTGTGTCTAAATCCCTTAGGACAACATCCCTAAATACCCGTAATGCTGCGGGAAGGGTGCCAGGGGGATTAAAAAGTGAGGCATTAGCCAAACCTGAATGCACAACCTGCGGAACTTGATTATTAACTATATTAGAATTATACATATTGGATGAACCCATCATATATCTTCTAATGTTGATTTTTCTCACGAATTTGTGTACATCCATATATGTTTGGAATTTGTTTAATTTGGCTGGAGGTACAAATTTCAATCCTTTGTCTAGAATCGATAATTCTGACTCAGACAAGGTTTTTGTACTTAGATTAAAAACACCTTTGCCAGTTACACTCTGGGTCTTTTTAATTGTTCGGACTCTCCTCCCCCCTCTGGTTCCTCTCCTCTTTCTCCTAATCTTTTGACTCCTTGTGTGGGCTTGGGAAAACCCAAACTGACACTAGTGGGTGCATTTAAGCCCAAAAATCCCTCAATAGGCTGTTCAGCAGTAGAGGTCCGATAGGGTCTAGCTCTCAGAGGTTCTTGAACTGGGGCATAGGAGGTTTGTGGGTACCCATAGGAAGCCTGTGGATAACTGTCCCCCACGGGAGCATTAAGATCACTTAAAGGGAAGAAAGAGTTACCTGTGGGTATGCCATAATCCCACTCTGGATATCCTCCCATGTTGTCATATGGGAAAGGATTGTATTCCCAATTACTGCCACCATGTGGATTCCATCCTTCATGGTGATTAATTGGGGGGGCTCTTCCTCTCGGGTTAGGATATTGTGCCCACCCCCTACCACGGGGTGGATAGTTGTTATTATAGGGGAGTGTATGGTTGGCATTCCCATTACCATGGCCGTTAAATGGTCTCGTGGAACCGAAAGGTTTAAAATGGCCCCTAGAGGGAGTTATACCCCTGTTGTTACCACGTCCTCTCCGGGGGGAAGGGTATGTGTGGTTTATTGTGTTGGTCTGAACCTTATTCATAGGTTGGAGACGCTTCTGATTAGGAGGTTGTACAGAAGGCCCCGGTTGTGCAATCAACCCAACCGTGGGGCCGACTGCCTGTGTGGAACTTACTTCCATACCCTCTTGTGTGGAAGCTGATTCCAACAATTTCTTTTGCCACTCAAAGACAATATGGTTGTTATAATCAGCTAAATCCCTATTGTATTTTTTCTTCTTTTTTACCCTTTGATCTCTATCCTCTTTTTCAAGAATTTTTAAAAGGTTCTGCGATTTTTCCAGATAATCTATACTTCCTCTCACAGAGGACAGCTTATTTTGAATTTCTTTTATTTCATCATCCAATTTAGATAGCTTGGAGTTTTTCCTATTGACCAAAAATCGCAAAAAAGAGACACCTGCCTCATTAAAATATTTAAACCACTCCTCTAAGTTGATGTCCCCTTTCTGGGGTGCTACCTCCCACCTTAAGCTTCTCGGAACCATACCATATTTAATGTAGGTTTCAAGGTAGGCTATATCCCATTTGGTGTGTTTTACTGGGCGGAGCGTTACTGAGCCACGTATCTCAACACGAGGCTTGGTTCCCTTCATTTGTTATATTAGGCGGAGCGTCACTGCGCTGCCCGTTCCCCATTGACAACGTCTGGTATGACGAAACGCGTCTGGGAGGGCACGAAGTGACGCCACCACGTTGTAGGAGAGGAGGACGGGCTCCTGTTTGCCGGCCGGCTTTTTATGTTTGCTCCTTTATGCTGTATTTTATCTACAAACTTGTAAGTGCATTACTTTTATTCATTAAACTGTTCCTACGTTATTACGCTATGTTAGTCCCTTTCTTTTCTGTGGGCCTCTGAGCGTATTATATCGAGACCACTGAACAGATTATCACCTTGGAATCACCGCTAAAGGGATGGAGTGCTGACCCAGCTGAGGAACGTTTACTTGGACGTCATCCATTTATCATTTATATATGCTTCATTCCATATATTTTCTGGTAAGCGCATTTAATATATGGTGACGGGTATTTCACGCGCCTTGGAAAGTGCTGAACCACTGTGGTGCTGTCATTTAAGAACGTTTATGTCCGCCATTTGGATTCACCTGTGAACTTTTCCTTAATTGGACTTTATATTTTTAATTTTATTTTTATGCCATTTTTGGCTTTTTTGAGTCACTTTCACATTTTTTGAAACTTATTACTTAATTGTATTAGTCTTTATTCATATTATTATTTTCTTTGTATTCACATTATATATGTAAGGGAGGGTTGGCGCGGCTTTGCATATTCGTTAGTCATGTATAGGTATTTGAGTATAAATCACACTCAGCGGTAAGTGGTCACAAATTCCCACTATAAGCGTGTTCAATACAATATCAATAGTACCAAGAGATGGCCCATGGATATCGGACCAAGTTATTAAATAGGTAAGTATACAGTCCCCTTAAGTATAGAGGAGAATGGAATATCTGAATGTGTAAGAACTGCACTTATCACATAGGGGGAGGCCTTTTATTGGGGCTCAAGTTGGTATTGCCACATACATAGGGGAAAAGTATGCCCCTTTTGGTGCTACACCCCTGTGGATGGCTTTCCTTGCTGTAACAACAGTCTGTTGACAAATGGTTGTCCTAAAATCTTATGCCGCGTACACACGGGCAGACTGTATGGCGTACTTAGTCCGTCGAAACACATTTCAGCGGACAGTCCGCTCGTGTGTGGGCTTCAGCGGACTTTTTCAGCGTGCAGTCTGGCGTACTAAGTATTTCAGATTTTTCGAAATTCTGTCCGTCGTACTTTGGTTTCAGCGGACAATCCGCTCGTCAGTAGGCTAGTTCGACGGACTAAGAATGGCGCATGCCCAGAAAGGATTTACACGGCGGAAGGGTGCTTTGCTGTGTATTGGACTTCCTATTTCTAGTCCCGTCATACGTGCTGTACACGTCATCGCGCAAGCTTTCGATGGACTGTTTGGGTATCCGTGTGTGGTCAAGTCCGTTCAGTCGAAAGTATGATGGACTGTCCGTCGGATTGTACGACGGACTAAGTACGCCATACAGTCCGCCTGTGTGTACGCGGCATCACCATTGGTACGCTCCTTTTGACAATTGTTGTCCAATTTTCGGCCAACAAATGTTAGATGGCAGTACATTTTTGACGCACAATGGTTTGACGTCAGATTTTCATATGGTCAGTACACAAATCCGTCACACAAAAGTCCAAAGTACAAACACGCATGCTCGGAATCATTGCTTACCAAACACGAAATTAGCAGAAGGGGCCCAAAAGGTGGTGTTCAAGAGCTGAAATTCCTTGTAGTACGTTACCACGTTCATGTTTGTTGCATGACAATTGTGTACCGTTTAGTATGCAAGACATGATCCTGGCACACGCCCTTAAGACAAAAATCAGACGCTCAGTTGGCCAACAATCGTACCAGGCTTTAGAATGATACACAGAGATATAACACATCTCCCTACATAAGTTTTACATGTACTGTATATCCGCAGTCTTCTCCTCTCTATACCCTTCAAAAGACCTCCTCATCTGTCAGCAGCACAGAGAGGGGTCAGAGAGACTGCAGTGTGAGAGCTTATTGGAGGAAAGGAACACACACCCCCCTCCCCTTTACACAGCAGAAGATCTGTGTTCTGTATAGACAAGCTCCATTCTGAGCTCTTAAACCCCCCTCCTCCCGGCAAAAATGTATCTCATGTGTCGGGAAAACTTCTCGGAAGCTAACAGAGGAACGAAACACCAGAGAGAAACTGCACTTAGAGCTTTAGAGAGAGAAGTAAAACACTACAGATCGTGATGGAATGTGATCAAAGTAAATACTCTGAGGTTTACAACCACCTTCAAGTTGAAGTTTAGGTATGGCAATTTCGATATAATTAGCTTGGACCTGTAAGTATGTATGTGCCATACCCGTGGAAGCGGGAAATCATTTTAGTAGGCATCACTGAACTGTTGAACACAGGAGGTCACTATTCTCGAAACAGGTGCCATTCAGGGAACACTTCACATCTTCTCAGTGATTGGATGAGTTGGAGATCGTGACGTCACCACCCTGTCTCTCCACTTCAGAGAACACTTTGCATTAATTGAGGAAATGCAAAGTGTTCCTGTAGTACTTGTACCAAGCGAGTAACCTCCTGTGTTTACAATGCAGCAGGGCAATCACTTGAGAGGGCACATGGAAGCTAGTGGAGATCACTATAGTAGAGGTGCTTGCTACAGTGAATTCCAGCTTTAACGGGTACCCCACAGGTATGGCATGTACATACTTACTTTGCTCTAAGTTGGACTAATGTAACTATGTAAAAGTTGCAAGACGTACAGTTATAAAACCCCAAAAACAAAGATTCAGTGCATAGATAAGTATGTGGGAAAACCATGTCTGCATTTTTCTTTCTTTTATTTTGTGTTTAACCACCTCCCATCTGCTCTATAGACGGCTGCAGCGGGGACCTAATTTGCTGGGAGGGTGTCCAGTGACGTCCTCACATGCTCGAGCGGCCTGTATGCCCCTGTGATCAGCGAATCTATGAGACTCAGCCGATCACAGATCGGCATAAGGGGTCAATCCCGACCCCTCACCACGTGATCAGCTGTCAGCCAATCACAGCTGATCATGTGATGTAAACAAAGACGGTAATAGGCTATTTTTTCTCCTTGCGCTAGAAAAGCTGACCACCGGCGGCTGTGAGAGGGACATTAGTCCCGATCATGGGGAGAATCTGCAGAGGCTTCTGTGCCACCTACCAGTGCCACCCATCAGTGCCCACAGTGTCACCTATCAGTGCCCATCAGTGACATCTATCAGTGCCACCTATTATTGCCACCCATCAGTGCAATCTTATCAGTGCCTATCAGGGTCACCTCAGCTGTGCCTATCAGGGTCACCTCAGCTGTGCCTATCAGTGTCGCCTTATCTGTGCCCATCAGTGCAGCCTCATCAGCAAATATCAATGAAGGAGAAAAATTACCTGTTTGCAAAATTTAACAAACTATGAAACGTTCAAAAATTTCTGTCTTTTTTTGTTTATCAAATACAGTTTAGCATGACCGCGCAATTGTCATTCAAAGTGTGACAGCGCTAAAAATTGGTCTGGGCAGGAGGGGGGTTTAAGTGTCCAGTAAGCAAGAGTTTAACACAGCTCTAGTAGCTGCACAAAATTCTTCTGCTGGGCAGCATACTGGTTCTAAAGCCTTAAGGTTTTTCACCCCAGACCCCCCCCTCCCTTCTTAGCTGAGCCCAATTTAAACCAGCGATTTGCACAAGCACAGCGGCTCCAGCCACTGTTTCTCTGCTCAGTGGACAGATTTATATGGCTCCTGCTGCTGTCAGTCAAATCCTGTGAAACTGAAGCAGGGCCGAGTCCCGCTGTCTGTGTCAATGGACGCAGCAGCAGGACATAGGAGTGGGAGCACCTGATGAAGACGAAAGTCTCAGAGCGCTGGCGGGGGACCCCAGAAGAGGACGATCGTGGCTGCTCTGTGCAAACATATTGCACGGAGCAGGTATGTATGACATGTTTGTAAGCCTTTTAAAAAAAAAAAAAAAACAATAATTTTAAAGTACCAATTACTAAATTGGAGTTGGCTCTCATGCTTCTTGCTGATTGGAAAGCCTTAGCTCTGACTTAGAGGGAAGATATTGGACCACTTCAGAGAGACCTCTGCTTTTACAGGGAATGCAGTAGTTTGTTTCTGCAGCACGTTACATGGGGAAATAAAATGGTGCCGCCACTGGAGAGTTAAATACAAAATCAAAGTAAAAAATGCACAAAATGCTGTTTTTCTGCACGCTTTACTTAACTATGCACTCAAAAATAAAACTTCAATTGGGCTTAATAGTGTAGGTGTTGGCAGGCAGCTAAATGCACAGCTAAAACACATATGGAAATGATCTTACCTGCCAGAAAACTGTAATTTTTGTTCAGCCAGTTTTTTTTTTTTTGTTTTTTTTTTATCCAGATGCCCCTGCCAGACACTGTATGAAGTCCTAACCACTTACTTTCCACTGTAGTCAAAGCAATACAGCTTGGTCAAGACTGTAATTGGATAGTTGGATAATCATCAGCTTTCTTATAAGCTCAGCTCTGTATTATCTCCTCCAATCAGTTAGCTTCTTTTTTTTTTTCATTCTCAGCAATACAAGTTCTGATTGGCTTACAATTGTACCCCTTCCACACCCAGTCTGAATGCTCCTCTGCAGGGCATTATAGGAGGCTAGTATAAAAATATATTGAGATACTATTTCAACTGAACGTATGCTAGTAGAATTTCATTCGAAATATGTCGTTTTAGGAACGATTGTTTGATTTTCTGTTGATTAGTGAGGTCAAACAGGCGCTCGTTTTTTGATTGCAGTGGCAAAAAAGTTTGAAGGCGCAGGATAGATAATTTTTTATTGAACAAATGAATTATGTGAATGTAGTTTTTGCTCTGAAAGAATTGTACATATTGGAATGAAACCTGTTTAATACATCTGGAATTCTATTCAAGTAGCAGGTCTAGATGAAATTTTAAGGGCTTTTAAATTAAATTAGTTGACCCAATGATGCCAAAGTTTGTGGTTTTCGTTCATTCCTTTAAAATTGAGTTCACTTATAACATTTGATTTTAGAAGTACTTTCGAACAAAATTCATCAACTCATCAAATGTACTGAGATTTTTTGTACAAATGTTCATACAAGTGTTTACTAGTGTATGGTCAGCTGTAACATACTCTTAGGGTATACTGTATGTAATAATGAAGCACACTCCAAATAGACATACAGTATCTGACAAAAGTGAGTACACTCCTCACATTTTTGTAAATATTTTATTATATCTTTTCATGTGACAACACTAAAGAAATGACACTTTGGTACAATGTAAAGTAGTGAGTGTACAGTTTGTATAACAGTGTAAATTTGCTGTCCCCTCAAAATAACTCAATATACAGCCATTAATGTCTAAACCACTGGCAACAAAAGTGAGTACACCCCTAAGGGCCGGTTCACACTGCGGGCGATGCGAGGCGACACCGACTTGCCTCGCCGCGACCTGCCGCGACCTCAGCGGCGACTTGCAAATGACTTCTGTATAGAAGTCAATGCAAGTCGCCCCGAGGTCGCCCAAAAGTAGTACAGGAACCTTTTTTCTGAGTCGGAGCGACTCGAGTCGCTCCTCTTAGAACGGTTCCATTGTACAGAACGGGGGCGACTTGTCAGATCGCGGCGAGGCAAGTCGTGTCGCGTCGTGTCGCCTCGCATCGCCCGCAGTGTGAACCGGCCCTAAGTGAAAATGTCCAGATTGGGCCGCCAAAAGTGTCAATATTTTGTGTGGCCATTATTATTTTCCAGCACTGCCTTAACCCTCTTGGGCATGGAGTTCAGAGCTTCACAGGTTGCCACTGGAGTCCTCTTCCACTCTTCCATGATGACATCACAGAGCTGGTGGATGTTAGAGACCTTGCGCTCCTACATCTTCCATTTGAGGATGCCCCACAGATGTTCAATGAGGTTTATGTCTGAAGACATGCTTGGCCAGTCCATCGCCTTTACCCTCAGCTCCTTTAGCAAGGCAGTGGTCATCTTGGAGGTGTGTTTGGGGTCGTTATCATGTTGGAATACTGCCCTGCAGCCCAGTCTCTGAAGGGAGGGGATCATGCTCTGCTTCAGTATGTCACAGTACATATTGCCATTTACGGTTCCCTCAATGAACTGTAGCTCCCCAGTGCCGGCAGCACTCGTACAGCCTGAGACCATGACACTCCCACCACCATGCTTGACTGTAGGCAAGACACACTTGTCTTTATACTCCTCACCCGGTTGCCACCACACATGCTTCACACCATCTGAATCAAATAAGTTTATCTTGGTCTCATCAGACCACATAGTTCCGGTAATCCATGTCCTTAACTGCTTGTCTTCAGCAAACTGTTTGCAGGCTTTCTTGTGCATCATCTTTAGAAGAAGCTTCCTTCTGGGATGACAGCAATGCAGACCAATTTGATGCAGTGTGCGGCGTATGATCTGAGCACTGACAGGCTGACCCCCACCCCTTCAACCTCTGCAGAAATGCTGGCAGCACTCATGCGTCTATTTTCCAAAGACAACCTCTGGATATGACGCTGAGCACGGGCACTCAACTTCTTTTTTGGTCGACCATGGTGAGGCCTGTTCTGAGTGGAACCTGTCCTGTTAAACCACTGTATGGTCTTGGCCACCATGCTGCAGCTCAGTTTTGGGGTCTTGGCAATATTTTTATAGCCTAGGCCATCTTTATGTAGAGCAACAATTCTTTTTTTCAGATCCTCAGAGAGTTCTTATGCCACAAGGTGCCATGTTGAACTTCCAGTGACCAGTATGAGAGAGAGTGATGACACCAAATGTAACACACCTTCTCCCCATTCAAACTTGAGACCCTGTAACACCAATGAGTCACATGACATATGGGAGGGGAAATGGCTAATTGGGCCCAATTTGGACATTTTTATTTAGGCGTTGTGGCAGCACGCAGGTAAAGTCACCTGGTTGTATCCAGGATGGGAAATATGTGTGCCCTAGATTCAGGCTTTATGCAGACCTTTACAATTAGAGGGGAAGAGTTAATGAGCCCAGCTGAAGTAAGTGGGCTCATTAAGACCTCTACAAAAAACCCCAGCATGCATAGGGAGATGCTCCATCCTGGAACCAGTTTTGTGTTGTATAGACTGGGGAGTGTGATATCTGTTCTGTGCGATGAGTTAACGCCTGTGTGACAAACCTCTACAACAGAGACAGGGACTGGTGCAGCACAAGGCTGCACTCAGTTGTTAGACAGGGAATCTAAGTGTGTAGTTAGAGGTCAAGCTGACCAGGATTTATTTTCATGTTTTATTTTTTGTTTGGCTGTTATATGTATCACTGCATGTAGCATAAATAAACTGCATCTTTTGTTTTTTGCACCTACAACGCTGTCTGCTGTGCCTGATTTTGTGTTGTGAACCCATCCAGGGGGTCACACACACCCGCTGCCGAGCTAACCCCTCACAGTTGGTGGAGAATTTTGGCAGTTTTTTTTCAATTTTTTTTTAAAGGCCAGCATGGAGGAGATACTGAGACAGCTGGCTCTAGCAAATGCAAACCAGCAGCAAGCAAATGCAAATCAGCAGCAAACAAATGCGGCTTTACAAAAGAGCCTTGCAGCTCAGCAGAAAGCTCACCTGCAGAGTCTGGAAGCTCAGCAACAAGCCCAGCAGCAATCTGAAGTCCGCTTCATAGACCTGTTGCAGAAGCAAGAGCAGAATTTTCAACAGAAAATAGAGACATTAATACAGCAACGTCCGCAGACCAATGAAGCAAGTGGTTACAATAATACCGCATCCTTTGGTGTGAGCCGTTTATTGACAAAAATGACTGGAGAGGATGATCCGGAGGTGTTTTTGACCACATTTGAAAGGACTGCCGAAAGGAAAAAGTGGCCTAAGGAGCAATGGGCTGGACTGGTGGCCCCTCTGTTAACTGGGGAATCGCAGAAAGCTTATTATGACCTAGAGCCTGACCAAGCAAAAGACTATGTGGTGCTAAAAACAGATATATTGGCTGGGTGTCACCCTGGCCGTCCAGGCTCAGCGTGTGCATAATTGGACTTTTCAGGTTGGAAAACCCCCCAGGTCTCAAATGTATGATCTCATTCACCTGAGCAGGAAGTGGCTGCAGCCAGAGACTTTGACCGCACCAAACATTGTGGAACGTGTTATGGATCGTTTCCTGAGAGCTCTTCCTACTGCCATCCAAAAATGGGTAAGCCATGGAGACCCAGAAAATGCAGATAAACTTGTGGATCTGGTTGAGAGGTACTTGGCTACAGAGAACCTGACCACCTCTTCCAGGGACTCACGGACTTTCCACCCTAAGACCAGATCATTCCCAGTGGCGGGTAAGATGACTCCAAGGGGTGAGGGTGGAGAGAGAGAGAGGGTGGGAGTTCTACCTAAGGTCTGGCGGGAGCAGCCCAGGAAGCCCATGCTGCAAGAGACAGCGAAAAAGATTATTTGCTACTGCTGCCGGCAAGAGGGACATATTGCAGCCAATTGCCCCGTTGTGGATGAGCCTATGCAATGTGACTTTATAAGGGAGAGACGTCAGTCGCTGTTTGCGACAGTTGCATGCACTGCCATTCGGGGACCTGAGAAACATTTATGTAAAATGTGTATTAATGGTAGAAATGTTGATGTGTTGCTGGATTCAGGTAGCCTGGTAACATTGATAAAAGCTGAATTAGTTACTACAGAGGTCTCTGGGAAGAACAGGTTGGCTGTTATTTGTGTGCATGGGGACACCCGAGAGTATCCTGTAACTTCAGTGTTTTTTGAGACCCCCAAAGGTAACCTCTCTCATCAGGTCGGGTTAGTGTCTCACTTACCACATGATGCTATTGTGGGAAGGGATTTTCCAAAATTCTGGGAACTCTGGGATTGTCCTGAGCCCCCCACTGGTGCCCCTATAAACCAGGAAGATGACCAGAATTCCTCTGGGAGTGGTGAGGACTCTCCTGAATTTCCCTTGTCAGTATTGGCGGGGGAAACTCGAGAAACTGGGGGGGAGCCAACATCCTCAGATGAAAACATGGCGTCTGTGGAGTTTTCGGATCTTGAGGTTCACAGGGAAAATTTTGCCACAGAACAGTTAAAAGACCCCACCCTAATAAAGGCACGGGAAAATGTGGTGAAAATAGATGGCGAGTTAGTGAACCCAGATAAGACTTGCCCTTATCCTTACTTCACTATGGAAAGGGACCTGCTGTATCGAGTGGCTCAAAGGGCAGAAGAAACCATTGAGCAACTTGTAGTGCCCAAACCTTACAGGAAGTTGGTGTTAGAATTGGCTCATGGGCACATTCTGGGAGGTCATCTGGGGACAGAGAAAACCAGAGAGAGGGTATTGCAGAGATTCTATTGGCCTGGGGTCATGAAGGAAATAGAAAATTATTGTTCCTCCTGCCCTGTGTGTCAGAAGTCGGCACCTATGCCACATTTCCATAACCCGCTGGTACCTCTTCCTATCATTGAGGTCCCCTTTGAAAGGATCGCAATGGATTTGGTAGGTCCGATAATGAAGTCCGCCAGGGGGCATCAGTACATTTTGGTTATATTGGACTATGCTACCCGTTATCCGGAAGCAATTCCTCTCCGAAATACCTCGGCCAAAACCATAGCCAAAGAGCTATCTCTTGTTTTTAGCCGTGTGGGTATTTGTAAGGAACTGCTTACGGACCAAGGTACACCCTTTATGTCCCGGGTTATGAAAGAATTATGCAAGTTGTACAAAGTGACGCAATTGCGTACATCTGTGTATCACCCCCAAACAGATGGGTTGGTTGAAAGATTCAACAAAACCCTTAAACAAATGTTAAAGAAGGTGGTGGATAGAGATGGAAAGAATTGGGACTGTCTAATACCCTATCTAATGTTTGCCATTAGGGAGGTACCCCAATCCTCTACGGGTTTCTCACCCTTCGAGTTGCTCTATGGGAGACACCCAAGAGGGCTGCTGGATATCGCCAAGGAAACTTGGGAAAAATAGAGTTCTCCTCACAGGAGCGTGATTGAGCATGTCGCCCTGATGCAAGATAGAATTGCACAGGTAATGCCAATTGTAAAGGAACATTTAACCCAAGCGCAGTTAGCACAGCAGAGAGTGTACAACCTTGGGGCCAAGACCCGTACTTTTTCCCCGGGGGATAGGGTCTTGGTGCTAGTCCCTACGGTTGAAAGCAAATTTCTGGCCAAATGGCAAGGTCCATATGAAGTAATTGAAAAATTTAGTGAGGTGAACTACAGGGTTAGACAGCCAGGAAGGCGAAAGCCGTAGCAGATCTATCACGTCAATCTGCTGAAAGCCTGGAGGGATAGGGAATCCCTAGTCGCAGAGACTTTGTCACAAGTACAGCCTGATTGCTTAGTTCCTGAGGTTGGAATAGCAGACACCTTATCGAAACCCCAACAACAGGAGGTTAAAGAGTTTGTACTTCGTAACAAAGAGATTTTCTCTGAGCTTCCGGGACAAACATCTGGCATAGAGCATGACATTATCACCCCGCCAGGAGAAAGGGTAAAACTAAAACCTTATAGAATACCAGAGGCCCGACGGGAGGCAATACGTGGGGAGGTTCAAAGGATGTTGGAATTGGTTGTGATAGAGGAGTCCCAGAGTGACTGGTCCAGTCCTATCGTACTAGTGCCCAAACCTGATGGGAGCTGGCGGTTTTGTAACGATTTTCGACAATTAAATAAAGTTACAAAATTTGACACCTACCCCATGCCGCGTATAGATGAGTTGATTGACCGGCTGGGAACAGCCCGATATATGACAACTCTTGATCTCACCAAAGGCTATTGGCAAATTCCCCTGGCCGAGTCGGCCAAGGAGAAAACTGCGTTTGTAACCCCAGATGGGGCATTCCAATATAGGAGAATGCAGTTTGGGTTACAGAATGCACCGGCAACATTCCAGCGGAAAATGGATAAGATTCTGAGGCCCCATCAGAAATATGCTGCAGCTTACCTGGATGATGTGATTATCCATAGCACAGACTGGGTCTCACATTTGCCAAAAGTACAAGCAGTCCTAGACTCTATCCGGGAAGCTGGGTTTACGGCCAATCCAAAGTAGTGTACCATTGGACAGGAGGAGGCCAAATATCTTGGGTACACTATTGGGAGGGGGGTGATAAAACCCCAAGTCAATAAAGTCGAGGCCATACAGAGTTGGCCACGTCCCAACAGCAAGAAACAGGTACGAGCCTTTCTGGGAATCGCTGGCTATTATCGACGATTCATTCCCCATTTTGCTTCTCAGGCTGTGCCCCTCACCAACCTGACAAAAGGGAAAGAGTCTGTCATGGTTAAATGGTCCCCAGAGGCTGAAGAAGCATTTCAGTCCTTAAAAACAGCCTTATGTAGCCAGCCAGTGTTGTACTCACCAGACTTCTCTAAGGACTTTGTTGTACAAACTGATGCATCAGACGTTGGGTTAGGAGCAGTGTTATCCCAGGTCTGGAACGGGGAAGAGCACCCAGTCATTTACCTCAGCAGGAAGTTGAAGTCCCATGAGGTAAATTACGCTTAGCAGTGAAGTGGGCTCTAGATTCCCTTCGGTACTATCTGCTAGGTAGGCACTTTGACCTGGTGACTGATCACACTCCTTTAAAGTGGATGGCTCAGAACAAGGAGACCAATAGAAGGGTAAATAGGTGGTTCCTAGCCCTACAAGAATTTAACTTTACAGTTAAGCATCACCCTGGTGTTAAAATGGGGAATGTGGATGCTTTGTCTCGGATACATGCGTGTCTGACTGCTTGTGTTACAACCCCAAGGTTGAAACAAGAGGGGGGGGTATGTGGCAGCACGCAGGTAAAGTCACCTGGTTGTATCCAGGATGGGAAATATGTGTGCCCTAGATTCAGGCTTTATGCAGACCTTTACAATTAGAGGGGAAGAGTTAATGAGCCCAGCTGAAGTAAGTGGGCTCATTAAGACCTCTACAAAAAACCCCAGCATGCTTAGGGAGATGCTCCATCCTGGAACCAGTTTTGTGTTGTATAGACTGGGGAGTGTGATATCTGTTCTGTGCGGTGAGTTAACGCCTGTGTGGCAAACCTCTACAACAGAGACAGGGACTGGTGCAGCACAAGGCTGCACTCAGTTGTTAGACAGGGAATCTAAGTGTGTAGTTAGAGGTCAAGCTGACCAGGATTTATTTTCATGTTTTATTTTTTGTTTGGCTGTTATATGTATCACTGCATGTAGCATAAATAAACTGCATCTTTTGTTTTTTGCACCTACAACGCTGTCTGCTGTGCCTGATTTTGTGTTGTGAACCCATCCAGGGGGTCACACACACCCGCTGCCGAGCTAACCCCTCACAGCGTATACTCACTTTTTTGCCAGCAGTTTAGACATTTATGGCTGTGTGTTAAGTTATATTGAGGGGACAGCAAATTGACACTGTGTTATACAAGCTGTACACTCACTACTTTACATTGTAGCAAAGGGTCATTTCTTCAGTGTTGTCACCTGAAAATATTTTTTTTTTTTTTACAAATATGTGGGGGTGTACTTACTTTTGTGAGATGCTGTACATATACAGTTCTTTGAAAAATGTTCATACCCCTTGACATTTTTCACATTTTGTCATGTTACATCCAGAAACGTAAATGTATTTTATTGGGATTGTATGTGATAGACCAACACAAAGTGCTACATTTGTAAAGTGAAAGGAAAATGATAAATGTTTTTTTAGAAATGTTTTGCAAATAAATATCTGAAAAGTGTATCGTGCATTTGTATTCAGTGCCCTTTACTCTGAATACCCAAACTAAAATCTAGTGGATCCAATTGCCTTCAGAAGTCAGCTAATTAGTAAAGTCCACCTGTGTGTAATTAAATCTCAGTTAAATTTAAGAACAGAGAACAAACAGCATCATGAAGGCCAAAGAACACATCAGACGGGTCAGGGATAAAGCTATGGAGAAGTTTAAAGCAGGGTTAGGTTATAAAAAAAATATCCTAAGCTTTGAACATCTCACGGAGCTCTGTTCAATCCATCATCTGAAAATGGAAAGAGTATGGCACAACCGCAAACCTACCAAGACATGGCCGTCCACCTAAACTGACAGGCCGGGCAAGAAGAGCATTAATTAGAGAAGCAGCCAAGAGGCCCATGGTAACTCTGGAGGAGCTGCAGAGATCCACAGCTCAGGTGGGAGAATCTGTCCACAGGACAACTATTATGCCGCGTACACACGGTCGGAGAATCCGTCGGAATGCGTCTTATCGGACCGTGTCGTCAGATAATCCGACTGTGTGTGGTATGCATCGGACTGATTCCGTCCGAATCTCCGTCGGACCCAATTTTCCAACATGTTGGAAATATTTCCCGACCAACTGGGCCGGTTGGACGTAATCCGATCATGTGTAGAGAATTTTGATCGGACCAAGTGCCACGCATGCTCAGATCAAATTCCTACATCAAAGCTATTGGCTACTAGCCTGAATGTAGTCCCATCGTAACGAAAATTACGTCATCACATTCTGAAAGATCTGATTTTTCAACAACTTAGTCCGACCGTGTGTATGCAACAGTTTCGGACACAATCCGTCAGACTAAATCTGACGGACAAAATCCGACAGATTTGGTTGTGGAAATCTCCGACTGTGTGTACAGGGGCTTAGTCGTGCACTCCACAAATCTGGTCTTTATGGAAGAGTGGCTAGAAGAAACTCATTGTTGAAAGAAAGCCATAAGAAGTCCTGTTTTCAGTTTCCGAGAAGCCTTGTGGGGGAAATGGCAAACATGTGAAAAAAGGTGCTCTGATCAGGTGAGACCAAAATGAAACTTTTTGGCCTAACAGCAAAACGTTATGTATGGTGGAAAATAAACACTGCACATCACCCTGAACTCTCCATCCCCACCGTGAAACATGGTGGTGGCAGCATCATGTTGTGGGGATGCTTTTCTTCAGCAGGGACAGGGAAGCTGGTCAGAGTTGATGGGAAGATGGATGGAGCCAAATACATGACAATCTTAGAAGAAAACCTGTTTGAGTCTGCAAAAGACTTGAGACTGGGGTGGGGGTTCATCTTCCAGCAAAACAATGACCCTAAAAATACAGCCAGAGCTACAATGGAATGGTTTAGATCAAAGCATATTCATGTGTTAGAATGGCCCAGTCAAAGTCCAGACCTAAAAACAATTGAGAATCTGTGGCAAGACTTGAAAATTGCTGTTCATAGACGCTCTCCATCCAATCTGACAGAATTTGAGCTATTTTGCAAAGAAGAATGGGCAAATATTTCACTCTCTAGATGTGCAAAGCTGGTGGAGACATCCCCAAAAAGACTTGCAGCTGTAATTGCAGCAAAAGGTGGTTGTACAAAAGTATTGACTCAGGGGGGCGGAAAACAAATAAACGCCACACTTTTTAGATATTTAAAAAAAAAACTTTGAAAACCATTTATCATTTTCCTACCACTTCACAATGATGTTCCACGTTGTGTTGGCCTATCACATAAATCCCAATAAAATACATTTCACGTTTTTGGTGACAAAATGTGGAAAATGTCAAGGGGTGTGAATACCAAGTACTCCCCTGATAGTCATCTGATGACGAAACTAAACATGTACAGTTTTAGATCCTTCGATAGATGTTCCTTGGTACCTGCAATTGATTAATTCAAAACTATGATTTTATTATACCAGTGGTGCATCTGATGTAGTATATGGTCTTCCTCCATACACAGAGGGACTTCCAAAGATACCTTGAGATGTAAATGATATACTCAGTTTGGTAAGAAGATTGGAGCGCCTCACTGAAGAGTTGAAATCTAGAGGAGGGATTTTTTTTCAATCTGTAATACACTTACAAGATTTGAAATAAAATCTCTCCTTTTGGATTTCAACTCTTCGGTGTGGTGCTCCAATCTTCTGACCCACATATATAGAGTGAGTCTTCTTGGTTAACCCAGCAGGCAGTGAATATGCATATGTACTTATGTAGCGCTACCCCCAGAGGAGTCGCTAAATTGTTTTATGATATCTTTCTTTCAGTTCTGTTTAGACCGTCCCTCTTTTCTCTCCTTACAAGTGGTGAGAGTGCTCTATAATACAGTCTGATCTCACCGGGCATCCAAATCAAGTTCTCAAATGTTTACCTTCTTAGAGTTCCCACCTGATTGTGGTCAGCAAGGGCAGGGTTCATTCATCCAGCAACAGCTCAGTCTCTATCCCACAAGTCCAACAATAAATGTACTATTTCTTTTGCCATCTGTATCCCATCAAGGAGATTTCCTTTCATTCCTGTCCTGAAGCCAAAACAGGAAGTGAGAGAAAATCCCTTGTATGTCACCATAACTAATCTCCCCATTGGAAGATTTTCCCTCTATTGGTGTTTCGATTTTAAACTTCTCTAATCAAAACTTCTTCTCCAGTTTTCTCTATCCAAAAGGTAAAAAAAATTGCCTTTAGTTCTACTTTAAACTTGGAGAAACTTGGAAACTTGGTTCACTTGGAGAAACAAGGTAACGGTTACTGAGCTTGCAATATCCATGAGGATAATCTATCCAAGTCTTATCCTGTGTTAAGCCCTGATGAAGAGGGAAAGGTGTTGCCGTCAAAACGCGATGGGATGTTGTTATGACTTCACCAACAAATTAATTATCTTGGGCTCCATTTTGGTCTGGGCCCCTTCTCTGTATTTCTATGGTTTGAATACAATAGCCGGTAATGGAGATTCCTCCATCAATGATGTTTAAAGTGGATAGAGGAACCAGTGCTGGGTCATCTATAGCCCAGGGCGAACTTATCAAACTGTACCGCCCCCCCCCAAGAAGTATTAGCATTATGTATCAGCAATTTGAGAACTAATCTGCATGCTTACACTCTATACATAAGCCCCCCCCCCCCCACCAGCAGAAATCTTTGCCCCCATCCCTCACCCAGCTAAAATTCTCTTTCCCCAAATCCCCACAGCACAACCCCCCCAAAAAAAAAACATTTCTCCAGCACAAATCCTCTGCCCCTTAAATTTCCTCTCCCAGGACACCTCCCCCCTCCCAGTACAAATCCCCCACCATATCACTTCTAGCACAAATCAACCCTCCTGGAACAAATCCACTTCCCCCCATCCCCCCTCACAACACAAAATCACCACTCCTTGTATCCCTCCATCAATTGTCCCCTCCTGGAACTATTCTTAACCCCCTTCTGCCTCCCAAATTACCTCTCAACACAAATACCCCCCCCAATCTCTGTGTGACGCCCCCCGCCTCACATGATACCACAGCGCCCAGGGCAGCTGCCTCTCCTGCCCACACCTTGTCCTGTCCCTGAGAGGAATCTATAGGATTTCTTCATGGGTGTATGGATTGCCTTTCTCTATACAGAATGTAATATCAGCACACAAGTACCTAAAGTAGAGTAGCTATTTTGGTGGGGCCTGGATCAGCCGTACCCTCTGTAGTTTAAAGGGGTTGTAAAGGTAAGTGTTTTTTGCATCAGATGAATTAAGGTGAAAAAACACCTGGCAGTGACCGCCACGCCACCCCCCCATTTTACTTACCTGAACCCTCGAACTTGTCCTACGGGGACGCTCCATCTCTTGGCTTGGGGGTTCTTGCCTATGGATCGGATAGATTGATAGCAGTGCAGCCATTGGCTCCCGCTGCTGTCAATCAAATCCAATGACACGTACGCTGGGGGTCAGGGCCGAGTCCTACATCCGGCGTCTATGGATGCCGAATGCTGGACTCAGGAGCACACCGCAAGGTAACCCCCCGGGAGAGCGCTTCTCCCAGGGGGTTATCTAATGTGGGGAGGAGCCGGGAGAGCTGCCTGGGGACCCCAAAAGAGCAGACTCGGGGCCACTCTGTGCAAAACAAGCTGCACATTGGAGGTAATTATGACATGTTTGTTATTTTAAAAATTTTTTTTTTTTTTAAGGGAACCTTTAGTATCACTTTAAGCTTACTGTGGAGGTGCATAGTCAGAAGTCAATGATACAGGAAGGGGATTAGTAGTACACACTATGGTTTCTGTGTTCTTTTTATCTGTTCTTTTAAAATCATTTTTACTAAAGTGTTTTAAATACAATATTCTTTGTACATATGGCAATGTTCTTTAGTCCCTGTGGTGTTTGATAGTGTTCCTGCTCGGTCCTTGCTCTGTGACCCTCAGCTAATCCAGCACTGCCCTCGGTCACGGTCCCTGCCCAGAAATGAGGTGTGAGAGCTGTGTGTCTGCTTCACTGAGAGACCATCTGTCTCTGTCAGCTTCATTCTGTCAGTGCATGTTCCTTTCACAGCTCACTGTGCCAGAGTGGAAAGGAACCTCTAGCAGCCACATTACAGAGTGCATATACTGTATAATAATATTATGTCTGTCATATCCCGCTCACGCCGCGCGTTCTGCTGCTTTGTACACCTGCAGCTGACATTTTTCACCAGACCGCAAATTGGAATGTTAAACATTTATGTAACTCAGGCTAACTCTTGTGACTCTGGAACTCCATTATGACTGATTATCGGGGATCAACCAAAAAATACCCCCCCCCCCCAACCTTTGTGTTTTCTATAACCTCTTCATTTAGTATTCATAGTGATGTCCCTTCAGTACCAGACATGATTCCGTTTGAATCCTCCAACTAATGTTCACTACTTCAGTTGCGCACAGGATCCATTATGACCCCCCCAATAATTAACCCTTTCAGTCTGACATGGGAATTTATAGACGAGCAACTCCTATTCTCATATTGATTAGTGGTTCCAAATTAATAATAACTACTTCAGTAGGGAACAGATGCAAAAGATACATTCCGCATCTTTCCAAATAACTGTTCTGCTTTATTATGATGCAATTGAAGGTTTTTATACACATGATTACGTAGGTATGGGTATCCGGCGGAGGTGCTTTACCATGTGATCAGCTGTATCCAATCATGGCTGATCACGATGTAAACAGGAAAAGCCGGTCACTCGCGTCTGATGGACGCGAGTAGATGAGAGACCATCGGTGGCTCTCCTGACAGGGGTGGTCTACGCTGATTGTTTATCAGTGCAGCTCCCCTCAGATGCCCACACTGGACCACCACGGAAGTGGGCAACATGTGGATGGCCAAGTATGTACCCCATGGCCATCCACATGTGCAAATGATGCCCAATCTGTGCCAGTCAGTGGCCACAAATGGTCACTGACTGGCACCATCATGTACCAAAATAAAAACAGTGATGCCCAGCAATGCCACCCATCAGTGTCTTCAGTGCCACCCAGCAGTGCCACCCATCAGTGCCACCCATAAGTACCCATCAGTGCCACCCATAAGTACCCATCATTGCTGCCTGTGAGTGCCCATCAGTGCCACCTATGAGTGCCCATCAGTTCTGCATACCAGTGCCACCTATCAGTGCCCATCAGTGTCTGTCAGTGCCACCTCATCAGTACCACCTCATTGGTGCCCATCAGTGCCAAAAATAAAAATTGCAGATGTGATCAAATACCACCAAAACAAAGCTCGATTTGTGGGAACAAAATGCTAAAAAAAATTGGGTACAGTGTTGTATGACCGCGCAATTGTCATTTAAAATGCTACAGTGCTGAAAGCTGAAAATTGGCCTGGGCAAGAGGGTGTCTAAGTGCCCGGTATTGAAGTGGTTAAGGTGCTTTTTGGCAAAGCTTGTGACTGCATGTGGCCTTTCTTGAGGAGTGGCATTTTTCTTGCAACCCTCCCATACATGCCACGTTTGTGGAGAATTTGTGATATAGTCACATGCACACAATTGCCGATTTTTGTTTTGTTAGCCTCTGACCAGTTTCCTCCTTTCATATAGTTTGGAGCAGCGTCCTGATCCTCCGAGGGTCTGTGTTGTACCAAATACCGTCCAAACTGTAATAATAGGCTTCATTGTGCCTCTAGGTATTGCTAAAGCATTTTTTTATTCATCTCCTGACTTGTGCCTGTCCACAACTTTATCCCAGAGATCTTTTGAAAGTGTCTTGCCACCCATAGTTGGTTGTTTGCTTCGGTTGTACTACCATTGTCTGAAATGCTTCTGGAAAGCTCTTTTCATGCTGAGCTAATCAAAATGACCACAGCTGATCACAGTTGAAAGTCAGATGGTTTTGTGTGCCATTGAGAATGTGATTAGCTACACCTGATTGAGTCATTTTTAGGAGGGGTGATCCTTTTTGCAATTCAGTGATTCTGGTTTTGAATTTTTTTTTTTCTGACATGTTGGTGTTATATCGTTCACTTGGATGTTACAGCTGGATACAACAAAAACTGTGTCTGCCTTCATTTCAGGCTGCAAAGCAACAAAATGTGATTATTTAAAGGGGGGGGGGGGGGGTGATTTCTTTTCTATACCCATACAGTATATAAAGATGCCTTTTGTTGCAATTTTTAAGATAAGGGTGATGTTTCTCTTTAAGAAAGTTTGGACCAGCAAGACTGGACACTTCAGCAATGATTCTATATGGTTTTACCTGCATTGTGCGTTATGTGATAGCATAATATGTATTGTTTTTACAATTCTGCTAGGTGAATAATTTTGTCTCCCATGCCAGCACACCCAAATTTCTGCGGCACGTATAGCAGTGGATACCTGGGCAGGGACCCGCTCCCCACGCATCCTGTTCCCATCTCCGCTTCTGCACTCCATTTGGGAAACACATTACGGCTCACAAGGATCCCTTTGTACAGCTGCTCTGCTCACTGGTGATTAAATCCCATTCCTAAGATTTCTGGGAATCGGTGAAAAGCTGGAGAATGATCAGGCTAGTAACTCGTTCACTGCATATATGATCAAAAGCTGACCCCTTTCTTGACTGCTTTGATGTAAACAACTTTAATCTAATGTACACTTTACATCATTCTTTATCATCATTATGACTTTAAGGCTATATATTTCGGAAGTGAATCACATACAGAAAATAATGCAGACTTAGAGGATATTCGATCCCAAGAACAAAAAATGGGATGCTTTGCAGCCTAACAGTCTGTAGATGTGGTGAACGCTTTAGTTTTGTTTTTTTAGGCTAATGAATATTTTTTTTTCAAGGACATTAAATACTTATGTCTTGGACAGTCTTGCCATAATTCCAGTGTCCTTGTAAATTCCTTTTGAACTGAACTGATCTCACACAATGTTATCAGCTTCCCCCCTAGGGCAGGAAGTATGTTAGTGGTATTGGAGGTAACTGTAACGTCTTAATCCTATTGGGGTCCCTGCACAGGGTACTGATGAAAAACACCAGGTCTTCCTGAAACATTATGGTCCATATAGTGCGCCGTTTACAAGCATATATGTACATAATAATTCTTCCAGCTATAATATAATATAGTTTAGTATTTAAAGTAGTTCTAAACCCTATTTTACCTTAAAGTGGTTGTAAACCCCAGACATGAAATCTGAATAAAGCACATATTTCTACAGTGTTTGCTTGCCTCTCTGTAAAGCACAAAGTGTCATTCGAAGTGTCTGTCTGCTGTCTCATTCCTCTGTTATCGTAGGAGTCACTTCTGGCAAGTTTTCCTGACGCCAAGAGCTAAAAAGGTGACAGGGGAGGGACCTTTAGCTGATTGACAGCCTCAGCTTTGTTCCTGTGTGTTATGTAAAGGGGGGTGGGGAGATGTCCCTTCCCTTCCCCTCACCTTCCCCTTTCCCTCCCTTTTCCCTCCCCTTCCTTTCCTTTCCCTTCCCTTCCCTTCAATATCCTTCCCTTCCCTCGCCCTTCCCTTCCCTCGCCCTTCCCTTCCCTCGCCCTTCCCTCCCCTTTTCCTTCCCTTCCCTCCCCTCCCCTTCCCTTCCCTTCCCTCGCCCTTCCCTTCCCTTCCCTCCCCTCCCCTTCCCTCGCCCTTCCCTTCCCTCCCCTCCCCTTCCCTTCCCTCCCCTCCCCTTCCCTCCCCTCCCCTCCCCTTCCCTTCCCTCCCCTCCCCTCCCCTTCCCTCCCCTTCCCTTCCCTTCCCTTCCCTCCCTTCCCCTCCCCTTCCCTTCCCTCCCCTTCCCTCCCCTTCCCTTCCCTTCCCTTCCCTCCCCTCTCCTTCCTTCCCCTTTCCTTCCCTTCCCTTCCCTCCCCTCCCCTCTCCTTCCTTCCCTCCCCACCACTTCCCTCCCCGCCACTTCCCTTCCCTCCCCTCCACTCAGGGCTCAGAGATCTTGCAAAGTGTGTAACTGCAGCTCCCCGCCTCCTGCTTTAGGAGTGAAAAATCCTTTCCATCTCTGAATTTTGCAAGGTTGTAGAGTACAAATGGCTGCAAATACACTGGTACAACTTAGTAAGGGGATTTTTCATCTTTGTATAACCAAAGGCCAATCACTTAATTGGGTAAATGTAAGGGCTTACAACCACTTTAATGCATTCTATACAATAAGATAGAAAACCTTCTGTGTGCAGCTTCCCCCTCTGCCCACCTTATACTTGCCTAACCCCAATGTCGATCCATCGCTGTGCACACGAGCTGCATTTCTGCTCTCTGTAGCCTCACTGGCTCAGACACAGCAGCAGGAGCCATAGGCTAGTGAAGAGTGAGGGGGCGGTGCCGAGCTGCACTGTGTGTGTCAATGGATACCTGCATGTGGCTTGCTATGAGAGGTACTCAGCAGGGGGGAGGAGCCAGGAGCACTGGCTGGCACTGGACCTGAGAAGAGGAGAATTGGGCCTGCGCTGTGCAAAAACCATTGCACAGAGCAGTTATAAATACTTTTTAAGGGTAGGTGTGATTTACACATGTATACACATAAAATACTAACACAGATTTATGTTTTTTTTTGTTTGTTTTTTACTGACCTACCCTACCCTACACCAGATTTGTAAACCAAGTATTTATCTGCCTTACCTAGCCTTTGGTTATTGTAAACAAAGAGTATTTTTGTCTGGCGTCTGTACCATTAAATGCTATATGTACCCCCCTCCCGAACCTGATCGTTCCAGCAAAGAGAACGAGCCTAGCAGCTCCAGCCGTTGTCTCGGGTCCTCATTGGATAGACTGATAGCAGCGCAGCCATTGGCTGACGTTGCTGTCAACCAAATCCAGTGACACAGGAGCCGAGTCCTGCTGTCTGTGTCAATGGATGCAGCAGCAGGACTCAGGAATGCGCCCACACGATTGCCCTCATGGAAAGCGGCTCTCCGTTGGTCCACTCGATGAAGAGGAGGAGCCAGGAGCGCCACCGGGAGACCCCAGAAAAGGAGGATCGGGGCTTCTCTGTGCAAAACCCTTGCACAGAGCAGGTAAGTATGACATTTGTTGTTTAAAAAAAACAAAACGTTATAATTTGGGGAACAGGACTCCTTCAGTGGGTCAGTGTTAATTTTGTTGATGAAAACATTTTTATCATAATTTTCGTCAGCGGCGTATTTCCAGTGACAAAAACAACACAAAAATGACCTCACGTTTTCGTCAATTGACAAAAACACATGAAAAAACTTTTGTGGGGCAGCAGAACTTCGCCATCATTAGGGTTTAAAATGAGGTACATAATTACAAATCTAGTTTTAGGATTGCCGTACACATTACAATCTGACCAAACATTCTTTTAATTCTGCAATTTATATCCAATCTATTTAACCAATTTGTATCCAATCAGGAAAGCACTTGCACTACAAAGATGATGGTAAATTTAAAGGAGATTTCACAAATTGTAATGTGTGTGGTGAGCTTTAAATGAGAGTTTATACCAATCCATATATAGATCCATTTGATTATAGTGTCTAAGTCAATTCAAGTCCTTATCCAATTCTAAGCCCTGATGATGGGGAAGTTTTGTCACCCCTAAAACGTGTTGGCTATTTTTTTGATCGAATTATGAACTATTAAAGGCATCTTTGTTTTGGTACCCATTGTTTCTATACATTGAGCTTACACAGAGTGGTCATGGTTTGGTCAGTCAAATATGACACCGAGGAACACATGAAAGTAACAGTGGGGTGCTGGACTACAGGTAAATATGTTACTTTGCTTGGAATGGGCTGACTACAGGTTCAGGCTTACGTTAGACTATACTGATATGACCTATCCATTTTACTATGATTTATTTATCACAGTTGTATAGCGTGGTCAATTTACGGAACACTTTATATGTGTATACAGGGGGCCTGTGACAAAGTCAGAAGTGACGAAACGCATCGGGCGTGGCTACATGGCCACGCTGAGACAGTGACTCAGTGTGTGTAAAGTAAGCTATGAGGAGACCTGGCATGTTTGTAATTTTAAGAAGGCGATTTGAATCTTTTATGGTGTAAGTGCATTACTTTTAATAAACCGATTACCTTAAGGTGTTTTTACACCATTGGAGGCTCTGTTACTTTCTATCCCCACATGTGGACAGTCTTTATTGATCTGGATGGAGATTGGCATGTTTAAGTGGCTCTTCAATAACATTTAAGAAGGCAATATTTGCCAGACACGAGAGTGAATGGCAACAGCATATGAATGAATGAATGAAATACTTGTATAGCGCACAATGCGAACTGAATCGCCTCTAGGCGCTGTGGCGAGCTTTGATCATCTGCTAAAAGAGGAAGGTCTTGAGTTTTTTCCTAAAAGCCAAGTGATTTTCTTCCAGACGGATGTTGATTGGTAGAGCATTCCATAGCCGAGGCCCTTGGACAGCGAATCTCCGATCCCCCTTGGATTTATACTGGGCTTTGGGCACGAGGAGGAGGTTTTTGTTGGCTGATCGAAGACTGCGGTTTAGTGTGTAATGATTTCTTTTCTCCATTAGGTATTGCGGAGCTTCTCTATGCACGCATTTGTGGGTGAGGCAAAGGGTCTTGAATGTGATCCGATTTTTTACGGTTAGCCAATGTAAGCTCCTCAGCGAAGGAGAGATGGATTCCCAGGGTTTTTTTTCCTGTTATCAGCCTTGCTGCCGTGTTTTGGATCAGTTGTAATCGCGCAAGTTGATATTGTGGAAATCCTATGTAAAGCGAGTTTGCGTAGTCCAGTCATGAATTAATGATTGTTCCAACTACCACTGCTTTGTCATTCTTTGGGATAAAAGGGATGAGTCTGCGAAGCATGCGCAGCAGGTGGTGAGATCCACTGACTACTGCTCCTATTTGCGCATCCATTGACATTTGTGCGTCTAAAATAACCCCGAGACTCTTCGCTTTGGTCTTTGGGGAGATAGTCTGCCCAAAGACGGTTGGTGGAGACCAGGAGGTTTTGGTTGCGGGCTTATGATTTGGGTGTAAGATAAGAAGCTCTGTCTTTGATTCGTTCAGCTGGAGGGAGTTAGTGGTCATCCAGTCCTCTATTGATTTGAGGCAGTTTTCAAGTTGTTGTTGGTGATCTTTTTTTCCATTGATCCGGAAATAAAGTTGTGTGTCGTCAGCGTAAGAGTGGAAGCAGAGATCTGAGCATCTGATGATTTGAAGGAGTGGGCGAATGTAAATGTTGAAGAGAATGAGTGACAAAGGAGAGCCTTGAGGGACTCCGCAGGTGACTGCCCGAGTTTCGGAGAGGAATTTTCCTAGTTTCACTGTCTGTGACCGATTTCCTAGGAAGGACGCGAACCATTGGAGATCTATGTCTTGGACTCCGGCTACTTCTGTGAGGCGGACGAGTAGAGTATTGTGATCTACTGTATCAAACGCTGCACTTAGGTCTAGCAGTACGAGGAGACACGGCTCTCCGTCATCTGCTGCTTCGAGGGCGTCGTCCCAAATCTTAAAGGAGAGCTGTTTCTGTTCCATGACCTGGGCGGAAGCCTGATTGAAGCGGGTCCAGGAGTTTGTGAGTATCCAGGTGAAGTTGTAGCTGATGTACTACAGCTTTCTCCATGATCTTAGAAATGGTGTTGAGGCTTGTAATTGGCCTACGGTTGTTTGGATCCTGAGGGTCCAGGTTTGGTTTCTTGAGTAGAGGTTTGACGATGCCTTGTTTGAGGATGCTGGGAACAATCCCTTCGTGGAATGATCTGTTTATGAGGTGGGTTATGGTTGGAGCCACAATGTCGGAGCATTCTTTCAGTAGTTTTGTGGGGATGATGTCAATAGGTGAGGTACTGTCACACAGTTTATTAATGATGTTTTTTGCGGTGTCTACGGTAATTGGAGATAGTGAAAATTTTGGTGGTTGCGGTATGTTGGTGCAGCCATCCTCTTTATGTATTTGCTGGCCGAGGTCGGATGTTTTCTTCTGACAAATTGTTTCCCTGATGGTTTTGACTTTATTGATGAAAAAAACAGACAGTTTGTCACAGTAATCCTGGGATTCACTTTCTGGGGGTTCTAGGCACACCGGATTCATTGATTGATTAACCAGTTTAAACAGTTCCCGTGGTTGGTTTGCGGCCGTTGAGATTGTATATGAGAAGTGGTCCTTTTGGCTTTGAAGATTGCTTTCCGATAATTCTCTGTGAGACCTTTGTAGTTAAAGTGGTTTTCCTCTGTGGTATTTCTTCTCCATGTTCTTTCCGCTCTTCTGCGTTCTTGCTTTAGTATATGATGAGCTTTAGTCCTCATGCACACTGGACGTTTTTGGACGTTTTTAAAGCAGCTGTTTTTGGCCGTAGTCATTAAAATCCCCATCATGTTATCCTATATGTCCATGCACACATAGGCTGTTTTTTAGCAGTTTTGGGCAGTGGCGTTTTTGAGCAGTAAAAAAAACAAACGAGTGGGTTCTGAGAGACGTTTTTCAGCTGTAAAAAAGCTCTAACACTGATAAACGTTGATAAACGCTCAAAAACGTCACTCACCAGCGTTTTTTAACATTTTTAATCCATTGAAAAAAAAATAAAAAAACGCAAAAAAAAAAACGCTATTGCAAAAACTTTGTAAAAAGTTGAAAAACTTACTGCAAAGGTACTGATGTTTTTATAACGTTATTTTAACGTCCAGTGTGCATGAGGCCTTAATCTTAAGACCTCATGCCCATGGTCGTTTTTACAGCTGCATTTTTGAGCGTTTTTTGCAGCTTAAAAATGCCTCTCCATGTTTGCCTATGGTCTCATGCCCACCATGGCATTTTTGAGCTGTAAATGGCATAGCCGTTTTTAAGCTGCAAAAAAAACAAAAAAAAAACAGGACCAGTGCGTTCTGAGGCTCCAGCGCTCGAGCTGTAAAAATGTCAGACGCCGGAAAAAGGTGTTAAACGTGATTTGACGAGGCTTAACGCTGTGTTAAGCCTCGTCTGGTTCCCTATGGGTGCCCATTGATTTGAATAGAGGTCGCACCAGAAGTCGGATCAAGCATATTTTTTTAAATTTTGGCTGGGTTCCCCCCTCAAGATTCTCAGCACACAAGTCGCACCGCAAGTCAGATTCTCTTGAGAATCCGACTTCTGGTGCGACCTCTATTCAAATCAATGGGCTCCCATAGGAAACCATTGATTTTGAATAGAGACAGAGAAACACATCTGAAAGCCAGCGCGGAGTAACGTACATTGAATTCAATGCAAAATGTGGATAAAAATGCGTTTTTAACACCGTCTGTACTGGCTTTACACATCTGAAAGCCAGTACACTTTTTTCCTAGCGTCTGTACTGGCTTTACAGCCCATTTTTTTTTTAAATGTCCGTGGGCATATAGCCTAAGGAGTGGAAGTGGCACACATCACTTTGAAGGATTTTGGTAGATCAAAGAGATTTTGGTTCACTATTGTTTCACGCTATTTTTTCATCAATTTAAGTTTGACTGTATTACTATATTGAATTGCATATGTTGGCATATATATTTTGGATATGCTGTATGGACACTTTTTATTATGTATGGGCCTTTTATGTTGATTTTATCACAATGTTAATATTTAGGAGATTTATAGATTAGTTAGTGCTGTACTGACCCTCTGATCCCTCCTGTATTGATTTTTATTGTAAGTGTACTGTCTGCCTTCATGTTGTAAAACGCTGCGCAAACTGTTGGCGCTATATAAATATAAATATATATATATATATATATATATATATATATATATATATATATATAATATAAAAATAATACTGTGGAATTATTTGCGCTTCTATATTATTATTAATATATATATATATATATATATACATATATACATATGCATATGTAGCGCTGGGCTCCTGAAGAGCACGCGCTATGTGTTTTTCAAAGTTGAAACTTTACCCAAACTACAGTTTGATTTGGGTCTATTTGTCTAAATTTGACTTCGGTGTCAGTCTGATTGGACTGTGAGATGTTCAGCCTGGCCACAGGGGGCACTGTCTCTGGTGGCAGGAGTGGGACTATGATCTGGTCAGGCGCTTAATTTACTCTTTCGGAGCCAGGTCAGTGGGAGTGGCCCTCTCGCTGTGCCCTCTGGGAGAGGGTATTTAAGATATGGACGTCACGTGGTTCGGGGTTCTGGTCCAGTATGCTGTGCTGATTACATGGTCCTGGTCCTCCTGACCAGCCCCCAGGAAGGCTATGGCCTGGGGTGCGGTTCCACCTGACTTTAATGTCTCAGGGCTGGCTAGCCCAAGGCATGGAAACTAGAGGAGGATTCTGAGGTGGATGGGTGCCGTCTCCAGTCCAGGAGAGACCCATTGAACTTCGAGCATTCCAGGGGAGGACTCTCTAGAAGAACACCACGTACGGGGGTTTTCTTAACAAGAGCCTGGAAGGGCTGAAGTAATCGTGAGAATCCGGTCTTGTGGATATCGCCAAGTGGGCTGAACGATCCAGGTATCCTTCAAGTGTTCTACAGCTTACTTTCTTACATTTTCTGTAACAACGTCTGTGATAAAGACTTTGTTCCTGAGTAAGCACCTTGTTGGCTGCTAGGCCTTGTGAGAGAGGGACTGTCCAACTTGAGTGTTCATCCAGCTGCGAATGGCTATTCTCTGGATGCAGTCAAAGTAACCAAGTTCCTTAACGTTTATAGACTTTGACATTGAGAGTACCTGAACCGCCTTCCCAACCCTCTGATCCCAAGTTAAGACTGTTCAATGGTTGAAGTTTTCAAATAAAATCTATTCAATTGGATCCATTGTCAGTCTCAAGTTACTGGGTCATCTACCACGGGACATCCCCTAGACGTGCAACAAGGAGAAGCGGAAGGTAACGGTAAGCCCAAAAATAACCAGCAGCTCCTTCGGGGGTTAGTGCTACACATATATATTGTATATGTATATTGTACATCAATATATTGCACATCAGTCCCTGCCCTAGAGGTGCTTACAATCCAAAGTCCCTAACACCCATTCATACATACACCTACTAGGGCCAATTTAGACAGCAGCCAATTAACCTACCAGCATGTCTTTGGAATGTGAGAGGAAACCGGAGTACCCGGAGGAAACCCACACAGGGAGAACATGCAAACTCAAGGCAGGTAGTGCTGTGGTTGTGATTTGAACCAACGACCCTAGTGCTGCTAGGCAGAAGTGCTAATCACTTAGCACATAAAAAAGCTAACGGAAAAGTGTTCTTGAATAAAAATAAAAATAAAACATGCGTTACAAAATGCATTGAAATTTATGAAAATAAGTATAAGTGACCTCTACGTGGACTCACCCCTGGGCTTGACTTCAAGCTCTGAAACATGCCAGGTCTGTTTCACAAGGCAAGGCCACAAAGCCATTCTGAAGATCGCAATAGCTTGTTCTTTTTCTTAGCAATCTGCTATATGTGCCTACGCGTTCATTCCATTCTGATTATTTGCCAAGTGCCGGTGCTGCCAAGATAAAATGCTGCACAGCTGGACACAAAACCTTTGAGGCATTTATTTTTTTTGCATTTACTGAACTCCATAGCATTCCATGACTTGCGATGCAGTTAGTAAATACTGTTTTTAATTTAAACTAGAAGAATAGCATAGGGCTTAGGACTAAAGGTCTACATAATGATAGGAAGGTGACCTTTCAGTCTGTTGTTGGGGTCTCTGTTATTTTTCTTTTTAGCTTCCCTCATTCGAGGGGCCTCTGAGAGTGGATTAATGTCCTCCTCGCTTCTGCAGCACTGTGCTGTGCTTAATGCTGCAGAGGAGAATTATGTGCCATTTGACTTAAACCATTTCAGTCAGTGAAGTTAGCGGGTGATGGATGCCAGTGGCTAGGCTGAGAATTGTTTGCCGAAGTCAATGTGGCATGACCTTAACTTCACAACGGCACGAGGGGCTGTCAGCGCCATGTCATCTGTGCTCGAGTAGCCCTAATACCACTCCAGAGACTGACAGTGTCAGAGCACTTCTCCTCTGACATCAGTCGGGGTAAATCATGGCTTCTGTGCACAGGCCATTCTGTAAATGTGCAGGCGGCATTGCCTATGAACAGACAAGAACCCAAGGAGCAAGCATAAGATTATGCTGGCACAGAGGAATGTGCCTAACAATAAGCACTTCTGTAGAAGAGTGAGAATTCTGTTAATTGTAAATGGGATACTGTTTTAGAAAAAGATGCGTATTCTTTAACCACTTCCATACCGGGCCTTTCCACCCCCTTCCTGCCCAGGCCAATTTTCAGCTTCAAGCGCTGTCACATTTTGAATGAGAATTGTACGGTCATGCGACATTGCACCCAAATTAATGTTGATATTTTTTTTTTTCCCCCACAAATAGAGCTTTCTTTTGGTGGTATTTGATCACCTGTGCGTTTTTTTTTTTTTTGTGCTATAAAAAAGAAAAAGCGCCAATTTTGAAAAAAAACAACACAATATTTATTACTTTTTGCTATAATAAATATCGCAATTTAAAAAAAAAAGTTTATGTATTCTACAAAATCGCAATAAGTGTGTATTGGTTGGATTGCGCAAAAGTTATAGCGTCTACAAAATAGGGGATAGAATTATGGCATTTTTTATAATTTTTTTTCTTTTTTTTTACTAGTAATGGCGGCGATCTCTGATTTTTTATCGTGACCTGCGATATTGCGAAAAAAGTTAGAAAAAACTGAATTTTTTCCGGGGAGAAGTTAGGGACTTTTAGGAAGCCATGGCCGGGTAAGGTCATGTATTTCCATCCCTAGGGACTTTAAATGATATCATGATTTGGTAGAGTCATGAATATCCATCCCATATACATTTGAGTGAAGAGGGTGTATTTAAAAAAGGGGGGAGGGTGGGACTTTATATGAAGCACCGGACAGCAAAAGGGTACTAGGATGACTATACAGAATTTTATTAGAAAGCTCAGTTAGAATTGTATAAATACATGGTATCATTAATGAGCAGTTACATACATATAATAATTGGGCCATTAGACACAATCCATATAAGTTGATGGTGATAACAATAATAAGCAGTAAAAATGATAACAATGCAGTTAATAGTAGTATTACATAGGTATAAACACATTAAATTCCTTAATTCATCTCAAGGGAATGGATAAAAATTGTATTCAAATGGTATTGCCTACGGGACCTATGGCCTCACTGGACCTGAGGGGATAAATTACATAATCATTTGAAAAATCTTGATATAGTGGGTAAGTACATGGCAACCAGTAGCTCTACGCGTTTCGTGGCTTTCATGCCACTCGTCAGGAGCAAGCGCATGTGGTATCTGTAAAAAATTAATGTAGAGATAAGAAAAAAGCTAACACAAGTGCAGAAGACAAGGTTGGGGGTAAAATATAGAACCCCAATAACCAAGGCTTACTTGCTGAGGTTGAATGTGTTGCTAATATGGTGGCAGGGCCCCACAGACAGTCCGATAATAGCTCCTACCGGGAGCTGTGGTGGAAACCCAGCAGGCTGGAAAAGGGGCAATACCCAGGGCAGGCGCGGCAAGCGAGGACAGTCTATGAGGGGAAAACACAATGTTCCTCGTCCTTACAAGGTAAATTCGTCCCACTGCACTATTACTATTTTTGGCCTCATCCATTTCACCATTCACCTTTTGTCTCTCTCCCACCATCCCCACCATACACAACCTTGCCTACTCTTTTTCTTATTCCCCCACATCACCCTTCCCACACCCTCACTATTCTCTCACATCCCCCCTTCCTTCTTTCCCCCTTTTTTCCTCTTTTCTTCCCTTCCCTTTTTTCCTTTCCCCCTCCCCCCCCTTTTCCCCCCTGCTACCCCCCTTTTCTTTACCCCTTCCCCCATTTTGCTCACATTGTGTTTTCCCCTCAGAGTGTCCTCGCTTGCCGCGCCTGCCCTGGGTATTGCCCCTTTTCCAGCCTGCCGAGTTTCCACCACAGCTCCCGGTAGGAGCTATTATCGGACTGTCTGTGGGGCCCTGTCACCATATTAGCAACACATTCAACCTCAGCAAGTAAGCCTTGGTTATTGGGGTTCTATATTTTACCCCCAACCTTGTCTTCTGCACTTGCTAGCTTTTTTCTTATCTCTACATTAATTTTTTACAGATACCACACGCGCTTGCTCCTGACGAGTGGCATGAAAGCCACGAAACGCGTAGAGCTACTGGTTGCGGTGTACTTACCCACTATATCAAGATTTTTCAAATGATTATGTAATTTATCCCTTCAGGTCCAGTGAGGCCATAGGTCCCGTAGGCAATACCATTTGAATACAATTTTTATCCATTCCCTTGAGATGAATTAAGGAATTTAATGTGTTTATACCTATGTAATACTACTATTAACTGCATTGTTATCATTTTTACTGCTTATTATTGTTATCACCATCAACTTATATGGATTGTGTCTAATGGCCCAATTATCATATATATGTAACTGCTCATTAATGATACCATGTATTTATACAATTCTAACTGAGCTTTCTAATAAAATTCCGTGTAGTCATCCGAGTACCCTTTTGCTGTCCGGTGCTTCATATAAAGTCCCACCCTCCCCCCTTTTTTAAATACACCCTCTTTTTTAAATGCACCCTCTTCGCTCACCTGCGATATTGTGGCGGACATATCGGACACTTTTGACACTATTTTGGGACCAGTGACATTTATACAGCGATCAGTGCTATAAAATGCATTGAATACTGTATAAATATGACTGGCAGGGAATGGGTTAACACTAGGGGGTGATCAAAGGGTTAACTGTGTGTCCTAGGAAGTGATTCTAACTGTAGGGAGAGGGGACTCACAAGGGGAGGAGACCGATCGGTGTTCCCCTGTAATGGGAACGTTTACACACACAGATCCAAGTCCCTGCTCTGTGACAAGCAATCGCGGGTGCCCGGTGGACAGATAAGCAAAAGTTCCACTTTTGGGTGGAACGCCGCTTTAATCACCTCAGCTCTGGAAGGTTTTACCCCCTTTATGGTCAGGCCATTTTTTTCATATTTAGCACTGTGCTACTTTAACCGGTTATTGCCAGTCATGCAACACTGTATATAAATGTGAAAAAACTTTCTGTGCTATCCCTGTGTATAAACCACCTATTACTCAACTCTATATACTACAGGAGTCAGCTTACACCACTATGCATCCAACCGCCTGTACAAAATGCAATGACACTTCTTGGATGTAAAGAGGTTTTATTTCTCTTTACAGTCCTTTTTGTATTTTTGGGGAAAGGAAGGTTAGGGCCAGGACACCTTTAAGTAGTTGTAAAATCAGTTGACAGACTCCGAGACTTCAATAGGAAGACAGCCATGCGGGGAAAGGCCCCAGCAAGGTGCCACATCTGCACGTGCAGGAATGCTGTCTCCTATGATGACAGTCTTTAACAGTTCTTAACTAAATCGTAACAGTTCCTTCAGCTTCACTACAACTGCCTGACTAGTTCTTCAACACTGAGCTCCCAGTCTCTCACTAGACCCTCTGATTCACTAACTCTGGATCCTCCAATCTTTGTGGTGGTATCTCCCTCAAGCGTCACCCACACTTCCCTGCTGGGTCCCTAGCTTGGCACTCCAGATACTCCTCAAGCTTCAAGCCTGCTGACTGGCTCGGTCCCTAGCTTGACTCACAAGGCTGCTCTGCAAACATCACCTCCGCTGGTTGGGTCCCTGGTAATAAGGTGGTTGGGCTCCTTGTGGTGACAGCTTCCCTTCTACCTCCGACCACTGACTGGTTCTCCGGCTGGCAGAACCGCCACTTCTGGTTGGATTGCAAGCCGCAATCCTAACCCTGAGCTGCTCTCTTACTTCTGGATAGGTCCTCACACAGCCTAGCAGCCAGATGTCCCCGGGAGAGGCCCAATCTTTGGCCTAGCAGCCTGGGGCACATGATGCACATCCATCCAGATAGCCATCCAGCTGGCACAGAACATAGATCACCTGACTCCAGGCGAATGTATAGGTGCTCCCAGCAGGCCAAGTTTCCACGTTTTCTGAAGACTTGTGGAAAAAAATTAACCGTTCAAAAAAATCATTATGCCTCATAGAATATACGCTGGGGTGTTTGCTTTCCAAAATGGGGTAATTTTGTGAGTAATTCTACTGTCCTTGTGCTCCAGGGCCTTCACAAATGTAATAGGTCCTTAGGAAATTAGAGGTGTCATTTATGCTCCTAGAACCCCTTACGGTGCTCCCTGCATGTTGGACCTCTCTGTGTGGCCAGCCTGTGTAAAAGTCTCACACATGTGGTATCGCCATACTCAGGAAGAGTTGCAGAATGTATTTTTGGGTGTAATTGGAAGTATGCATATGCTGTGTATGAGAAATGACTTGTTATGACAATTTTGTAAAAAAAAATCTTCTTTTTCCCAAGAATTGTCGGAAAAAATTACAACTTCAAAAAACTCACCATGCCTCTTACTAAATACCTTGGACTGTCTACTTTTCAAAAAGGTGTTATTTGGGGGGTATTTGTACTTTCCTGACATTTCAAAACCTCAAGAGATGTGATCAATTTTCAATGATTTGCACCATAGATTGTAGACTCTATAACTTTCAAAGAGACTAAATAATATCCACTAATTTGGGTTATTTTTTACCAAATAGATGTAGCCGTATAAATATGGGGCCAAATTTATGAACAAAAATGACTTATTTGCAAGATTTTATCATAGAAACGAAAAAAATATTTTTTTTTTCTAAATTTTCGCTCTTTTTTCACTTATGTCGCAAAAAATAAAAAACCCAGTGGTGATTAAATACCACTAATAGAAAGCTCTATTTGTTTGAAAAAAATTATAACAATTTTGTTTGGGTATAGTGTTGCATGACTGAGTAACTGGCATTCAAAGTGTGAGAGCGCTGAAAGCTAAAAATTGGTCTGGTAAGGTAGGGTGTATAAATGCAGTGGTATTGAAGTGGTTAAAAGAAAATCGGACATTGTGTTCACATCCGACAAAAATGTTATAGTCTGCACATCCAGCTTTTGCCATCCAAAAATCTGAACCGGCTGTCGAAAGCACCATACTAACGATCCGAAAATCATCAGATCGTTCATCGTATGAAATTTTACTTCTGATTTTTGTATCGTGTGTACGGGTCTTAATTTAACCTATTTATGAATGTCTCCTGCTAATTTTTGGCCAAACTCTGTGATCCAGTTCAGGTTCTCACCCCAGTTAAATTTAAACTCGACATCATTACACCCACTTCCTCTGGGCCCAAGACATTAGTGTGCCTTGGGATTATGTCCTCCAGCCACATTGAGCTTATAAGAAAATGAAACGGAGACCTTCTCCACCCAATGACGCAGTGCCAGTCTGTGCAACACTCAGAACCTGCCTACCACAGGAGGAAGAAGAGGACTTAGTGGGTTTACTTAACCGCTTAAGGACTGGAAGGATTTGCCCCCTTAATTACCAGGCCATTTTTTGCAATACGGCACTGCATTGCCCTAACTGACAATTGTGCGGTTGTGCGACGCTGTACCCAAACAAAATGTATGTCCTTTTTTTCCCCACAAATAGAGCTTTCTTTTGGTGGTATTTGATCACCTCTGTGTTTTTTTTGTTTGTTTTGTTTTTTTGCGCTATAAACCAAAAAAGACAGACCATTTTGAAAAAATTAATATTTTTTTTTTACCTTTTGCTATAATAAATATCCCCAAAAACGAAAAAAAATAAATGTCTTCATCAGTTTAGGCCGATATGTATTCTTCTACATATTTTTGGTAAAAAAAAATTGCAATAAATGTATATTGATTGGTTATAGCGTCAACAAAATAGGGAATAGATTTATGGCCTTTTTATTATTTAAATTTTTTTTTCCAAAATTATAATTTTTTTTTTTTTGTACTAGTAATTTCGGTGATCAGAGTCTGCGACATGGGGTGGACAGATCGGACACTTTTGACACTTTTTTGGGACCACTTACATATACAGCGACCAGAGCTAAAAAAAAAGCCACTGATTACTGTATAAAGGTCACTGTCAGGGAAGAGGTTAACACTAGGGGGCGATCAAGGGGTTAAGTGTTCCCTAGGGAGGTGTTTCTAATGCCGCGTACACATGACTAGACTTTCCGGCAGACTAAGTCCGATGGTCTTCCCGAAAGACTTTCAGCGGAGTTCCAACGGACTTTCCGAATTAACGGACTTGACCACACACGAACGGACTAAATCTGTTTGAAAGTTGGTTCACTTTGAACGTGATGACATAAGACGGGACTAAAAAGAAGTTCAATAGCCAGTAGACAATAGCTGCCCTTGCGTCGTATTTGGTCCGTCGGACCAGCAAACAGACAAACGGTTTTCCCGATAGAAATGGAGTCCTTTGGACATATTTGAATCTCTCAGGAGCGATCACAGGTGGCCGGGAGGCATCGCGGCCGCTGGCCACGCACATCGGCTCTGGAATTGCGCCTCGGGCCCCCTAGTGGTCTTAAAGCGACTGACTTTCAATGACTGCGATTTGCCCAGGAGAGCCAACCTGCCGCAGTACAACTGCGGCAACTGGTCTTTAAAGAGGAAGTAAAGGCAAAAAAAATTAAAAATAAAAAACACACCCTGTAAGGCAAAGGCATAATGAGTTAGTATGCATAGCATACTAGCTCATTATGAATAACTTACCTGAGAACGAAGCCCCCGAAGCAGTCCTCCATCTTCCTCTTCGCTGCTGCCATGTATCCCGGAGCAACTTCCGGGTCTCGCTGCTCCGGCGATGTGATTCGCCGGAGCCACGCTGATGTCACTGCTGCGCATGCGATCTGCGCCCTGCCCAGTGCGCCTGCGCGCCGCTGTCTACGGCGCATGTGCCGTAGACAGCGGTGGCTGTCTTCGGGTAAATATCTCCTAAACCATATAGGTTTAGGAGATATTTCTTGGACCTACAGGTAAGCCTTAATCTAGGCTTACCTGTAGGTCGAAGTGATTTGTAAGGGTTTACAACCACTTTTAAGTGGATAAACTGATGTACATAGAATCTGCTGCAGCTGTGCACGGTGGCCAATCAGCTTCTAAGTTTTATTGTCAAAGCTTAATTGAGCAAGCTGATGTTAAAAGCTGATTGGTTAAGGCCCATACACACGATCAGACTTTTTGACAACAAACATGCAAATTAGCTGTTTTGGAGCAACATCCGACCGTGTGTACGCTCCATCGGACAAACTTTTTTGGTTTTCATCAGACTTTTGTTGGCTGTGCGAACGGACAAACTTTCTGGCAACAAAAGTCAGATGGAGCAAAGTCTGATCGTGTGTACAGAAAACCATAGGACTTGGCATGCTCAGAACCAATGCAAAAGATCAGACAATAATACAGAAGTTGACCAAAGGTGGCGGTAATGAGCAGAAAAACCACATGATTTGGTGAAAGTTGGCTGAAAAAGTCCTGCTGTGTGTATGCAATACAAGTTCAGGGCCGACGCCCTTTGTACAAAAATCCAAGGGAAAGTTTGTACAAAGTCCTATCGTGTGTATGAGGCTTTACTATGCACAGTCGTACCAGATTCTGTGTGCATGTTTTAGGAAATCTTCCTCAAGATGTCATATAATAGGATGGAAGATGATCGGACAAATAATATAGGGGACCAGTCAAGGATTGGACTTTAAATCATATTTTTTTGTTTGTTTGTCTGAAGTTTAGCTCAATGGGATATCATTTCTAAAAAAAGAGAGAGATGAGCAAACAAGATATCCATGCTCTACTCTACTAAGTTACGACATATTTTTTTGTTACCTTTAAAGTATGCATTAGCCTGTGATCAATGGTTTTACCTATTCTTTACTGCCAGAAATTGTCTATTTTGTTACAGCAGATTCACTTATCTCATTCACAGCAGAGATTCTTTAGCAATAATTACAGAATGTAAAAAAAATGTCCAGAGCTTCAAGAGCCACTTTAATGATTAAACCATTGTGTGCCGCTTCAGCCCGCCCCAGTTCTCCGCTATAAAAGCTGCAGGCACATATGCACAAAGAAGCCATTAAGAGGTATTTGAGTGTAATGCAATTATTACACCAGTATAAGTGAATGGGGAAACCATTGATCTGTAGTAAAGAGGAAATTGCGCTTTTCATTCTGCTGCGATGAATATTGGAGTATTAATCTGCACAATAACCGTTTATTTCAGATGTGCTTGTGTGAAGCTAAACGCTCGTATCTTAGCTAACATTATGTTAATATGGCTCGGCGTCACATCTCCCCAGTCTGCCAGCAGAGATAATTCTCTCCCAAGATCAATAGTCATTGTGCTGCTGTGTGACTGGACGTAGCTCTTTCGTGATATGCATTTAATCAGCACCAAGCTTTCCCTCTTCTCATCTTACTGTGAAGGAACATTGAAGAAACTGAATTCGAACTCTCAAAACATAGTGAGTATGCCATCAGTTTACTATCAATTTGGGTAGGTGATCTTTGCAGTAAAAGCGTAATGCAGTGATATGCAATTAGCGGACCTCCAGCTGTTGTAGAAGTACAACTCCCATCAGGCATAGCAAGACTCTGACAGCCACAATCATGACTCCCAGAGACAGAGGCATGATGGGACTTGTAGTTTTGCAACAGCTGGAGGTCCGCTAATTGCATATCCCTGGCGTAATGCTTTACCGCATGAGGCACTAATACCAAAAATCAATGAAATTTACTAGATGAATTTCTTTCACATAATAAAATCCATTGTTGTAATTATTAATGGACTGTAAGAATATTTTGATCCAGAAAATTAATTTGACTGTCCTTGGTGGGTCAGGATTTTTTTTTCCATGTGGAAAAATTGGAAACCGTTGCACAGGAGTTTTCTTTTGCCTTTCTCTGAACTCTATGGACATGAGTCTAATAACTAATTAGTGGTAAAGGGGTACGGGGGATGAGTGTGACAATTTTGACCCTACAAAAAGGTACCATCCCATAAAGGACATGTACCATACTAGAACAAATTTGTGTGGGACTTTACATGTACCTCGTAGGGTCTGATGAATACACAAACCAAGAAAATAAAAAAATAAATGAACAAATCTTTATTCTACTAATGAAAAGTTTTTTTTTTTTAAAAGGTTGAAGATAAAGAAGATTAAAATCAGTTAGTTAAAGGGATTGTAAAGTTAAAAAAAAAAAAAAAATAACAAACATGTCATACTTACCTCCACTGTGCAGCTTGTTTTGCACAGAGTGGCCCCGAACCTGCTCTTCTGGGGTCCCTCGGCAGCTGTCTCAGCTTCCCCCCGCAAGTACTTCTCACGTTCATGCGAGCTCCCTCGTATGGTGAGAAGCACTTGCGGGCACGCTCCCGTGATACAGCCGGCGACTATAGCCGCTCACTGTATCACTCGGCCCCGCCCCCGGCGCACCACGTCATTGGATGTGATTGACAGCAGCACAAGCCAAATGCTGCGCTGCTTTCAATCCATCCACTCTAGTCAATCAGCGGCCAGGCTGAGCAGCGAATTGGATGTCGGAGGCGAGCGCGGGACTTTCGAGGGGTCAGGTAAGTAAAACGGGGGGGGGGGGGCTAGGGGAGCCGACACTGTCAGATGTTTTTTCACCTTAATGCAGAGAATGCATTAAGGTGAAAAAATATTTACCTTTACAAACCCTTTAAGTTATCCAGGGTGTTTTTGTCCTGGCTGTAGAATCCAGAAAAATTTCCTACACATTTGACGGGGTAACCCACTTCATCAGGGCCTCGGATTATAGTACAAATTGTATATATACTGTAACGATGTGCAAGCGTGTTGTTAGCACAAGAATTTATATAGAAATTGTAAAGAAAAGTCATTGGATATTCCTACAATGTTAACTGACAATGTCACATCTAATTTTCATCGCTTTTAACCGCTTGCCGAACGCCTCACACCGATATACGTCAGCAGAAGGGCTCGTACAGGCAGAATCACGTACCTGTAAGTTGCCCTTTAAGAGGCAGCCAGCGGGCACGTGCACACCCGCGGCAAGCTCCGTGACTCAATCGCCGTGGGAATACCTGCGATCACCTCACGGGGAGGAAGAACGGTGAGATGCTAATGTAAACAAGCATCTCCCCGTTCTGCCTAGTGACAGTGTCACTGATCTCTGCTCGGTGTGATCGGAGCAGAGATCAGTGACGTTTCATACACAGCCACGCCCCCACAGTTAGAAACACGCCCCCTAGGACACCCTTAACCCCTACACTGCCACCTAGTGGTTAACCCCTTCAATGCCAGTGTCATTTACACAGGAATCAATGCATTTGTATAGCACTGATTGCTGTATAAATGACAATGGTCCCAAAAATGTGTCAAAAATGTCCGATGTGTCCGCCATAATGTCGCAGTCACAATAAAAATCGCTGATCGCCGCCATTTAAAAAAAAATAATTATTAATAAAAATGCCATAAAACTATCGCTTATTTTGTAAAATGTTAAAAAAAAAATGCATTTATTTTCAATTGATGCTCTTTTTTTTGTTTATAGCGCAAAAAATAACAGGGATGATCAAATACCCCCAAAAGAAAGCTCTATTTGTGGGAAAAAAAGGACATCAATTTTGCTTGGGAGCCACATCGCACGACCGCGCAATTGTCAGTTAAAGCAACGCAGTGCCGAATTGCAAAAAGTGCTCTAGTCAGGAAGGGGGTAAATTCTTCCGGGCTGAAGTGGTTAATTATAATTTAATATAATAAGTCTTCCAATTAGATTATGGTAAAGCTTGTATACATCATGACAAAGTGTGAGAGAAAAAGAGAGGTCGAGCACTTGAGGCAAAATGCACATGTAACCTATGTTGTAAAAAATGCCTAAATTTAAAACGTATACTGAGCATGAAAAATTATAACTGGTTATTATTAAGGCCCATACACACAATCAGACTTTTTGACAACAAACATGCAAATTAGCTGTTTTGGAGCAACATCCGACCGTGTGTACGCTCCATCGGACAAACTTTTTTGGTTTTCATCAGACTTTTGTTGGCTGTTCGAACGGACAAACTTTCTGGCAACAAAAGTCAGATGGAGCAAAGTCTGATCGTGTGTACAGAAAACCATAGGACTTTTGTACAAAGTACAAACACGCATGCTCAGAACCAATGCAAAAGATCAGACAACAATACAGAAGTTGACCAAAGGTGGCGGTAAAGAACAGAAAAACCACATGATTTGGTAAAAGTTGGCTGAAAAAGTCCTGCTGTGTGTATGCAATACAAGTTCAGGGCCGACGCCCTTTGTACAAAAATCCAAAGGAAAGTTTGTACAAAGTCCTATCATGTGTATGAGGCTTTACAGGTGAAGTTTTGAATATTCATTTATAATTGTTCAAAATTAGATGTGACATTGTCAGTTAACGTTGTTGGAATATCCAATGAATTCTCTTTCCAATTTCTATATAAATTCTTGTGCTAACATGCTTGTATATCATCACAGTATATATGCAATTTGTACTATAATCCGATGAAGCCGGTTACCCGGCGAAACGTGTAGGCAATTTTTCCAGATTCTACAGCCAAGACAACAACACCCTGGATAACTTAACTGTAACTGTGATTTTAACCAGATTTGTCTTCAACCTTTTACAACAAACCCTTTGTATATGTAGAATAAAGATTTGTTTATTTTTTTAAATTTCCCTGGTTCGTTTATTCAACAGACGCCACAAGGTACATGTAAAGTCCCACCTGATTTTGTATTCGTATGGTAACAACCAATAAGGTTCTGGTGAGACGTGCCAAACCCACTTCACTAAACTACTATACTTTTTCATTGCTCCTTAAGCCCCTACTTTCTAGAAGCCTTGTTTTCCATACAAGAGTAGAAGACCAGCAGCGCCTTGCCTCCTACTCTTGTTTCTGCAGAGCCACTTCTTCTCGGCTGGCTGCCTGTCTCCATCTATGTCACACAGTGACCCTCCTTAGAACTCATGGACCTATTATAGTCTGGACTAACTTTTTAAGCTTTTTGTACTTTTTCATTACTGCTGATGCTGTGTACCCACTACTCTCCCCCAACTCTGAGCTACGCATGTCACCTGCCTGCATGCGCTCCCCCTGCCCTCCCTTTTGTACTTGTTTTCCATACATTACACTGATGATGATCAACTAGCCTGAAACAGATGTATGCAATTTGGTATGCGGTCTTATGATTGGTTCATTTCTATTCCGCAGTTGTTCTGGAGTCACAGCGGTTCAACAGAACCTGCAAATATTTGTGTAACTCTGCCCACTGTACTTAAATCGGTAACAAATCCCTATTTCTTAAAGGAGAAGTTTGGGAATAAAAAAATAAAATTCACTTACTCACCTCCATGCTGCAGCTGTCCCCGCTGGCATCCATGCCCAAGAATGGAGCAATCACATGACCACTGATCACTCAGTTCTTGGTCTGCTCTGAGTAGAGAGCAGAGACTGTCAGTCCCCACTCTCTGCTCTGTCCTTCCAGCGCTCACTGGAGCACCAGGCCAGAGAGGGGGTGGGAGCAGCGGCACAATGACAGTCAGGCATCTGGGCGGATCTTGACAATATGGCTAAAAATGCTTTGAGAGCTTGGAGCGGCTCTGTGATGTCACCAGTAAATGACTGTGTAGTGGGAATTGTTTATTATAGAGCACAAATAAAATAGAAATACATGTGCCCCATGAAAGTAATTGAATAGGGTACTCTTTTTTTTTTTTTTTTTTTTTTCACCTCCCATAAATTCATGAATAACTGCCTGTTTAGTCTAGGAGGGTGTAATTTCCCTGCACAGGGTACCCAGGACTCCTCCCCAGCCCTACAAGCTGGTGTTTGTCATGAGAATCCTTCAAGAAACAGGAAGGAGAACGCTGTTAGCCAGGGGGTTGAAGGATCAGTAAAAGTGCTCTTACCATCTGTGATAGACTAACCCGGGACAGGGGCTTTTGGAGGGGACTGAATGCTAGCCTCTTGCTCCTGACTATGAGCCCTGGCATTTGAGGGAGCTGCAAGCATTTAGGAAGATATTCTGTTATGTAATGCAAAAGAACATTATTGAGGCGGCCATGATGGGCTCTGCCAGTGTGGGACTCATAGCAGATATATGTGAAAGGAATGCTGATTAATGAGATCTGGAAAACCCTGGTTCTCCTGTTGTCTTTCACCCATTGTTGTTTGTGTTAATTAACTCTGCTGTTGTGTGAAGGAGTTCTGTGTTGATATTTATGATAACGTGTATTGTAGTTGGGGAGCTAGGAGACAAGGCTAGGACCTAAAAGGTATATGACCACCTCTAAAATCACCTAGTCTGGGAATGATTAGTAAATTAGCTCATGGTTAATTTATGTTTCTGATTACAGGTGTATTGTTATGTCCCATACACGAGGTCTATCGGACTTTTTCAGTCGGAATTTCCGATGGAAAAAGTTTGAGAGCTGAATCTAAAATTTTTCAACAACAAAATTCCGATCAGACTTTTTCCGATCGTGTGTAGAGAATTCCGACGTACAAAGTGCCACACATGCTCAGAAAAAAATTGGTGAAGAAAGCTATTGGCTACTGGCCTCTACGTAGTCCCGTCGTACGTTTTGTACGTCGCCTCATTCCGAACGATTGGATTTTCCGACAACTTTGTGCGACCGTGTATATGTTATACAAGTTTCGGCCAAAATCCGTCGGAAAAATTCAGACGGATTTTGTGGTCGGAATGTTCGACCATGTGTATGGGGCATTAGAGTAATATGAGCAGGTGGGAGGAACCTCCTCTTCAAATGTTTAAAGGACTGTATTCTGTGTTCTAAACAGTTTGTGTTGAGCAACCAAACTAGTACTGCCTAGCGTGTGGCTGTCAGCAGTTTGGAATATCTGATATCTATATTCAGTAGTAAGAAGAGCCGGCAGAACTGTAATCCTTGAAGTGTCATTTATTGGTATATCAGAGTGACAATAAAACAATAATTCCAACGCGTTTCGGCAATAGTCATAGCTATCTATATGCGGACTAGGAGGAAGCGGTATATGACGAAAGCACTCAATCGGTGTGTGGGACGTTTTGTTACACCATCCCCTATAGTAAAAGAGCACTGAACCCCTGCAGTGTGAGGGTATATAAAATCTTGATTTTGACTTGATTCCAGGCTCTCGTAATCCCCTGTGTAGTAGTATTCTGGGAGAGGGAGGGACAGTACTTGGTGCCTGTATAGCAGCACTAAGACTGGGAGAGGGAAGGACAGTACTTGATGCACCAATCAGGTGGCCTGCATTGTTATATCGTTACATGGAACATACTAGCAGGGGGACAGATCATGATCTCCTCAATCTATTGCTGGATCATCACTGATCCATCACAGGTTTGGATGCAGGGAGGCAAACTACCTCCCATCCCTGCCTTTGACCATTCCCTATTATTTAAAATACTTTAAAACATTTTACTCATGTGCTTCTTGACAATGTCTCTTCCAAGAGTGGAGACCCAGTGATTGGGTCCTGCAGCAAGTGTCCACACTGTGTGGTCCCATGGCCATGATGCCACCATGCTGCTGCGGACTTCAAGACCTGGGAAGAACTTGACAATCGACAGCCAATAGGATGTTTCCAAGCAGCTCTGTGGGAGCCATAAGAAGGACCTTCTGACTCTACACTAATGAGAGCAGAAGAATAATGGGAGGGGAGGGGGAGGGTCTTGATGTTCTTTGATCATGCTTAACTCTAGCTGAGAAAATTTCAAGTTGCCAACTTGGCTATGCTGTCTGGCAAGGCAGTGTGAGTTTTACTTTGGTTTCACTTTCTTAAAGCTCATCCTTATTAGGAATTGCAGTGTAATTGCCACCCTGTATTAGACTATGTGCACAAACTGCTTTTAGCAGCAGTTTTGGTGTTCTTTCCATAAAGAATAGGTAACTGTACCAAAAACAAAACATGGCTCAAAGGTACGAATGGTTCTTGACAAGCCTAGATCAGAGCTCACCTCTATTCCTAACCTCTCACCAGCACATTCCCAAAACTCCACCTCCCCATAACCTCTCGGGAAAGGACCACACTACTCGTAAGTATAGTAAAATGGCCGAATCTGGCTTTTATTAAACATAAGCTTTTAAATAACAAAACATAACAATAAACATATCAATACATGTAACAAGGGTTGCGGTTCTTTGACAGTACTATATAACCAAAACTTTGTCTGTAGCACCAGATAGCCAAGTTTCGACCCCAGTTGCCTCGGGAACTAACCCAGTTGACCTCAGATCTCCACCAATCTTATCACTACCTGGTCACTGAATTAACCCGTACCAACTAGAGGAGGCCATACCAATTTCCCATTAGCACCAGATTTACCCCTGTCAAGGACCCCAAACCACCAAAGAACAACAAAATTAATAAAACATGACTACTGGAAAAACTAGGGGTAGGAGGAAGGGACATTCATTCAACAATTTCTACACTGCAAGTGAACCTTAAAGGGGAGGGCTACCCTGAAAAACAAAAAAATGTAAAAAATTACAAAAAATCTAAAAAAAAAAAAATGAAAAATTTTTTTTTTTTTACTTACCAGAAATGCCTGTTGCTAGGCACTTTCTCCTAATCTTCCTCTTCCTCCTCCGCGGAGACCTTCTGTCTTCTCTCTTTGTCGCGGCGTCTTCTGGGTAATGAGTCGCGCTGTGTTCTGGGAACTGTGTGTTCCAGAACACAGCGCGTCCCATTCAGAAAGCGCTGCGGGACTCGCGCATGCGCAGTAGCTGCGGGACTCGCGCATGCGCAGTAGGAAACGGGCAGTGAAGCCATAAGGCTCCGCTGCCTGTTTCCCTTACAAGGGATGGCGGCGCCGGGACCCGAGAGCCGAGGGACGGGTCGGCCTCGGGCGGCCGACATCGCGGGCGCCCTGGACAGGTGAGTGTGTTTATTAAGTCAGCAGCTGCAGTGTTTGCAGCTGCTGACTTTTTTTTTTTTTTTTTATAACCGGCCCTCCGCATTAACCACTCCTTAGGCTTGTGCAATTCGTTTCGTAACGAATCGAAATTCGGACGAATTTTGCATCCTTTGGACATTCGGATGCATCCGAATGTCCGAATAAAAAAATAACGAATAACAACGAATACGAAAGAAATATAACGAATGAATTTGAATGAATTTGGTAATTCTTTAAAGATCTAATGAAACAAAAGGTCAGCTCAAAGTAAATCTTATAGTCCAATCAGCTAATTAATTTTGTGCTGGAGGTTGGATTACTGGCAAAGTGCATTCCTGAGAACTGAGTGAGAAGGGTGTTGTATTGTATTTGAGCCGAGGAGAAGAGACGTTGTCATTGTGTGTGTTAAAAGATTCAATAAATAAACGACTTTCCAAACTACAAATCATTATCATGAATGTACATACATACATAAATAGCGAATTTCAACAAATATGAACGAATGAATGTGACACTCTACGAATAATAACGAATTATCCAAAAATGTATTAACGTAACATAACGAATATAACAGAACCAAATGATGTATTTTACGAATGACAACGAACTGAAACGAAATGAAATTTTCCGTTGTGCACAAGTCTACCACTCCTCCCCAGCAACTACATTTTCCGGCTTCTCCCAATCACCCTGTCTACTTGACCAATCAGGTAAGCGTCCATACTGACCACACAGTTAACCCCTTCTGCCTACTTCCCCTTCCACCCTGTCATGTATGCCCTCTGCTGAATTTGTTCCTTCTCAGGTTCAGGCATACCTGAAGTTAGATTCCACTTTGTAAGAAAAATAGCAATACAGAACCATTGTATACATTGGAAGGAGTATAGAAAACCTCATTGTAGATTCTTACCTGCTTCTGTTCTAAAGAATTTGAGGCCATTCTTGTTCCTCCCTCTTTGCTAAGTTGGTGGGCTGTGTACTGTAATCACGTGATCACTCTCTGTGTTGCTAAAATAGAAAAACTGCTTGGAAAAGCACTGAGTCAATTCCATAGAAGAAATTGGATAAATAACAGAGTTCTGTGCCAAGACCAGTGTATAGGAAACAGTCACGTTGCCATGATTAGAAGGAAATGGTATTCAAATATTCAGTTTTACATAAATGGTATAAAATAATTGTATGCAATAGATCTGTTTTTAAAGAAGTTAGATTTCACAAACAATCCAGTGGATAATTGAATATAAACTTTTCAGTTCCCCTTTCATTTTCTCCTATCAGTGAAGCTAAATAATGATTCAAGTTGAAAAGAAAAAAAGTTCTTGAAGGGAATGTACTTTACATTTTTATAGTTTTGTGTTTAATTTATTTTTCAGTCTATACATCATTAAACTTATTTTATCTTTTATTTGAATATATATATATATATATATATATATATATATATATATATATATATATATATATATATATATATATATTTTTTTTTTTTTTTTTACGAGCACCGATACTTTTTTTTAGTACTCACGATACAATTTACCGATACATACCATAACTGTTTTGTTTATGATTCAGCTGTCAGCAATGATACAAAGCATTGAAAAGTTTTTTACAAATGGAGTAAAAAAAAAATGAAAAAAAAAATGTTGCGCTTTTTTCAATTTGAAACATGTAAATATATGTTAAAGGTATAAAAATATTAATGTTAGTTTTAATTATTAATAGTTTTCATAAAATAGAAGTGAACAAAAACGAAATCAGGAGTAAAAGAAATCATTGAATGATGAGAATAAAGAGTTAAGGCTGATTAGAGTAAATTAAGGGATAATAAGTGGTTAAACAGAGGAACATGTAATATAAATTGAAAAAAATGATCTGTAGATGAAGAAAAACAGTAAGATAAAAAAATAAACAATGTTTCTTTTTATCCTTCAAATGGGCGGCTGAGCAATGTTGTTGATAATCATTGCCCTGCTGCTTTTTTTTTGACAGCTCCAGTTGGACTTCCGTTTACACTTAAGCTGTCAACAGGGGAATCCCACTGACAGCTGAATGAGTCATTGGTTCTTAGAGCGGTTGTATACCCCGCCTCGTAATTTTTACCTACAGGAAAGCCTATAATAAGGCTTACCTGTATTTAAAATGAATATCTCCTAAACCTGCCCAGTTTAAGAGATTTCCCCTGCATGCAGCTGTTGACGACGATGGCGCATGCGTTCTGAAGGTTAGGCGGATCACGTCGGAACTTCAGAGCCATTGCCGGAATGAAGGACTCCCGCGCACATGCCACTCACAGTGCTGGAGCTAATGAACCCGGAAGAAACACAGCCCCCTCAGCAGTGCCCGAGTGTGCTGCAGGGGCATCATTCTAAGGTAAATATTTCATAATGTGCTTGTATACAATGAATACTAGTATTTTTTACTATTGTCTTGCGGGGTTTTTTTTTATTTTGTTCTATGGTTTACTACTGTTTTAAGGAAACACACTGTCAGTTGAAAGTAACCGTTTCAGGTATCGGAGCATTTGCTCAAGTACTGATAGAAATACTTGGTATCGGTACCGATACCTGTATCAGTGTAACCCCAATATTTCCAGTGCATATAAAGTATTCACTCCCCTGGAAATGGTAATATTTTATTGTCATGAAGAAATTTATGTAGCACGTCAATTTAATGCATTTTTTAAGTGCCACATCCAGTATTAAAGCTAAGAAACAAGAAAATCCCCTGGTGGTGGACTTTTAAGGCACGTAAAGAATAGAGTTGTATTTTGGTACAAAATCGTTTTATTAAATATATTGTATAAAAAAGTATGGATCATATAACATGTAGCATAAGAATTGTATGGCATTTACATCAGTATACATACAACAGTACAAAATACTCCTACACCCGACATGTTTCGGAGACATGTATCTCCTTCCTCAGGGGTGAGGATTTAACAAGAAATTTCTATTATATTTGTAACGAGTTGCTGAATTAGCATTCCATACTATTTAAAAGCAACAGGGATTCGGGACAGGTATGCCAGATAAATTCTCCACTCCAAAAGCTCTCAATGTAATTGTTGAAAAAACGTTATATATCCATGCCCAATCAAAGAAAGATGTTCAAAAATATAGTAATGATGGGAAAGAGAGACAGAAATCTCTCTGAAACCCCCCCCCCCCCCAAAAAAAAAATTGCATAAGCAAAATATAGCGTGGGGATTCACTGGGGCCAAATGGCAAGTCCTTAGAATAGCCGTTAAGAGGTCAGCAGGCAGATGATGTTTGTAGTATATAGATATCTGACCATAGCCTTTACAACTTTTTACAACAATCAGCCTCTGAAATCCTGACAGCCCCAACAGCAAAGCCTTACGTGCCTAAAAAGTCCACTTCAATTCAAAAAACACAAAATAATTGACTGCATAAGTATAAAGTAACCCCCTTCAGTTTAGTACATGATAAATGCACTTTTGCCAGCAATTAGGTTTTGCGTCTGTGGGATTTATTTACTAAAGCTAGAGAGTGCAAAAGCAGGCTCACTTCTGCATAGATGCTGATAAAAAAAATAAGTGCAGCGCAATCACAATAAAAATAGTCCACAAATAAAATGTAGTGTTCATTGAGGAACCACAAGTCCCAGGCTGCAGATTTAGTGTTGAAAATATTTTTATTAAGACATGTCAAGTAAAAACAATAAACAGTAACCATCATGAGGCATATACAGACAGGAACAGTAACAGAGGTACAATTACAGGAGATCGGCTAATGACAATCGGCCACAGCCGGTCCCTGACAGGAAGCTTGGAGGGTAGAAAAGACGCCTGTGCTCCGGTCCCTAAGGTCACAGTAGGGAGAAGCACCCATGGGTTACTACATGACGCAGTTTTTAGATAAGAACATAAAAAAGAAAAGATAGAAAGGAAGAGAGAAGAGAAAAGAACAAAGTAAAGAGGAGCAAGGCAGTATAGGGGAAAGCTAAATAGCAAGAGGAGAGGAAGGAAAAGGGGGAGGAAGGGGGGGAGGGGGAAGGAATGGGATAGGGGGGGTAGGGTAAGGGGGAGCCCACAGCGGCCTTATGCGTTTAAGATTTGGTTCATTAAAGTGTCAGAAGAAGAGAAGCGGAGCCAGATCGACCACTGAGAAACAAATTTGGCGTAAGTGTCATTGTCCAGTGCTAACATCTCCTCCATTCTCATGGTGTCATTCATAATCGATACCCACCGTGACAATGGGGGGGGGGGGGGGGTCGTCGTCTTCCAATAGGCCCCAGGCTGCAGATTTAAGAAGACACGGTGAAGAGATGAATCCAGTCCACTGTGGCAAACCCTCCACCATCTGATATAAATTGCGCTTACCAGATCTGATAGACCCCTGAATTAACAGGAAGTCAAACACGCTTGTTTCCACACATGGAATGTATATGGATCGCCAGCTCTCCGGTGAGATGAGGTCAGCCCAATCGAATATATGAAAATGAAACACACTCTAAGTGCTGTACATTGGTAAACTTCAAATGTCATTTATTGCTAAAATGCTCACTCACATAGGCTGCCGTGAATAAAAGCAATGCAGCGGTAAACTACCGCTAATCGGCAGAAATACAATTCCGTATATCTCCATGGTATTGCACAGGATGGCAGTAGGTGACGTCCGTAAAGCAAGTCCTCCCTCTGTACCCGTTACATCCTACGGGACTTAAGCAGCAATGGTCACTTCTGCATAGAAACCAATCAGCTTCCAGGTTTTACTATCAAAGTTTAATTGAACAAGCCGGGGGTTTGAAGCTAATTGGTTTGTATGCAGAAGCGAGTCTGATTTTGCACTCTTCACCTTTAGTAAATAAACCCGTGTATGACCAGGTATCCATCAGATTTGCACACCTGTGTACTTCTATTGTCTCATATTATTTGCAAAAATTCTGCTGCCCGGTTGCATGAGAATCATGACCAGCCATAGGAGTCTACATGGGGTGGCACATTACCCCCCCCCCCCCCAGAAAAGTGTCCACACGGACACTCATGGCTGATCCTGGCCTGCCGCAAATGGGAGCAAGCCAAAGCTGGGGCAGTCACTTACTGTTATATTCAGCAGCAGCGGTCCTGCCCCGACTCCCTAGACACTTATTGCATCATCCTCTGGCCCGCTGCACTGTTTGCTAGACTCGCCTGATGCCTGGCAACCAGTGATGTCATGAGGCCGAGGCGAGGCCCCAGCATTCAGAGGGGAGAAGGAACTTCTTCCTCCTCTGCACCTGGTCAATTTTGGCTCCATCCACCTCCTCCATCTTATCCAGGAAGCATGGCTCAAAGCCTGAGGGAAGGAAGGGAGCATCCCTGAAGAGCTAAGTGTGAGCTGTCCACCTGCACCAGAGCCTGCCTGAGGCAGCCTGTGTCCATGTTCTGGAGCTCATCTAACAGCACTACTTGTAGAATTGTGGTCAAGGTGTTAAATTAATTATTTCATGATGGATATGCGGAAGATATCATTGCTAACCTTCTAAAAATGCTCTTTACCTGGCTGTAATGCTGACCCTTGGGTCTGAATGCTTTCTAAGCCAGAGCCTGTATGCACATCAAAAAGTTTAAGAAAAATTTAAAATTCTTATCTGCATACCTCCCCCGGGTTAATGAATATAAATATTGGACAGAGTCATGGTGCTGGCATTTTCAGAAAGAAAGTCAGTAGTGGAAACCTATGTAAACATAAAAACAGATTTGAAATGTGCTAATACAACAGTGGCAGCTTGATCCTTCTATTAAGCTTTTGCATCAGGTTTCGCAAACCATTGCATGCCTGCGCTTTATGTGATAATGACTAAGCCCCTCCCCATCATGATGTTGTCGAAAAGGGATGGAGCATGGATGACCTTAAAATAATGCGCCTTCCCTAAAAAAAAGTTCTGAGGACGCCAATGAGAACAGCCATTTCATAGTCCAGCCTCTTATAGATTGAGATTCAGACTCAGATTGTTGTATATTACGTTTTGGATTAATACTTGGGAAGGAGGATTGTCTTGCTGGAGGACAAAATACTCTACCTAGTCTTTGTTTTCTTGTAGACTGCATAGTTTCCCTCCAGGATTTCCCTGTATTTTGTTGTAGTTATTCTATCCTCACATACCTTCTGGGGCCTGATACAACAGAACATTCCCAAGGCATGGTGCTACCTCCATGCTTCATGTTGGAGATGGTGCATTTATGTTTGTGTGCAGTGTTTGTATTACACTAAAAGTGTTTGACAAGCAGCTCAATTTTGGTCTCATTATCCCAGTGCACCTTCTCCCCCCTTACCTTCTGTGTCCCAGGTGCTTTCTGGAAAACTGTCACGTGCAGTGACTTTTTTTTCACATTTCTCTAAACTTTCTGCTGGTGAAGAACGAAGGTAACAGTTGTATGCATAGTCTCTTCAATCTCAGCCATTAAGGCAGGGGTGCCCAACCTGTGGCCCGCGGAGCCCTCTGATGTGGCCCTCGACCTCCTGCTCTGGTATGGCTGGTTGGCAATCTCAGAGCATCAGTGTTGTGAATGAAGGCAATGGTAGGGGACGCAAGGCGAAACAGAGGCATAAGGTGCTGCTTCCTGTGAAGCACAGCCTCCTGTCGCAGGCGGAGTGATACCAAATGTACTCTGCCTGTCACTTTCACTTTGCATAAGCAGAGTTCACACATTGTGGCCCGCGACCGGTTATCAAGTCGCTTAAAGTGGAAGTAAACTCCCCTATCGTTTTCATCCACGGAAGCTGCCATCTTTGCCTCTGTTTAATCTTCAGCTGCCACGGTACTGCACATGTGATCCATTATGACACCAGCCATTGGGGGGTTTGACAGTTTGGTTGAGAGCACAGCCAATGTGCAGTTAGCATTCCCGGCATGCCATTTTTTGAAACTGTTTAAATCGATGGGTTTACTACCACTTTAAGTGGCCCTCGCTCTTCAAAAGGTTGGGCACCCCTGCATTAAGGCCTATAATTCCTTCAGAATGGTCATAGGTTTTTGGTGGCTTTTTTCATCAGCCTCTTTCTTTTACAGACACTTATGTGAATGGGCTGTTCTTCACAGATATACAGCTATGGCATTCTTGTTCCATTTCATAATGCTTGATTTTACTGTACTGCAAAGCATGTGTGGTTGCAACAAAATGTTCTTGTATTCGATCCACTCAAGAAAAATCCCCCAATATAATGGGATTATAGCGGCCCAAAGAAAAAAGTAAAGTCATGTATGAACAGAAATTTATATAAAAAAATATAACAAATGTATTATAACATTATAACAGACAGACATACAACAAGAAAAGACTGGTGTGCAATTAAAAAGAACCATGGGTACATAACAAAGATGCATTTCACAATTTTCTGCCGTTTTCGTCCAGCTGTAATATGCCTATACCATCATGCTAATATATGCATCTTTGTATAATCCCATTATATTGGGGAGGATTTTTCTTGCCTATTTCTATTAGGGATGATGGCCCTGGATGATGTAACTTGTATTCGATCCATGACTCGCGCTATTCAGTGAATTTTTCACTAAGATGCTCTGTGTTCTTTCATATTCATACTGTAGATTATGCTGCAAAACTGACCTTCCCAATACACCTCCAATTTATACTGCAATCACTTGAAATTATTTGACTACCTACAGGTATCTCAGTTAACTGAATCCCTTCTAGAGCAAAGTTCTTCCTTTTTTAGCACTTGTTAAAATCAGCATTTTTGGCTCTAAAATTACTTCAAGCCCCCAAAACATTCTTTATTTTCTGAAAGTAGAGGTCCTATAGAATAAAACGATGGCAGCTGCGCAAGTTTCATGCAACATAAAAAAATTGCAACTGTTTATCAAATCTATATTTCCAGGAAAAATACACTAAAACTAATTTTTTTGCACACACACACAATCTGATTTCCAATTTGTTTGTACAAAATAAAATATTAGGTAGTGTAGAGAAAATAGATACCAAATGGGTCAAACCTCAAAACTGTGTGCGCTCGAAAAATTGAGAAAAAGTATGGCATCCAAAATGATCAATAGACAAGGTTTAAATACCCTTATAGCTCATCAATTTAGAGTAAACTGTAAATGTAGGATCTAGAATTATTGGACTTACTCCAATATTTGCAATAATATATAACATGTGGCCCAATTGCCATTTACATTCACATTCACACCCTGTGTTTACATTTGTGGGTATGGGCAAGGCTATGAAATTGTTTTGAATTTTTTAAATTACATTTTATTATAGTTTTTGTACTTTCATTTATTTTAATTTAAATGTATTCATAGAACAGGGGAGTAGGGGGCAATAAGCCCCCTATGTGATAGCAATGGCCAGGCAACTGGTACACTCTAGACATAAAGGGTCTTAGACCCCTAGTGTCTACCCTGCCCTAGACATGTGCATTCGTTTTCGTCCGAATGCATTTTCGTCCGAATTTCAGCTATTTTCGTTTTGACAAACGATAACGAAAGCACGAAATCCGAAAAACGAAAGATCCGACATAAATAAATGCTTTATTTTCGTTTTCATTGTTACAACAGTTCGATATAGAATAGGAGATTCGACATGACTCTGACAACAATCTGTGTCTATAGAACCTGTGTTCGAATGTGCCTAACCTTACCTCTATTAGTCCAAGATTATATAGAGAAAATATTCGACAGAGAAAAAAGATTTGACAGAGAGAAAAGATTCTGCAAGTTACTGTCCTAAAAAGTGTTTGGGGACCCGGGTCCTGCCCCAGGGGACATGGATCAATGCAAAAAAAAGTTTTAAAAACGGCCGTTTTTTCGGGAGCAGTGATTTTAATAATGATTAAAGTGAAACAATAAAAGTGTAATATTCCTTAAAATTTCGTAGGGGGGGGGGGGGGGGGTTGTCTATAGTATGCCTGTGAAGGGGCGCATGTTTCCCGTGCTTAGAATTGTCCCTGCACAAAGTGTCATTTATGCAGGAAAAAAAGTCCTTTAAAATCACTCGCAGCTATAATGAATTGTCGGCTCCCGTAATACAGAGAACACTCATTGAAAGTCATTGATAAAAAAATAAATAAATAAATTTAAAAAAAAGCGTGGGGGTCCCCCAAATTCAATTACCAGGCCCTTCAGGTCTGGTATGGATATTAAGGGGAACCCTGCCTCAAATTTAAGAAAAAATTTGACGTGGGGTTCCCCCTAAATATCCATAACCAGACCCTTCAGGTCTGGTATGGATATTAAGGGGAACCCCGCGTCAAATTAAAAAAAAAATTGACGTGGGGTTCCCCCTAAAAATCCATACCAGACCCTTTATCCGAGCACGCAACCTGGCAGGCCGCAGGAAAAGAGGGGGGGACGAGAGAGCGGCCCCCCCTCCCTCCTGAACCGTACCAGGCCACATGCCCTCAACATTGGGAGGATGCTTTGGGGGTCTGTGACCCCTCAAAGCACCTTGTCCCCATGTTGATGAAGACAAGGGCCTCATCCCCACAACCCTGGCCGGTGGTTGTGGAGGTCTGCGGGCGGGGGGGCTTATCAGAATCTGGAAGCCCCCTTTAACAAGGGGACCCCCAGATCCCGGCCCCCCCCCTGTTTGAAATGGTAAGGGGGTACAAAAGTACCCCTACCATTTCACAAAGAAAGTGTAAAAAATGGTTAAATAAAACAAACACACTTTTGAAAAATTCCTTTATTAAAAATAAAAAAATAAAAAAAAGATTCCAGCGGCGGTAATCCACTCTTGCTATCCAGCGACGGACGGTCATCTCTCCAGCGATGTCTCATCTCATCCAGCGCAGCGAATCCTCCGTCCTTCTTCTGTCTCCGTGGAGGAGACACTGCAAGGATTCCGGCGGCTGACGTTTCTTATATACGGAGGGCGGGGCCACCCGTCACCTGACCCCGCCCCCCTCTGATGCAAGGGGAAACCCGGGGTTCCCTGTGACGTAGGGGTGACCCGCACCCCTCTGATGTAACACAGGCAGGTTTCCGTTACATCAGAGGGGGGCGGGGTCACCTATACGTCACGGGGAACCCCGGGTTTCCCCTTGCGTCAGAGGGGGGGCGGGGTCAGGTGACGGGTGGCCCCGCCCTCCGTATATAAGAAACGTCAGCCGCCGGAATCCTTGCAGTGTCTCCTCCACGGAGACAGAAGGATGGATCGCTGCGCTGGATGAGATGAGACATCGCTGGAGAGATGACCGTCCGTCGCTGGATAGCAAGAGTGGATTACCGCCGCTGGAATCTTTTTATTTTTTTATTTTTAATAAAGGAATTTTTCAAAAGTGTGTTTGTTTTATTTAACCATTTTTTACACTTTCTTTGTGAAATGGTAGGGGTACTTTTGTACCCCCTTACCATTTCAAACAGGGGGGGGGCGGGATCTGGGGGTCCCCTTGTTAAAGGGGGCTTCCAGATTCTGATAAGCCCCCCGCCCGCAGACCTCCACAACCACCGGCCAGGGTTGTGGGGATGAGGCCCTTGTCCTCATCAACATGGGGACAAGGTGCTTTGAGGGGTCACAGACCCCCAAAGCATCCTCCCAATGTTGAGGGCATGTGGCCTGGTACGGTTCAGGAGGGAGGGGGGGCCGCTCTCTCGTCCCCCCCTCTTTTCCTGCGGCCTGCCAGGTTGCGTGCTCGGATAAAGGGTCTGGTATGGATTTTTAGGGGGAACCCCACGTCAATTTTTTTTTAAATTTGACGCGGGGTTCCCCTTAATATCCATACCAGACCTGAAGGGTCTGGTTATGGATATTTAGGGGGAACCCCACGTCACATTTTTTCTTAAATTTGAGGCAGGGTTCCCCTTAATATCCATACCAGACCTGAAGGGCCTGGTAATTGAATTTGGGGGACCCCCACGCTTTTTTTATTTATTTATTTATTTATTTTTTTATCAATGACTTTCAATGAGTGTTCTCTGTATTACGGGAGCCGACAATTCATAATAGCTGCGAGTGATTTTAAAGGACTTTTTTTCCTGCATAAATGAAACTTTGTGCAGGGACAATTCTAAGCACGGGAAACATGCGCCCCTTCACAGGCATACTATAGACAACCCCCCCCCCCCCTACGAAATTTAAAGGAATATTACACTTTTATTGTTTCACTTTAATCATTATTAAAATCACTGCTCCCGAAAAAACGGCCGTTTTTAAAACTTTTTTTTGCATTGATCCATGTCCCCTGGGGCAGGACCCGGGTCCCCAAACACTTTTTAGGACAGTAACTTGCAAATTAGCCTTTAAAATGAGCACTTTAGATTTTGAACGTTGGAGTCCCATAGACTTTAATAGGGTTCTAAAGTATGCTATATACTAGCTCCGTCGAATCTTCTTTATACATTCGACAGACACCATAAGCCTTCAAAGACAGATTCGACCGTGATTCATGTGGATTTTCGGACGAATGCAATTTTTGAACGAAAAACGAAATAAATAAAAACGAATTTTGGGAGTAACTAAATAAATTAAGTTTTCAGACGAAAACGAAATTCCGAAACGAAATATTTTACTCTGCACATGTCTACCCTGCCCTCCTCTGCAGCTAATCAAGCACAGATCATGGTTAATTAACTGCATCCTCAGATATAGTAGCCAGGGAATGACAGCTCTTCACTGTTTGGAAGTTTTGCGCCTTGTCTGTGACACAAGAAGGGTCAATGGAGTTGCCTGCAATGATTTGGTAGGGTGACCAGATGACCAGAATTAAAAAAAAAATCTGAATTACACACCCCCGCTCCTACTAGATTAGGAGGGTGTATTTTTTCCATTATCTGTGTCCCTTTCTGATGATGATGTGCTGATCGGAGCGGATGGACTATTTCTTGATGAATGATGAGCTGCAATAACCATTTTCGGGAAGACCATGAACAATGCTCCAATATGAGGAGTCTTCAACCCTGGAGGTGACCATTTTGGGTGCTCCTGCTTGATTATTAGAGAGAGCACTACTGTCTGGTGCTACCGTCTAATTGTTCGGCGAGGGAAATACCAGTATTGCTAACTGGTTCTGCTGCCTGATCATTGGGGAGAATGCCAAAAAGCTACCAAGAACTGAGGGATATCAGCTGTCACCCCAGAAGTTGGTGAGAGGCTGCCAGTCAAACTCCACTAGACCCTAATAGGGTGGAACAGTATTGTTTGCTTGGGACACAGTGCAGATGCCTATTCCGGGGTTCGGAGGGACTTTATCCGGGAATGGACACACAGAGTAGCAATCACTTAGGGGAGTTGTTGTGGCATGACTCGCAATGTATGTTTTACAGATTTATTTTAGAGCATTGTAGGCAGGGACGGTTTAATGACCAAGTAGCTGGCAACTAAATCTGGACACCTTTTTGTTTGGCTTACCTCCACTATGAACTTCGTTTAATCTTCTCAGAGAATCAGTAATCCCTGATATGTACAATGTCAGGAACTTCACTGAAGCATATCTTGTTTTATCAAAATCTTCATGGGAATGGTTTGGATATGTTGTGTTACTCAGATAGTCGTATATATAAATTACAGTCTTTTGCTCATCTGCTTCTCCTTTACATAGAAACGTTTACCCATGAAGGTCACCGGACAAGTAAACCTAAAATGCAGTCTTAGTTCCATGAAATGGGAAAAGCTTAATGGGAGGAAATAGGCGAGGTGACAGATACCATGCCCCCCTTCAATTTATGTTCCGTAGTTCAAGAGCCTGGGTTTGTCTGAGGGCCAGAACAGGTCTACCCTTGACAACCTTTGTTTTGATTCCAATGTGTTTTCCATTCAAAGATGTGCTATGGCAAAGTCAAGTAACCCAAAAGTCCTCAGGCAACTTCAAGGCTGCTCCCAAACGGCTACATACTGTATAGAAAGCATTGGCAGTGAACCTTCTCTGAATAGGTACACCCACAAATGACTTTTTTAATTTTCTGTTGAAAAATAAAATCTTGAATTGACATTACAGTGTTAGTAATATGGAGCTTACATTGCAAAACATTATTGCAAAAGCGGTGCATATTAAGGTGACATTTAAGTCTTTATAATGTTTTTTTTTAGATGTGTATGTTACCCCCCAAAAATTGGGTACCATATATGGTATGTGTTGGGTTATCCATATAGTTCTTAGTAAATGAAGCCTGTATTATTTTGTATGTTGCTGCTAAATAACTGGTGATCCTTGGTTCATATTTAAAACCGACCATGCCAAGCATTTAAGCAGATTTGCGCTGGCAGATTCAACTTGCTTCCTGGTAGAGGTATAACTAGAACACTGGTGCAAGAAACCATAAAGGGCCCTCCTAACCCTCCGCCCACGGTGGCAGAGCACCAGGTCCCTGATGCAAATGCGAACCTGGTAGTTCCGCCACTGGTGTTAGCCATTTTTCTTTCTCTCTCTTTTTTTTTTTTTTTACCATTTTATTTTTTTTACCATTTTATTATTCTTTTTTTACTATTTTTTTGGACCCCTGTTGGTGGGCTTTGGTGAAATATCAGGGATCTAAACAAACCTCTGATGTTCCAACTTTGAGACAGAGAAAGGAGATTGAGGACAATGAATGGACAGAGTCAGTGATCAGTACCAATCGCTGACACTATTCGTTCAGACAAGGAAGGGGCCAGAGAAGGACATATTTATCGACCCCCCCCTTCCCCGCTCTCCATCCTGACACATCCCCAGGATGAGGGGCCCAGGTGAGACCACAGAAGCCCAATCACAGCAGGAGTTGGATAAGAGGGGCCACATGTAGAGGAACTGATCCCCTCTATTTTCTTCTTGCAGCCGCTGAAAGGCTGCAGTAGGAAAATGGGAGGGGATCAGTTCCTCTATATGATGCCCCCGCTGCTCCTCCTATCCAGGGGTACAGGGGGCTGCATGGGCTCCCTGGAGCATGGGGCTGGGTTACAATTGCGACCCCTGTATGTACGCCCCTTCTTCTAACTGTACCAGGTTTTGAGGGACCTTCCCAAGATCTGGACAAAATCCTGGTGTACCATGAGGCCAGTGCCAAATCAAGTTCTGGAACTTAGCTCCAGTAATTGGCCAGAAAGGGGCATGCCAGAGTGAGCATCTGGGGAACTTACCCCACATCTCTTAGGGGTTCCAGGGGTCCCTGACACCACAATTGCCCCCTATGTGTCAGGCTGCATCTCTCTGATTGGGGGGAGGGAGTGGTAAGAGTATATGTGCTTGGGGATGCATTGGAAGGGGAGAGGACTTGCTTGAAGGTGCTGGGGATTTCAATTCCGACACCCCCAACACAAGTCCTCTCCCCTCTCGGAGCACCCCCCAGGACATATCCTCTTACCCTCCCCATCACTCCTCATGATGTTTATCCTTATTACCTGCCCCCTTCTCTGTGTATGTACAGCCATAAACACAGACCTCAGATCATCAGAGCGGCTCTTTCACGGTTATGTCCTTCCTCCATGGCTCTTCGGACTTCTGTGTGTGTACAGGAGAACACTGGAGCCAAATACCTTGCACCCTGCAAGAGATGGGGGCAGGTTAACTGGGTGCCCACACTAGCTCACCCTGTTAGGCGAGTAACCTGTTCCCGCACTGGGCTCCAGGACTCAGAATAGAGTGCCTTAAGCTGATGCTGACCCTGGGGCCCCCCCACAGTGACAGAACAGAACACCAGGGCCCGATTGAAAGCACGACCTTTGTACCCCTGACAGTTCTGCCACTGATTCATGGGAACGCAGCTAGGATTTACAAGACACCCTGCCGATACATGGCGTTCCTGTATCTTCTGTAGTTAGATTTGCTGCCACGCCACAACCCCACAGGAGCATTGCTGTCCAAACTGCAGAGCACACACATGTAAGATGTACTTCCCTGCTGTGTGTGATGTCATACTCTGCCTGCCCACTGGACCCCCCCCCCCCCCACTATGGGGAAAAAGGATGCTAAGGAAAGCTGTTTGGTCACATGACTGCCAAATAAAACCTAAAAAGGTACATCATTTTTGTTCAAAATAAATGTGATTATAGTTAACAAATATTATTTGCTGTCCTTACTATTGGCTTTTAAAGTACCATGTCACAAAATCATTTGGATGAACTACATTTAGAATATAGATCTGCTTCAAGTTGAAGTCAGTAAAACTCTTATTTGCTGTGCCAGTGTTGTCTATTATGTACACCTTTAGACTTTATATGACTTTATAGAGTTATATTTCTGGAATTTGCCTTTTCTGATTGCACAGACAACCGAACATAAACCTTTTCAATACTGGTAAAAGGGTTACAAATAAACAGATGGAGTTGCAGAGAGGAACAGCTTTTACTGAAGTGTATGGCAGCCACCATATGTTCTGGAGAGACCAGCCACAGTTGGTAGTTGCAGCACTTCAGGGTCTAGGCATTAGCTGAGGCTCCCCTCTGTGAGGCCATGTGGTGCTCTTCTACAGCTACTTTGGATGCCCATGGGCACTTGATTGCTGTATAAGCTCAGAGGTGCCCAAGACGATTGACTGTGTTGCCTGAGAGTATGGTTCTCATAGAAGGTATTCTCAAGGACACAGCTGTTGATCAGAGACCTTAAAGCAGAACATCTGTACTTCAGACAGCAGGTTGGAGAAAGATGAGTGAACCCTCCAGGGGATACAAATGCCTCCGTGTTTTAAGGGCACTTCACCACGTTTCAGGTCATTGAATAAGGCCAAAAGACCTAGACTGTATGCAGACAAATGAAAATATTGGTAGAGATGGATTACGGAGTCCTAGCTTACAAGAACAAGGTACAAGTATAAATTGTTTAATGGGGTTAAGCCTCCAATAAGTATTTCAGTAATCTTCAAACAGCTTCACTGAAGCTCTACAGAGCAAACAGAAAATGCTTTGTAGTTTTTCATAAACATTGTCGGTCTGAAGGGGCCATGGATGCCATGTATTAAGAGGAAACAAAGCTGTGGATACTGTGCATTACAATCACAATAAATAAACAATAAAACATTTACCTGGAAAAATACATATTCCAAAGCTTCCCGGCACTAAGATCGTATCCTTCTTTACATTTGAGTGCTGTTTATATCCAATGGCTTCCCTAAAGCTGTAAAACACCCCTGAAGGCCCAATCAAACCAAGTTGTGTTGATGGTTCCATATGAATCACAAACACGCTTGTGATGCATACGTTACCCCAATCCATTTAATTTATCATCAACTTTTTTTTAATTAAAATTTGTATAAAGAAAAATTCCAAAAACGGCATACAGTGCTTCAAGTAGTACAAGCCAGGCACACAAAGTTGCAATTGAGGAGCAAATTCATTTATTTGAAATGGGACCCCAATGCAGGAAATATCTTCTTTTATTTTTCATTTTTGTTATTACTTCACCTCATCATGTGCACTGGTGTGCAAGTTTATTCTCTAGATATGCTGGTGTGCTATTCGCCATGCATGGTACACTATTGCAAGTTACTGCAAGCACCATGGAGAGAACGGGCCCTTGGTTTCAGTTTGGGGGTGTTTAACCACTTCAGTACCGGGCACTTTTACCCCCTTCCTGCCCAAGTCAATTTTCAGCTCAGCGCTGTCACACTTTGAATGATAATTGCGCGGTCATGCAACACTGTACCCATATGAATTTTTTTTTTTTTTTACACAAATAGAGCTTTCTTTTGGTGGTATTTAATCACAACTGAGTTAATAATTTTTTTGCTAAATAACTGAAAAAAAGACCAAACATTTTGAAATAAAAAAACTTTTTCTGTTATAACATTTTGCAAATAAATAACCTTTCTTCATAAATGTAGGCCAAAATGTATTCTGCTACATTTCTTTGAAAATAACCCAAATTAGTGTGTATTATTTAATCTTCATGAAAGCTTTAGCATCCACAAACTATAGTGTGTGTATGTGTGTGTGTATGTGTGTGTGCATATATATATATATATATATATATATATATATATATTACACATATATTGATCAATCTAATTTTTAGAGGCCTGAAAACAGCAGGAGCAGTCCAAGGTATCCATAAAGAAGCATGGGGAGTTTTTTTAAGTTGTAATTTTTCATCACAATTTTTTGAGAAATCCTATTGCAGTACAGTGCTATCATATAACAGGTATGGCGGTGATTAGGGACACTGGTGAGGGGGAGGGGAGGGGAGGGACGTCTCCTCCCACTGCTTGGGATAACAGCCGAGCGGTCTCTTGACCGCCTCGGTTGTTATCAGTTGTTTTGCATACGGTCGGTGGGAAGGGGTTAAACAAGAAGACACCAGTCTTTCAACAAACTTTAGCACTACTTGTTACAATCTTATTTCCCTTCCTGTCTTAGTTACAGTCATTATGGGGAAAAGGAAGGAGAGAAATCTCCTCAACATGAAAACAATAGAAGTAACTATTTTTAGTAGGCTATTAAAGTATTTGAAAATGTTTTCATTTTTTTTGTTGCTTTATACATTTATCCTTTTTTTTTTTTTTTCAAATAGTTCACAAATGGACAACTGGTATTATTATTATAATACACGATTTATATAGCGCCAACAGTTTACGCAGAGCTTTACAATGTATAGGAGGATAACACAATTACAGTACAATACAAAGGGTACAGGAGGGCCCTGCTCGTAGAGCTTACATTCTAAAGGGAGGGGGTGGTGATCAGTGGTTCCAAATTAATAAATATTGCAGTAGGGAACAGACACAAAAACACGCACACAGTATCTTTCCAAAAAACTGTTCTGTTTGACACATTATTTTTATTTTTATTTTTTTGTTTATAAACATGTTTACTTGGGTATAAAATTATCATACCTCCCAACATTTTGAGATGGGAATTAGGGACACCTACTAACAAACGCATGTAGGCATAGGACATGCCCCCTGTCACACCCCCTTAAAGGAGAATTAACCAAAGAAAAAAAGGTTAATTCAATCTACAAGGACTTTTTTTTTTACCACTACTATTCCTTTATATTGGCTTTTAAAATGCACAAATGCAGCAATTTAGAAATTGGATGAAAGGTTTGGCTCTGGGAAACACTTTTTGAAAGATAAAAGGTGCATTTTATATACAACTATATAGATCAGATCAAAATGAGGGACAAATGAGGGGGAAAGAGGGACATTGCTCCAAATCAGGGACAGTCCCTCAAAATCAGGGGTAGTTGGGGAGCTATGCATTATTATTACATTGGAATTTTAAGGTAACACAGGGCAGTAACTGTAGCAGTACAAAGGCTGGCTATTTTCTTATCAGGGTCTCAGGAATGTGATCATGTGATAGAATAGGGTGGTTTTGTGCAAAGCATTATTAGTGCCATGTGCAAAATATATGCAAAGAATGCACAATGTAGTATATACTGTTTTGAAATGTCTTTCACACTGCCTATCCTGGTAACAGGTGGCACCAAGGAAGGTAGTGAAGAAAGATCTCCCCAGTGTGGATGGAGACACCAATCAAATCTAAAATGTGATAGAGATTCTAGCCTCACCCCATCCTATAATAAAAAAATAAAAATAAAAAAAAGCAGCTATTAGAGCAATACTAAACCCCAAAATAAATATTTATTATATTGCAGCTTACCAATTCTTATTTTATTTTTTTTCCTTCTTTAGGCAATTTTTTTCCCCTTTATTTTTACCCAGTGATCCAATTTGTCAACCAAAGTAGCAGTTAGAGGGTTGAGACTTACCACTTAACACGACAGGGGTGCTTAAAATGGTCAGCTTTATCCCAAAGGAAAATAAATCTGTTGCTGTAACTGTTTATAAAATGTTAGCTGAAGTTCAGCTTCATTTTGTTAGTCATGTGCATCAAATCTGCTAGCACATCTAATGGCAGGAATACACAAGAAGAAAATTGGGCAAAAATGTCAGTTCTGTGAACGATCGGCTGACTTTCTACTTGTTGATGCCCAGCACGTAATACCCGATATCTATATTGTAAACGAAAAAGGGCGATTGAAAAAAAATAGAATGATATTCTATTTGTTGGCGTGAAGGTCGTCAAAAAAACATCTCTTGAAAATATAAAAATATAAAACAAATGATACTATTTTCATACGGTCACCAGTCGGCAGGGCCGTCTTTAAGGCAGGGCAAAAGGGGCAGCTGCCCTGGGCCCTGTCATTGTTGTGGGGCCCAAAGTAGCTGCTTAATACTTGCCAACTATCCCAGTTTACATTCCCTTGTCCCTTGAAGTTTTAGTCCTGTGCTGTGTCCCAATATCTCAGTGTGAAGTGCTGGTACTAATGCTGCCCAGCTCTTCCCTATTGTTGTGTACAGATGACTCACCTGCAGACCCTGTGTTTACATGTAGATAACCGGCATTCATATGTAAATAGTGGCAGCATTACTAAGCAAATAGCTGCGGCTGGCGGCATTGATATGTATATTGGGCCCCCAGCAGTGAGGAAATGATGTGCTGTAACCTCTAGCAACCAATCAGTGAGCAGTATTACTGTAAGTAATCTTTAGCAACCAATTAACAAGCAGAAATCATTTGCTGTAACCTCTAGCAACTAATCAGTGAGCCATAATGTGTGCTGTAACCTCTACAACCATTCAGTAAGCAGTAATGATATGCTGTAACCACTGTCAACCAATCGCAATAGCTGCCTGATCTGATACAGTAACAGATTTTAAGTCTAGCTGCTATTTATTGTATGTCTCAGAGTAGGTGGAGAGTGAAATTGCATGGGGGGGGGGGCCCAAGAAAATGTTTGCCCAGGGCCCAGTCAGTATTAAAGACGGCTCTGCCAGTCGGTGTCCCTGATCATCGCCACACCTATTGATGATTCTGTACTGCACTGGTGACAGTATGTAAAGAACATTGTGAAATGTCTTTTCTTAAATTTCTTAATTTTCCCCAAAATATTATGACAAAAATTACAACATCAAAAAACTTGCCACCATGCCTCTTATAAAATACCTTGGACTGTCTACATTCCAAAAAGCGGTTATTTGGTGAATATCTGTAGTGTTCTGACATTTTTGGGCCAAAAAAAACAAAAAACCCTGTGGCGATTAAATACCAACAAAAGAAAGCTATTTATGTGATCAAAATGGAAAAAAAATTCCTATGGATTCGGTGTTGCATGACCTTGCAATTCTCATTCAAATTGTGACAGGGCTGAAAGCTGAAAATTGGCCTAGGCAGGAAGGGGATAAAAGTGCTCGGTATTGAAGTGGTTAAGGATTGGTAAGATGCAATATATACATTTTTTTTGCTTTCCTAAGTTCAAGGGTCAGAGGCATAGCTTGAAGCTTGTGGGCCCAGATGCAAAAGTTGACCTGGCCCCTCCCACTACCACCCACCACTTCCACTGTGTGTGCAGATACTCAAAGAGTTTAGAGTTCCCAGAGTTCCTCCTTACATTAGAGGGTGGGGATCACCACTGGAGAATCAGAGGACAGGGATCACTGTTGGAGAATCAGAGGACAGGGACCCCTGGCAGGTCATTTGGCAGAGCTCCTTTCCCATTCCAGCTCTGTAAACAGCCCCCCCCCCCCAATAAACAGAGCTGAAATCACATTCCTTTACACACAGTCTATCAGCCTTCACAGGGTGTATCTGGCTTCTTTTATGTTGCCGTTCTGACCTGTGAAATCCCCTGGTCGGAACAGCAGTGTAGTTGCAGTAGGCAAATACACCCTATGCAGATCACGGCTGACTGGCTGTGTAAAGGAATGTGATTTCAGCCCTGCGGAGAGGAGCACTATAGAGTGCTGTACTGGGAAAGAAGCTCAGCAGTCGGGCATAGCATCCAGGGAGCGGAGGGGGTGGTTAGGTGGCTTTTGGGGGGGGGGGAATTAGATCTTGGGGGGCAAAGCCATGTGGCATGAAATCTGGAGCATGCAGCCCCTCAGGGGCCCCTCAGGAGGTGTTAATGGATTTGTTTTAGCAATTTCTGAAGGTTTCTCTTTCAGTGTTGGGGGAAGTCTTTTCCCCAGTTGTCAGGAAAGTGGGGTAAGGAGATATCCCCAGGTGGGTACAGAGAATGCCAGCTAGTGACTAGAAGACACTAAGTCTTGCCTCACCAGTGACATCGGTCCCATCATGGCTACAGGATTGCACTCTCCTCTTCTTGCCTCACTTGGTTACAATTTCATGTTGCCAGCACACAGCACAGACACTTTCCCATCCTGGGCTGTTCTCACCCCATGCTCCTTTCCATTCAGGAAATGGCTCCCAGCTTCTCCCCAGCAAATGAGAACAGAGGGGTGTGGACTGTGGAAGGCAAAGTGAAAGCCCAGTACTGGAGCGTGGCTGCGGGGCCCTAGGGCAGATCGGAGCTGGACTTTGTGGAGGATATGATAATATGACAGGGAAGCTGCAGAGGCCCCCTGGAGCTAGGGTGGGGTTGCGATTGTGACCCCTGCAACCCCTTATGCTACGCCCATGTCAATGGTTCAGAAAGTAAATATGGAATGAATGACAGATAGTAAGGGGAAGTCTTCTCAATGGGATCAAGGATAGCAATAAAAATTTCATAGAAGTATTTACTTTTTGCCTGCCTATCCAAAACTAGCTAGAGTTTAAAAGTATATGTAAATGCAATCACTAAAAATCTCTGATATATTATCTATTAAGCTTTAATATGTTAACGTATGTTCAAAAGTAATTTTCAATATTTTTAAATTAGCAGCTTTTATTAAATAACTGGAGATTCTCCAATAAAAGCTATTGTTCATACACCTTCTTGTTATAGAGAGATCAAACTTTGTCCCTGGGCCCCATTTGTGTGCTGTCACCAGGACTGCAGCAAACCCAACTTAAAAAGTGACGTGCAGCTACCCTGAGAGTCCATATAGACAACAAGTAGTTGCAAAAGGGCTGCAGGAGATTAGTAGCACTGAAATAAAACAAAGGAGGAAATTTAGAGGCAAACAAGTATTTTATTAAGAAAACTGACAATTATTTCAATAATACATGGTGCTTCAAATTGGTTTTATCTTCGTTACATTTAACCCATCATATTGGTATTATGTCAGCTGCTTGAGCCTGTAGTGGGCCTAATTGATACATTTCTGAAGAAAGAATTTTATTAAATGTTAGCAGCTAAAGAGCAGTACAACATCCTTTAGATAATTGGTTATGACCTGTGAAGGGGCTTTATGATTTCTTCTGCCTGGCCTGCAATGCCAAGCACTTGTTTGAAAATTGTAGAAAGTTCCAAATGCTGAATGAAAATCCTGGCAGAAATGTGAAATTTTAGTTGACACCCTTCATTGAGTAACTGATTATATTTTGTTATGCAAGACTGGAATACTCAGTTCTCTTTGTAAGGCGTGGTGTCATCCTTAACAGTGACCCTGTCACAACAGGGTCATATGTAGGGATGGTCCCGATGTTCGAATCGAACAAATCGAACATATGGGGCGATTGCGGCAAATTCGAGCGCCCCCCATAATGCACTGCAAAATCGCAGTGCATTGATGGCTGCTGATTGGCCAAGGCATGCGCCTGACCTGCATGCTTTGGCCAATCACAGCGCGATCTGCTGTGAGAGCCATGATTGGCCAAAGGCAGGGTGCCTTTAGTCAATCATGGCTCCGGGTCTAAACCCACGCCCCACGCCTGCTTACACGGTGGCCGTATGTAGTGTGACGTGGGGATTGAGAGAATTAGAGCTAGATTAGGCAGGTTAGTGGCGTGCCGGCAGTTTAGTGTGTGTGTATGTATATATATGTGTGTGTGTGTGTATTTATTTATTTATATATATATATATATATATATATATATACACACACACATACTGTTTTCAGTGTAGACTATACAGTGTAGTCTATATACTACAGTGAAGTCGGTGTACAGTATATACTACAGTGTAGTGCGGTGTGAAAAAAAATCCCCACCATGTCCGGTAGGCCACCATGGAGAGGCAGACCCTCACAGGTCACTAAAAGAGGGAAAGCAGCCTCTGTATCTTCAGTGAAAAGTGATGGTCGTGGACATGGTGCATCATCTGCAGGCGGGGCACGCTTGTCCTTTTTTTCTGCTGCTGGCCGTGTTATTGAGCCAAAACATGCAGAAGAGTTGGTGGAGCGAATAACTAAGCTGTCCTCATCCTCCTCATCCTCTTTTACTCAGGTTCATACTAGTTTGCCTTTCAATGCATCTGCCAAAGCAGACTATTCCACCAGCTCCTTGTCCACAGTTACTCCTTCCATAGCCCCACCATCATGCACGGAGGAGTCACCAGAATTATTCGATCATAGTGTCGACTACTGGAGGATGCGCAGCAATTTGAAGGCTCCAATGTTGGTTCCCAGGTTGAGGAAGGGAGTAGCATAAGCCTAGAGAGAGGGGGTGCCACAGAAGGACAAGAAACTAGCAGTTATATTTACCCAGCTACAGTATACTCCCAAGTTTGCTCCAGTGATAAGGAGGGAGGGGATGATGAGGTCACTGACTGTACTTGGGTACCTGAGAGAAGAGTGGAGGAAGAGGAGGCACAACTACAATGAGGCAGGTCCTCCAGGGGCCGGCTTAAGGGCAGCCACCCTATTGCATCACACCACAGAGCTCCACAGGTGCAGTGCGCTGCTGACTCCCCGCTGACTTCCAAAATTACTACTACTTGGGGACAAGGGGCTTTGGGGGGATCTCAAAGCACCCTCCCATGTCGAGGGCGTGTGGTCTCAACATGCTCACTCACCCCGCCCCCCGTCCTCCAGGCTGCATGCTCGGATAAGGGGCTGGTATGGATTTTGGAAAATACACTACAGCCGTGAGCAAGTTTAAATTACATTTTTTCCTTTGGAAATGTAATTTTGCTGTGGCACTGTAATGCACATTGCACAGATGCGCCACTTTGCATACAGACTAAGGGGACCCCCAGGCACGATATTTAAAAAAATTTTCATGTTCGTGTCCCATAGACTTTAATAGAATTTGCACAAATTTTTTTCCTGTTCGCATGTTCTGGTGCGAATCAAACCGGGAGGTGTTCGGCCCATCCCTAGTCATATGTACAGAAGACATACCTTGTGAACGAACAGCCTGTATACTGTCCTTTCTGTTGGCCTTTGTGTTAAAATGTCTCTAAATAACCTACTCCCCTGCCAGACACATTGTGGTTGATTTACTAAGTGCAAATAGACTATGCACTTCGCAAAGTGTAGTTGCATCAGAGCTTAGTAAATGAGGTAAAGCTTCACTTTGCAAAGAATACCCAATCACATACAAGGAAAAAAATAAAATTTTTTTCCTTGCATGTGATTGGATGAAGGAAGTCAGCAGAGCTCCCCCTCATTTACTAACCTCGGGAGCATGCTCTTGCAGATTGCAACTGTGCTCTGCATAGTGCACAGTCTATTTGCATTTAGTAAATCAACCACATTGTTTCCTCCCACTTACTCCTATGTGATATCCTGTCAATCGGAGGAACCAATGCATATTGCAAGGGGAGCAGGTATTCGACCCACCTGGAGAGTGGAATAATTGTAGTGGTTTGGGAAAAGCAAAGTGGTGACATTCAAATACACAGCCACCAAAACAAGGTAAGCTATTACCTCTTCTTTTACAAAATGTTGCTTTTATACAAGATACTCCTTGGTAGCAAGGTCACTTTATTCCTTAAAAGTACACATATGTACTACAAACTTTACCAGATTGGCACTTTATAATATATAATAGATAATATACAGTCCTGTGCAAACGTTTTAGGCAAAAAAAAAAATGCTATAAATTAAGATTTATAGTTTAGTTAATTTACTTTCCATTTTGTTAATTGATAAAAATAAACAGAAGAGAAATCCAAATCAAATCAATATTTGGTGTGATCACCCGTATCAATTCTTCTAGGTACACTTTTTTTTGAAGGAACCTGGCAGGTAGGTTGTTCCAGACATTTTGGAGAACAAACTACAGATCTTCTGTGGATGTAGGCTGCCTCAAATCCTTCTGTCTCTAAATGTAATCCCAGACAGATTCAATGATTTTGAGATCAGGGCTCCGTGGGGACCAAACCATCACTTCCTGGACTCTTTTTTTTTTTTTAGGCTGAAGATAGTTCTTAATGACATTGGCTGTATATTTGGGGCCATTGTCCTACTACAGAATGCATTTGGTGCCAATCACATGCCTCCTTGTTGGTATGGTATGATGGATAAGAATCTGCCAGTATTTCTCAGCATTAAGGACACCATTGATCCTGACCAAATCTCCAACTCCATTTGTAGAAATTTAGCCCCAAACTTGAAAAGAACCTCCACAATGCTTGACTGTTGCTTGTAGACACTTATTATTGTACTGTTCTCCAGCCCTTTAGTCAACAAACCGCCTCTTGCTACAGCCAAATATTTTTTATTTTGCCCCATCAGTCCAGAGCACCTGCTGCCATTTTTCTGAACCCTAGCTCCTATATTTTTGTGCATGATTGAAATGCTTAGCCTTGTTTTCACATAGAAGGAATAGCTTTTTGGCTGCAATTCTTCCATGGAGACTACTTCTCTGAACAGGAGATGGATGTACCTGGGTCCCACTGGTTTCCTCCAGTTCTGTGCTGATGGCATTGCTGGACATCTTTTGATGTTGAATGGAAGTAAGCATGATGTGTCTTTCTTCTGCTGCATTATGTTCCCTTGGCCGACCACTGCGTCTACAGTCCTCAACATTGCCTGTTTTTTTGTGTTGCTTCAAAAGAGCTTGAATAGCATATCTTGAAACTCCAGTTTACTTTGAAATCTTTTCCTGAGGAGAGACCTTACTGCAGTGATTCTCAACCAGGGTTCCTCCAGAGGTTGCTAGGGGTTCCTTCAGCATTGGGCCATTTCTGCCTCTCGAATAAGTTCCCACTGACACCATTGATCTTTTTCGCTATCTGTAAAGAGATAATTTTTCCCAATGACCACAAGTGTAAGGACCATTCTTCCCATTGACCATCACACTAATGTATCATGAGTTGTAGATTTCTCATTTTTAGCAGGGGTTCCCCGAGACCAGAGAACTATTTCAAAGGTTCCTCTGTGTTGAAGAGGTTGAGAAAGACTGCCTTACTGATACAGTATAACTACCTTGTATCTTGTTGCTGTGCTCGGTCTTGCCATGGTGTATGACCTGTGACATGAAACTGTCTTCCACAACCTCACCTTAGTAGCAGAGTTTGGATGTTCCTCACCAAGTTTTAAGCCTCCTACACAACTCTTTTTGTTTTTCAGTTAATGACCGGTTTTTCACCCTATGTATAAAATTGATGATCATTAGCCCCTGCTTGGTGTAATTGGTTAATCATACACGTCATTCTAATCCTATAAAATCTCCTATAAAGTGTACAAAGTGTGCAAATGTAAGAACCAATGGTGGTTTGAAGCCAAAGGGTAGTCACACCAAATATTGATTTGATTTAAATTTTTCTTCTGTTTGCTCACTTTGAATTTTGTATATTGATAAAAAGAAACCATTAAAATATATATTTTTTGAAAGCATTGTAACTTTACAGCATTTCTTTACACCTGCCTAAAACTTTTGCACAGTACTGTATATATGGGGGAAAATATTTTCATATTTTAGGATCTACAGGAGTTGTACAGAAAACCAGGAATCATATTTACATGATGGTTTATTTCTCTCCAGTGTTTTTAATGTTTAGCTGAGAGCCTTGAGATTCAACATTAATAAAATCGAATTGAAAATTTGTTCCAAGGAGCCGCTTACAACATAATGTTTATGTGTGATATAAAGTGTTATACAGTGTGTAATTTGGAGATATATTTGGTAAAATTAGTGCTCATAGCTTGTGCTTTAAGTAATAATTCAGTAAATGTACCCTGTGTAATTACTGTTTGGGTGTTTTGTGCTGGTAGACTGAGACGTGAGTTGTATCTGAGACAGATCTGCTCACCTAGCAGCCAGAGAAGTAGGTACAAGCATGTCAGGGCAGGCATATCCCCTCATTCCCGATCTCCTGCTGCTGGCATTGTGCAAGAAATCCTGCTGTCTGACACAAAGGAGCTCATTAACTCTTACCTGCCATCTCACCTCGAAATAGAATGGGCACTCGGTGTAGGTGGGATTACGACACACTTTGTGGTCTTGTCTAGTGACTGGCAGAGGAGATGATTAAATAGCAGCACAAGTACTTATTAGTGAACTCCTAACACTATCTAATAAGCAACATTGCTTAAAGTGGAGCTCAACCTAAAACGTTTCTTCAATTTTTGGGTAAGGTGGGAGGAGTCAAAACCTCTCTCACCCTTTCATCGTGATCTGCGACACTGCTATTTGCAAGTTTCAGTCCCACCAGAAAAAAAGTAGGGTAAAAACTAACATTTTGGAAGTTTGCTATTTCTGTTGTGTTGGTTGTTTGAGACAGGAAGTAAGGAGAAATCTCCCAAATGGGGACACAATATTATAACCCGATGAAGGTTTAGCCTATTCACAATCTGTAGAATTCAGTATTGGCTGGAATTCTGCTTTTCATGAAATTCACTATAATGCAGCCAAATTCCACAGTCTTGGCATAGTGCTTCTAGGCAAAAACTGTAGCCTCTTATGATTAATTGATGATACAAATTTAATCTGTTCCCATCCGCGCTATAACTGAAACAGCTAAACAGCTAAAGCGCGGACTTACAATGCCAGGATGCCATCACAGACTCGGCTGATCACAGATCGTTGTAAAGGGCCAATCACAGGGGCCCTTTACCACATGATCAGCTGTCAGCCAATGACAGCCGATCACACAATGTAAACAGAAGCTGGTTATCGGCTTTTTTTTCCCCTCATGCTGACAGCGTGAGGAGAAAAGAATAAAACCGACAACCGGCTTCTGTTAAAGGAACATTGGTCCCAACATTTGCCCACCAGTGCTGCTAATCAGTGCCACCTACCAGTGCCCATCAGTACTACTGCTAATTAATGCCCACCAGTGCCCCCTATCAGTGCTGCCTATCAGTGCTGCTCATCATTGCCACCTATGAGTGCCCATCAGTGCAGCCTCAACAATCCTGGCTCATTAGGGTCCACCAGTGCCTCCTATTGGTGCCGCCTCATCAGTGCAGCCTTATCAGCACACATTAATGAAGGTGAAAAACTACCTGTTTGCAAAATTTTATAACAAACTATTGTATTATATATAATATTTTGGTCTTTTTTTTGTTTGTTTAGCAAACACAGCGGTGATTAAATACCACCAAAGCTCTATTTGTCTGATGATAAAAATGTCATATGGGGACAGTGTAGCATGATTGCACAATTGTCATTCATTGGAAGCTGAAAATTGGCCTGGGCAGGAAGGAGGTAAAAGTGCCCCGAGGGTAAGTGGTTAAAAACCATGCACATACAGGGCCATCTTAATATGGGACCATCATGGGCTTTAACTGACAATTGTGCAGTTGTGGGACGTTTATTATCCTTTATTTTCATTAAAATAACGAACATGGTATACCTAACTGATTTATGCAATGGTATTGCACAGATCAGCCCTGAACCTTTTTTTCTGGGGTCCCCCACCAATGCTGTCCACTCCCAAGCAGAGTGTGTGTCCACAGAGACACACAGCGCTGCTCAGCTCCACCACCCCCCAGCTCTCAAATCCTCACAGGATTTGATTAAAACCAACAGGAGCCAATGGCTCCCTCTGTTGCCTCTGTGTCCTGCGAGGAGAGGAAGAGAGACCAGTGCCACTGCAGATGGGCACAGCTTTGGATTGAGAGAGTCACTGGCTTCTCTTAGTGCCACCTCCATGGACTCAAAACTCTGTGAAGAACCAGCCCAGTGAGGGGGTGATATAAGTAGTGGGACATTTTTTACTTTAATACATGGAATGTGTTAATGTAAAAATATATTGGCTTTATAACCAGTTTAACTCACAGGGTAGAGGAAGGGGTCACATAAGGAATTGCACTTTGCCCATGGTTTGCATGGGAAAAGGAAAGGTTCACTTTAACCTAATATTTCTATTTCTCTGAAAAATGAAAATTTTCACACTGATGAGTATTATCACAAATATTTTTTACGAAGCACAAATGCTTTTACTAAGGGATGTGCTGGACTTTATTCCCTACTTTACAGAGAAACAAAATCCAGCACATCCCTGCTGACAGGACACATAGGCAAGAGCTCTGTGCTGTCTTTCTCCTCGCTGATCAGCGGGTGCTGGTGGATATCCATTGGTTGGCACCCACTGACTAATCACAGCACAAGAGATGCACCCCTACCCAGAAGAGCAGAATCACGTATATATAAACTGCACAGCAGACCGCATTTTTTCAGTATATGTACAGTGTGTGGTCGGCAAGTGGTTAAGTAGCAGTTGTGTATGAGTTATTTTTGGAGAATAAGGATTTCTTTAGTGTCACGTTAAAATTTTAAGTTGGGCCTTGAAATGCATACAAGGAGTATAGTTCTTCCCTCTTGTCAGAAAACTGGAGATAAAGAAATACCTTCTTGCTTTTTGTATAGAACAGTAGGTATTCCCAAACATATTCTTTGGGTTTTCCTTGCTGCCTTTTTTATATTGGAAAAAGCTGATTACCAAAATGTCAGCACAAGAAGTTTCTTACAAATACCAGATTTAATACTGTTTTGGAAGTCTGGAAATGACAGAATATCAAGCAGATGCAAAGTTACACAGCACATGTTTGAGGAAGCAGACCCATCCAGGAGGTCTCTGAAAACTGCCTTTTGTGGATTACAGAGACTTTTTAACATTTTAGCACAGTGGCATTGTTCGTTGGATAGCATTTGCAGTTCATTGATTCGTTTCCCTGAAGAAGTAAATAGTGTTACTACTGCAGCACCTAAAATGCGTGTAGCACCCTGGTCCTAAACAGGGCTGCTAATAAATCTAGCTGTGCTAGGTGGTAATTAGCCTGGCTAATTGGTAGGTTGATCCACTGACTCCTGTCCTAAGTCTGAGTTTGGGGTAGATTCTCTCTTCTGTCAATAGGTGGCACTGTTGGTTTTGGCATTAGAATGAAGGATTACCATAAATTTAGGTCGCTAGGTTGTCTCAGACAATCGGCAGGAGTTTCTTTAACCGCTGTGTATGCTGGGATAGGCTATTTATTAGGGAGGAGTCAGGTGATCTGGAGTTCTTCCCACCAGAGGCTGCGGCCTGGGTGGGGTGTGTGTTGAGAAGCTCCTAGTTGCTAGGCCTGAAGCCTAAGGCCTATCCAGGTGACATACTGGCTGCTAGGTCCACTTAAGGCCTATCCAGCAGTTCAGGGTTCTGCAAAGGAGGAGCGGCCAAGGTTAAGCCCGTAGCCTGGAGCGGGACCGCATGCGTTAGTGGCTCGGTCTGAAGGGAGCCTGTTCATTGTCGGAGGTAAAGGAGAAGGAGTTGCCACAAAGGGATGACCACTCAAGTTTGGAAGGGATGAAGTTCTGAAGGAGTACCAGAGCAGACGCTTCACTAGCCGGGGACAATGAAGTAGTGGGAAAGCTTCCATAGAGACTCATCCAGGAAAACAGCGGGTAGCTGTGAGTAAAGCATGCAGGAGTGTGGCGGGTAGCTGTAAGTAAAGATTGAAGATAAAGTACAGCGGTTAACTGTGGGTGAAGCTCGGGAATCCAGCAGGTAGCTGAGAGTCCAAAAAGTCTAGTGAAAGACGGCGAGCTGAGCTTAAAGTGGTGTTGCCACCAAAAAAAAAAATAGTTTAAAATTCTTTAAAAAATTAAAAAAAATAAACTTTTTTTACTCATCTCTAAATACCTGTTGCTAGGGGGTCCCTCGTAGTCTGCCTTCTTCCTTGCCCGGGCTGGTGACATCACTTCCCCTTGGGCCGCACAGTCACCTGGGACCTGTCACGTGTCCCAGGTGTCTGTGAGGCGTATCACGGCGCTCCTGCGCCGCTCGCGCATGTGCAGTGGGTGCCCGGCTGTAGCTGCCCACAGTACAAATGACGGCGCCGTGAGCGGAGCGGGGAACGAGGGGGGGGCTTCGTTCCCCCGCATCGCTGGACCCTGGGACAGGTAAGTGTCCAATTATTAAGTCAGCAGCTGCAGTATTTGTAGCTGCTGAGTTTTAATTTTTTTTTTTTTTTTTTTTTTAGGGGCACCCCACTTTAAGGATCTAGATACTGGAATATCTACAGTAGGATACTGAGCGAGAATTTGTTGCCATAGGAGACAGCGGTTGCTACAAGATACCGATTGCTGCATTCAGCTTAAAGGCCCTCGTTCTGTATTGCTGTCTGCCTAGTTCTATTTTTGTCTATGGAGTTTGCCTTAATTGCTATTGCATTTGCCCAAGGTTGTCCTGTGCCCTAAAACCTCTCTCCCCAACTCTCCTGTTAAGAGAAATAAAACTCTTTGGCCACTTTTTGTGAAAATTAACACTCTTTTCACCTTGTATTACACCCATTATGCCTAGTAACCTGCAACCTGAGGAGGAATGTCGGTTTTCCCCAGCTCTGGGGGTCACCATCAGGCCCTTGAAAGTCGGGGAGACCACTACATGTGTATAGACATTGTTATGGCCAAATTCTCCCACCCAGTATTTTTATCAATACCCAGACCAATACTTGCATTAGCAGCAGTCTGCAGTGTTACCTTAACTGACAGGTGAAAAAGTTCAAAAGGTTAGACATGTTTGTAGCAAATTGCAGTAATGACATCATGGATATATTTAGCTGATTTTCCTGACTTCCAAATACCCCTATCTTACTGATTGCTCAAGAGGTGTTTACTGATCATGATCACAACTATTGTGAAGAATTTAGAAAGCAAGCTGAGTGCTGTTTACCAGGGTACCCGGACAAAACATTTCTGAAAACACCTCATTTGCAGTTAAAAACCAGAACAAGAAGCATAAAAATAATAGAGGCATAAGGTTACCATTCTTCCCTGTTTTCTGGAGATGGTCCCCATTGTGAGGGGTATGTCCCAGAGAATTGTTCCCTGGATCCATAGTGCATTGCCATGCACAGGCTCCAAATCAAACCACACTACACAATCATCAATCCACTTGATGTGCACAGCGATAAACGTTGCAATGCAATTGCACACCGCTCCAGCCTGTACCCTGCATCACTCAATGGTGCCCTTTTTCCAAACTGGGACATCACATCAGCTGCAGTCTATGATGTACTTGCACCTGACCTGGCCCCTGAAATCTATGCACTACTTATTCATGTGCACTGAACTCTGTGTTACTTAAAGTGGTTGTAAACCCTTACAACACACTTTGACCTAGAGGTAAGCCTAGATTAAGGCGTACCTGTAGGTCCAAGAAATATCTCCTAAACCTACACGGTTTAGGAGATATTTGCAGAAAGACAGGCACCGCTGTCTACGGCGCACTGAGCGCGGCACCGTCAATGGCGAATTGGTCTCAGTGACTGTACTCTATGATGGTTCTCTTCCTACTTATCCAACCGCACCTTTAGCGTTTCTTACAACTCTACTTCCTCCCCTCCTCTTCCTTTCTCTGTTGGGATCCCCCAAGGTTCTGTTCTTGGACCACTCCTATTTTCAATCTATACCTCCTCCCTGGGTCAACTGATAGCCTCCCATGGCTTCCAATACCACCTCTATGCTGGCGACACCCAAATCTATTTCTCTACCCCTCAGCTCACTCCCTCTGTCTCCTCACGTATCACTAATTTACTATCAGATATATCAGTCTGGATGTCACATCACTTCCTCAAACCCAATCTATCCAAATCGAACTTATAATTTTTCCTCCCCCATATGCTCCTTCCCCTGATCTCACTGTCAAAATCAATGGCACAACTATAAGCCCATCCCCTCATGCCAAGGTTCTAGGTGTAGTCCTGGACTCTGAACTCTCCTTCAAGCAACACATCCAATCACTGTCCAAATCCTGCCGCCTCAACCTCCGCAACATCTCCAAAATACGACCCTTTCTAACCAATGACACAACAAAGCTCTTAATTCACTCGCTGGTCATCTCCCGCCTCGACTACTGCAACTCCCTTCTCATTGGCTTACCTCTACATAGTCTAACACCTCTTCAATCCATCATGAATGCCGCAGCCAAACTCATCCACCTTACCAATCGCTCTGTGTCTGCTACTCCTCTCTGTCAATCTCTCCACTGGCTTCCGCTCAGCCAAAGAATTAAATTCAAAATACTAACAACTACATACAAAGCCATCCACAACTCTGCCTAAAGCTACATCACTAGCTTAGTCTCTAAATACCAACCTACTCGTTCTCTTCGTTCCTCTCAAGACCTCCTGCTCTCCAGCTCCCTCATCACCTCCTCCCATACTCGCCTCCAGGACTTTTCCAAAGCCTCTCCAATCCTATGGAATGCCCTACCCCAATATGTCCGCCTATCTCCTACTTTATTAGCTTTTAGACGATCCCTGAAAACACTTCTCTTCAGAGAAGCCTACCCCACCCACACCTAACTGTATTTTCATTTTCTCCATCAGCTCATCCGGCTACAGTTATTACCTTTTGTTTCAACTTGACCCTCCCTTCTAGATTGTAAGCTCTAACGAGCAGGGCCCTCTGATCCCTCCTGTATTGATTTGTATTGTAAGTGTACTGTCTGCCCTCATATTGTAAAGCGCTGTGCAAACTGTTGGCGCTATATAAATCCTGAATAATAATATGCCGCGCGTGGCGGCTCCCGTGTGCATGCGCGGGAGTGACGTCATCGCGGCTTCGCCGAATGACAGCAGAAGATGGATGTGCCGGACTACAGGGGACAGCGGTGACATCGCTGGCTCCTGTGTCAGGTAAGTGACACATAATGGACTACTATGCGATGTATAGTAGTCCATTATGCTTTACCTTTGCAGGGAATCAAAGAGGAAGTAAACACATCAGGGTTTACTTCCTCTTTAATCCTGGTCTCTGTGCATTACTTAAAGCAGAGCTCCAGTTGTTTTTGTGTGTATTAAAAGTCAGCATCTACAAAAAGTGTAGCTGCTTTTTAATAAACACACACTCGCCTGTCCCACGATCCAGCTAGGTGGTCATCCGAACCATCGCTTCACTCCCTCTCCGCGCCGGCATTTCAACTGTGGGCACCCGGCTGTGACAGCACATGCCCGGTGTGACTGTCGAATGGTTTTGTAATCTTCTGAGACACATCACCGGTCTGCAGGGAGAGGGGAACTCCCACTCGGATCGCCTAGGCGACCTGAGTGGAATTGGGAGTGGGTACCTGTCAAAACTAGGTACCCACCCCCCCTAGAAAAAAAAAGAACATGCCAAATGTGTCAGGGAGGGGGGAGAGGAGTGCTTAAAGCGGAACTTGCCCTATTGGGTGGAGCTCCGTTTTAGAGCCCTTTCACACTCGTGGTAAATCGCTGCTCGTTTTAGCAGCACTTTACCGCTGTTTAAGAGGCACTGTATACAGCGCTCCCAAGCTGCCCCAAAGATGCTGTCTGCAGGACTTTTCTAATTTCCCACAAGCGCACCGCCCGGGTGGGAAAGCACCCATTGCAATGAATGGGAGGCAGTTTTCAGGCGCTATTTCTAGCGCTAAAATGCCTGAAAACTGACTCAGCTTAAAAGGGGTCTTAATCCTGGTCTCTGAACTCTGTGCGTTACTTAATCCTGGCCCCTGAACTCTATATATAAACAAAAGAGAGGGTATGACAGGGTCACATCCTAAAACATCACAACAAAGAAGAGGGAGTCCCCTGAGGGTGGACTTTTAAGGCACGTACAAACTATAATAGTATACAAATTATTTTATTACATAAAACCAACAAGAGGTAATTGAATATACGGTATACATTAGAGAGTACACCAACAGGTATATATACAACCAGTATTGATGCTATGTCGTATCATTCATTTGAACAGAAACACCCTACGCGTTTCGGAGCTTGGAAAAGCATGTCCTTCTTCAGGGGTGTGTGGATACAATGTTTCTGTAGAATCTAATAAATGGCAAGGAACAGGGTAGCACAGTTATATAGTATCTAAACAGGTGGTGACACACGGGTACAAAAAAATAGTTAAACAGACACAATTTCAAAATACTTACAATACTGTTAACATATATGACAATAGCCGCTGGGCACCATTTGATAAAAGAACAAACAATTGTACAGGACCATATGGGTATATTTGACTCCGCCAATGCTCGAGGTATATGCCCCAGTCTATCTCTATTCAATAAAGGGTTGTAGAGATCCTGCAGGAGTGGTGTAAAAACAGGTCTGCAGTCCCCTATTGAGGGAAGAAGATTTTTTTCCATATGAACTGCGACTTTTATAGTTTTACCCAGAACAACACCTGGATAGAAAAAAATGAAAAATAAAAAGTAATGATAGTAATTTGAATGGGGTAAGAATAAATATATATAAATAAAGACTTATTTCAACGGACTAGGTCCGACGGAATGAACCCACCGGACAATTCGATCCTGTGTGGGCTTCAGCGGACCTTTGCTGTCTAAAAATCAGGCGGACTTTAGATTTAAAACATGTTTCAATTCTTTCCGACGGACTCGAGTCCGGTCGAAAAATCCATCCGTCTGTATGCCAGTCCGACGCATAAAAATCGACGCTAGGGCAGCTATTGGCAACTGGCTATGAACTTCCTCATTCTAGTCGGGTCGTACGTTATTACGTTCAAATCCAACTTTGGTGTGCTTGTGTGTGGCCAAGTCCGTTCGTTCGGAAAGTCAGTCGGAACTCCGCCGAAAGTCTGTCGGGAAGACCGTCAGACCTAGTCGGTAGAAAAGTCTGGTCATGTGTACGCGGCATTACAGTATGTTGAGCCAAGCCAACTGAATTATTGCAATGCAATATTTCTATCAGGCAGTACTGTGTTCACCATCATTTTGATGTCATTCAAGGTGCTCCTGGAGTGCTTGACAAATGTTTGGATTACTTCCTGAATGCACAATGGAAACATCCATGTCAAGTTAGCCCTACTGTAAATAGTCCTGTGATCTATATGTTGGAACATACTGTACATGTGTTTGCTTTGTTTTTTCATCTTTATTTTTAACAGTAGGTATACACTATTTCTTATACATTCCTGTATCTTTCTTTAAAGGACTCTTTAGTCCTTTGGAGCCGAGGTCTTGGCTGATCGAGGGCCTCTGGATTCTTCTCATAACTTCTTTTTTTGGGGTAACCACAAGACAGAGAGACGCGAGGGAGTAGGTGTTATGAAAAGGTTTATCGTGCCGCTTCCACGCCAGTCTCTGAACCTTGGCTCCCTCTGACCGGTGCCCAGCCTCTGTAAGCGAGGAGACATATTTATTAATTAAGAGTTGGTAGTCATGACGACGTCTGGTAATTCCAACTTAATAAGGGTTCCTGCAACGTGCAGTGGCACCAGAGAAGGCTTGTAACAACGCCGATTACTTTATCTGCTGGTTTGGAAATGTGCCGGTGACATGAAAGCGAGGGTTATGGACTTGCTACAGGAAACTAGATACAGGAACTTAACCCTTTATTTCTCTGACCCATGTTTAACCAGTGTATGCACACAAATGCTATAATATGAAAGCATTTTTTCAAAAACAAAATAATGTATAGTTATATCCTGATATTTTCAATGTAATTAATTTCCAACCAATATATTTAGAGGGCAACTCAAATTGCGGATTTTATGAACTAATGTGGTGGACATTTCTCACCTCTATGTCCCCCTCTGATAAGGCCTAGGTCCTGTCAGTTTATTTATTTATTATTTATTTTTTAAAGGTACTTATATAGTGCTGTCAATTTACGCAGCACATATACATATATATATATATATATACATATATATATATATATATATATATCTCAGTCTCTACCCTCAAGGAGCTTACAACTTAAGGTTCCTAACATACATTCATACATACATATACTAGGGCCAATTTAGATAGGATCCGATTAAACTACCAGCATGTTCTTGTACCTCATCACAAAGTATCATACCCCAAACTGTAATATCATGCACATGAAAATTACTATCAGGTAAAATCCTATGAACTAGACATCTATTTTGCAGCTTACATACAAGGGAATTAGGAATATTGGAGCAACAACTACCAGTTGAGGAACTACAAATTAAACTTGAAGGCAAATTGTACCAAGTAGATGTAAACCGTCTTTGCTGACTTCGATCTCTGGCTCGCAGTTTCAGAGCAAGCTTCAAAAGTTAAAGCATAACTAAAGGCAAAACTTTTTAGTTTTGTAAAGAGTACAGAGGGATTAGAACATCTTTTAGGGAGATTCACCCTCTCTATTTGTCCTGTTTCTCATTATCATTGAAAGTAAAATTAAAAGGAAATCCCAAATTTTGGATTGTCCCCAGAAAAGTAATAAAAGGGAAAATTTCCAATGGGGACGCTAGTTATGGTGACCCGAGGGGGCCCAAGGGATTCCCGGGTCACCAGAACTAGTGTCCCCATTGGAAATTTTCCCTTTTATTACTTTTCTGGGGACAATCCAAAATTTGGGATTTCTCTTCACATCCTGTCCCATAGCCAAACAGGAAGGGATAGGAAACCCCTTCCTGTTTGGCTATGGGACAGGACGTGAAGGGAAATTTTCTCAATGGGACACAGAGGGCAAAAAAAAACCTGACTGGTTATAACCCTCCCTTACTCAAGCCAAAAGGGAAAAAAAAAGTTTTGCCTACCGCTGCCCCTAAAAGCGAAATAGGATCACTTGAACCCCATAGATGTTCTATAACAACTAATTGAATGTATTAAGATGAATGCATGAACAAGACAGCAAGGAAGGTGGCATTTTCAGAGGAAGTGATCAACGGTGGGTGCCTCCCTCATTACTGGTTTCCTTTAATACAACATGTGTTAGGTAATTTGAATACCAGTTTCCTACAAAAAAAACAGAAGATGGCAAGTGAACAGTTGTTGGTTTATATTGCTGTGGTAGCTTTTGGCAGTTTGGTTTAAATTCACATATGGGCTTTCACCCATCTAAGCTGTTTTGCTCTATGTGGGTTTACCAATCTAAATGTAGTTTGGGGAGAAACTTTGTAAGAATTGTGTCACTCTTCAATGGGAAACTGTAGTGTATTTGAGTAAGTACCTATTTAGCAGAATTTGTGGCTGGGAATCTTCTTTTTTTTCCAGGTCACAGCTCATGTGCATTTCTTTTTCGATTTTATTTCTCGCACAATTCTCCCATCATTGATTAGAAAATCGTTATATATTTTCAAAAACTTTTCGACAAATCCAAATTCGAAGGCCGCCTGAAAATCGCCCATTGCTGCAGCCCACTAATGGTGCAAAATTTGGACTAAAAATTCTTGGCTACGATTTTCCTAAAAAAAAAAAAAAAAAATTATTTTGGCATTTGAACCAAGAGGTCCAGATACAACTTTTTTATTATAAGTCGGGGTGTCAATTTGAGGGTCCAAGAGGGCCCCCTTCATCAGGGCTTGATTGACAACAATGTGAATAGATTAAAAGTGTACTGGATCTTTCAGTGTTATTTTTTTCCAGTGTGGTTATAAGCGCATAACTGTGATTGTAAGAGAGAGTCAAGCTGAGAATCACAATTCAACAAAACAGTTCCATGAAGTCCAGGATAGCTCTGAAAGCACAGGTGAATAGCTGGAGGGATCGAAGGACAAATAACTACCTGACTGGAGTTGGGGTATTCTGGTAGTAACTGGGAAGGAGTTCTCCATGGTAGCTTGGCCTTCTGGAGAACCTGAGTACTATGTGTCTCCAGCCTGGCTACTTGAATGCCAGTTGTGACAGTGGAGGGCCTCTCACCCGATTGCAGATCACTTGCCCAGCTACCTCTTCCTCATAAGATTTGGTCTCTCTTAACCACTTAAGGACCGCCGTATTGCCAATGTACGTCATTACAATGGCACAGGCAGGCACAAGCACGTACATGTACGTGCCTGCCTTCCAGCGGGTGGGGGGTCCGATCGGACCCCCTCCCGCTGGATACGGCGGTCCGGTTCGCTGCAGGAGCGATCCGTGATGAGGGGATGGCCATTGGTTTCTGGCCACCCCCTCTCGATCGCTCCTGGCCAATGAGAAGCTTCCTCCCACTGTGTATTGTATACACAGGAAGGAGGAAGTGATGTCATTCTCCTCGGGGCGGTCTTTTTGACCGGACTACGAGGAGAAGACAGAAAGTAAGTGCACCAAAACACTACTCTAACACATAGGTACACATAGGTACACAAACCCCCCCCCCGATCCCCCCCGATCGCCCCCCCCCCTCCACCCCCCAGTCACAGTGTCACTGATTGCATTGATCATTTATTTACTGATCACTGCATTCAGTGTCAGTTGTAAAAGTAAAAACTGTCAGGGCAGTTAGTGTTAGGTCCATGGTAGCCCGCTATCACCCCCCAATAAAGGTTTAACCCCCTGATTGCCCCTAGAGTTAACCCTTTCACCCCCTTTTGCCAGTGTCACTAAGCGATCATTTTTCTGTTCGCTGCATTAGTGTCACTGATGTCGCTAGGTAGCTAGTTTTTTTTTAGGTTCACCGCCAGGTTTTTATAGCGCTAGGTACCCCGATATACTACCCAATAATGGTTTTAACCCCCTGATTGCCCCTAGTTAACCCTTTCACCCCCTTTTGCCAGTGTCACTAAGCGATCATTTTTCTGATCGCTGCATTAGTGTCACTAGTGCTGCTAGGTAGCTAGTTATTTTTTTAGGTTCACCGCCAGGTTTTTATAGCGCTAGGTACCCCGATATACTACCCAATAATGGTTTTAACCCCCTGATTGCCCCTAGTTAACCCTTTCACCCCCTTTTGCCAGTGTCACTAAGCGATCATTTTTCTGATCGCTGCATTAGTGTCACTAGTGTCGCTAGGTAGCTAGTTATTTTTTTAGGTTCACCGCCAGGTTTTTATAGCGCTAGGTACCCCCATATACTACCCAGTAATGGTTTTAACCCCCTGATTGCCCCTAGTTAACCCTTTCACCAGCGATCACAGTATAAGTGTCACTGGTGACGCTGGTTAGCTAGTTAGTTATTTAGGTTCCCTGTCAGGTTTTTATATAGCGCCAGGGACCCCCATATGAATGAATGAATGAAATACTTGTATAGCGCACAATGCGAACTGAATCGCCTCTAGGCGCTGTTATTAGGTAGTATATGGCTGTCGCCATATACTATCTAATAAAAATTTGAACCCCCTGATTGCCCCTAGTTAACCCTTTCACCAGTGATCACCATATAAGTGTTACGGGTGACTCTGGTTAGTTTGCTTTTTATAGCATCAGGGCACCCACCATTTATTACTCAATAAAGGTTTAACCCCCTGATCACCCGGCTGGTGATATCAATTAGGTTTTAGGGTCAGGGTCTGCGTTGCCCCAGGCAGCTCAAGGTTAGTGCCAGTACCGCTAACACCCACGCGCAAAGCATACACCTCCCGTAGTGGTATAGAATCTGAACAGATCAATATCTGATCTGATCAGATCTATACTAGCATCCCCAGCAGTTTAGGGTTCCAAAAAAACGCATTGTTAGCGGGATCAGCCCAGATACCTGCTAGCACCTGCATTTTGCCCCTCTGCCCAGCCCACCCAAGTGCAGTATTGATCAATCACTGTCACTTACTAAACACATAACTGCAGCGATCGCAGAGTCAGGCCTGATCCCTGCGATCGCTAACAGTTTTTTTTGGTAGCATTTTATATTTAAATCCGGAAGGCAGTGCTTGGTTTTCGGGGTCCCGTACGTGGCTAGGCTCCCAAAAAGTCCCCCACATGTGGTATCCCCATACTCGGGAGAAGCAGCAGAATTTATTTTGGGGTGTAATTTGACTTATGCCCATAGCATGTGTGAGCAATATATCATTTAGTGACAACTTTGTGCAAAAAAAAAAAATTGTAAAATTCCTGCAACTTGTGGCAAAATATAAAATATTTCATGGACTCAACATGCCTCTCAGTAAATAGCTTGGGGTGTCTACTTTCCAAAATGGGTAGTGAGGAGTGAAATCAAAAATTTGCACCCTTAGAAATCCTGAAGGCAGTGATTGGTTTTCGGGGTGCCGTACGCGGCTAGACTCCCAAAAAGTCCCACATATGTGGTATCCCCGTACTCAGGAAAAGCAGCAGAATATATTTTGGGGTGCAATTCCACATATAACTATGGCACGTGTGAGCAATATATCATTTAGTGACAACTTTTTGTAAACTTTTTTTTTTTTTGTGTCATTATTCAATCACTTGGGACAAAAAAAAAAATATTCAATGGGCTCAACATACCTCTCCACAACTTCCTTGGGGTGTCTACTTTCCAAAATGGGGTCATTTGGCGGGGGGTGGATTTGTACTGCGCTGCCATTTTAGCACCTCAAGAAATGAGATAGGCAGTTGTAAATTAAAAGCTGTGTAAATTCCAGAAAATGTACTCTAGTTTGTAGACGCTATAACTTTTGCGCAAACCAATAAATATACGCTTATTGACATTTTTTTTACTAAAGACATGTGGCTGAATAAATTTTGCCCTAAATGTATGACTAAAATTGAGTTTATTCGATTTTTCTTATAACAAAAAGTAGAAAATATAATTTTTTCTCAAAATTTTCGGTCTTTTTCCATTTATATCGCAAAAAATAAAAATCGCAGAGGCAATCAAATACCATCAAAAGAAAGCTCTTTTGTGTGTGTGTGTGTGTGTGTGTGTGTGTGTGTGGGGGGGGGGGAGGGGGTGCAGGGAGCTGTCCCTGCTGGGAGAACACAGTGATTATTGCTAGAGGCTATAGCTGCTGGCAATAATCCCATCTTAAAAGTCCAACATGCTGGTTGTACCCAAGTCAATCGATGGGTCCATTTGGGTACAATCAGCCTGCTTATACATGGTTCCAATCTTGTCCAGTCCCTGCTGAACTGATTGAGATTCACACTGTATATGGCCAACTTAAGAGGGTTACAGCCTTAAATAAGAAAGAAATCTGGCTATAAGAAAAAGGGCACACTGGTAAACTAGCCTGCGTTGTCTTCCACCCAATCCAAGTCTGCTAAGGCTCCATTCACACTTGTGCGACTTTGGACACATAGTCACATAAAAAGTTGCAGCCCATTGTTTTCAATGGCACCCGTTCAGATTGATGTGACTTAGTTTACTAAACCCAGGACTCTGCATTCACTATATCTGGTCTCCCACAGTACACAGAACATGGAAATACAATTATTTTGTAAATATAAACTGCTAGATACTTTTTTTCATCAGCAGTATGTAGCAGTATTGTGACTTCAGTGTCTGGTTAAAGCTTGTAGGAGGAATTTTCATTCTCCTTTGACTGTCCTATGAGGCTGCAGGACCCCTGACCCTCTGGATAGTGCTGATTGGCCCTGTGCTGATCACATGCACTCTTCCAAGAAAAAAAAAAACGTTCTAGTAATACACACCAAACTGAGCATGTGCAAAGTGACTCCAAAGATTCTGAATTAGGAGATGGATTGGGGACAGTGGAAGAAGGGCAGGATCAGAGAAGACGGGATCAAACAGTCTTTTTACACAATGCACAGGATTAACCCCTTAAGTTCCACAGTGAGTATAACAAGCATTCTTTACTGCATATACAGACTGACTTTACTGTTGTGAGTTTATGCCCTGTACACACAATCAGAAAATCATCAGAAAAATACAGATTTCGAATGCGATCGTGCGATAATCGGATCGTTGGTACAGAGCTTTTGAGAGCCGATCAGGACATTTCATCCGATATCATTTGATCGGACATGTACAAAATTTTTCTTTTCGCACGATGCCAGATCGTACGATTTTCGTTTTAATCAGTACAGCTGTCATTCGAAAATGCAATACAAATGCATTACAACACATGACATCACTTCTGAATTTTTATTCTGTCGTACAAAAATTTTCGTGACTTAAGGGCCGGTTCACACTGCAGGCGAGGCGAGGCGACTCCGACTTGCCTCGCCGCGACCTGCCGCGACCTCAGCGGCAACTTGCAGATGACTTCTGTATAGAAGTCAATGCAAGTCGCCCCGAGGTCGCCCAAAAGTAGTACAGGAACCTTTTTTCTGAGTCGGAGCAACTCGAGTCGCTCCTCTCAGAACGGTTCCATTGTACAGAACGGGGGCGACTTGCGAGAGCGAGGCGAGTCGTGTCGCCTCGCATCGCCCGCTGTGTGAACCGGCTCTTAGTAAACTCTTCAGATGCGATCCGAGATTTGCATGCAAAAAAATAAATTTAAAAAAAACGGACGCTCATTCGCCTGATAATCTCATCGTGTGTACCAGGCATTAGTAACACTTTAAAGTAGAAGCAACTTTGCCTGCATTACTTTGATGCAATTTTTGATGCGACTTACTGCCACAGAGCGTAAAATTGAATCAAACTCGCAAGTGTGAATGGAGCCGAATGGGGACACCTTTATCCTCTGTAGAAACAGACAATGCAGTATAAAACCAGATTATTTTTTTTTTTTTTTTTTTTTTTTACATTTCCAATTAACTGCTCATAAACACTGAATATTTTTTGGTCACAGATATATTTTTAAAACAATGGCATTACATTCACGATTGTTTCCTGAGGAATCTAATGGAGGAAGGAAAGATATTTATAAGATCTGCTAATTTAACTTTTCGTCAGTTTCTTGGTGCATCACAAACCGTGTTGATTACTGCTTTATCCATCTGCAAAATGGCAAAATAGCCCCAGCATAAAGAGATATACTAAAAGAAAAAAAAAAAGACGATCACTTTATGTCGAGAATTTGCTGTTACCCTCCCCCCCCTGCTTGACTGTAAACCAGCAGATGACACATTGGATCATTGTGCAATATCCTGAGGTTTTTAAGAGTGGAGAACAGAAAGTGGGAAGAAGGATTTAAGTGGAGGGTGTAGAGGGTACAAATCATTTGGCATGTTTTAGACACAAATAGCACTCGTCACTGTCTAAAATTACATAACAGATACTGACCACCAAAGGTCATCCAAGGCTGCCCTAAAAAATGTGGCATGGGTCTTGGCTGTAGCAATGATTTTTCCATAAAAAGACATGCTTTTGAAGTCAAATATTCAAGGGGTATATGAGGTATCCAACCAACGATTTTACACACTGAATTCCCTGCACTGCTTAAAATTTGAACCCAAGCTTCGCCTCTCAAAACTTAATTTTGTCGGAAGCCCTTCAGTTTTACTTGCTGCAACGTCTGCGTCTTTGTGTGCCGCTGTGTATGCGCTTAATGTACAGCCTATGGCTGCATGATGATCAGGGTCATCTGTCTCAGCCTCCATCCTCTGGACCACGGGGGGGGGGGGCTGCATGATGTTCAGGGTCATCTGTCTCATCCTCTGACCTCTGGACCACGGGGGGGGGGGGGCTGCATGATGTTCAGGGTCATCTGTCTCATCCTCCGACCTCTGGACCACGGGGGGGGGGCTGCATGATGTTCAGGGTCATCTGTCTCAACAAGGGGGTAACGTCATCCCACTCAAAGATGCTTACTTCCTGTGATTGACACAAATATACTCACCGGACACTTTATTAGGTACTCCTGTTCACTTGTTTGGTAACACAAATTGCTAATCAGCCAATCACATGGCAGCAACTCAGTGCATTTAGGCATCTAGATGTGGTGAAGATGACTTGCTGAAGGTCGAACCAAGCATCCGAAAGAGAAAGAAAGGGGATTTAAAGCAGAGTTCAATTTTTATATTTTTATTTTTCATCCGTTTTTAAAATAAAAAACTATTATACATGGTTAATTGTGGATCTTTCTAAAATATAAATGTACTACTTACAATTTTCTCCTTACTGCCATCATGATTGTGGGCATGTGAAGCCCAATCAATATCTCTAACTGGATAAGCCTTGGGGAGGTGCATGCTGGGTAACTGACCTCATGTGTTTATTCCAAAAGGAATAAACATTACTATTATTTTTTTTTGGTTTATTGTCTTGATCAACCATTAAACTTCTTTACCATGCTTTTTTTTTTTTATTATCAGATTTATACTGTGACTCAAGGTGGCACACTAGCCGTCAAGGAGTATTTCGGTCATCTCCCTTGTTTTTACGTGCCTAACAAATCCATTACTAGGGGTTCTCTAATCTTTGATTCATAATTTAGAATGTGGCACACAATATAGCAAAATTATCGCCACCCATATATATCTTCTTGTTTTTGCATTTGTGCATTTCCCCTCCCCTTCCCTTCCCCTCTCCTCCGTTTCTCCTCATCCTCCTTTTTGGGCAATACCCCGGTGGTACACGGGGGGAGCGATGCATCTGATATGACACTTAGTTGCTTTCTGTGTGGGCATTCCTGTTCCACTTCTCTGGTCTTGAGCATTTGATCTCTGGTGCTTTAAGCGTTTAACACATGAGGTCAGTATTTAGTCGCTGTATTTTGCATAAATGTGTGTTTAATCATGAACTTTGTATCAAACGTATAGATTGTTCATAGTTGTATGGAAGTTTTCAGCCCTCTCCCTCCTTCCCTGAAGAAGACCCTCACCACACATGTCGAAACGTGTTGGATTTCATCTGTCTGACAGTTGGTTTGGGCCTCTTCCATTTTTTCATGTTTCTTTTCCAGTGTTTTTATTCAGAAAGTTTTAACAAGTACAAAATCGGCATTTATCATCTTAGTACGAAGTACTGGTACAGGTGAAAAATTGATTATGAGTCGGTTACATCATACATTGCCTTGTATTTTTGTAAGGTTATATGTGTCCCTGTCCCCACTTTAGATTCATACAGTGAGGACAGACCTATACCAGACAATACAAGAAAATGAAACCCAAGATAGAGAACAAGAAGAAGGAACCTCCTCTAAATGGTGCACAAGTGTGCTTCAACATGTCACTCTGAGAACTCCCTCTGTCACCTCCGCTAGGTGTGACCAACTAGATTAACTTCTAAGTGGGTCCATGGGCCCCGATTTATCCATGGGCCATTTCCGTTTGAAATAAAAGAGAGAGAAGAGGAGAAGGGTAGGAGGAAAAGTAGAGGAACGTGAGGGGGGCACTTTGGGCCTGGAGAGAAGAACTCCTGAGCCACTCCCATCTCATTATGTGGCTAAGAGTTGATCCAGGGGTTCCATATTTTGTCGAACCAAGCTATCTTATCGTTTAAAATCGCCGAGAGGCATTCGTTCATCATTATCCATGACCATTTTTCATGTTTCAGTCCCATGTGCTAATTATCTCAGTGTTATTGTGTGTTTTAGCTTTTTGATATATTATGTAAATTATTTGTTGTAATAAACTTTCTATTTTTACAAACATATTCTTTTTGAGTCTTCATGGTCCTTTAAAGTCCCATTTTTTGAGGAAACTTTCTTTTACTCTGTTAGGTTCTGTTCCCAGCCGCCAAATACCGCCTCGAGGACTTGCTAACTGACCACAGACTCCTACCACCTTACTACCCGGTAGTCTAGACTGAACCAGACCAACCTGGAGGATTCCACACCTGAGATGGGTCCTACCATTTTCTCAAAACCTTGTATTGTCTATCCATCATCAAGGACCCAACTGCCACAGCGGCACAAGTGTGACGCCTTACACTTGTGCCCGCCGCCACAGAAGAAACGCCCTCTGGATACCATCCTGCAAGCCCAAAGCCCATAGGTCAATCCTGACTGCATTGAGATACACAAGATCCCATCTCGGGTACCTCCATGTATCAATCTCCAGCTCTAAATGCCGGACAACCACCCCACCATTAGGGGCAATGAACCTGCCCACCTCCTTATTCACCTTTATAGGGCCTTATTACCTTTTTTTTTTTTTTTTACATGGCCACAATGTCTGACCACACAATAATCAAGTCAGGAAGATGTATAGGTAACTGCACAAACCTGTAGGTCAATACCATCATTCGCGGAGCTGCCCCTGGGTAAGAAAGATGGTGATTCATCCTCAACTGCCCCGGCTACTACTTTGGAACCACACTTAATGGGGAAACTACCAGCCCTGGTAACGGCGGATTAGAAAATGGGCCTGCCATGCGACCCAACGCAACTTCCTTGAACAGCTTGACCGACACCACATCCTGATGCAAAAATGCCAACCGTAAATTCTGGGAAACAGGAGGAACCTCCCGCACCGCACTGGTAATTCGAAACCCTTCCCTAAACCCTGACTCCAAAAGGCCCGTTGCCGCTCTATCGGGATACCGACTTAGAAAAGGCAACATCTTTTTCAGCGTCACCGGCTTCATCCCTTTTTCCAGCGGCGTCACTAGCTCAACCCTTTCCTTGTTTCCTTGAGCATGCTTGTATCGACATGAGCTGCCAAACCCACATGTTCCTCATTAAACTGCCAGCATACCCCCTTTCTCCTAGGGGCTGGTGATCCATAGGAGGAAGCAATGCTGACCCCCTCCCCCCCCCCCCCGGAAACTGACCCGTAGTCCTGGAAGTCATCAACTTCATCCATAGACTGATGTCTTTGTGATCCCACTGGATGGAGGGAGGAATAGCCTTCCGCTGGCGAAATTGCTCATCATAGCGGAGCCATGCCAGGCCCCCATACACCCTGTGCGCTTCACTGATGGCCTCTAAGTACCAAACAAAGCTGAACAATTCTCCGGGGCTTTTCTCCTATCATGCAAATGCCTGTAACCAATTTGCGAGCGTACCCGGAATACGCCTATACTTCCTCTTTTCTTCCTCCATCCAGCTTCACCTGATCTAAATTAAATTTTTCAAGCAGGAGCAGGGAAAATATTTCCACACACTCGTCCTTCCAAATCTTTAACCAGGTCATCAGGTTTCAGATGAGCCCCCAACTATCCCTCGAAGCAAACATATACTTTGCCATGTCTGCCAAGCGCACTCTTTCCACATCCTTGTCTTTGGTTGCCACCACTGCGACCACTCCTGCGACGTCCTTATCTGCCTACATGCCCGCGACCACCCCTGCTAGCTCCTTCCTCGGGGCAGTACCAACTGTGGCAGGAGACTCCCTAAGCTCTTGTAACCACCTGCCCATGTGGCCGCCGCTGGTTCCCCTCCAACCGGTTTCTCTTCCTGGGCACTGCAGGTGTTCCCTGCAGCGGTGGACTGACATCCCCTTGAGGGCTCTATTCTCTGCTGCTCCGGCTCTCCTCGATGACGTCATCAGCCCGCGCTGCCTGACTCGGGGCCTCCCAAGTGACATGCTCCATAGGCCGCAGAGCCTTCCCCATGAGGCGTGATGTTTTCCTCATGGAGCTGGCCGCACCTGGAGACAGGCACCTGCTGCAGAACCTCTCCTACATTGGGCTGACACCCCGACCAAACCTTCACCAGCTGTGTCAGCCGCATGCACCTGTGCCCTGATGACCAAGGAGGGGACCTGCAGTACAGCATAGTGAGTGTGGGGCCCCCCCTCTCCGTTGACTCTGCCGTGGACAGGGATTCCTCCCAGGCACCCCACTAGCAGAAGCAGGTGTTTGCTTAGCAGAAGGGCCTGAAGGGTCCCAACTGGGGCTCCCAAGCTGACTCTGAAACCTAGGGGTATTATATGGGCCTAGACCTCCAAGCCTGTGTGGAGGCAGGCCTCGGTTGAGGTGGGTCCTGCCTCACCCCTTCCAGAGTTGATGCAGTCTGACTCTGGACCCAGTCAGTGCCATGTATCTCTGCAGCAGCTCTGAGCTGCTGTCAGAGCTGTTCTAATGCACTCGTTTTCTCTCTAACGCAGGAAACTCTGCACCCGGCTAGACCGATGACGTTCCACCACAATTTCTGCCTCCGACTGACGTGCCTCTGTTCCACCTTCACACTACTATCACACAGCTCCTCCCCATCTCCCCGTGACTCCTCCAATCTGGTAAGAGCAAATTCTTTTTGTCTGACCAGCACCTGACTAAACCTACTCCTGGTAGTTACTTCCACCCCGTCATGTATGTCCTGCGCTTATATTTCTTTCCAGCTGCGTACATGTCTCAAAGCTCAAATCATCTCACCACTGGTTTCTTGAACATGACAATGAGGTCACTATACTACAATGGCCTCCATACTCACCAGATCTCAATACTATAGAGCACCATTGGGATGTGGTGGAATAGGAGGTTTGCATCATGGCTGTGCAGCGGACAAATCTGCAGCAACTGCGTGATGCTATCATATCGATATGGACCAAAATCTCTGAGGAATGTTTTCAACACCTTCTTGAATCTATGCCACAAAAAAAGCAGTTCTGAAGGAAAAAGGGGCTCCAACCTGGTACTAGCAAGGTTCACCTAATAAAGTGGCCGGTGAGTGTATAAGAGCAGTGCACAGACACTGCTAGACTTGCACTGTAGCTGCTGCTAGCAAAGGCAAGGTATTCGTCTACCCTGTTGTTACAGCCGATACGTTCATTTTAAAAGCCCTGTAATCTTGTAAGTACAGCGTTAGCAACAGGGCATGCCAACACCATAACTATCCTAGCAGTGATCAAGGGTAGTGTCAAAGGGCTTTGATAGGCAATGCACGCCTTTTGACCTACTTCTGTAATCCCATAGCCCTTTAAAGTCAGAGAAGGAGTTCTGAAGCAAGCAAAATCTTGTTGACACTGGCCCCAACTGTGACTGTGTGGTAGCTGGTACTGTTACAGATCTGTCCTACACTGTAGTACTGATAGAGAACTTCTCTGCTCCTCTATCATTGCTCACACAGCTGCTAAGTCTGTTCACCAGCCTGCCCAGACTTTATCAGGCTACTCCCAAGAGTTTATCCAGTAAAGTAACCCCCTTTCACACAGGCCGGATCCTGTTTTTCTGTCCATTGATCCCCTGTTAAGCTAAGCGGAGCAGCCGTTTACACCTGACTCCCCTCCGACCTGATCCGGAGGGGAATGGAGACCCTTCCATTTGTTTTTATCAGATCACAGGTAGCCGGGTGTAAATGGACACAAGGCTGCTTGCATCCACCGCTTCATGAATGGTGGGTCTGATCGGGTCCTGAAAAACATACGGACAGACCCAATTGGAACTTTCGTATGGAAGGGGGGATACAATTCTTTATAGATAGTATACAGGAGATGAAGAGAAGTGTTTGGGTAATATTTTGGGCCTTGACTTCAGCTTTAACATATTATTTCTTTCTAGAACATACCTCCCAACTTTTTGAGATGGGAATGAGAGACGCCTATCAGCAAAAGTATGTAAGCATAGGACTTACCCCTTGTCACACCCCCATAAAGGAGACTTTTACAAAAAACAAGATTGGTTAAACCCACCAGTGTTTTTCACTATTTTTTTATATTGGCTTTTGGAATTTACAAATGCAGCAATTTAGAAATCAGATGAAAGGTTTAGTACCGGGAAACACTTTTTGATAGATAAAAAGTGCATTTTATATACATCTATACAGATCAGACCAAAATGAGGGACAAATGAGGAGGAATGAGGGACAGAGGGACATTGCTCCAAATCAGGGACAGTCCCTGGAAATCAGGGACAGTTGAAAGCTATGCTATTAGAATGGTCACAAATTGTGATCTTATGATAACTGATCTATGGTGTTTCTATACAGCTATCAAATACATGCACACATTTTTGTCATTTGCTCCTGTGCATTCCACCAGCCATAAGAGCCGGTTCACACAGGGGCGCCTCGTCAGGCGACTTAGCCTCCTGACAAGTCGCGACCCGTTCTGTACAATGGAGCCGTTCTAATAGGAGCGACACAAGTCGCTCCGACTTAGAAAAAGGTTCCTGTGCTACTTTTGGGGTGACTTGCATTGACGTCTATACAGAAGTCATTCTGCAAGCCGCCGCTGAAGTTGGATGCAGGTTGCCTGAAGCAGTCGCACTGCAAGTCGTGCTGCCTCAGTGTGAACCGACCCTAATAGTTTACAAGTTGATATAGGTTACTTGCCTTTTCAAATTTGCACTGGGATCCCCCTTCTCAAGCAGGATTTCACCAGTGGGGTTCTCCTAATGAGCTGATGACTTGTGCTTTATGCCTCTTCTGAATGTCATTGGTTACCATTGTTGTTTGCCCTTTCTGTGGCAAACAGAACCTCCCTTATATTATGAAGATGAGAAAAGGAGGAGGTATTTTGTAGTCCCAACATAATTCCTGTCCTAGAGTGGCAAGCCTGCTGCTTCATAGACGCAGTACGTTGAGTGAACATTGTCACCCTAGGGCGAAATGTGTTACTGCCAGGATTACCAGGTGAAAACACTGGGAAAAAAAGGCTGAAACAGTAAAATAATGCAGCCACTACATCTAAGGATTGGTAAGCTGCAATATAATACATTTTTGTTAGTGGGTTTAGGAACTTAACCAACTGACACTGGAACAGCCTATTCTAATCAACTAGTACCCAACATTCCATAGCTAAGAGTGAGTCTCTTGGAGGCAATACAAACACTTGTAGATTCTTTCCAATATCCGTAACAATGCTAAAACAATGGAAGTGAATAATTTAATTAAAATACAGTTTTCTAGATGAGCACTGGTTTTATTTTTAGCTTTTCCAGAATTATAAAAACGACCATACTTTCATGTTCTCAAGTAGTGATACAGAAGAAAGACAATAAAAAAGTTAACTAGAACCATATGTAAAAAAGGAAACACTACTACAAATATTTTATTGGGAATCAGGAATTGTACCCTAGATTATAACAATAATAGCAGCCAGTGGCAGCTGGCGATCAACATTTTTTGGGGGGGAGCAAACAAACTGAAAAATTCAGAAAAATACTGAAACAAAGACATCAAATGCAGCCACTGTGCCCCATGAAATGCAGCCACTGTGCCCCATGAAATGCAGCCACTGTGCCCCATGAAATGCAGCCACTGTGCCCATCATATGCAGCCACTGTGCTCATAAAATGCAGCTTCGGTGCCCATCAATTGCTGCTACTGTGCCCATCATATGCAGCCACTGTGCTCATTAAATGCAGCTACTGTGCCCATCAATTGTAGCTACTGTGCCCATGAAATGCAGTCTCTGTGCCCATGAAATGTGCCTCTGTGCCCTATCAATTGCAGCTTCTGTGCCCATTATATGCAGCCTCTGTACCCCATCAATTGCAGACTCTGTGCCCATCATATGCAGCCACTGTGCCCCCCACCGCTCACCTGCTTGCTGTCTGACCAGCACTCACTCATCTTGGTGGCGGGTCGGGCAGTGGGGGACGGCGGCGAGCTGTGGGACGGGTAGCATGGTCAGGCGATGGCTTCTGTGCTTCTGCTAGCTGACCAATGGGGTCGCCTGTGCCTTCAGCCAATCAGGTGATCGGTATTAGTCCCACCTTTTTTGAAGCCTTTTAGAGCCCATGGCTCTAATCAAATACTTTAAAACATCCCCACCACTGAAATTCAGGTGCTCTGCATCTGAAAAGGGCCGGACGACTGAATAGGGGGTTGGCAGCAGAGGCCATGGATAGATTCATGCAATGCATGAATCTATCCATTTGTCATATAGGGGACAGCGGGACAGAGGGAGCGGTGCTTGTGTGCCCAGAATGGATGGCCCACCCCTGGTAGCAGCTGATTATACCTTAAATGGCTAACTTTAGTAGAAATCCCAGCAAGCTTTCAAGGTACTTTTATTAGGCTGGTATTTAGAAGTTAGCACCAATTTTCAGCCCTAAAAGGTATTACAAATACAATTAAACTATATCATGGCAGCTTCTGAGCCACATTTCTTTAATTGTGGATGAAAGATGTCTACTTTTTTTATTACAAATAATGTAATGCATTGTGGACCAAGGTATAAAATATAATGCTTTGCACTAGGGTTTGGGTCAACCATGAGATCCACTGAAACCCAGCTTATTCACAGTTCTGTGAATGGGTGAAAAAAATAGGCCAGATTGGCAAGTCTCGCCCCTACCCAAACTACTGGGTGATGCAGCCAGATGTCTGTGATTTAGCAATGGTACTGCTACCACCGACGAAAGATTCCCATCAGCAGTGGGATCCCAAATTATGTCACTGACCACATGTGGTCATAAACATATTTGGTTAATGACGTCACCTAGGTTCCCAGCAGAACGAGGGAACGGTCATTTGTGACAGTAATAGTGGTGGGGTAGGATTGTGCTGATGGCAAGTTTCTGGATATCACTCCATATGTAGTTCTGATAAGTACACTCCCACATCCACCAGGCTAGAGGTGTGGGGATGAGGCCCATGTCCACATCAATATTGGGACATGGTGCCTTGCTGGAGGGGTAGCTTTGTTATCATCCTTGCAAGGTATTCTCCCAATGTTGAGTAAATATGGCTTGGTATAGTTCAGGGGATGGGCAGCCCATGCTTTCTTTTCTGGCTGGCCAGGCTGCATGCCAGGATAAGGGTCTGGTATGGATTAATATTTTTTTTTTTTTTAGGGATGTGCACATTTTTGTAAATCCTATGTACTGTCCTTTAAAAAAAAAAAAAAAAAGGTGTGGGGTCCCACAGTGTAGATCTAACATCTATCATGATGGACTATATGGCAAACAATATTTGGTCGTCAAGGGAAAGGAAAAGGTCATATAAAAACTCAAATTTAATATAGAAGCAATGCACAATTGCGCATGTACACTAGATCTTAAGCTGGCTATACACCAGTAGATTTTCAAATGAATGAATGTTTGTAGATGTAGCACCCTGGTGTTTAGGCAGAGTTGCTCCTAAATTTAGCTGCCAGGTAAAGCTAACTTGGCTAATAGTTGAGGATCGATTGATTTAACTCTAAGTCTGTAATTGCGGCCCTTCTCTCTTTTGCCTCCAGGTGGCCGGGTACCTGGTGGCATTAGATATGAGGAGGGCAATGCAAGGTCAGATTATGGGTATATGAGGTATCGCAGCCAATGGACAGGGGTTTTCTTAAATCCCTTGGCCTGCTGGGAGAACCTATATATTTGGGTGGAGATCAGTGTTCTGTGCTACCTGGACGGCTGTCAGGGTGGATGTGTGTTGCATTTCCCAGGCTGCTAGGCTGGAGTTTGGGCCTATCCCAGGCACATCTGGCTGCTAGGCTGTCTGAGGGCCTATCCAGAAGCTAGAGAGCAGCGCAGGGTTGATATTGCGGCTTATAGTCCAACCAGAAGTGGCAGTTCTGCCAGCCAGAGAACCTGTTTAGGTCAGAGCTAGAGGGGAAGCTGTCACCACTAAGGGCCAAACCACCTTATTACCAGGGACCACAGTGAGTAGTGAAGCAAGCACCGGAGCAGTATTCTCACCAACCGGGGACGGTGAAGAATCTGGAAACTTCAATGGGTATCAAGCCAGGGACCCAGCCAGCAGAGGTGATGCTTGCAGAGCAGCCTTGTGTGTCAAGCCAGGGACTGAGCAGGCCAGTATGGTGAAGCTTGAGAGTTATCTTGAGCGCCAAGCTAGCGATCCAGCAGAGCGGTGGGGGTGATGCTTGAGGAAGATACTAGCGCAAAGATTGGAGGAGCTCAAGGGATTCAATGGCAGTGAATCATCTAGTCTAGTGAGAGACTGGGAGCTCAGTTGGCTGAAGCACTATGAGAAGTGATTGTAGTGGAAGGGAAGGAACTGTTTCGCTTTGTGTTAGGAACTGTTAAAGACTGTTGCCATAAGACAGCATTTCTATACATGCAGATGTGGCATCTTGCTGGATGCCTTTCCCTGCATGGATGTCCTCCTGTTGAAGTCTCTGAGTCTGCTAATTTAATCTTGAAACTACATAAGGGTGTTCTGGCCCTAACCCTCTCTCCCAAAGTTCTGTTTAGAGAAATAAAGTCACTTTTGCTTTCAAGAAGTGTCTGGCACCCAATCAATCTACCTTGCATTACACCCCACCATGCCTCACAACTAGGGTTGTCACCTCATCCCTTTAAACCCGAACACCAATTAATTACACAGGTTCTGAGGCTAATTGAGGTGGTAATTAAACTCACTTGTTGCCTTATTATCTGCATTAAATTAGCCTTCAGAACCTGTGTAATTCATGTGTATTCGGGTTTAAAGGGATGAGGTGGCAACTCTACTCACAACCCACCATATACAGAAGGATGTCGGCTATCTCTGGCCCTGGAGGTCCTCAAAATTCAGAGTACATTCGATCACTTGACCAATGCTGTTCGAAAGCACTTCATAATGTTGTTTGTTTGTAAGATTTGATTTAGAAGTAATTGTAGGTGAAGGTTTTTCTGAATGAAAATCTTATGCACTGTTAGAAATTTAGCCCATTAACAATTAAAAAAATTTGGAAGGAAATTCTATGTAGAGTATGGGGAGCTTTAGAGAAAAATAATACAAACATAAACAACTACGGTATTTAAGGGATACCAAATTGCACTTGTGATTGCACAGTTTATAGACTCTGGCTATATTTCATTTCTAGGTTATCTGACAAGATAATAACGTTAACAACGAGTCTGTCTGGAATATTTCCAAGAAGGTATGTGTTTTCCATATAATTTATCAGATAGCATCACATGGTATAAGCCAGTTTACTGCTCCTCCTATCAGCTGTATTCATCCATTTCTGTATAATCCCTTACCTCATTATATTAATCCCCATGTTCCTAGCTGGTTTCTCTTTTTTTTGTTTGTGTTAGTGAATAGAACTTCTACTAGCCAGCAGATGTGAGCTACAGGCTTCAATTTCACTGTCACCGACCAGACTGAGTAGCTACCTAGGATGGCATCAATAGGATACATATTGTACCTAGACAGCTGAAATAAACAGTTAAAATACACATCTGTCCACTCTCTTGCCTACCAAGCGATTTGAAATTCTCACCATCCTTTTTTGCAAATTTGTAAATTACTGGACCGCACAGCCAGGGAGGTGATCCCACTTTCCCTGTCACAGTAAATGCAAGGGTGTCACCACCGGTGGTGGGGCAAGGTCATATATTATTATTATTATTATTATACAGGTTTTATATATCGTCAACAGTTTGCGTAGCCTTTAACAAAATGAAGGCAGACATTAGAGTTGCACTAAAATTTGGTACAAGAGGAATCCAATGCCCCTGCTCATTAGAGCTTACAATCTAAAAAGGAAGGATCAATTGATACAAAAGGTAATAGCTGTGGGGGAAGAGCTGATGGAGGAAGTAAAACAGTGTTAGTTATAAGCAAGAAAAGGTTCTTTAACTGCTTGCCGACCACCTCACGCCGATATACGTCGGCAGAAGGGTTTGTACAGGCAGAATCACATACCTGTACGTGGCCCTTTAAGAGGCGGCTAGCCGCACGTGCCGCCGGCAAGCTCCGTGAGTCGGGTCGCGGGTAACCCCTTCACTGCCAGTGTCATTTACACAAGAATCAGTGCATTTGTATAGTACTGATTGCTGTATAAATGACAATGTGTCCAAAATGACCGATGTGTCCACCATAATGTTGCAGTCCTGATAAAAATCGCTAATCGCCGCCATTTAAAAAAAAATATATATTTTTTTTAAAAAGCCATAAAACTATCCCCCTATTTTGTAAACGCTATAACTTTTGAGCAAACCGATCAATCGCTTGTTGCGATTATTTTTTTTTAACCAAAAATATGTAGAAGAATACGTATCGGCCTAAACTGAGGAAAAAAATGTTTTAATATATTTTTGGGGGATATTTATTATATCAAAATGTAAAAAATAATGCGTTTTTTTTTTCAAAATTGTCGCTCTTTTTTTGTTTTTTGCATAAAAAATAACCGCAGGGGTGATCAAATACCATCAAACGAAAGCTCTATTTGTGGGGAAAAAAAGTATGTCAGTTTTATTTGGGAGCCACGTCGCACGACCGCGCAATTTTCAGTTAAAGTGACGCAGTGCCGAATTGCAAAAAGTCTGGTCAGGAAGGGGTTAAATTCTTTTGGGGCTGAAGTGGTTAAAGAGAAGGGTTTTCAGGGATTGTCTAGAGATTGATAGATTAGGGGACACTCAGACACATTGGGGTATGGAGACACATCAGTCTGTTCTGCAAAGTTAAAGTGGAGGGCCGGTTATAAAAAAAAAAAAAAAAAAAAAAAAGTCAGCAGCTGCAAACACTGCAGCTGCTGACTTAATAAACACACTCACCTGTCCAGGGCGCCCGCGATGTCGGCCGCCCGAGGCCGACCCGTCCCTCGGCTCTCGGGTCCCGGCGCCGCCATCCCTTGTAAGGGAAACAGGCAGCGGAGCCTTATGGCTTCACTGCCCGTTTCCTACTGCGCATGCGCGAGTCCCGCAGCGCTTTCTGAATGGGACGCGCTGTGCTCTGGAACACACAGTTCCCAGAACACAGCGCGACTCATTACCCAGAAGACGCCGCGACGAAGACAGAAGACAGAAGATCTCCGCGGAGGAGGAAGAGGAAGATTAGGAGAAAGTGCCTAGCAACAGGCATTTCTGGTAAGTAAAAAAAAAAAATTTTTTTCATTTTTTTTTTTTTTAGATTTTTTGTAATTTTTAACATTTTTTTGTTTTTCAGGGTGGCCCTCCCCTTTAAGCAAATTGGTGTAGGCGGGGGGTAGTGTGGGATGTCCAGAGGTAGGCAGAGAAAGAATTACAGTTTGGGTGCACAGGCGAGCAAGGAGTGGGTGTATGGGGGTGTATAGATATAAGGAAGGTGAGTACAAAGATGAGCAGAGAAGGCAGGTAGAGTTGAGGGTTTTAAAGGGGGGAGGGTTTAGGATGCAAAGGTGTACTAAAAGAGTGGATAAAGATGTAAGTCGCCCCAATTATTTCAATGGGCTGCTCTATGCACTAGAATGCGGAAGAAATTCCCAAGTGCTTTTTCGAAATCACATGGTTGCACAGCACATGTCAGCAGATGCATGAGGGTGTCCTTAACAATTAATGGCACTGCTGTGTATCTGCTAAAGATCAGCACATTTCTGTGGTGTCAGGAAAGCTATTTTGCATGCGTTCCTGATTTACACACAAATGTGAACGCAGGCTAAATGTCTCAGTTACATTGGTGGTCATTGTAAATATTCTCATTACGTTGGGGCTTGGGGTACAAGCCTTTTATTCACACTAGTGACCAGTGTGAAGGTTCCCCTTACATTAGTGGTCAGTGTAAATCCCTCCTTACATTGGTGGTTAATGTGAATGCTCCTATTACATTAGTGGTCAGTGTAAATCCCCTTTACATTGGTGGTCATTGTAAATCATCTCATTACATTGGGGCTTGGGGTACAATCCTTTTATTCACACTAGTGACCAGTGTGAAGACCCCCCTTACATTAGTGGTCAGTGTAAAGCACTCCTTACATTGGTGGTTACTGTGAATGCTTGTATTACATTAGTGGTCAGTGTAAACTCCTATTACATTGGTGGCCAATATTGAAACTCCTCTTTATATTCGAAGTCAGTAAAAAAATAAGCATTGCCATTGATCACACCCTCACCTCCCCCCAGCACTGCCACTGATCCCAGGAGTTCTAGGATTCCCTAGGAGTTTTCTCTCTATTAGTGGGTCCCCTCACCATACCAGTCCATGGGGTGCAGACAGGTGGAGAGCGAAATTGGATGGGGCAGGGCAAGAAAATGTTTCCCAGGGTCCAATCAATATTACAGACAGCCCTGAATATAGTGTATATTAAATCAAGATGGCATATGCTGAACTGAAAGTTATGAAATGTGCTCTATTATAATAGTTTTTATTTTTTAATAGTTGGGTTTTACTTGCTTCTAAGGGATCATTCTTGGGCAAAGATTACCTCCAACCTGATGAATCACAAGCAGAAATCATATTGTACGTAGTCAGTGTAAGATACAGTTTCTCAGTCAAAGTTTCCTGTTAAAATCTAGTTAACCAAGACAATAACTTTGTGATGCTGCATGTTCAGCAAGTTATAATATCACCCATTAAGAACATTATGGCAGGAACAGTCTGCTAATTAGATATTAGGATACAATTTAATCGTTAGAGTTCAGTCTGGGACAACAGAGTTCCCCCAAGGCAGCCCTCTATCTACCATCCCTCTTACTTTTTGACACTCACCATATCTGATACGAGTTTCTGGCAAAGCTTACTTGGGTAAAACATCGGCCCAAGGGGGACTAGAGAATAATATTCTTAATTGGAACTGACGTGTGATTTTGGGATTAAAGAGCCGCCTGGCAGTGAATAGAGCTGAGTTTATCCTTCAGAGCAGCACTAATGTGTAAAACTGACTTTGTGATCCTGCTTTGGAAGGGGCTGCTGCCTGTGGGGAATTGGCTGGGGCAAAGGGAGATACAAAGTTAGCAAAGTTAAAACACAGAGTGCAGAAAGCCTATTGATATTAACAGGTATGACTAAGGAAGGTTTGCATGATGCATAATCTTTGGGCTATCTAGTACTAGTGAGAGTGCTAGTATAGGGAAGCTATATTCCGCTTCCTACAAGAACTGTATACCAATAATAAAGTTTATAGATTCCTTCAATTTTAAAGTGAGTTTGTTGCCAAAGAAAAAGCCTTTACCAGTTCCACTGCCTGTATTTTGGAGTCAAAGAATCTTTAGCATCCAACACACACCCTGGGCTTGTCGGATGCCTGGATCCCCTATTGCGTGGTATGGTTCTACCCCCTGGCCACAAGGCCAATGGGGTGTCTTGCAATGATGTAGTGGCCAATGGGGACGAACCAGAACTCGCATTAGGGGAGTCATAAATCCAACACCCCTGGAGTGTGTGGCTGGTGCTGAAGGTTCTTGGGCAGGTGTACCTCTGCGACTGGAGACACAGGCAATGGGGCTATCGAGTGTTAACCACCTCCTTTCACATTGAGATATTTAAAAACAGGTTTGGGGCAATAGAGTCAATTTAAGCAAGGGGGGGGGGGGGGTGTAAAACATAAGTGTTAGGAATTGGTTGAAGTATAACTAAAGGCAAAACTTTTTTTTAGTTTTGGATGGAGTGGAGATGGATTACAATACCTGTCAGTTTTTTTATTGCTGTCTGTACTTTCATTAGGGAGATTCACCCTCTCTATTTGTCTTGTTTACCATTCTCATTGAAAGTGAACATAAAAGAAAATCACAACTTTTGGGTTGTCCCCAGAAAAGTCATAAAATGGAAATCTTCCCATGGGGACACTAGTTCTGGTGACCTGTGGGTCCCCAAGGAATTCCGTTAATTTTCAGGGATTTCTTCTCACTTCCTGTTTGGCTGTGGGACAGGAAGTGAAGGGAAATCTCTACAATGGGGCATAGATTGCAAAAAAATAAAAAATAAATCGGACAAGGGTTATAATTCTCCCTTACTCTATCCAAAAGGGAAAAAATGTTTCGTCTGTTTCTACTTGAAAGGTCGACAATTTTTTTTTCAAAGTTGGGTTATGGGTTGCATTTAACTGTTAAAGAATAGGTTAAGTGTTAAGGACGAATTGTAAGGGTTAGGTTGAGGGTATGCAAGGGATTATACAAAAAGGTGACTTTTTAGGGATAGGTTATAGCTCAGGGTGCTCCTAAAACCGCTTTTTTTTTTTTTTTTACCAACACTGAAATCCACCATATTAAGGGTGAATTGTAGTGGTTAGTTTAAGGGTGTGCAAAGGGTCATACAATAAATTTGCCTTTTAGGGTTAGGTTATAAGGTCAGGGGCATGGGTGCTCATGAAACCAAATGTTTTTCAGCACCGAAATCCACCATGTTAAGGGTGAATTGTAAGGGTTAGGTTGACGGGAGGGTGTTCAAAAGGTGATACATTAAAGTTACCTTTTAGAGATAGGTTATAGGTCAGGGGCATGGCTGCTCATACAAACGCATTTTTTTCAGCACTGAAATCCACAATGCCCCTCCCATGCCGCTATCAGTAGCAAAAGCTAACATATCACCCTAAGGCAGTGATGGCGAACCTTGGCACCCCAGATGTTTTAGAACTACATTTACCATGATGCTCATGCACTCTGCAGTGTAGCTGAGCATCATGGGAAATGTAGTTCCAAAACATCTGGGGTGCCAACGTTCACCATCACTGCCCTAAGGTATAATATTCTACCTTCACAGTGCCTAACGCTTTCCAGCATGCAACTGTACCTTTAAAGCCCCAGCTTTAATACATAGGGAGTGAGGGCACCATTAATCTCATTCAAATACAGAATTTCATTAAGTTCTTATTTGCAAAAAATCAGGAGGATACAGCTGTGTTTAAAGCAGCAAGTATGTACTGCGATGGTAGGATTTAGTACTTTAAGGTACTTACTGTACAGCATCAGGGACATTTTTTTATTTCTCTGCTGACTTTACAGGTTTACTTTCACTTTACCACCTGATTCCAAAGCTTAAAGGATAAGTTCACCTTAGAGAACATGTTGCATGTTGTACCAATTTTTAGGATGGAACATGTAACATGTTAACAATGATGCAGCCGCTGCCTGATGCCCACACTCCCTGTGACAGCAGTACAGGGATAAGTTCCCCGTACTAGCTATCACTTTTTTAAATCAGCACGACTTCGCCCACAGGGCTGCGTCATTCATTCACTCACACAGCTCTGTGTGTGAATGAACTACAAGCCCTGACATCCTTTGCAGATGCTGGCTTGTAGTCCTCAATGAACTACCACGGCACTGTGGAACACAATGGTAGTTCATTGATTCTTCCTGTCAAATTGTATCTGCATGCCCATACGGGATGTTTAGGAACACAGATATCCTGAGAGATCTGAACGAGACCTGCATGGCAACTGGCGCAATTCTTTACAGCAGGGGTCCCCAACCGGTGGCTCAGGGGCCACATGTAGCATGCGGAGCCCTCTGATGTGGCCCGCAACCTCTTACTCTGGGATGGCTGGTTGGCAAGCCCAGATCAGGGGTTCCTGACCTGCCATCCCAGAGCATCAGTGTTGTGAATGAAGCTGAGAAAGAAAGCGGCTGCAGAACCGATGCTTCCTGTATAGCGCCGCCTCCTGTCACAGGCGGAGCGAAACCAAGTGCCTCCTTTGACGGCAACAGCTGCCGATACCTGAATAGAAGACTGTTATTAAAGATCAGTTTTTAATACTAAAATCACATTGTATATATGGGCATATCTGTTCTGCACTGGGTACTGGCTGTTTTCAAACTGATCCTGCGGTTTACCTGCATTGAGCCATAGACTTCTGTTGTTTCCTCCGGGTTTCATGAAGAGCACTACATCTGCAGGATATAATAGAAGTCTATGACAAAGTGCAGCTAACCTGCAGGAAGGCCACAGGTACACTGCTCTGCACCCGTGGTGCGGGTAAACCACAGCACATCAGTGTAAAGGCAGCCTTAGGCCCCTTTCACAGGATCAGTCCGACCCAATCAGACCCTCCATTTACTTCTATGGATGTGGCAAATGTAAACAGACTTGCGTCTGTTTACACCCGCCTATCTCCAATCTGATCCGCTAAAAAAAGAAAAAAACAGAAGGGGATCCATCCCCTTCAATCTGGGCAGATCGGAAGGCCCATAGAGTGGAGTGGGCTGTGTCCGTGTCTGCTCTGCAGAGTGGACACGGACCTGTCATCTGCGTGCTCCGCTTATTGTGACTGGTTACCCAGTCACTTAAGTGGCCCTTGCTCTTCAAAAGTTTGGACCACCCCTGCTTTATAGGCTCAAAAAAAAAATAACGTAATGCACATTTTTTTTTTGCATGCAAAAAAATTTGCATTTGGCCCCTTTCACACGGACGATCCGTTCAGGTCCGCCTGTCAGTTTTTCAGGCGGACCTGAACGGATGCTCCATAGAGGTCTATGGAGCGTCGGATGTCAGTGGTGACATGTCCGCTGACATCCGACCCACTCCGATCCGAAAAAGTGTGACGGAGGAAAAAGCGTTCGGATCGGGTGACAACGGACACTGCGGTCCGTCGTCACCCGATCTCCCATAGGGGAGAGCGGCACTGTGACAGGTCCGTCCCTGCGCAATGTGCAGAGACTGACCTGTCAGCTTCCTGCTCCTGCGATCCCTGCTGAGCAAGTGGATATCCAGCACTTTTCCCCCCAGTGTGAAAGGACCCTTTATTATTTTTTTTCTAAAAAGTGAACTTATCCTTTAAGGTTCTTTGCAACCTCTGTCTGACCAAATCCTGCTCTGGGGTCACTGCAGAAATTACTTTATTCTATAATTCTCTCAAATTCTTTAAAAAAAAAAAAATCAACCAAACCCGGCAATGACCAAATGCTTTTACAAAGTCAGAGAATCAATAGAGAAATTAACTGCTTCCTCTAAGGACTGCATGAGTCACAACAGCCTCCCAGCGGAGGTGTTGCTGGTTAAACTCTGAGTAAAGAGCTATCTATGTAACCAAGAAGTGAGGATTAGGAGAGGTTTACAACACAGAGGTAAAGGTCAGAGGAGCTAGGATAAGTCCTTTTTTTTTTTTTTTTCTATGGAAATGTTTTATATATTTGGTTCTCATGATATTGAGAGCTTTCTTGAGACCCACAAATAGCTAATTGAATTCCTCTTCAGGCGCACGGTATCAGTGCAGAACTATAGCGCCGAAATCAGTATCTCATTCATTAGGGTGCTAAGCAATATTGAAAGCTGAGCTTAGATGATATGAGGTGATGACAGAAATATGTCCCTGTCATCTTCTGACTAGTCTTCCTTAGTGGTGGCGATACGACACAGAGGAAATAATCACTTCAGCGTCAGGTGCACTAATGCCTATAATATCCCATCTTCAGTCGGTATCTGAGTAATACACTCCCGGATTATCCCCTGCCTATTATGCACATCCTCCACAGCCAATTGGTTTTCATATGCGAGCTGTGTGTCTGCCTTTATTGAGAGGTGTAGGGACCCCTTGTATGCTATTCTCAGGGGCTAAGGAAATGAATGGCCTTTGAAAGGGGGCTGAAATTGGAAATGTGTATCAGGAAAGAGAAGGAGGAGGGAAGGTGAATAAAGGAGAAGAGTGTTCATGCACACGAGGCCCTCCACTGCTCACGAAGATAAGGAATTGCATCTAGTGACTCTAGAAGAGGTGCGGGTTAATACAGTTTGTTGTATCCGTCTTGGAGAGGAGTGGGGTTCATGAGACTAACTCACAGCAGAGAGGTCGGCATGCTTGTTGTGTACACACACACACACACACACGCACACACACAACACATTGCCTTAAGGGTAAGTTATTGAATAGTCGTACAATGGGAGCTCTATAAAAGTCAGCCCTCCCCAAAATTAATAAATTCAATTTAACCGATTGCAGCTACATATTATTTCTTATGGTAACTTGATATGGGTGACGGTTTTATAGAAAAAAAAAAACAGTTCAGAAAAGACAACGATATTTAAAAGTTAGTTGTTGTCTGAAGTGACCAATTCGATTCTCTGATTCATGTTCCAGAGACTAAAGCAGCCCACAGGTGGAAGGAAAGAAAATTGCATGATGCTTGATTCCCCCCCTCAACGAAGTCCATGTTGGTGGAGGAATCCCTCCCTTTCCTGCTGGCAAAACCGAATGGTCACTGCTGGCAGCCGTAGCTGCCGGCAGTGATCGCATGAAACAAATCTGATGGGCTGGTACTGAAGTCGATCGATGGATTGACTTCAGTACAACCAGCCTGCGTATAGATAGTAATCTCGAATAATATACTGTGCTATTAACCCTTGAACTGAGCAGCTGCAGGCACCACAATTTGACAAAACCTTGTACTATCGCAGAAAAGGTTAGAAAATCCAGCGCTACATTTAGTGATATTAAGTGACTTATATCAGAATTACAATAATAAAACGTGTGTATAAAAGAATAATACATCATATGAATCTCCACACTGATCAGTAAATTAAAATAAAAAAAAGAATCCTTAAGTGACATCCACAAAGAAATGTTTAGAGATGAAAGTCATAAATGTGTTGAACTTCAGTTTTGATAGGAGGGAACCAAGCCGATCCCAAAAAAAAGTCACCCTGGTGTGTAAGCCACCACAGATGAGAAGGTTTAAATGCGCTTACCGGATTATATGGACTCATGTGCTGTCAACACTGAGTCAAATAGGCATCGGGAGAATAAGCTCTCCCAAACTTATCGCTGTATGGCAGGTCACCAATCCAATTCCACATCACGCAGGGTAAACTTCTCTCTCTCTCGGTAGGTCAATCATAAAAATAAAGAGATCTCCACGTAGTGTAAAACCATTTAAAATTCTATTTATTAAAGGAATATTGCACTTACATCAAGCAGGAAATAAAGAGGCATATCATCATACAATCCAGTGTGTCTGTAGTAAACGCAGTGGTTAGATAGCGTCAACCTGACATGTTTCGTCTGATAAGACATCATCTGGGGTCTGAGCGCTCCATCCTTCACCATGTTTATACAAGAATAGTAATCAAGAATTCTTAGAATAGATAGAACGAATCTTGGCCAGTCCCTGCTGAACCAGTGACATTTGATCCATCTATGGTCAGCTTAAAACTTGAAACCTAATTTGTCTCCTCTCTTTGTTCCTATTGTCTTTTTTTCTTCTCAGTTAACATTTTCCTCTATCTGTCCATTACAAGGTGACTTCCTATCCCTTGTGTTTAATTTATTCAGAAGTGGACAGAGCAGCAAGATCTCTCAACTGAAGACCCCAAGGAATCTCATAAAAATCTGTAATGAGGCAAATGTGTAGGCTGCCATTGCTCACCTATCTTTCTAAAGATGATAGTTACTTATCTGTCATTCTGATCCTCTTTTTTTTCAGTACTTATTGACTATCCTGGGACAGGCATGCAGCTGGTAAAGTCAGAACTCAGACCTGCATATCCCAGGAATTATTGAAGCTTGTGACTCAAAATGACATCCAGACATCTAGAAGAGGTCCACAATGTCACCCAGCAATAATTGACCACTCTTCTTTGCAGAACTGCTCAAGATCAGTTAAATTTGATGGTGACCATTTGTAAACTACAAACCTGAAACGCCCCCATAATGGAATATTACCACATCCATGCTTTACTGTAGAAATTGTGTTATTTGGATGGTGAGCTGTATTGGATCAATGCCAGACATATCGTTTGGTGTTGAGGCCAAATAATTCCATTTTAGTCTCATCTGACCACGTTATTTATATACACCTTGATGAGGCCACATGGAAAAAGGTGTTATGGTCAGATGAGATTAAAATTGAATTATTTGACCTCAACACCAAACGATATGTCTGGTGGAAATCCAATACAGCTCACCATCCAAATAACACCATTCCTCCTACAGTAAAGCATTGAGGAATGCAGATGGTGAAAAAAAAACCTGACAGTATAACCCTCTACCTAAAGCTTTGAAAATTTTTATATGTACATGCAGCTCTTATTTTACACATACAGATCAGGATCTCCCTCTTTTGGTTGTCTGTAAATCCCTAATCAACAACTGATGTGATAAATGTCTGTTTTTAGCCAATCAGACCTGACTATACTTAGAGCAGTGAAGCACAATTATGCAGCACAGTCTTCTGATTTGTACCAGCGTAGGGTGGCGTTGATATCAGCATTGATCTCTGCATCATTGTATGTGAGTGCAGGTCTCTGTAGTGATGCCCCCTAAACTCGCGTGATGACCTCAATTTACCAGTAAGGCCCCTTTCACACTGCCCACTGCGCTTTTCCCACAGGGTGGGTGCAGAACAGTCTACCCACGGTTTTCGTGGGGGTTTCCTGTGCTTTCCCATAGACTTCCATTCGGCATTTTTGGTGCATTCTCTGAAAGCCCAACAAAAGTCCTGCATGCTGCATCTTTGGTGTGATTTCAGAAAAATTCACCAGAAGTGCCCGATTTGATGGAAGACTATGGGAAAGAAGCATGTAAACTGCGTTTACACTGCACTGCACACTCAATGCAGGGCAGTGGAAAAGAAGTAACCCCAGATTTCTAAAATCTGTTTCTGCTTAGTAGCACAAGGCTAATCCCTTTCTGAGATATGCCCTACCTGCAGCTAAGTATTGCAGACTATGGGGACTGTCCACTAGAGACAAACCTAAGACTACCAAGTAATAAAAATCTCCTGTATATTGTAGACCCAACCCAACCCCAAACCTGGCATAACTACTTAAAATGATTGTCGCCAAAAAAAAAACCTCATAGACCGGGCAGAGTCTATGACAGACATTGACAGTGATATACAGACACTAAGGCTGTTACTGATTAAAATTTTCCGGTTCGATTAATTGATTATTTTTTAATCGACTAATTTTGATTAATTATAACGCACATACAGATCCAACTACTTTTATCTGATCTCCTTGCATTGCAACTCTGCATTAGTCAGTGGTAAATGTGGTATACTCTATATACAATCACCTGACACTAGTTAGTTTCCGCAATCCATGACTTAACTTCACAGTTCACACAAATACGTTTTAAATTCAAACTGCAGCACTGACGTAAGTAATTTTTTTTTCCACAGTAGCATGACAATCCCTCCACCTCCAGTCTAACTAATCACTCTCACCTTATGGCATGGACCCCTGTGCAAACAGGTGGTCATGCAAGCGGGTATCAAAAGGGTTAACACGGACCATAAAATTCTCTCACGTCTACTTAGATCTCAGCAAGGACGCCAGGTCATGGGTAGAAAGAAAAGATCTAAGTGCTCACGCTTAAGTATAAGATTTAATTTTTGTGTTCAAACACAAACTACTCACATAAAAATGATAAAAACACAGCATGTAAAGTCGACAATTGTGTTAGTTCCGTAGGGCAGCAGTGGGAGATGTTATGTGTAGCGCCTCCCCGTACGCGTTACGTTCAATCAGAACTTCAACGTCACCGGACTCCTCCCCCTTCCCTTCGTTAGCAGACCGAGGCTCTTGGGGAAGGGGGGAGGAGTCCGGTGGCGTTGATGTCCGTGACGTCACCGGATTTCCGACGGAACTCCCTGAAGACCCAGAAGCCAGCGGAGAGGTGAATATTCAAAAATATTAACGATTAATCGAGGAATTAATCTCTGATTTACTCAGCCCTAAAAGACACTAATTATGCACACCTCCAAACACAAAATCATACAGGCAGTGACATACCATGCATTCATAAATTACCTTTCTACGTAAATTATTTCATGAGACCCCCCCCCCCCCTCGAGACAATCAATATGTTGGGATAAGGGCCGTTTCACACTGGTCCAGCATTTGCTGTGACTTCCAGAGCACAAGTAGCATGACAAAATCAATAAATCAGTGGTTCCTTATGAGAGCCGACTGGTCAGACTTTTAAAATGTTCCCTGCACTGCTTTGGTCCGACCTGGGCACGATTTCTGCCCATTAATTTGAATGTAAGTCGCATCCAAGTTGGAGCTTCATCTTAACTGATCCAACTTGTGGCATGCCATTTGTGTTCTGAGGATCTTGAAAGGGAACCCCACCAAAAGGGAAAAAATAAAAACGGGGTAGGGACCCCCCAGATCTATACCAGACCCTTTGACTCTGGTATGGATCTTGAAAGGTATGGATCTTGAAATGGCGTGAGGTCCCCCCAATCCATACCAAAAGCTTATCCGAGCATGCAGCTTGGCAGGCCAGGAAAGGGGGGGTGAGCGAGCAGGCCACATGCCCTCAACATGGGGACAAGGGCCTCTTCCCCACAACCCTGGGTTGTGGTTGTTGGGGTCATGCCCAGGTGGTGACCTAACAAGGGGGCAGGTGATGTCAACGAATGGCCAAGCCCCATAGCTATACAAGAACATAGCTGACATATCTGCAGCAGCCAGCTTCGGAGAAGGATGAGACATGAGCAGAGCAGAAGACAAGAGGAAAAAGACCTCAGCAGAGAAGACCGGAGGAAGAAGAGATTGGTGGCAGAACTGGAGAAAGAATACACGTTGGACCTACGATGGGGGACATTCTTAATTTTTAATAAAGGACTTGTAAAAAAACTGTCTTTTTGTAATGCTACACTTTTTTTTGTACACCATACTCCTTCACATGGGGGGGGGGGTAGGATCTGGGGCTTCCAGATTCCAATAAGCCCCCTGCCCACAGGCCCCCACAACCACAGCCCAGGGTTTTGTGGAAGAGGCCCTTGTCCCCACCAACAAGGGGACCACCCACCCATGTTGAGGGCATGTTGCCTAGTTTGGTTCAGGAGGGTGGGGGGGGGGGGCGCTCGCTTGCTCACCCCCCTTTCTGCCCTGCTAAGCTGTGTGCTCAGATAGGGTCCAGTATAGAGTCCCTCAAGAGGCTTACCAGACTCCAAGTCGGATGCCATTCATTGAAGTCGCAGGGCAAACTTGGATCAGAAGTCATGCAACTTCTGTGTCAGAACAGTGTGAGCCTAAACTATAAATTGGCCGGAATTTACATGTCAGGGGTGTTGGACTTCAATCGTGAAGAACTACTTGGAAGACATAATATACTTTAGTGCTATAAGACATTCTACCATAAATTCTATGTGTTTTTTTGTACACATAAAATTTACAGGATACAACTACATATTTCTTTACAATTTGTCTCTCCAAATGATGAAGTATGTACATGGCATAAGCTCTGTAAATTAACAAGACACATTATGGGGCATAAATTAATTTATTTAAGAGTCTCTCAATACATCATGAGGTGTCCCACAAGGCTAGCATGAAATCTCTGGTTCAGCTAAATATGTGATGGGCACCAAGTGCAGGATCACCTGCTGGGTGCTGTAATTTGGCTGACGAAAGGTACGGCTTTGATTTTTGACTGCCTGTCAGCATATGATTCCTGCTTTATGTTTTTATGGGTGCATGAAGGGCACACAAAAGGTTTATTGACTGAAATCCCTATATGCCTGCAAACTTTTACTCGTCTTCTAGGGCCCATAAATATTTTCTCAATCCCTCTCTCTGAGGCAATAAAAAACAAGACTGAGGTTAGCTGTGGGCCACTTGACATCATTTTGGCTTCTCGTTCTGCCTGATATTTCAGTCTAAAACACAGAAGGGATCTTGTGTCTTACAGGTGAAGGTGACAAAAATGGCTCAAATTGTACTGATATCCTAAGAGTTACGATGTGCAAGTTTCAGGCCTTGCCGTAATGTTTGGTTAAATGTGAAAATATTTTTTTTTTTCTATGCACAAGGAATGTTTGTAGAGAATTGTATGACAAAGTATCAAATAATGATTCCAATAAGTCCTCATTCACATGAGCGGACCTGTCTGTACACCCATGCGATGGGCCATCTTTGCCCGCACAGGATGTACATTTTTTTTGTGCATCTGTGTGCAGGCAGTTCCATTCATGTCTATTGGGGCACAGCAGCTGCACAGACCACTGGGTTGAACAACAAAAGGCGAGTGGTGTGTACGAGGCTTTAGGTTCACCATACACTCTACAATTTGTAAATCTGTAGTGCAAGGGTCTCCTTAATTGGATAAAGATTGATTGGATAGATTACGTCGTTTTGGTAAATCTAAAGTTGATTGTATGGATATTGCACGTTTAGATTGTAACCTCTATGGTAGGTCCTCCTATTACATAGTTTTGCAAAATCTTAAGTTGATTGTATGGATATTGCCCGTTTTAGATTGTAACCTCTATGGAAGAAAAAGAAGCACGCTCTTGGTTGAAAGAGTCAATACCACGTCCCAGGTAGAAACAATTGCAAAAAAGATGAACAAATAGGATTTTAAAGGTGTTGAATCCCCTCTCAGAATGATTACGAACACACAATCGATTAAACGATAGATTAAAATTTATTTTAATTACAAAATTTGTTTAAAAATGCCATATTGGGCATATATATCCCTTTTATAACCATAAAAAGTGAACAACTCTCATTCAAACCTACAGCACCCCTGAAGGTAGAGATCCCTCATAGTGTATGTACACAGTATAGAATAAATTGGTGTTTAAAACCACCATACACCGTAATTATACATAAAGTATCACACAAGGGAAGGATAACTCATAGCAACGCATTTTGCCTTTGTCAGCTTCTTCAAGGTCTCAAAGGGGTGCAGTGAAAATGGATTAAATTAGTGAATAGAGTATAGCTCAGGAAGATCCAAAATTTGATTTCTCTCTATGCAGCCAGACATCGGGTGGGCATGGATGGTAAATGGCAAGCGAGCACATAAGCCAGGGAGCTCCATCAGGGAGCCACGGACATAGCCCCAGGCAGGCAGAGAAAAGAAGGAGGGGAGTTGGCGCACCGACACCTCTCACATAAGTCTCGAAATACTAACAAGCTTGTTTAGTATGTGTATTCCTTTTGGAATGCAGGGAGAGGCAGTTGCATTTAAATTATGTAGGTCTTTAGTTATCTCTGGTGTAGATTCCTGCCAAAAGAGAAGGTTGCTGCTCCAAATTGGTGTCCTCCACACAGATGTCCAATAGGAATACACATACTAAACAAGCTTGTTCGTGTCTTATTTTTGTCTTATTTTTTTAAAAGATAAGTTCACCTTTGTTTTTAGGGTGGAACGTGCAACATGTTCCCAATGCTGCAACCACTGCCCCAATTCCCCCCTCCCTGTGACAGCAGTACGGGGAAAAGTTCCCCTTACTAGCTGTCACCTTTTAAAATCAGCGCGGCCATGCGGGGCTCTGCTCACACAATCGCATCATTCATACACACAGCTCTGTGTGTGAATGAACTACAAGCCCCCATATCCTTCGTGGTTGTTGGCTTGTATTTCTCAATGAACTACCACGGGACTGTGGAGCACCATAGTAGTTCATTGATTCTTCCTGTCAGATTGTATCTGCTCATATGAGATGTAAAGGATACAGATACATTGACAGGTTTGAAGGAGACCTGCATGGCAATGCTTTGCATGATAGGCTCCAAAAATAAATGCCCTTTTTTTTACCTGCAAAAAAAAAATGTGCATTTATTATATTTTTCTAAAACGTGAACATATCCTTTAAAGTTGGCCATCGACCTGATCATCTCACTATGCTGGTTAACGTCTACTGTATACAGCACACCACTTTTACCTACAGGTAAGCCTATAATAAGGCTTACCTGTAAGTACTGGAAATGTCTCCTAAACCTGCACAGTCTAGGAGATATTTACCATATACGCTTGCATCAACATCATTGGCACATGCGCACTGAAGAAAGAGCACAGTCGTGCCTTTTCTATAGGGCCTGTGCCATGACCGTCGGCTCCCATGACTCTGGCCAGTCACAGAGCCAGAGTCAACGGCCCCGGAAGGAAGAGGGGTGACGATTGATTTGGCCATCATTGTAAGCTTTGTTTGCAGGTAAGTGCAACATAATGAGCTAGTATGCAATGCATACTAGTACATTATGCTTTTGCTTTTCAGGGGAATAAAGAGGAAGTCAAATCCACCAGGGTTTACTTCTTCTTTAAGAGGGTCGTGGGCTTAAATAAGAAAGAAATCTGAGCTATCAGAAAAAGGGCACACTACTTGTGTCATCTTCAACCCCGTCTATGGCCCCTTTCACACGGGACGGATCCATGATCCTTGCTCAGCGGGGAACGCTCCGTTGATCCCCGATGAGCCGGCGCATGACAGGGCAGTCACTGCACTCTGTGCAGGGACCGCCCTGTCAGATCTCTGCTCTTCTCTATGGGGGATCGGATGAACATGGACCGTCTGTCTGTGTTCATTCAATCCGCTGTGCAGAAGGATAGAAAAATAAGATTTTCCTCTGTCTGCAGAATTGGACCATAGCGGAGATGGATGGTATCGGGTGTCAGCGGATGTTCATCTGCCGACACCTGCCATCCCATAGGGATACATGTATGTCCTTATTTCATCCGAAAACGGATGGATGAAATACGGGCATATGGTCCGCATGTGTGAAAGGGGCCTATGGCCAGCTCTAGGTTGCAGAGTGTATTGGTGATTGGGCAGTCAAGGGCAGTGCTGGTTCATCTTTTGAGAAAAAAAAAAAAGTAGAAAACCCTGTATCACTGGTCTCTGCTCTGCAAATGGTAGTGTAATGCCGCGTACACATGATCAGAATTCTCGTTGGAAAAAGCTCTGGTTTTCCCGACGGAATTCCACTCAAGCTGTCTTGCCTACACATGGTCACCCCAAATTCCGATCGTTTATAACGCGGTGACGTACAACACAAACAATGGAGTTAGAAAAAGGAAGTTCAATAGCCAGTAGCCAATAGCTTCTGGCTCGTAGTTGAATCTGAGCATGCGTGATTTTTGGCGTGTCGGAATTGCATACACACGATCGGAATTACCGATAGAAAGTTTTTCAGTCAGGAAAATTGAGAACATGCTATCAATTTTTGGCTGGCAGAAATTCGGACAGCTAAATTCCGATGGAGCATACACACGGTCGCATTTTCCGATGAAAAAGCTCTCATCGTCCTTTTTCTGGCTAGAATTCCAATCGTGTGTACGAGGTATAAGATTGTTTACAGCACTTTATTTGCTCTATAAATTCACTAAAATGGCATGTATCAAGGGCTCAATTCTATGTAATAAACCAATCATAATGGGACACAAGTATAAAGTTATTTGGGACGTCAAACACTAATTGTTAGTTTCTTTTTACAAGGAAAGAAAAGGGTTATGGTAACTCCTGTAGCAGTTCCTCTTCATTATTACACATCATCCGATGAATGAAAGATACTCCCTAGCATAGGATTTCCTGGAAGTGCAGCCTGCACTGGGCTCTGTTACAGTAAAAGCGCCAGACACGCAACAGGAAAATGCAGGTGCAGGAGGAACTGCTTAACCTTTTCAGGGACTATTATACCACTCTGTAACAGCTGTGCTCCTGCACCACCCAGGTCATATCAAATCTGCCTGATTTGATGACAGACAAATGTACTTCCATGTTCTCTAAAGAAGCGGCCAGAGATAAGCAGCTGTTAAAAAAAAAAAAAGCGATACTTCAAGCTCGACAATATGCAAGTGACAAGCTCAATCCACTCAAAATTCATATTTTCGGTGATGGGCATATGCTTTCACTGCTGAGAGCTCCAGGTTGAAGTTCTGAGCTTTGTCTTACCAGATGAGTAGTCTCACACCTCTAACTACAGCAAGAAGAGTTTAAATCTAAATCTAAATGTTACACAAATGAATCCCACAGAGAGTATGAGAAACCCTCCTTTTCAAGGCCACCGCTGAGAAATCAACTGAACCTAGAAGCAAATAAAGTTATCCTATGTGTCCATGCACACTACTGTAAGCTAGAAGCGTTTTTCAAGCTACTGCTTCTAGGGTCTGCAGAAAAAAGTGTATAGTTGGTTGTTATAGGAGTAGCCTGGCAAGCCAGCCGCCGCGTCCTTAACAACAGATGACTCCTCAGTAGGGATGAGCTTCGTGTTCGAGTCGAACGTATGTATGAACATCGGCTGTTCGCCCGTTCGGCGAATTCCGAACGTTATGGGCCGTTTGCGCCAAATTCGTGTGTCGCTCACGGCCCACAATGCACTGCGATGGCGCAGTGCATTGCTGGCTCATGATTGGCCAAGCATGCACTGTGACCCCGCATGCTTGGCCAATCACAGCGCTGGCAGCGAGGAGAGCCATGATTGGCCACAGACAGGATGCCTGAGGCCAATCATAGCTCAGGCTGTGTAGTACACACCCCCCACTATATAAGGCCGCCAGCGCGGCGGCCTTGTGTAGTGTGTTGGCGTCTGTAGCAGTTAGTGGGTGTTCTGTGTACTTTCAACACAGTACACACCGATCGTTATCGGCCGATTTTTCGTTCTTGCTCTTCTGTAGTGGTTGTTGTCTGCGTGCCCTGACCGCAGTATACACCGCTATATTCACCTATATATCTAGCGATATATCTATCTTTTATAATAGAGCTTTCAGTCAGTGTTAGGAGATTCTGCGTGCTCTGAACGCAGTATACACCGATATATCCACCTATATAGCTAACTATCTTGCTCGTTTTAAATAGAGCTTTCAGTCAGTGTTAGGAGATTGTGCATGCTGTCTGTGTGCTCTGAACGCAGTATACACCGCTATATCCACCTATATAGCTAACTATCTTGCTCGTTTTAAATAGAGCTTGCAGTCAGCGGTAGGAGATTGTGCGTGCTGTCTGCGTGCTCTGAATTACAAACAGATTCTTCTTAACACAACAAACCTACACAGTCCCTGTCTTGTTTGCACCGCCTGTATACTGTATATAGGGCCTGGGGGCCACACGTATTTCCTTTTTTCAATATGGGTACAGGGTTCCCCTTAATATCCGTACAAGACCCAAAGGGGCTGGTAATGGGCAGGGAAGGCTACCCATGCCATTTTTCTCAATGATTTTCAACCATATGGCAGGAACCAGATATAACATTAAAACCGCAAGCAGTTTTAAATGACGTTATTTCCGTTGAATGTCATTTTGTGCAGGGACTGTTCTAAACACGGGAAACACGTGGCACTTCACAGGCATACTACAGACACCCCCCCAGGCACGATATTTAAAGGAATATTTCACTTTTTTTTTTTCACTTTAATCGTCATTAAAATCAGTGCTCCCGCCAAAACGGACGTTTTTAAAACTTTTTTTTGCATTGACCCATGTCCCCTGGGGCAGGAGCCAGGTCCCCAAACCCTTTTTAGGACAGTATCCTGCATATTAGCCGTTAAAATTAGCACTTTTAATTTAGAACGTTCGAGTTGAGTTCTGGTGCGAACGAACCGGGGGGGGGGGTTTGGCTCATCCCTACTCATCAGTTGTCAGCGGGGTTCCCCACTGACAGCTGAATGTAAACAAAACAGATGCCGGCAATAAAAATTGAGAAATAAAAACAGCATGGGGGCATGGAGGTACCCCACCCAAACCTATGCCAGACCCTTATCCGAGCATGAAGCCTTGCCCCCTTCTGAACCATGCCAGGCCACATGCCCTCAACATGGGGGGGGTTGTACTTCCCCACAAGGGCCTTTTCCTCCCCACAACCCTGGCCCGGTGGTGGTGGTGGTGGTGGGGGGGGGGGGGTGACGTATTGGAATGTTGAAGTCTCCTTTAACAAGGGACTCACGATCTATGAATAGACCTATAATCATCAGCCCATCCTCCAGTCAAAGATCCTATTTTATTCATGAAGAAAGATTTGAGCAAAAAGAGGACACAGCAGCACAAGGGACGTTTCAGGTAAACTTGGGCTTTAACCCTTTCACTAACTGTATGGACCTACAGTACTGCATTCAGCTGGCCAGAAAAACCTATAGCTCTAATTGGCGTATTACAATCTGCTTATCAGAATTATTCACCTCAAATATGACATCCCCCCACCCCATGCTGCTTCTTCCGTGTCTCCAGCCTCTCCACCTCCTGCCGCTCCTCTTCCTCTAAAAGGCTCCCCCCTTCTTTTCTATATCCTTCATCTCCCTTCCTCCCCTCTAGCACTGATTTCCTCCCCCACACCGATCGCCTGCACCTACCCTTGAGAATCTGGCTATGTCCCCCCGCACATCTCCGACCCCCCCCGCACATCTCCGACCCCCCCCCCCTCTGCTGGGCGGCATTCCCTCCTTTCACTCCCACCACCTGCAGCTTCTGGCCGGCACTGGGCAGGCTGGATAATGGGGGGGGGGGGGGGTTGGGGGGTCTTGGTAAACGTGTTTACCATTCCCCTCCCTTTACTACATTGGACACAGACAGCATTCACTACGGATCTCTCCTGTGTCCATTGATAATTTAGCATAGTAAACCATGTTTATGAATGAATAGGAGTCTCTATACAGACTCCTTATTCATTCATGTAATGTGCTGCAGAGAAAGGGACTGTCTTTAGTCACTTTCTCGGTCTCAAAAAAGAGACATCAGGGGTCTTTTTAGACCTCTGATATCTCACCAAAGACAAAAAAAGTACAAAATATAAGAAAATATAATTGTAAAAAATTTTAAAAGTTAAAAACTATTGAAAAAAAAAAACATAGTAAGGCCCCGTTCACATAGAGATCCGCCTGCTCAGCAGGGGAACTGTCCAATGATCTGCGCTGAGCATATGGATGACCGTTCCGTGTCTGCTCAGCTGATGCAGATCGGACACATGCACAGCCCGCTGTTCTCTATGGGGCGGCTGGATAGAAACAGACAGCCTGTCTGTTTCCATCCGATTGTCATCAGATCTGATCTGTTAGCCCCCTATACATGGAAATTCCGACGGAAAAGGTCTGATCGGATTATATTGTCGGAAAATCCGATCATGTGTGGGCTCTATGGACTTTTTCCGTCGGAATTTCCGACTGAAAAAATTTGAGAGCAGGACCTCAAATTTTCCGACAACAAAATCCGATCGGACTTTGTCTGATTGTTTGTAGAGAATTCCGATCGGACAAAGTGCCACGCATACTCAGATCAAATTACGAGACCAAAGCTATTGGCTACTGGCCGCAACGTAGTCCTGTCGAAAGGAACGAACGTCATCACGTTCTGAACGATCAGATTTTCCGACAACTTTGTCCGACCGTGTGTATGCAACACCAGTTTCGGACAAAATCCATCTGAAAAAATCAGACGAATTTTGTTGTCGGAATGTCTCACCGTGTGTACGGGGGCTTACACAGATGGGGAACAGATCCCCAACCGTCCATTTTTGGCACACTGGATCAAATCAAATGCAGGCGGGTGTAACGGACACATGTCCATTTACATCTGCCTCTCTATAGAGAACAATGGGTAGTCCGATCAGACAGGGCATACACAGCATACACATGTCATTTGAGATGTAGCAACTGCACAAACAGCGCTGTTGCTCCCAATTTTTGACATCCATGTAGGTCTGTATTCATGTCCCTGAGCTCACACTGTTTGAGCTCGGGGTCGTGCACCCACATCCACAGAGATGTCAGATTGGGAGCAGCGGCTACTCCTGTGAAGCCGTTGCATCCCAATTGACATAAATTGGACTGCCTGCACGGGAATGCCCAGAACTCCTCCCCGTGCAGGTAAACATGGCCCTCCAAGGGCATACACTTTAGTATGCCACATGTGAACAATGCTTTAGTAGCAATTTAACAGGAATTTTGTAAGTTGTGTTGTGTTTTGTATGCACTAATAATGATTTTGGTGTATTATTAGTCAAAATAAGGATTTGATGAACATATGCGCAATTATTGCGGGGCCCAAAAAATCTGTAGCACTTTTTTTTATTCTATAGGTCATGTGCTTTCAGAAAATTAATGGTTTGAGGGGTCTTTTACAAATTCTGAAAGCTGTAAGGGAAAAATGGTAACCATCTTTTTAAATTAAATTGTTTTTATTTACTGTTTTGCGTACCTTTTCGTTTTCACCATTTCACCAAAAGGTGCAATTTTAAATTTTAGTGCATTTTTATTGAAAATATTGTTTTGGTAAACATTTGCGCAAATATTGCAGGGCCTTAAAAATTAGTAGTACCTTCCTTTTATTCTACTGGTCCTATGCTTTCAGAAGATGTAATGTTTGGGGGGGGGGGGGGGGGGTTGTTTATAAACGCTGTAAGGGAAAAATGAAAAAATTCACCATTTTGCAAAAGGGCACCATTTAAAAATTAAAAATGTGTTATTTATTAACTCAATACAGGTTAAGCTTTATATTTAGTAGGAATTTTGTAAAATGTGCTATGTTTATATTTGCTAATAATGATTTTAGAGTATTTTCAGCGGATATATTATGTTGAGAAACATTTGTGCAAATATCGTAGGGCCTCAAAAATCAGTAGCATTCTACAGGTCACTTGCTTTCACAAAATATATGGTTTTGTATGTGAAAAATGAAAACCTCCAGATTGTACAGACTGTACAGCTCAGTACAGCCCCCCTTAACCCGTACCAGGCCACATGCCCTCAACATGGGGAGGATGCTTTGGGGTTCCCAAAGCACCTTGTCCCCATGTTGATGGGGACAAGGGCCTCATCCCCACAACCCTTGCCCGGTGGTTGTGGGGGTCTGCAGGTGGGGGGGCTTATCAGAATCTGGAAGCTCCTTTTACCAAGGGGATCCCCTATGTTAATTGGTAACGGGTACATTGTACCCCTACCATTTCACCCAAAAAAAATCAAAAATAGTAAAAAAGACAGGAGACACTTTGGGACAAGTCCTTTATTAAAAAAAAAAAAAAAAGTCCCACTATGTAGATCCATCTCACGCCACCCGACGAGCCGAAAAAAAAAAAAAGCCGAAACAGCTCCGCCTTCATGAGAGGCTCCCACCAAGTGATGCTTCTTCTCGATGACAGCTGTTATATAGCTGCGGGTAATGGACTGGAGGGGGGACCCATGTCGTCTTTTTCAATGAGCTTTATCTATATTTCTGAGACCCGACAATTCATTACAGCCACGATCCGTTTTAAATAGCTTTTTTCTTTAGAAATGTCATCTTGCTGTGGTACTGTTCTAAACACGGGAAAACTGCGCCACGTTACAGAATTACTATTGACAGCCCCCAGGCACGATATTTAAAGGAATATTTCATTTTTATTGTTTCAATTTAAGCATTAATAAAATCACTGTCAAAAATGCTTTTTTGCATTGATACATGTCCCCTGGGGCAGGAGCCCAAACACTTTTTATGACAACAACTTGCATATAAGCCTTTAAAATGAGCACTTTTGATTTTTCATGTTCGTGTCCCATAGGCTTTAACGGTGTTCCTGTGTTCGTCCAAATTTTTTGCCTATTCGCAAGTTCAGATGCAAACCGAACTTGGGGGGGGGGAGGGGGGAGTTCGGCTCATCCTTACTGACCACATGCACCCTCCCAAGAAAAATAAAAATAAAAAAAACTCTCTAACGATACACACCAGACTGAGAATGTGCAGAGTGACTCCAGTACTCTGTCTTATCCAGACCTAGTTTTAGAGTCAGTGGCAGAAGAGGGGGATCTGCACATACAACCTTTTTACACAATGCAGATGATTAACCCCTTAGGTGCCACGGTGAGTATAACCAGCATGCTTTACTGAATATACAGACTGATTTTACTGTTGTGAGTTTAGTAATACTTTAAAGGTTTAAAGAGGAGGGCCGGTTTAAAAAATAAAAATAAAAAATGAAAAGTCAGCAGCTGCAAACACTGTAGCTGCTGACTTAATAAGCACACTTACCTGTCCAGAGCGCCCGCGATGTCGGCCGCCCGAGGCCGACTCGTCCCTCGGCTCTCGGCGCCGCCATTCTATCTAAGGGAAACAGGCAGTGGAGCCTTGTGGCTTCACTGCCCGTTTCCTACTGCGCATGCGTGAGTCACGCAGCGCTTTGTGAATGGGACGCGCTGTGTTCTGGGACACACAGTTCCCAGAACACAGCGCGACCCATTACCCAGAAGACGCCGCACGGAATAGAGAAGAAAGAAGATCTCAGCGGAGGAGAAAGAGGCAGATTAGGATGATGTGCCTAGCAACAGGCTTTTCTGGTAAATTAAAAAATATATTTTTTTCATTTTTTTTTTTCTGATTTTTTTCTAATTTTTAATGTATTTTTTTTTTCAGGGTGGCCCTCCACTTTAAGTCAACGTCTTTTTTTCTCCGACTATGTAAACAGTCCACTTTATTGATTAATATGGTTAGCATCTGCTGTAATGCTATTCATGTACAGAAGATCTTGGCTCAGGGATAAAGTTCTATTATAACAAACACAACATTAGTGAAGTTGCTGCCAATTGAAACATTTTAAGCCTTCTTGATGAACAGTCAGCTCTCCTGTCAATAAAAGAATGAATACTCGGAGTATTATAAATTGAGAAAATGCAGTGCAATATATTAAAGGATATTTAAACACATGAACATAAGACTTGTACTTTCAGATGACTCTTGATTACAGAGCTTAGCTTTATACTGTAATTGTCATGGGTGTTACTAGTAGGACAGAGTCCCATGTTTACATTAATAGTCTGTAATAAGGGTGTGCAGAGCATTAGCTTCCCTTCTTTAGTTCCTGTTCTGAGCGGCCCGGTTCTTTGTTCCACAGGTTATGCAGAGTTGTCTCCTGCCCTCTGAGATGTCTTCCTGGACATGAAGCTGATTCACGCCTCCTCCCAATCTGTCGTTGCCGGTAACACTTACTTAAATGAACCATGCTCGTGCCAATAGGTAGCACCCAACTCACACCCAGTGCTTTGCCTTTAGCTTGACACACCCAGGTATATCACATCGCACTCAGTTGATCTTCCATTACTTTGTACTGTGTAATACCTAAATGTAGACAGTATACTTATTAGTATGTGAACAGAAAATGTAGGGTGCATTCCCAGGCACTGACAGGGTACACCAGACTCCCACTTATTGGTGAATTATCTGGTGAGTTTGTAAAGGAGAGTAATTCCCAAACAGACCCACAGCATGCTTCTTACGGTCTCTCACATAGAGAAAGCCTGATGTAAAGTATAGGCAATAATGCCGGCGCTACAGAGTTAAGTTCTATTCCATTCAGCCTGTGAGTCGATTAAAAAAACAAAAACAAAAAAAAATTCCTCCATCCACACCAATGAGGTGAATGGAGGTGCCCCCACCACCAGGACATTGTATTCTGACAGTGGCACCCACCGCAATTAGAATACACTGATCAATTAATACATTTTCCAACATGTCCCTTCATCAAAAGTCGGTTAACATCAAAGCGGACTAGCCAAATTACCATTAACCACTTCAGGATTTACCCCCTTCCTGACCAGAGCACTTTTTTCTTTGCGATTCGGCACTGAGTCGGTTCAACTGACAATTGCGCTGTCGTGCAACGTGGCTCCCAAACAAAATTTGGCGTCCTTTTTTCCCCACAAATAGAGCTTTCTTTTGGCATTATTGGATCACCTCTGCGGTTTTAATTTTTTGCACTATAAACAAAAAAAGAGCGACAATTTTGAAAATAAAGCGCGTTAGTAACGATTTATTTTTTACTTATTATTATTATTAGCATTATTTTTTACTTTTTGGTATAATAAATATCCCCCAAAAATATATAAAAAACATTTTTTTTCTTCAGTTTAGGCCGATACGTATTTGTCTACATATTTTTGGTAAAAAAAAAAAATCGCAATAAGCGTATATTGATTGGTTTGCGCAAAGCTTATAGTGTCTACAAAATAGGGGATAGTTTTATGCCATTTTAATTAATATATTTTTTTTCTAGTAATGGAGGTGATCTGCGATATATATATATATATATATTTTTTATCATGACTGCGACATTATTGCGGACACATCGGACAATTTTGACACATTTTTGGGACCACTGGCATTAATATAGCGATCAATGCTATAAAATTGCATTGATTACTGTAAAAATGGCAGTGGCAGTGAAGGGGTTAACCACTAGGGGGCGGGGATATGTCCTGGCAGAGTATTTCCAACTGTCTGGGGGATGGGTGGTGTGTGGCACGACACTGATCGCTGCTTCCAAATGACAGGGAGCAGAAGATCGGTGTCCTGTCACTAGGCAGAACGGGGAGATGCTGTTTACATCGGCAGCGCCCCGTTTTCTCCAGCTCCATGACACGATCGCGGGTATCCCAGTGGCGATAGAGTCCGCGGGTCCCATGGGCATGGTCACAGAGCACGCGCGCGGCGGGACATTCAAAGTAACGTACAGGTACGTTACTTTGCCCAGCCGTGCCATTCTGCCAACGTATATATGCTGGCAGCGGTCAGCAAGTGCTTAATGAATGGCCAGCTTTTGATGTTTTCCATTGCCACCAATCATCCAAATCTTCTTCCTTGGTGATACAACAAGCGGAGGTGAGGTCGCACAGCACAGGCTTATGAGCAAGTTGTAGCAAGGTGTGGTGGCAGTAAACACACAGAGTCCAAGTTATACAATAGCAATATATTGTAGAAAGGTCCAACTCCATACAACTAGGCCCGTCAGGTAGGCATGAACATCCAGAGCCAAACTGTAACGGGGGGTCTGTGGACTTAAGGCTCCCTGCACACTAGCATTTTTTTTTTAAGCTAAAAATGCTGGTAATAGCTTTTTGTAGGAAAGTTTAGGAGTGTTTCTGCTAGAAAAATGTTCCAAGAAGCTACAAAAAAATGTTTTTTCCTGCTTCTAGACGCTGAAGCTCAAAAAAGGCTAATGCCCCGTACACACGAGCGGATTTTCCATCGGAAAAAACGGAATTCCGCTCAAGTTCGGCTTGCATACACATGGTCACACAAAAGTTTGCTAAACTTTCGACTGTCAAGAACACGGTGACGTACAACACTATGACGAGCCGAGAAAATGAAGTTCAATGCTTCCGAGCATGCGTTCAATTGTTTCCGAGCATGTGTAGGAATTTTTCAGCCGATTGGAATTTCCCATCGGAACTTTTTCCGACCGAAAAATTGAGAACCTGCTCTCAATCTTTTGCTGGCGGGAATTCGGCCACTTATACAGCGAATTCGCTGTATAAGTGACAGTGGTCCCAAAATAGTGTCAGAAGTGCATGATGTGTCCGCCATAAAGTTGCAGTCACAATAAAAATCGCAGATCGCCAACATTACTAATAAAAAAAAAATAATAAAAAAAATGCCATAAATCTATCCCCTATTTTATAGACGCTGTAAATTATGAACAAACCAATCAATATACGCTTATTGCCATTTTTTTTTTTTACCAAAAAATATGTAGAATGAAGAATACGTATCGACCTAAACTGAGGAAAAAATGTTTTTTTTTTATATATTTTGGGGGGGGGGGGGGGTTTATTATAGCAAAAAGTAAAAAAATATAGCTTTTTTTTTTCAAAATTGTTGCTCTTTTTTTTTGTTTATAGCACAAAAAATAAAAACGGCAGAGGTGATAAAATACCACCAAAAGAAAGCTGTATTTGTGGGGAAAAAAGGACGTCAATTTTGCTTTGGTGTAACGTCGCGCGGCCACGCAATTGTCAGTTAAAACGGCGCAGTGCTGAATCGCAAAAAGTGCTCTGGTCAGGAAGAGGGTAAAACCTTCCGGGGCTGAAGTGGTTAAGGAATATACTCTGTATTCCTTCATATAGTCCATGATTTTTACCCTATTCCTGTACAAATAGATAGATTGATGTGTATTAGTATAGACTTTCTACTACTCGCCAATAAATTGTTATTGTGTTAAAGCAATGGTCAAAGAACTCTCATTTAACCCAAATCATATCTCAAATATAGTAAACGGGTAACAAAGTCAATGAGGCTGCGCAATAGAGAGTCAAACAATTGGCTCCCGTTTGCAGCTCATTAAAGAGGAGTTTCCCTAACCCTAAAAAAAAAAAAATAATAATGAAAAAAGTCAGCAGCTACAAATACTGCAGCTGCTGACTTTTAATAATTGGACACTTACCTGTCCCAGGGTCCAGCGATGCAGGGGAACGAAGCCCCCCCCCCCATTCCCCCCTCCGCTCAGCGGTGCTGGCATTCTAACTGTGGGCACCCAGCTGTGGCTTCACAGTCGGGCACCCACTGCGCATACGCGAGCGGTGCCATGCGCCTTGATTGGCCGCGCAGTCATCTGGGACCTAGGTCACGTGTCCCAGATGACTGAGAGGAGGGAGGGGGCAGAGCTGAGCCCTTCCTGCGCCGAGGGGAAGTGACGTCAAGAGCCCAGGTACTGAAGGAGGCAGACTACGAGGGACACCCTAGCAACAGGCACTTAGAGGTGATGAAAAAAAAATTCAAAATAGTTTTTTTTTTAGGAATTTTTGGTTAATTTTTTTTTTTTTTATGTGCAACACCACTTTAACCATATTATAAACCATTGCTCTGCATTAAAAAAACAGGCATTCGGGATGCAAAAGTGTTACCCCTTCCTTTAAAAAATTACAGCAGCTGCTTAGGCACCCTCGGAAAAGCATTGGATTGCTTTTCAAAGCACAGGCTAGTGTGATCCTAGCCTTGCCAAGAAAAATATTCCAGTTCAGTTATTATTTTTAAGGTTCCATTATGCTTATACAGGCTCTAAAAGTTTCTGTTTTGGCCAGTGGAGAATGGTAAAAAAAAATCTTGCTTTGTAAATCTGTTCAAACAATACAATGCAGTGTCTCTAGAAACCAAACTAGACTTGAATTGAACAATACTACATGTGTACTTGTTCCTGCAAACCTTTTAATAAATATAAAATCAGTTTCCAGCAGCAACCTGGCTATGTTTGCACCAATCTTTGCTCAAAGACTGCTTCTACTGGCCACCACTAGTAGGTGCTGTTTCGGACCTTAGACACAGTATTAAGAGTGTATGCATGTTGTTCCCAACAACTTTATTGTGACCATGGCTTATATGCTGGCCATACACCTATCAACAACCATTTAACAGATTGCAGATTCGATCCCTTCAATAATTTTTTGCTTAAAAACAATTCAACACAACAAAGCAAGAATCAATCTGCAGAATTTTTGAAAATATTTTCATCAAAATCAAATACTTTCATAATCATGTATTTGGCCAGTATTTGTAGCAAACTGCCTTGAAAAAGTATTCATACCCTTTGAAATTTTCCATATTTTGTCATGTTACAATCAAAAACGTAAATTGGGGTTTTTTGTGAAAGACCAACACAAAGTGGCACATAATTGTGAAGTGGAAAGAAAATGATAAATGGTTTTAATTTTTTTTTTTTTTTTACAAATAAATAAGTGAAAAGTGTGGCGAGCATTTGTATTCAGTGGAACCAATTGCCTTCAGAAGTCACCTGATTTGTAAATAGAACCCACCTGTGTGTAATTTAATCTCAGTATAAATGCAGTTGTTCTGTGAAGCCCTCAGAGGTTTGTTAAAGAAACTTCGTGAACAAACAGCATCATTAAGACCAAGGAACACACCAGACGGGTCAGGTATAAAGTTGTGGAGAAGTTTAAAGCAGGGTTAGGTTATAAAAAAAATATTCCACGCTTTGAATATCTCACGGAGCACTGTTTAATCCATCATCCAAAAATGGAAAGAGTATGGCACAACTGCAACCCTAACAAAAGTTGGCCGTCCACCTAAACGGATAGGCCGAAAACAGAGCGCATTAATCAGAGCAACAGCCAAGAGGCCCATGGTAACTCTGGAGGAGCTGCAGAGATCCACAGCTCAGGTGGGAGAATCTGTCCACAGGAGAACTATTAGTTGTGCTCTCCACAAATCCGACCTTTATGGAAGAGTGGTAAGAAGAAAGCCATAAGAAGCCCCATTTTCAGTTTGCGAGAAGCCATGTGGGGGACACAACAAACATGCGGAAGAAAGTGCTCTGGTCAGATGAGACCAAAATTGAACTTTTTGGCCTAAAAGCAAAAATCTGTGTGGCTGGAAAACTAACACTAGACTTGTGCACAACGGAAAATTTTGTTTAGTTTCGGTTCGTTGTCATTCGTAAAATACATCATTCCTTTCTGTTATATTCGTTATGTTACGTTAATATGTTTTCGGAAAATTCGTTATTATTGGTAGAGCGTCGAATTCATTCGTTGGTATTCATTGAAATTCGCTATTTATGAATGTATAGACATTCGTGATAATGATTCGTAGTTTGGAAAGTCATTTGTTGAATCTTTTAACACACACAATGACAACGTCTCTTCGCCTCGGCTCAAATACAGTACAACACCCTTCTCACTCAGTTCTCAGGAATGTACTTTGCCAGTAATCCATCCTCCGGCACAAAATTAATTAGCTGATTGGACTATAAGATTTACTTTGAGCTGAGCTTTTGTTTCATTAGATCTTTAAAGAATTACCAAATTCATTCGAATTCATTCAAATTCATTCGTTATATTTCTTTCGTATTCGATGTTATTCGCTATTTTTTTATTCGGACATTCGGATGCATCCAAATGTCCGAAAGATGCAAAATTTGTCCGAATTTCGATTCGTTACGAAATGAATTGCACAAGCCTAACTAACTCTGCACATCACCCTGAACACACCATCCCGTAAAAGACATGTTTACAGCAGCATCATGTTGTGCAGATGCTTTTCTTCAGCAGGGACAAGAAAGCTGGTCAGAGTTGATGGGAAGATGGACGGAGCCAAATACAGGGCAATCTTAGAAGAAAACCTGTAAAGACCAATACACATTATCAGATTTTCTGCTGATTTTTGTCTTCAGATTTACCAAAACCATGTAGAGCAAGGGCCTGCCTAATTGCATACAAATTGAAACTCCTAAGGTTTGACCTCATATTATATGGTTTTGCTAAATCCTAAAGGAAAAAAATCTGCAGAAAATCTGATGGTGTGTATGGGGCTTTAGATGGTGTGACAGGGCAGCACAGTGGTGTAGTGGTTAGCACTTTCACCTAGCAGCAATAGGGCCGTTGGTTCAAATCCTGACCACGACACCATCTGCCTGGAGTTTGCATGTACTCCCTGTGCCTGCGTGGGTTTCCTCCCACACTCCAAAGACATGCTGGTAGGTTAATTAGACCTTGTCTAAAAAAATTGGCCTTAATATGTGTATGTCAATGTTGTATGCGTTTGTAAGCGTGTCAGGACCTTACGGGGTAAAGGACCACGCAAAGCCGCATTCTGGTGGCAAGAAAGTGCCCTTAGGCGATTCAGTTAGCATAGGTAGCGCTATACAAGTCACTCACTCAGAGTCTGCCAAAGACTTGAGACTGGGGTGGAGGTTCACCTTCCAGCAGGACAACAACCCTAAACAAACAGCCAGAGCTACAATGGAATGGTTTAGATCAAAGCATATTCATGTGTTATAACGGCCCAGTCAAAGCCCAGACCTAAATCAAATTCAGAATCTGTGGCACGACTTGAAAATTGCTGTTCACAGACCCTCTCCATCCAATCTAACAGAGCTTGAGTTATTTTGCAAAGAAGAATGGGCAAAAATGTCACTCCCTAGATGTGATAAGCTGGTAGAGACATCCCCAAAAAGACTTGCAGCTGTAATTGCAGTGAAAGGAGGTTCTACAAAGTATTGACACAGGGGGGGGCTGAATACAAATGCACTCCACACTTTTCACATATTTAGTTGTAAAAAGTTTGGAAAACCATTTATCATTTTCCTTCCACTTTGGCATGCCACTTTGTGTTGGTCTATCACATAAAATCCCAATAAAATACATTTTTGGTTGTAACATGACAAAATGTGAAAAAGTTCAAGGGGTATGAATACTTTTTCAAAGCACTGTACTTGCATAATCTTGCAAATATCTAAAAACAGGCTATTAAGGATTTATGTACCAGTACAGGAATGTATCCTAAATTAGGAAAAGATATACAATATTTTGTCAATATGGAGCTGTGCATAAATACTGAGCTCATTTTGGGATATTCTGATGATCACCATTTAAAAAATGCTAGAAATACCATAATGAAGCTATGAGACAGCAAGAATATCTAAACTGTTAACTTTTAGATTAATATTACAATTACCAGAAATGTTTACAATCTAAAGTTCCACCTTAGTTTCCTTTTTGTGTTTTCAGGGTGCTACAATATCTGTATTCCAAAATCTGAACGACTGCAGAAAACTGCGACGATTAACCAGCATTTACATCAAGCATGAATTAGGCTTAATATTCAGTAATTCTCATGTTAAGGAACTGGTACATCCCCAGAGGTATTCTGTCACTCAGAAATGCAAGTGTGACACTTAAACACCTTTGACAAGCGCCTGAGTGGCAGTGAAAGGTAGGTGTATAGTTAATAAGCATATTTAAGTTATACGGAATTGCACTGTGACATTTTGCTAAATTAGATGCTCTAGATAAATTGCACAGACACTTTACTGACAAAATATTTTCACATGTTTAGATGTAACTTTTGTGTAGGTAATTGCATTTCCTCTTCTATTTAGCATTGCATTTACCCGGGAATCAAACAAAGTTCATATTGGCATATTGGCTTATAGGCAGTAGGGATGAGCCAAATACCCCCCGGTTCGGTTCGCACAAGAACATGTAAACGCGGTGAAAAATTGTGCGAACACCGTTAGACTATAGGACACGAACATGAAAAATCAAAAGTGCTAATTGTATATGCAAGTTATTGCCATAAAATGTGTTTGGGGACTCGGGTACTGCCCCAGGGGACATGTATCAACAGTTTTTTCAGGAGCAGTGATTTTAATAATGCTTAAAGTCAAACAATTAAAACAAAATATTCCTTTAAATATCGTGCCTTGGGTCCCCTTAGTCTGCCTGTAAAGTAGTGCATCTTTCCAATGTGTTTTACAGTCCCACAGCAAAATTACATTTCTAAAGGAAAACAATTAACTCAAAATTGCTTGCGGCTGTAATGTATTGTCTGCTCCCGGTAATATAGATAAAAAAACATTAAAAAAAAAATGGCATGCGACCCTCCCCCAGTCCATTCCAGGCCCTTTGAGCCTGGTATGGATATTAAGGGAAACTCCACGCCAAAAAGAAATAAAAAATAGGATTGATATATGAAAAGGTTTATGAGCTTGTAATGTATTGTCTGCTCCCGGTAATATAGATAAAAAAACATTTAAAAAAAAATGGCATGCGACCCTCCCCCAGTCCATTCTAGGCCCTTTGAGCCTGGTATGGATATTAAGGGAAACTCCACGCCAAAAAGAAATAAAAAAAATAGGATTGATGTATAAAAAGGTTTATGAGCTTGCAATGTATTGTCTGCTCCCGGTAATATAGATAAAAAAACATTAAAAAAAAAAAAATGGCATGCGCCCCTTCCCCAGTCCATTCCAGGCCCTTTGAGCCTGGTATGGATATTAAGGGAAACTCCACGCCAAAAAGAAATAAAAAAAAAATAGGATTGATGAATGGAAAGGTTTATGAGCTTGTAATGTATTGTCTACTCCCGGTAATATAGATAAAAAAACATAAAAAAAAAATGGCATGCGACCCTCCCCCAGTCCATTCCAGGCCCTTTGAGCCTGGTATGGATATTAAGGGAAGCTCCACGCCAAAAAGAAATAAAAAAAATAGGATTGATGTTTGAGCTACCCATTTGAGGTATTTTGGGTATGAACACAATTGTAAACAATGATATTGAAAACTGTACTGATAAATGGTGCAAATGAAAGGTTTGGATATGGTTGCTGTAGGTACAAACCGTTCATTTTGGACACTAAACAACTGGTTCCTGAAGATTACAAATAGATTCTAAGGCACCTTTCACACGGATGGACCGTCTATCCGTTTTTCTTCCATCTGTCAATGGACAACAGTGCATTAACCGGGTGCCCCTGCCAAGTGTGAAAAAATCAGAGTTGCACCCTTTACCGTTTTTTTTTATTTTTTTTTTATGTACAAGGCTACGTCTAGATCCGTGAAAACGGATTTTAACTGACATTAATGGACAATGTCCCTCAACCTATGACCAGGGCCAGATTAAGAACATCATGGGCCTGGTGCTGAGGATTTTGGTGGGGCCTTTTATAAACAATAAATAAATAAAAATGCTAACTATTTTTTGTGATAACAAATAAAATTAAAGAGAGAGAGGGAGGATGAGAGAGAGAGAGAGAGAGAGAGAGAATAAAAGAGACAGAGAAAGAGGATGAAATAGGGTGTGAGGGGTAAGGGAGGGAGGATGAGAGAGAAAGGGGGGATGGGAGAGAGAGGATGCCCATGAGCATGTGTGGGAATGACATCAACGCAGCCTGGCCAAGGCAAGTGACCGAAGGCACAGAACCCAGAAGGAAGACGAGGTGAAGATGGAAGTGCCCGGGCCCCGCCGGATTGATCACAGCACAGCACTGGAGGGCTCAGTCTGACAATTTAAGTGTACCCTAATGTGCTAATATGCTGGGCATACTTGTACATTATGGCATAACCTACCCCAGGGCCTCTAAAAAGTAGTAATGTTAGAAAAGTTTACTACCGCTTTAATATCACAGGAGCCTCTCATGGGGCTCCCTACTGACCCTGTGGCCCTTGGGCAGTGCCTAAGTGCAGAGTTGTCAACATTTCAAAAATATTTTCAGGGACGTTTTTTTTTTACAAGTGCTATATTTAGAGTAGCTGACATCCCCCGTGTTCCTCTATACATCACAATAGTAATTACAAAACTAAATAAGTACTTATAATGGGGCAGAACAAATATGAGGACTGTGAGATTTCCTTTTGTTGAACTGACAAAAGTGCCCATTCTAGAGCTGGTAACATTGAGGATATTCAGTATAATTTTAAAGAACAGTTTTTGTGGGTAAGAGGCATAGGGGAGGAGTATGGATGGTATAAAAGTGGGAAGTATGTGCAGGTGAGGGAGAGGAATGTGGAGGGTCTAACAGTAGACACTATGTACATGAGAGGAGTGCAGAGGGTATGACAGTGGGCAGTATGCACAGCAGAGGAGTGTAGATGGTATGACATTGGGCACTATGTATAAGAGAAGAGTGTGGAGGGTATGACAGTGAACAATATGTACAGGAGTGTGGAGGGCATGACAGTAGGCACTATGTATAGGAGAGAAGTGTGGAGAGTAGGACAGTAAGCAGTAATTACAGGAGAAGAGTGTGGAGGGAGGGTATGACGTGGGCACTATGTATAGGAGAGGAGTATGGAGGGTATGACAGTGAGTAGTATGTACAGGAGAGGAGTGTGGAGGGTATGACAGTGGGCACATTGTATAGGAGAGGAGTATGGAGGGTATGACAGTGAGTAGTATGTACAGGAGAGGAGTGTGGAGAGTATGACAGTCAGCGCTATGTATAGGAGAGAAGTGTTGGAGGTATGACAGTGGGCACTATGTATAGGAGAGGAGTGTGGAGGGTATGACAGTGAGTAGTATGTACAGGAGAGGAGTGTGGAGAGTATGACAGTGGGCACTATGTATAGGAGAGGAGTATGGAGGGTATGACAGTGAGTAGTATGTACAGGAGAGGAGTGTGGAGGGTATGACGGTGGGCACTATGCATAGGAGAGGAGTGTTGGCGGTATGACAGTGGGCACTATGTATAGGAGAGAAATCTATGACAGCGGGCACTATGTACAAGAGAGGAGGAGTATGTAGGATATGACAGCGGGCGTTATGTATAGGAGAGAAGTGTGGCGGGTATGACAGTGAGCAGTATGTACAGGAGAGAAGTGTGGAGAGTATGATAGCGGGCACTATGTATAGGAGAGAAGTGTAGAGAGTATGACAGCGGGCACTATGTATAGGAGAGACGTGTGGAGAGTATGACAGTGGGCACTATGTATAGGAGAGAAGTGTGGAGAGTATGCCAGTGGGTACTATGTATAGGAGAGAAGTGTGGAGAGTATGACAGTGGGCACTATGTATAGGAGAGGAGGATGAAGTAATCTGGGAAGGAAAAATGTAAAGGTTTGTGGAAGGATGTTTAGGGACTGTGTAGTGGTTAAGTGGGCCAAACATATTAAGCAGAGACCAGCCATAGTCGATCTATGTATGGGCTAGCTGGTTTTACACAAGTCAACCTATTAACCGACTTGAGTACAACCAGCCTGTCAGGTTTTCCCCAAAACAATCAGTGCTGCCAGCTATAGTTAGCAACACTAATCATTGTATTCACTGGCAGAACACAATAACACTGCGGGAGTGATTGCCCCATTCACAGGTCAGCAGGTGAGAGGGTGTGTGGGGACAGGCTGGGGAGAGATACTAGTCAGTCCCTGGGTAGGCACTGGTTAGTATCAGAGCCAGATACACACAGGTTACATACGCCAAGATCGTTAGAGCGAGAACAATAATTCTAGCACTAGACCTCCTCTGTAACTCTAAACATGTAACCTGTAAAAAAATGTAAAGCAAAATCGTGCTAACTTTAGTGGGGTTTTTTTTATGAATGAAACAGTTTCTTTCCAAAAAAAAGTTTGAAAAATTGCTGCGCAAATATCGTGTAACATAAAAAGTTGCAAAGACCACCATTTTATTCCATAGGGTGTCTGCTAAAACAATATATAATGTTTGAGGGTTCTGAGTAATTTTCTAGCATAAAAAAAAAGATGATTTTTACATGTAGGAGAGAAGTCTCAGAATGGGCCTGGGTGGCAAGGGGTTAATTATCATAAGTAATATACAAATAATTATTATAAGCTCTGTGAGGTCATCCTCTCAGTCTGCTGCAGAGTGTTCCAGCTTGTATTTATACTGGCCGGTCTGTATGTAGCTTCTGACAGGCTGTGCAAGGAGCCCTGTATCTCCGGAACCATAGATGATGGCAGCCCCATATTTTAACCAGTGCTGGAGTGGGTCTTTAGCTACCTACCCCCCAAATGTGGGGTCTCTGTGACTCCTGATCGCCGAGCTACAATCCTGGAAGTTGATCATTTTTTTTTATTTTTTTTTATTTTTTTATTTTTTTGGGCAAAATGGGCCTATCTTGAGAAAGGGGCCTGGAGCTGCAGCTCCAATAGCCCCTATGTTAATCCGGCCCTGCCTATGACCCAGGCAGTAGTTGGACATAGGAAGTGCATGCCCAAGGAGAAACATGGCAAGAGATGTCTCCCATGAGGAGCTTATAAACCTGATGCATGAAAGGCCAGACTTGTGGGACTCAACCTGTCGGGACCACAGTGACAGAGTAAGAACACAGCAACTGTGGGATGCTGTGCATAGAAACTGCTATAAATGGATCAGAACGAATACAAAAATGGATGTAAACGTGTACATTAATGGGTAAAAACAGATATGAACGGAAAACGGAGATTAACGGAACAGAAGACGGATGAAGCAACGGATAAGAGCTGATATGTTTTTAACGTATCTAAACTGACGGTGCCCCTGTAAATGAGGCCTAACATATAGAAAGAAAAATAAGTAACCGCTTACAAAACTATTGGAAAATTAGCAAACCGTATACAAGATTTGAATATTGGTTTGTATACTAATTACATTCGCTACCAATATACGCTTTTAGAAATTCCTTCTTTTTCAGACTGCTTCTACTGTAAAACATTTAATCCCTTTCTTTTTTTTCTGTGCTCCATAAATTATTTGTATTTATCAGGGAGAGCTGGGCCATAAAATGGGAGCCTCCTTAGGACCACTGGCACATTGGGGGGTCCTCTTGGTATGCATATTTAGCTCCCATGCAGGCCCAGACCTTTTTTTATTAACTCTGTAGGAGAGATCTGGACACCATGCTAATTACATTCCTCCACTGTGCCATAATTCAGACCTTTATTAAAATTCTGTAGGAAGACGGACAGAAAATTCATTGCTGGCCTGTCTTCTCTCCAGCTCTAATGCCCGTGTCAGCCAGGCTGGTTGTACAAGCTGTGAAGGAGATGAATAATCTGTCATTTCTGTGACCGGGCTCAGGACAATTTATCTTTCTATTACGCAGGCTGTCTGCCACCACGTGAGCTCCCAGCAGCCATCCCTGAAGGATCAAGTTTGCCTAGGGACATAAATCAGAAAGCATGTTTTATCCCCGTTCCTAGCAATGAGCTCAAATACAATGAGGTGATACTGGAATCTTTGAAGTATTATGTAAAGGCCAGTCCCTCTCGAAGGGACTTAATGATTTAGCACCTATTGTATTGATGTTTTCATAGCAGGACATACTTCACAGGTGTTTTTGCCCCCGTGTATACAATAGTATTCAATTTTTCATACTAGTTTTTTTTTTTTCGCACAGAATCGATCTTGGATATAATTATTTTTTAGCAAATAAAAGTAAAGCATATACTAATGCAAAAGGCACCATATAGCTATAAAAATGTTTTAATACCAAACTAACAAAAACCCTTATGCTTCCTACTAATTTAACCTAAATCAGTTTAACTCCTTTAGATCCGCGCTATAGCCGAATGACAGCTACAATGCGCATCTGCTTTGCCGGAAGGGCGTCAATAGACGTCCTCCCCTTTGTAAGCTGGCCACGCCCCCCCTAAAGGGCGTGCACTGATCACCTAAGTCAATGAGACTCGGGTGACGACAGATCAGAGTAGTGGGTCGTTCCCGACCCCTTACCACATGATCAGCTGTCAGCCAATTACAGCTGATCACGTGATGTAAACAGAAGATCGGTAATCATATTTTTTTTCTTCTGACGCGGACAGCGTGAGGAGAAAAAAAATGACAATCATCAGCCTTTGTTGAAGGGACATCGGTCCCAAGCAGGGAGAGGCGAAGCCACCTCATATGTGCCCACAAGTACATCAGTGCAACCTATCAATGCCCACCAGTGCCACTTATCAATGCCCACCAGTGGTGCCAATCAGTGCCTCATCAGTGCCACCAACAGTGCTGCCTATCAGTGTCACCTACCAGTGTCGATCAGAGGCCATCACTGCCACCCATCAGTGCCTATCAATGCCAGCTATCAGTGGCACCTATCAGTACCACCTATTAGTGCCCTTCAGTGCCACCTATCAATGCCCTTCAGTGCTGCCCATCAGTGCCACCCATCAGAGCACACCAGTGCCACCTCATCAGTGTCCACCAGTGCAGCCTATCAGTGCCTATCAGTGCAGCCTATCGGTGCCCATCAGTGTAGCCTCATCAGTGTACATCAATGAAGGAGAAAAATTTGCGTGACAGCGCTAAAAGCTGAAAATTGGTCTGGGCAGGAGGGGGGGGGGGGGGGGGGTTAGGTGCCCAGTAAGCAAGTGGTTGAATTTAAACTTTGACCAAATGTACATAACATTAGACCAGGGGTAGGCAACCTGGAACTACATTTCCCATGAGGCATTGCAAGGCTGGCAGTTACAATTGCTCCCAGAGGCATGATGGAACTTGTAGTTCTGCAACAACTGGAGGGCCTCAGGTTGCCTACCCCTGCCAGACAGACTAATACTATTTTCATTATTGCTGAGGGGCCCCTGCCTAGATGGCTTAAGCTGCTCATACACAGGTCAGTTTTTTTTCTTCTGTCAACTGACTCTAATCCCCCATGCACATATATAGGAATCCTCCCTGCTGTGTCTTTGTATCCTGACTAGAACCCAGCAAATGTGCTGCAAGTTTGAAAATGACTTGCTAAGCTATTGCTAGGCTTGCCAGGCTTCGCAAGTTTGTTGCACAATTGCAGCAAGTCCGCATTACATGACTCCAGATCAACTTTCATTGCAAACATTCTGTAAGTCTGATGCAAATTTCCGTACAATAGTCATCCCACTACAGGGGTCGCTGTGACTGAATTTTCATGTTGTAGACTTGCAGAGCTCTTGCTGTAGACTCACCACTACAACTTTGCTCTTGCTAAAATCTTGCAGCAAATTTGAAAAGTGTGAACTAGAAATTGTGCTTTAAGTGCTCTGCAAGTGTACAACTTGCCAGTGAAAATGTGCAGCAAGTTAACAGACTTAAAATTCAACACTGCCACTAATTTGTGGCAAGTTATCCTTGCTATCTGGGAAGGAGACTCCCTCACCTCCCTGCTGTCAGAATACACTGATCATTGCTGCAGCCTATTGACTGCAGTGCTGATCGAAATGAAATCTTACAGCAGTTTAAATAATGAAAAGTTGACTGATAGAATATGCATACATGAATCGAAAATTCAGCCAGTTCCTGCTGAACCTGACAGATTTTGCTCCATGTATTGCCAGCTTTAGGCAGGTCATCATTTCAAGCCTATATGCTTAAACAAAAAATCCTCCCTTTTCCTGTTAGAGCACATTTTACTAGATCAGTAAGTGTCCTTTGGGCTTTTCAGCATCAGGCATCAGGTTTGCAAGGCTGCCACCTGGTTCTTCATTCAGGCTTTCTCTAAGTTACGCCAGGTGGATATTCAGGTCTCAGCTGATGCCAGCCTCAGACATAAGGTCTTTCAGGCCGGGTTCACATTGGCATGACACGACAGTCATACGACTGTATATCCAACTTTGCCCTGCGACTTGAAGTCCGACATCCGTCCAACTTCAATGAACGGGGATCCGACTTTGATCCCAACAATGCAGGCACTTTGTGTCTGGTATGAATCTTTAGGGGGAGCTCCACGCCAAATAAAAAAAAAAAAGAGCATGGGTTCCCCCTCCAAGAGCATACCAGGCCCTTCAGTCTGGTATGGAATTTATAAGGAACCCCCTACCCTGAAAAAAACCTATCAGAGCCTTATCCAAGCACACAGCCCGACGGATCAGGAAAGGGGGTGGGGATGAGCGAGCGACCCCCCCCCCCTCCTGAACCGTACCAGGCCGCGTGCCCTCAACATAAGGGTGTGGGTGCTTTGGGGTGGGCCCCCCACCCCAAAGCACCTTGTCCTCATGTTGATGAGGACAATGGCCTCTTCCCGAAAACCCTGGCCGTTGGTTGACGGGGTCTGTAGGTGGGGGGGGGGCGGCTTATCAGAATCTGGAAGCCCCCAGATCCTGGCCCCCCACCCTGTGTAAAAAATAAAATACAGTACACGGGTTTTTAAAGTAATTAATTCCTTTATTTCTTATGGGGAAATTTGCTTTGATATAAGAGTGCTTTGGATTACAAGCATGTTTCCGGAACGAATTATGTTCACAATCCAAAGTTTTAATGTATATTGTGCTATTCTTCTATTTATGTTTTCACCCTATATATCTGCATAGAGTACATTCTTTCTGTAGCCTGGAGTATTCTGTATTGCACTGGTAAGGTGTCACAGGAGCGGTTTGAACTATTCTCTGCCCATTTTTTCCACCACTGCACTTCCCTTTGATCACCCCCGCCAGCACGATTCTTCCAGTTTGTGCTGATGCCACTTCTCCTCCCTCCAAAGCCTTGAAGCTCATCTCATCAGGAGCCCTGGTGTTCCGCTGACACCCTCCCTTTGCTGTTCCTGGCTCAACTTCTTGGGCTGCAGCACTTGCCTAGCAGTTGATCCTGGAAAATAGTCTGTTTCCTGACGGTGCCAAGCAGCAGCTCCTTGTGTCCTCCCACAACTCGCAGAGCTGCTTCTCATTTTCACAAGTAATTGTCTTTTCATCACCTCCAGGGTGACCACAGAACGTTGCTCTTTATGAGCCACTGTGACCACCCAGCTAGTACCGCATTTATTTAAACATGAAAAAAAAAAGTAGCTAGATTATTAAATAACCGCAATTAAAAATGCCGTCAATATGGCTTTAAAGGGAATCGTTCATCAAAAACAAATTTTACTCAATTTGATTAAGTATGTAGGGAAAACATGCAGATGTAAGTGCATTTTGTAGTGGAAATAGTTTGTTTTTATCAAAGGAATTTTTTTTTTTTTTTATTGAATGAGATGTATGTGTCCTTCAGCAGATTAGAAATAAGGTGTCCCCATGAGGCTAAAAGGCTCTGTTCAAAAGTTGAACACCGATATGTCAAGATTTTAATTTTATCATGAGGGTAAACTTCTAGTATAGTCTAGTATTCATGATGAAGATATGTAAGTGTTGCATCATTCCTCCAACTGTTTAAAGTATTGGAGTGCAATTGATGAGCACAAGAAAAACATGCTTTTGTTTTTTTAGATACAATTAAGGTACTTTGAGAAGGTGATGCTAAGGAGAGTGGCGTTAGTGCTGCAGCCAGCCCCCGATGACGTGCCACCAGATCTGTCCCCCAGCTGCTGTGTGTCTGCTCCTGCAGCCCCCTGGAATATGTGATGAGAAAGTCCTGGGAGGCTACCATACAGGAGCAGCAACACATCACTGTTGCCTAAGCAAGAATGGCGGTGGGGGAGGGGGGGGTTGGGATTCTGAAGTAAAAACATTTTTAGAAAATTATAAACGGCTTTGAAATAATATTGGTGGGGGGGGGGGGGGTGTAGTGCAGGAAGAAAATGTTAAATTTGGGGTGTAAAGGTCAGTTTTAAAGAGCAACCCCAGGATTGCAAGATCTACAAATTGGAGAAATCTGCCAAGTTAGGTACTGACAAAAATTTTACCCCCCACCACCCTTCCTCCAACCCCCATGAGACAGTCCGCTCTAAAATATATTAAACCCCAACTCCATCCAAAACCTTCATTTTTTGGGGGGCACAGAAGGGTTAATACATCTGTGAACTTTTTATTGCTGTCTTGTTTAGGAGTTTTCTTCAAATTTTTTGCATATAACAGGTGTCAATACCACTTCAATACTGGGCACTTTCTCCCCCTTCCTGCTTCCTGCCCAGGCCAGTTTTCAGCTTGCAGCGCTGTTGCACTTTGGATGACAATTATGTGATCATACAACATTGTACCCAGTAAGTTTTCTTTTGGTAATATTTAATTACCGCTGTTTTTTTTTATTTTTTGCTAAATAAACAAAAAAAAAAGACTGAAAATTTTGGAAAAAAAACAAGTTTTTCCTAGTCGGTTTATAAAATTTTGCAAATAAATAATTGTTCCTTATAAATTTAGCCCAAAATGTAACCGCGGTTATATGGTACCTGCAGCAAGCCGTTACTCTGATCGGTCATCGGCTATATTCCGTGGACACGACCAGTGACAGATCGCACCACTGCAGATTTTGACATGAAGTCGTATGATGTCCAGTCAGGATGGGAAGACACCACCCGGCCGTCATTGTCTATAGCCTGGTCGTGAAATGGTTAATGTGTGGGAAATTGTCCCTCATGGGGACACAGACAACAATAAAAGCAACTTTCAACAACAGCAGGGAAGGTTTAGAACCTGTTGGGTCATATTGATCTCCGTGTGCCCATGAGAGAGGTTTCTCATTATTTGCGGACCAGGTGACGGGAACCAGACAAAATGGGAAGAGAAGATGGAGACAGTGGCAACAGTTAAGTCTAATCCCAAGAAGATGTAATATCATGCAGTGTATATATATATATATGTATATATATATATATATATATATATATATATATATTTATTTTTATTTATTTTTTGAGATAACGCCCAACTTATGTTAAGTTATGGACATACTGCCCAACTTTTTGGTAACGAGGGACACTTATTAGCAAATGTATGTAGGCATAGGACACACCCCCTGTCACTCCCCCTTAAAAGATAATTATACAAAAAATGATTGGTTAAACCCAACAGTGCTTTTTTTACCACTACTATTCCTTTATATTGGCTTTTGAAATTTACAAGTGCAGAAATTAAACATTTGGATTGAAGGTTTTAAACACTTTTTGAAAGATAAAAAATGCATTTTATTGATAACTATATATAGATCAGACCAAAATGAGGGACAAATGAGCAGGATAGAGGGACTTTGTTCCAAATCAGGCACAGCCCCTCGAAATCAGCGACAGTTGGGAGTTATGGTTATACCTCAGATAGGGGATTTTGAATATTCCAGGCAGGGAACTGTCATTTAATCATGTGTAGACTGTCATCTCATTACGCTTAGAATTTGACAATTTTCAATAAACTAACCTATGTGCTTTTTTTCTGGATTATTGTATGTGTTCAAAAGTTAAGCTTTCAATAGACATATCTTGTGTTAGCAAGAAGTTATTAAACAGACTGCTGTGAATATCAGTTAAAAAAGGTTACTGATAGAACTCGATTCATTGATAGTACAAATAAGACTCCCTCTTATGTAGCAAAGGATCTAAGGTAGGTTTGATGTACAGTATGTGTGACCCCTGTGTCTGCAATCCTGAACAGCCGACAGTTCTGCAAAGATCTGAGACTGTTTTTCACTTAAAACCTTCATAAACGTAGTAGGTGGGCAAAGACATGTTTTATGCTCGCTCAGTACTACTTTCCAGCAGCAGGAATTTATCAATCAAGCTGCAATCTCTTAGTGAATCTGTCCCATTGCACCTGTTTTGCTCTGCCTTGAAGTGTGGCATTACTTATATTTCTCTCCCATGGTGTTAATTTCTCAGTTTTTCTTTCCTTAACCACTTAAGGAGCGGGAGATTTTCCCCCTTAATGACCATCTTTTGCGATACAGCACTGCATCGCCTTAACTGACAGTTGAGCAGTCGTGCGACGCTGTGCCCAAACAATTGATGTCCACTTTTTCCCACAAACAGGGCTTTCTTTTGGGGGTATTCGATCACCTCCGTGGTTTTTATTTTTTGCACTATAAGCAAAAAAAGAGTGACAATTTTGGAAAAAAAAATGCAAAAATGTTTACTTTTTGCTGTAATTAATATCCAAAAAGAAAAAGTGAAACAAATTTCTTCATCAGTTTAAGCCAATATGTATTCTTCTACATATTTTTTTGGTAAAAAAAATAAATAAATAATCTCAATAAGCGTATATTGATTGGTTTGCGCAAAAGTTATAGAGTCTAAAAAATAGGGGATAGATGGCATTTTTATTATTTATTATTTAATAGTAATGGCGGCGATCAGTGATTTTTAGTGGGATTGCGACATTGTGCGGGACAGATCGGATACCTTACTGACATTTTTTACATTCTTTTTTTTTTTGGAAGCAGTGACATTATTACACGGCTCGCTATGGCTCTGAGGAAGAAGGTTCACCCTTGTAACGGGTAAGCCGCTTGCAATGCCATCTGGTTCCTCCAAATATCTGGTCCAGGCTGTAGGCGTCTAGAGATACTGCTCTCTATTGCTGGAGCATTGATAAGCCTTGTTTTAAAATTCATTTTTGAGTATATTTCTTGTTATTTTATGAATACATTTTATTTTTGGTAATGCACAAGGTCGGTGCGCCCTCCTGTTCTGTTCTTTTTGTATGTTTCAGTTATAAAGGATACCCATTATTCTGAGGAGGGAAGCAAGACCTGCGACATCTGACTTTGCTAAAGGGGTTGGCTGCGCCACTTACTCAGCTGACCGAGCACCCGAGCGCAGGAGATTGCTTTGTGTAGAACTAAGATTTGCCTTGTTTACACAGACGGATCCCCGTTCTGTTACTGTGGAGAAAAAATCGTGGGTGGCCCGTGGACATAGTCTGCCCCACCCGCTCATTTGCTCTCCCACTGGCCAGCTCATTTGGCTGTACTTCTCCTATGGGTTACAGGAGTGCAGTTCGTTTTGCACTCCTGTGACCCATTTTCAGTAGACAGTGGGCTAAAGTTCGCTCTCTGCTGACGTCAGAGTCGGTCCAGGCTCGGTGTCATCACGACCATAGAGTTGGGATCCACCCACGTGCCTGGACAGGCACCCGGCTCAGCCTCTCAGTGAGTTCCCACCCCCTGCACAGCCCAGTGCTCCAGTGAGCAAGGAGGGGGCAGAGCAGAGAGCTGTGACTGACAGTCTACATCTCTCTGCTCAGGAAGCTGTGAGAACAGAGCGATCGGCGGTGTTCGATCACTCAGTTCTCAGCGTTGGAGGCGCCGGGGGATAGATGCAACATCAGACAGATACTACATCCACCTAGGTAAGTATGAGACTTTAAAAAAACAAACAAAAAAAAAAAACATGCATCTCTTTTAAAAGTTCATATTTTGTTGCAAAATTATAAGATTAAATAGTGCATTATGTGTGTTAAATGTAGCATGTGTTTTACATACAGTAGAAGCTTTAAAATATGAAAAGATTTTTCAAAGGAAAGTAGGAAAGATATATACAGGTGCGTCTCAAAAAATGTGATCATCAAAAAGTTAATTTATTTCAGTAATTCAATTCAAAAAGTGAAACTCCCACATTATACAGCTCCATTACACACAGAGTGATATATTTCAAGCATTTCTTTTCATTTTGATGATTATGGCTTACAGCTAGGGAAAGCCCAAAATTCAGTATCTCAGAAAATTAAAATATAGTGAAAAGTTAAATATTGTAGACCCATGGTGTCACACTCTAATTAACTCAAAACAGCTGTAAAGGTTACCTGAGCCTTTAAATCAGGGGTCTCAAACTGGCGGCCCTCCAGCTGTTGCAAAACTACAAGTCCCATCATGCCTCTGCTTGTGGGAGTCAGGCTTGTAACTGCCAGCCTTGCAATGCCTCATGGGACTTGTAGTTTCGCAACAGCTGGAGGGCCACCAGTTTGAGACCCCTGCTTTAAATGGTCTCTGTCTGGTTCAGTAGGCTACACAATCATGGGGAAAACTGCTGGCTTGATAGTGGTCCAGAAGACGGTCGTTGACACCCTCCACAAGGAGGGTAAGTCACAAAAGGCCATTGCTAAAGAAGCTGGCTGTATCCAAGCATATTAATGGACAGTTGAGTGAAAGGAAAAAGTGTGGTAGAAAAACGAATCCAAGCAATAGGGATAACCGCACCCTTGAGAGGATTGTGAAGCAAAGGCCATTCAAGACTTTGAGGGAGACTATGGCTAGTGTCAATGCTTCAAGAGCCACCACACACAGACTTATCTAGGACATGGGCTACAACTGTCACATTGCTTATGTCAAGCCACTCCTGAACCAGAGACGTCAGAAGCGTCTTACCTGGGGTAAGGAGAAAAAGGACTGGACTGTTGCTCAGTGGTCCAAAGTCTTCTTTTCGGATGAAAATCAATTTTGCATTTAATTTGGAAATCAAGGTCCCAGAGTACGGAGGAAGAGTGGACAGGCTCAGAATCCAAGGTGCATGAGGTCTGGGCAGCCTGGGCTTCCATAACACAGCAGTGCCACAGGCTGCTCGCCTCCATTCCGTGCCGCATTGATGCAGTAATTAATGCAAAAGGAGCCCCGACCAAGTATTGTGTGCATACTATACTGTACATGGACATACTTTTGAGTAAGCCAACATTTCTGTATTAAAAACCCTTTTTTATTGGTCTTATGTAATATTCTAACTTTCTGAGATACTGAATTTTGAGTTTTCACTAGCTGTAAGCAATAATCGTCAAAATTAAAAGAAAGAAATGCTAGAAATATATCACTGTGTGTAATGAATCTAGAATATATGAGTTTCACTTTTTGAATCGAATTACTGAAATAAATGGAGAGACATTGCCTCCCCAGAGAATATTGCCACCATGCCCCAGGGATGACCAGTGGAGGCTTCTGGCCTATTTAGAATATAAGCAGGGTGCCTTGGAACAGTGAATATACCACAGCACCCCTCTTGGACTGTATGAGAATTATGGAAAGCCTAAAAAGAACCACTATGCAAGTTATATGAGAACCAGTCATGCTCTTTATTTAGGCCAATTACTGGACTTTTATCTTTTATAATTAAAGAATGGCCAAAACTTTGGATGTTTGTAACCTGTAACTATAATTTATTAAAGTAGAATTCCAGTCAAATTCTAACTATAAGTAAACCTGCTCCCACCCCCGTTCTAAGCCTTTTTTCAACTACCCTGTAAAGGAAAGATTTCTGTACTTGCTCAGTAGGGTGCTCCAATCTAGTCCCATGATCTCTCCAGTGTCCCGCTTCAGTGAAGTGGAGAGATCGCCAACAGCAACTGCAGAGTCTGGGCAATGACATTACCCATAGGCTTACTATGAGGCATCTATTGTTAACTGTCCCTCCTCTACACTGAAGCCAGTGCCGGGAGCTGATCATATGACCCAACCGGAGCGTCCTCAGAAAAGGTAAGTATAGCTATCCCTCCTTTACAGGGTAGTTTGAATAGGCTGAGAATGGGAGTGCAAGCAGATTTAAGTATAGATTTGACTGGAATTCTACATTACAAGTAAAGTTTAAGCAAGCAAGTCCTGGCCTCATCACTGTCTCAGTGAAGCAAAGTACTGCATTATTAAAGATAGTGAATAAATTCAGTTAAGAGTGGCGTCAAGTTAACTGTCAAGTGTTTGATGTAAACCTGGTCGGCCACAGAGCAGGTGGTGGTTGGAAGAGCAGAGTCACCAACCTGGTGGCAAGAGATGTCCCCCTCGCTGATAGCACATGTCAGGTTACATAGTTGTCTTTATTCAACCTATGAATTTACCAACAGTCCATCCAGTTCAACCTGTGTAGGTGTATGGCAGAATAATTGTTTTATCTCTGGAGTAAATTCCTTTTTTAATGCAGGCAAATATTCTGCTGACTTTGGTAGCTGCGGCTTGACAGTGCATGCTTTTTCTCAGTCTGTCTTCTACTAGGACCCGTAGATCCTTCTCCTTCCAGGAAACCCCTAGGGGTTCTTCCCCTAAAGAGTAACGTGCGTTTATATTTTTACCCCCAATTGCATTACCTTATATTTACCAGTTTTAAACTTCATTTGCCATGCCCATTTGAGTTTAGTTTTTTTTTCTTCAAAATATCAGCCTTTGGTTAGCAAAAAAAAAAAACCCAGTGGTGATCTCATACCACCAAAGGAAAGCGCTACAGGCATACCCCACTTTTAAGTACACAATGAGGTTTATTTACTAAAGCTGGAACGTGCAAAATCAGGTTCACTTTTGCATAGAAACCAATGAGCTTCTAGCCTTGGCTTGTTCAATTAAGCTTTGGTAATAAAACATGGCAGCCCATTGGTTTCTATGCAGAAGGGAGCCTGATTTTGCACTTTCCAGCTTTAGTAAATAAACCTCATTGTGTGCCTGTATTTGTGTGAAAACAAATTCTATAAATCCTGTTGCATGACTGCCCATTTTGCAGTTGAAGTAACGGAGTGCCAAATAGCAAAACATGGCCTGGTCATGAAGGGGGTTAAACGTTCTGGAGGTCAAGTGATTAAACCATTACCGGTCTATAAGGGCACTCTGTGGCATGTATCTCACATTTGGTATACAGAGCAATCACCTATTAAAGAATCTACCAAAAATGTAAAAACTAATTTTGGGTGGACTGACCGTTTTATGCGTCTAGTTAGGGGTTATGTGTTGAGTTAGAGGTTGTTTTTCAAGGTTAGGTTAGAGGTAAACCATTATTATTAGGGAATTGGTTAAATGCCAAGGTTGGGGGGGTTGGATAGAAGTGTTAGGGTCCTTTCACACGGGGCGGATCAGTTCTGATCTGCCCCGTGGATGTCCGTTTGCTCAGCGGGGATCACTCCGCCGATCCCCGCTGAGCAGGGAGATGACAGCTCTGTCTCTGCACACTGCGCAGGGACGGACCTGTCACAGCGCCGCTCTCCCCTATGGGAGATCGGATGACGACGGACCGCAGTGCCCGTCGTCATCCGATCCGATCCGCAGACGGATGGAAAAATAGCTTTTTCCTCCGTCACACTTTTTCGGATCGGAGCGGGTCGGATGTCAGCGGACATGTCACCGCTGACATCCGACGCTCCATAGAGCTCTATGGAGCACCCGTTCAGGTCCGCCTGAAAAACTGACAGGCGGGCCTGAACGGGACGTTAGTGTGAAAGGGGCCTTAAAGTGCCACCCATCAATATCCTTTTTCTCCAAAAATAATTCATACACATCCACTACTTGATGACCCTAAAATCTAGTTTTTATTGAATCTTTTCTTACTGTGTTTCTCTGCCTTCTTGTGACATCTTCAATGAGCTTCCAAACCTGTCCCGTTATGCCCTCATTTCTATTGGTTTGGAATGAGCAGTGTACGTTAGATGTGGCCATGTGTACTGCTCCCATGTGCACTTCAAATCCCATAGTCCATATTACATCTAGGGAGCAAGCAAGAGAGGGTGGCTACATTCCTACATACAATGGGACCATGGAGAACGAATGTAGCCACCCTCTAACAGGACGGCAGATCAAAGCAGCAAATAAAAGGGATTGGTGACTTGTAGGAGGCTGAGAGCAATAAAGTTATGAATACATACCTAAATAGAAGTTAACACGTGTCACTTTAAGCACTTGCTTACTGGGCACACATACTTCCTTCCTGTCCAGGCCAATTTTCAGCTTTCACCGCTGTCAATCTTTAAATAACAATTACGCGATCATTTTTTTCGCACAAATAGAGCTTTCCTTTGGTGGTATTTAATCACCGCTGGGTTTTTTATTTTTTGCTACAACAAAAAAAATCTAAAAAGTCAGACATTTTGGAAAATTAAACTGTTTTTTTTTATAAAATTTTGCAAACGGGTAATTTCTCTACTTAATTGAGATGAGGCTGCACTGATGGGCACTGATAGTTGGCACTGATGGGGTGGCATTGGTGGGCACTGAGGCTGCACTGATAGGTGGCACTGATGGGCACTGATAGGGACCATTGATAGGTGGCTCTGATTGGCACTGATAGGTGACACTGGTGGGCACTGATAGGTGGCACTGATAGGGACCATTGATATGTGGCCCTGATTGGCACTGATAGGTGGCACTGGTGGGCACTTGTTAGCAGTACTGATGGGCACTGGTTAGGAGCACTAGTAGGCACTGATTAGCAGCACTGGTGGTGACTATGTGGGATCGATGCTCCTTTTACAGATGCGGGCAATCGGATTTATTTTTTTCAGTATGCGGGAAAAAAAAAGAAGCAGATTACCAGCTTCTGTTTTCATCATGTAATCAGCTGCCATTGGCTGACAGCTGATCACGTGGTAAAGGGTCATGAATGGCCCTTTACTTCGATCAGCCGAGTCCCAAGGACTTAGAGATCACAGATCACGCCACCCCTGGGAGGCCGGCCTTGTATGTCATCCTGGCAATGTAAGCCTGCGCTGTAGCCATCTTTAGGCTATAGCTTGGGCATCAAGTGTTTAAAGTTTTTAGGTAATCGTTTTTTTTTTTTTGGGGGGGGGGGGGGGGGATTTAGTGCCAGATACACTAAGACTGGGTTCTCACTGCAGCACGGAGTGGCTCACAGCAGGAGTCTGGTGCGTCCTCGTTCACCATTTCAGGTCCGATTTCAGCCCAAATTTTTGGCTGAATTCAGACCTAAGATGGACCAGAAGACGCACAGGGTTCCTGTACAATTCGCACCGGAGCCACTCCGGAGATGTGAGAACCGGCTCCATAGAGAGCCAGTCACAATCTCCTGCTGTGCGAATTGGATGTAGTGAAAACCCGCATCCAATTCGCAATAGTTTGAACCCAGCCTCAATCCAAACGTTATGTGCTGGGTTACTGCAGTCCAAAAATGAACACACAGTGTTTAAATGCTAAGACAGGAAATAGAGGTTGAGTCTAATTCTGCTATGAGTACGAATAGTTGCCCCTTAGGAGGGTATAAGGCATCAGAGACACATGTGTTGTTGTTTCAGAAAAAGACATCAGCTTAAATGATGTAAGGGCAGGACTCCTGTGAAGCCCCAGGGTGAATTCAGTGAAGTGTGAAAGCTATTATCAGCATTAAGAGCTATTCACCTGATTGTCTATTAGCGATCAATAATAGTCTCTCCGGGATGCGAGTGAGATGTTCTATCGAGCTGTCATCACACTTGTACAGCGGAGCCTCCGAGAAAAACCGGACCCAGGAGATTAAATAAAAAAACTTGCCTGTGAGACCCACTTGTCACATGTCATTCTCCTTTTCTCAGCCTGGGTACTCGTTATCCCATCTTTGCCTATTTTCTTCCAGAAACAAGAGTGTGGCGGTTAGTAATGCGATTTTCATTGCTGAAACTGCAGCTAAATGACTCCTAGAAACTTCTACCAGCCATGGGCTTAACACTTAACAATTCCTCCACATAATAATTTACACAGTAGTCTAAATGTATATTTTAAAGTGACATCAAACTGTTTCGAAAAATTTTATTCTATATATTCTTAGCTAAAAAAGTCATTTGTATGGCTCTCGGCCTCCCCCAAATCTCCAAAATCTTCTTTTTTTTTTTTTTTTTTTTTTTAGCTGCTGTGATCTGACGGTGCGCAACCTTTGAAGAGCGCTGGCCACTTAAGTGATTTAGTGACCTGTTGCAAGCCACAATGAAATTCATTTTGAATGTTTTATTTTGAGTAGCATGATGAAGATGTTAAATAATCAGGGTCGTTATTTTCCATAGGACCAATCCCCATTGGATGTTTACCAACTATTTAACTATTTAACTATTTAACCAACTATTTAACCACTTGCCGACCAGCCGCTGCAGTTTTACTGCGGCAGAATGGCATGGGTGGGTGAAACAATGTTATGTAATGTCGCTTCGCCCTTTGGCCACTAGGGGCGCACGAGCGAGTGCACCGGCTGCTTGGCCCAGAGCCAACGCGAGTGCCCAGCGGTCGCGATCACCGCCGGGCTCCCGCAATCGCTGGTGACACACCGAGAACCAGGATGTGTATGTGTGTGTGTAAACGCACAGTTTAAGGTTCTCTGAGGGGAAAAGAGACTGATCGTGTGTTCAGAGTATGAACAGCGATTTGTCATCTCCCCTAGACAGTTTGCTCCGCCCTTCAGTTAGAACACAGAAAGGGAACACAATTAATCCCTTGATCGCCCCCTAGTGTTAACCCCTTTCCTGCCAGTGCCATTTTTACAGTAATCAGTGCCTTTTTATAGCACTGATCGCTGCATAAATGATAATGGTCCCAAAAATGTGTCAAAAGTGTCCGATGTGTCCGCCATAATGTCGCAGTCCCAATAAAAATCGCAGATCGCCGCTATTAGTAAAAAAAAGAATAATAAAAATGCCATAAAACGATCCCCTATTTTGTAGATGCCCAATATGTGCTTATTGCGATTTATTTTTTATTTTATTTTTTTACCAAAAATATGTAGAAGAATACATATCGGCCTAAACTGAGGAAAAAAATAGGGTTTTTTAATGTATTTTTGGGGGATATTTATTATAGCAGCGGTCATCAACCCTGTCCTCAGGGCCCACTAATAGGCCAGGTTTTATGTATTACCTTGGGGAGATGCAGACTAGAGTACTGCAATCCCTGAACAGCAAATTATATCACCTGTGATCTATTTACGTTATCTGGCAAACAGGGCCGGTGCTACCACTAGGCAAAGTAGGCAGTCGCCTAGGGCGCACTACCCCCCAGGGCGCAGCCACGGCCTCTGTATCATGCCTCCAATCCCCCAGCGCCCCGCTGTTCCCTCGCTCTCTTCAGAGTAAAAGCTCACAGCGCCGCTTCGGGACTACTTTGCTCCAGCCTGTGCCTCTGGAGCGGCGCTGTGTGTGTGTGCACAGAGGAGGGGTGGGGCTTAGTGGAGATCAAAGCATGGAGAGGTGCAGCATCTTTTAGCTGACCTCCCGGCCAGTGGGGACACCAGAGCAACACTGCCCGCCCAGTGCTGAGGAGAGCCCGGATGTAATGGATGAAGCAGAGGTAAGGAGGAGGGAGGATCCTCCCTATCTACAGTGAGCTGTGTGGGGGGGATTAGGGTTGCCACCTGTCCAGGATTCACCCGGACAGTTCGGGTTTGGAATCATGCGTCCGGGTTTCAGACTGCCTGAAACCTGGACACATTATTTAGACTGGACTATGGCTTCCCAGCATGGTTGCTGACTGCAGTTGTCTAAGCTGAAAGTGTCTGTTACACTCTTTCACACTGCTAAAAGCCAGCACTAAACACCCCCCCCCCCACACTCCAATCCCCGGCGCTGTGCCTCAGAAAAGGAAAGTTGGGGCCGGAAAAATTTGAATTCAGCAGCCTCAGATACATCTGCATGAGAGATGCTGACTGCCAAGGGGTGAGTGAGGGGACCTCTGTGGGCTCTGATGTAAAGGGGGACTCTTGTTATTAACGTCATATGATTAGAAATGTCATTTAATAGCAAAATATATGTATAGTTTATACTATAAAAAAAAAAATTGGCATGCTCCGCTAAAGAGTTCGGGTTTGACTTGAACAAAAGGTGGCAACCCTAGGGGGGATGGAGGACGAGGAGGAGGGGGGGGGGTGAGTAGTGCAGGAAATAGGAGTCAGATAGGTAGATCAGTGTGTGTGTGTGTAAAAGTCAGGAAGGTCAGTGTGTGTGTGTGTGTGTAATGGTCAGGTAGGTCAGTGCATTTGTCAGGTAGGTGGGTCAGTGTGTGTGTGTGTAATGGTCAGGTAGGTCAGTGTGTGTGTGATGGTCAGGTAGGTCAGTGCATGTGTCAGGTAGGTGGGTCAGTGTGTGTGTGTGTGTGTGTGTGTGTGTGTAATGGTCAGGCAGGTGGGTCAGTGTGTGTGTGTGTGTGTGTGTGTGTGTGTGTAATGGTCAGGTAGGTGGGTAAGTGTATCTGGCCCTGACCTTGACCCAAACCCTAACCCTGGCACTGACCTAGATCAAACCTTGATCTTGGTATTTTATTGTGTGTGTTTTTTTTATTATTTATTTATTTTAGTTTTTTTTTCTGCAGGGAGAGAGATACCATGTATCTCTCTATCCAGAGAGAAAGGAAATACAAGTATGGGCTTCACACTGACTGCTCACTGTGATAGCCAATCAGAGGCTATCACAGCGATCAGGTGACCCAGAATCAAAGATCCAGGTCCCAATCGTTCGTAAAGAGCCTGAGGCTCTCTGTGAGACCGCGGTCTCTGTGCTTGGAGCGCACCGTATGGCTTGCTCCTAGCACAAAGGGAGATACGCAAATATGCGACCCCACGGAAAAAAAGCCCAATCCAGTGGGGCCGCATATTTGTGTACGGTTGGCATGAAGGGGTTAAACAAAGATAAAGATGACACATAATGCACTCACATGCTCCTGGAATGCTCATCACACAATGGTGAGAATCCACCTTCAGAACCCCCATCCACTAGATGTAATCCACTCGTCTAAAGGCTTCTCGCTCTGTGTCTGTGTGTTAAGAAAGAGAAGAGTGGGGAGCCAGCTGCAATAGTGTATGACAGCCGCTGGGATTATGGAGGACCAGCAATCATTCAGTAGAGCAGTATGCACCTGAAGGAGGCTATGTGGGTTGCCATAGGTTTGAGCAGTGGCTGCCCATGCATTGTGGGCGCACGGGCGCTGCCCTCCATGTTAAGGATGCCAGGCACATGAAATACTATGGTGGGCATAGGCGGGGGGGGGGGATTTTGAAGCATGGGATTAGAGCCAGAGCCCTGCATCCCGATTTCACCCTGTTGTGTGACATAGCGAATTACTTTTTGCTATTTTCACATTAACGTTCCTTCCTGCCAATCAGGAGGCAGGTCAGTGAGACCTGTCTCCCAACTGGCCAAAGCATTAGGCAATCATATTGGAGGCCTAATGCTTTGGCGGAAGAGGAGGAAGCCTGAGGAGCCGAGCAGATACAGGTGTCGCTGCTTCCTGCCACTGCAGAAGAAGAGGAGGAGAGCCCTGTTACTCCAGGAGAGGAGCAGAGCCCTGCCACACTAGCGGTAAGTGCCGCCAGACTGGCCGCGGGTGGATTGGTTAAAGTGACATCCGGGGGATGGGCCTGGCTACATATCATGGGCACATTGGCTGTATTTGGTGGGCACAGTGGCTGCACATGATGGGCACAGTGGCTTTATTTGGTGGGCACAGTGGCTGCATATGATGGGCACAGTGGCAGCATTTGGTGGGCACAGTGGCTGTATTTCCTGGGCACAGTGGCTGAATATGATGGCCACATGGCCTGCATATGATGGTGACATGGGCTTTATTTGGTGGGCATAGTGGCTGCACATGGTGGTCACAGTGGCAGCATTTGGTGGTCACAGTGGCAGCATTTGATGGGCACAGTGGCTGTATTTGGTGGGCACAGTGGCTGCACATGATGGGCACAGTGGCTGCATATGATGGCCACATGAGCTGCATTTGATGACTACCTGGCCTGCATATGATGGTCACATGGGCTGAATTTGATGGGCACAGTGGCTGCATTTGATGGCCATAGTGGCTGCATTTGATGAGCCCAGTGGCTGCAATTGATGGCACAGTGGCTGAATTTGATGGGCACAGTGAGGCTGCAAATTATGTTTTGTTTTGTTTTTTTAAGTATTTTTTAAAAAAATTCAGTTTGTGTGGCCCCCCCCCCCCCCCCAAAAAAAAAATCATTTGAGCACCAGCTGCCACTGGGTTTGAGGACACATCAGACAGCTCTATGAACCATGGCTTTCTTCTTTTTCCATGGTTCCACTCTATGGAAGGAATGTAGCCCAAGCCCCACCCTTGCTCGCTCCCAAGATGGACTATGAGAATTTTGCAGGTAGAAAGCCTGTTGACATATTCCCAAATTGAAGACTTTCTGCATTGGGGAAATATGTTCATATACTATATCCATATTTATCCAACTTTAACCACTTGCTTACTGGGCACTTAAACCCCCCTCCTGCCCAGACCAATTTTCAGCTTTCAGCTCTGATGCACTTTGAATGACAATTGCGCGGCCATACAACACTGTACCCAAATGAAATTTTTATAATTTTTTTCCCACAAATAGAGCTTTCTTTTGGTGGTATTTAATTACAGCTGGGAGTTTTATTTTTTGCTAAACAAACAAAAAAAGATGCAAAAAAAATAAAAAATCATGTTTAGTAGTTTGTTATAACATTTTGAAAACAGGTAATTTTTCTCCTTCATTGAAATGCGCTGATGAGGCGGCACTGGTGGGCACTGATAGGCTGCACTGGTGGGCACTGATAGGCTGCACTGGTGGGCACTGATAGGCTGCACTGGTGGGCACTGATAGGCTGCACTGGTGGGCACTGATGGGCACAGTTAAGGCGGCACTAATAGGCACAGATAAGGCGGCACTAATAGGCACAGATAAGGTGGCACCGATAGGCACAGATAAGGCAGTACTGATGGGCACAGATAAGGTGGCACTGATGGGTGGCACTAATGGGCACTGATAGGTACCACTGATAGATGGGACTGATAGGTGGCACTGCTGGGCACTGGTAGATGACACTGATGGGCACGGATATTTGGCACTGAGGTGCAGCACTGTTATTGAGGCAGATTGTGGGCACTGATGGGTGGCACTGATGGGTGGCACTTTTTTCCATATTTAGGTGGCACTGGCAGGGGGCAAGTGGTTTTGGAAGCTTGAGGAGGAAAAATAGCCGATTACCGGCTCTGTTGTGATCACATGATCAGCTGTCATTGGCTGACAGCTGATCATGTGGTAAGGGATCAGGATCGACCCCTTGCTCCGATCTGTGATCAGGCGAGTCTCCGACTCGCTGATCACAGAGCGCGCAGGCCGCTCGTTCCCCTCAGAGGGCGCGCAGGCCGCTCGTGCACAGGACGACGTCAATAGACGTAGTCCCGGCAAAGCAGGTCCGCGCTGTAGCCGTCATTCGGCTATAGTGCGGATCTCTAGCGGTTAATGAGTCGGTGTGTATGAGGCTCTAGAGTTTTTAATTTATTAAGTTCCTACATTGAGGGAAACCCTTGTATCATGAAGCAACAACACATTGCCGTATCTTAGAAACAAATCACTGTACTTTAAATTCATATACCAACTATTGATTTTTCCTTTTTCTATCTGTAATGTATTATCTTAAAGCGTAACTACCATTCCCCTCTGGGTGATCTATGTACGTTGCAAGGATTATAACAACCTTTGTTGCAAATTCCTACCTTTTATTATTCTGAAGAAATCTGTGTTTGTCTGTGCCTCTGTACCGAGTGGGTCTAATGGGAGTGTTTCATAATTAATTGTCAGATGTGGAGCTGCAGGGCACTAATGAGGAAATATGCTGGGTCTGCATCCCTTTAGATGTGTTCCTATTGAAATTATCTCTCAAAAAATGACATTTTTGTTGCAGGGGATGCCTGAAATCTGATTTGTATCTTAGGCAGACTTCTGGGAAAATTAGTGAGCCAATCACACAAGCAGGAAGTGATGTTTCTGGGGAGTGGTCAGTACACACTCTGTACAGAACAACTCCAGGTAGCCATATTGCAATTTATTATCAGAAAATTACATTGACTGCAGATTGAAACGGAAAGGTAATTTTTAATAACATTCAATTACATTATGATTATTGTCGCAATTATATTTTTCCCCCTACGAAAGTGGAGTTGCCCTTTAATCGTACAGTACACGACACAGGCAGAATTTTTATACACCATGAGTTCTAGGCATGTACCTTCAGGTAATTGAAGACTGGCAAAGTTTTAACAGATACACCCTAGGGCAGTGATGGCGAACCTTGGCACCCCAGATGTTTTGGAACTATATTTACCATGATGCTTATGCACTCTGCAGTGTAATGGAGCATCATGGGAAATGTAGTTTCAAAACATCTGGAGTGCCAAGGTTTGCCATCACTGCCCTAGGGGCACCTCCTTATAACCCTACCCACTCAGTTGGGCTGATTTACTAAAACAGGAGACTGCAAAATCTGGTGCAGATTTGCATACAAACCAATCCGCTTGCAGCTGTTTTTTGTCAATCTTTAATTGGACAAGCTGAAGTTAGAAGCTGATTGGCTACCATGCAGAGCTACACCAGATTTTGAACTCGCCAGTTTTATTAAATCAACCCCAGTGAGCCCTCGGTTTTGTGCTAGTGTCTTTACCTCCCTGGCGGTAATCCCAAGTCTGGCTCGGGTTGGGATTTCACTAACAGGAGCGGTAACCCCTAGCCAGACTCAGGATCGCTTCGCTGGATGCAGGGGAGGACACAGTGAGAGTTACTTACCTTGCCCCCTGGATCCAGCGATGTCCCCCTTGCTGTGTGAGCGAGCTGTCCTCCGCTCGATTCACAGTGCCGAATGCCGCCGAGCTCCGTTCCCTGTGGCGTTACGGCGCACAGGAGCAGAGAACGGCAGCAAATTCAAAAAAGTAAAAAGACACAAGACACACACAGCACTGTAATCTGTAAGATTACAGTACTGTATAAAAAAATGACACACCCCCTTTGTCCCTAGTGGTCTGTGCAGTGCCCTGCATGCAATTTTATATTATAAATACTGTTTTTTCTGCCTGGAATTTGGAGATTGTCCATAGCAACCAAAACGTGTCCCTTTTTCAGTGTTTTAGGATTTGATTACATTATTGAATATTTTTTATTATTCTTTATTATATTATAAACTTTATCATACCCGGGATGTCATACCACCAGGGTGGCTACAGATGATGGACCTTTTTTCCTTCACAGAGAAACTCACCTTTTAGTATAACTGGTATATTTTTTATGTTTTATTATTTTATCCAACGATTCTTCAACCATGACTTCTAATGCCAGCACAGAAGCAATGTATTGGTGTAACCTCATTAAATTAACTAATTAGAGCCATACTCAGGACACGAGCTATAGGAATGACCTGTATGTTTGCTTTGGACACTGGATCCTGGGTGGGCGCTCCCTTGGCACTCGGTGTTAAAGGATTGAGGGGTTTCTGAGTCTGTGATTATTATGCTGTACCTCTCAAGCCCTTCCTACAATCAGGTTTTAGCCAGAACTTGGCTTTAAAGCAGTATGCGGCTCCATTCAAACTTGTGTGATTTGTCACGCAACTTTGGACATCAAAGTCGCATTACAAATCCCACCCATTCTTTTCGATCGCACCCGTTCAAATCAGTGCACCTTAGAAAAGGCGCCTGCACTACTTTGGTGCAACTTTTGATGCGACTGATCCATAGAATGTAAAGTCAGATCAAAATCGCACCCAAAGTCGCATCAAAGTCGTGCACCAAAGTCTCACTGGAAGTCGTGCAACTTTAGAGACGTATTAATGTCAATGGAGCCTTAAAACCCAAAAGCAAACATTATATTGCAGCTTACCAATTCTTAGATATTATGGCTGATTAGTTTTCTTTTTTTTAGGCTTTCTTTCTTCTATTTTCCTCTGGTAATCCAGCTACCAATGATGTTAAAAAAGAACTGAAAAGTAGACCGTGCTCTTATAAATGCAAATAATACCCAATAAACAATTGTGCAAAAATTCAATGACCATAATGAACCAAATAAGGTGCCTAGTGCAAATGAATAGGGTCACGCCAAAGAAAATAGAGCTCTTCCTCTTCTCCCAGTAGAAGCACAATTCACTCCCTAAAAATATGACCTCTTTTCTCAAAGGAGGTCAAACTCGCCAATGGTATCCCCAATGGGTACTCCTGTATACAGCTGTTGAGTTGTCAGTCAGCTTACGATATCCTGTACACATGGACGATTGGACGCCATCATATACCTAATAAAACTCCATAGCTCCCAACTGTCCCTGATTTTGAGGGACTGTCCTGGATTTGGAGAAATGTCCCTCATTCCTCCTCGTTTGTCCCTCATTTTGGTCTGAACTATGTATACTATATCTGAACTATATAAATGTAAATAAAATGCACTTTTTATCTATCAAAAAGTGTTTTCCAATACTAAACCTTGCATCTGGTTTTTAAATTGCTGCATTTAAAAATTCCAAAAGCCAATATAAAGAAATAGTAGCAGTAAAAAAGCTTTGCGCGTTGTGTTGTTTTTTGGTACAATTCTCCTTTAAGGGGGCATGGCTGGGGGTGTGTCCTATGCCTGCATACTTTTGCTGATAGGTGTCCCTCATTCCCATCTCAAAAAGTTGGGAGGTATGGTACTCCTGCGCCTTTAAGAAACTCAATGTCAATCTACTCAGGCATGGAAAAGCCATTTCCATTTTACTCTACCAACATCAAACCAAAGCCTAAGGCCGGCCATACACAGGCCATACGCAGTTCGAATCTCCTTCCTGCTGAACCGGCTGAGATTCAAACCATTAATGGGCAGGCTAAATGTACCAAGTTGATCGCTCAACCAACTTGGGTACAACCAGTCTTCTGCATTCTCTCTTGTGGTTATGGCTAGGGGCTGCTATAGCTTCTAGCAATAATCACGGTCTTCCTCCGGCGGGTATGACTTTCCCTTCCTGCCCCCCCGTCACAAGAAGACAATAGCTGATTCCTCTGTGAACACCATCCGTGTTGATGGGGGAATCATGCTAATTTCTTTCCTTTGCACCATGTATGGCCAGCCTATGTATAAACGGAGGGAGCACACATGAGCAGGGCAAGGTTAAGACTGAGACAGGAAACAAGGAGAGCAGAGCAGGGCATGGAGTACTGGATGCAGGGAGCAGAGTCAGGTACAGGATCCGGTACAGGAACAAGGATCAGGGTCAGGCAGGTACATGGTTCACAGGAAGAACACTGAAGCACTGAACTAAAGTTAAGGGTGAGAGTAAAGGGTATGTTCACCTTCCATAACATGTTACACCCAGGGTGTAACATATTACGAATGGACCGACCCCCATACCTCCCAGATTCCCCAATCTGACAGCTAGCAGGGGTCCAACCCCCCTACTACATGTCACAATTCATTTTAAAAAAACATGGCCGAGCGGGGCTCCACCCACCGGGCCACATCACTCATTTACAGTGTCCTGTGAATGAAAAACTACAAGGTCCGGCAGCCTTTGTGGCTGTTGGCTTGAAGTTTTCAATAATCCACTACATCGCTGTGTGTGGCGTGTACGGGATGTATGGGCACACAGATACACTGGCAGATCTGGAGACCTGCATGTTTTACAAGCTCCAAAAAAAATAAGTAAATGTTTGTCTTTTCACCTGCAAAAAATGTGCATTTATTATTATTTTTTTTCAAAAAAGCAAACTTACCCTTTAACCCCCTCCCACCTGCTATATAGAATGACAGCGGGCTGGGTGCTCTCTTGTTCTGGGATGACATCAAATGACTTTGCCTTCAGTTGGGGGGCATGCAGCACAGCGATCGTGGTCGCACTGCGTCCCTGGGATGGTAAAGAGCCAGTGACAGCGTGTGAGGAGAGATGAGCCGATTAGTGGCATTTACTCACAGGGGAGACCTGTACATATATCATCAGTGCAGCCCCAACAGTGCTCACCAGTGATGCCAATCAGTACCCATCAGTGATGCCAGTCCATGCTGCCTTTCAGTGCCCATCAGTGCCACCTCATTTGTGCCGTCTCATCAGTGCAGCCTCATCAGCGCACATCAGTGAAAGAGAATAATTACTTTACAAACTTTTCTGACAGAAACTAAGAAAAACTTTTATTTTTCAAAATTTTCAGCCCTTTTTTCCTTTTTTTTTAGCAAAAAAATAAATAATAACCTAGCAGGGATTAGATACCACCAAAAGAAAGCTCGATTTGTGTGAACAAAATGATAAAAACTTAATTTAGGTACAGAATCGCATGACCGCGCAATTGTCATTCAAAATGGAACAGCGCTGAAAGCTGAAAATTGGCCTGGGCACGAAGGAGGCAAAAGCGCCCCTTACTGAAGTTGTTAAATACCTCCCAGCATTTCACGTCAGGTGCAGCCTAATTACTCAGATAAGGTGGCTGCTGAGAGACACCCGATGGTGGCCACCGGACCTGCGCCCTTCGAATTTGTGAACAGTGCCACCAGCAGGTGACCAAGGTACTGACACAAAGTCCTAACACCCTAAAAAAGGGTGAATCGTATTGCTCCTGATATGCGTTTTTATGTGTTCAGATTATAAACTACAAAAGCATCTTGGATTCTTTTTGCATTTTGGTTTTATGCCTTTTTCTGCATACCTAAATATTCTTTGTAGAAAGCATTCAAAATCTGAATGGAAAAGCCTTCTCCTTACCAGCATGTTGCAGAGGACAGTTGCTGTTTGGAAACAGTGGTCTCTCTAAAGGGGTTTCACAGGCAGTGAGACATTTCCCAATCTGTGCAGCTGCGAATCAGGAAATGTCTCACTGCCTGTGTTTAGCCGTGTGCCGTGTCGGCTTCCTGGCGGGATCGGGCACATGGGATTTTGAACACGCCCAAACCCATCTCTAGTTTTGAGTCACAGCTAGAGCTCTCCGATCAGCAGAGAGTATGAGCTTTGGTGATTACAGAGCTATAGGTCTGAGGGGTGTGTTCGACATCTGTAGACTCTGTATAAAGACCACTGGTTCCGCAAACACAGAGCAATGGTCCTTCTCTGCAGCATGCTGGCAGGACAAACCGTTTTTTATTTTACTCAGCAGCTGTGGCTGCTTTCTAAAAGAAACAAATGGTAAAACTTTGGACACGTTTTGTTTTCAGAAACCTGAAATAAATTAAGTTGTTATGAACTCAAAGTTCAATTAGGCTTTCCACTTACCGACCGGAGTACATATATGTCGGCAGTTTGAAGATGGATATCTCGGTAACGGCAGCAGCTGCTGCCACAACCAAGGTATCCATCTTTAGAGCCGGCGGTCCTGTTTACAATAATGGTGGTCTCTGCTGTGGATTCGCCGCGAGATCACCGCTATCGGTGGCGGGAGAGGTGCCACCCCTCTCCCGCTGCTTACCAGAGCCGTCGGCAGAGGCGATCGGGACCTGTCCGGGGCTGTGTATGGAGACGAGTGAGGGGAAGATGGCCCCCACCTGTCTTCATACTATAGCAGGGCGGAAGCTACGTCAAAAGGTCACTTCCACCCCTACGTCTTAAAAGCACATGTTTCTGTTGTTTTTTTTATATTGCATTTAAGTCCAAATATGAGATTGGAGGTCTTTTTGACCCCAGATCTCATATTTAAGAGGACCTGTCATGCTTTTTTTCCCATTACAAGGGATGGTTAGATGCCTTGTAATAGGAATAAAAGTGACCCATTTTTTTTCCCCCTAAAACAGTGAAAAAAAAAAAAAAAATCAAGTAAAATGAATAAGAAGCCCCGTCCTGACGAGCTTGTGTGCAGAAGCGAACATATACGCGACTAACGCCTGCATATGAAAATGGTGGTCAAACCACACATGTGGTCAAACCACACTGCGATCGTTAGAGTATATACTGTCCACTGAGGAAGCCATCATTGGTGAAACATGTTGGGATTCAACTTCCATCTGTGACCACCTTTTCTTTTTCTTGTGGGTCACCAGCAACCATATATATATATATATATATATATATATATATATATATATATAAAATCATGTATATGCTCTACCATTGATTTTAACTATATTTTGATATTTTCACTTATCTTTTTGTACTAATAAAGAAATATTATATATATATATATATATATATATATATATATATATATATATATATATTTTATCTTGACATGAACTGTTTGTCAGTAGCACCATTATAATCCCATTCCTCCATATTCACATGTCATACTTACCTTCTCTGTGCAAGGGTTTTGCACAGAGCGGCCCCGCTCCTCCTCTTCTGGGGTCCCTTAGCAGCGCTCTTGGCTCTTCCTCTTCTGCAGTTCCCCCACAGAGAGCCACTTTCCATGGGGACACTCGTACATGCGCGCTCCTGATTCCTGCTGCTGAGTCCAAGGACACAGACAGCAGGACTCGACCCCGCCCCCCGGCTTCTGTGTCATTGGATTTGATTGACAGCAAGGGAGCCAATGAGCCAAACTATCCAATGAGGACCCGAGACTGGAGCTGCTGTGCTCACCCCCATCGCTGTAACGATCGTGTTCAGGTAAGTAAAAGGGGGGCTCTGGGGGGCTGCTGCACTACAGAAGGTTTTTCACTTTAAAGCGGAAATTCAGTAATTTTTTTTTTCTATCTATGAAATCTTCTGCCCCTGTTTTAACTTTTGGATAGTAAAACATGTTTTTTCTGCCAGTAAATACCTTATACAGCCCTCTTTCTGTTTCTTGTCTGGTAAAAAGCCTAGGCTTATGACATCACGCACAGCTCTCTCTCTCGCTCTCACTCGTGAGAGTTTGCCAGGAAGTGGGGGGGGGGGGGGTGAGTCATGAGAGGGCCAATGAGAGCTGTGTAAATCCAGGAAGTGAACAGGCAGCAGCTTCAGCTGCCCACAGTTAACTTGATTGCAGCCAGACTGAATGGAGGGAGATTTCTGCAGCATATTTGGCAAATACAGAACCCCGGTATATATAAAATAATATGCAAAGTGGTTGGAGGGAAGCTTCAGATTTTTTTTTTATTACAAATTATGTGAGCAGACAGCATTTCCTCTTTAATGCATAGAATGCATTAAGGTGAAAAACCTTGAGGGTTTACAACCCCTTAAAGGCTATTGATAATGGACCCCAAACTCCACACCCATGAGAGATTCCTAAATTGTTTTATACTTGGTACATTATGGACTGCCCAGAAGATGTTTACAATCTCATAGCTCCCAACTGTCGCTGATTTCGAGGAACTGTCCCTGATTTCGATCAATGTCCCTCTGTCCCTCTTTCCTCCTCATTTGTACCTCATTTTGGTCTGATCTTTATAGTTGTATATAAAATGCACTTTTTATCTTTTAAAAAGTGTTTCCCAGTGCTAAACCTTTCATCCAATTTCTAAATTGCTGTATTTGTAAATTTTAAAAGCCAATATAAAGGAATAGTAGTGGTCAAAAAAGCACTTTTTAATTAACTTTTCTTCGTTTTTTTTGTTTTTTTTGTTAAGGGGGTGTGGCAAGGGGCATGTCCTACGTTTGTTAGTAGGTGTCCCTCATTCCCATCTTAAAATGTTGGGATACTGGGAATCTTGCAGATACAATTTAAGAACTGCTTATGAAACAGGTCCATAATGAGGTCATGTTGCTGTCAGAAGATGGCCCAAAGTTTCTCTTGTCATTGGGTCGTATTGCTCTTAAACCTCTTCTCTTCCACACATGGCTTGTAAATCAGACTTAATATGAACCAAACTCTCCCACTGCATTCTAACTCCAGTTGTGCTGAAATAAAGGGTGCACACAAAGCAGAGATGGGAGAAGAGGAGGGAGAATATTGCTTGGCTCACAATGAAACCACATTAAAAACAAGCAAGCCTTTAAAATCCCTAATAAAAAGTTGCTGTATGGCTGTGTAATAAACTATCTGCTTTTAATAAATATTTGGCGGTTATTCTATCGGAGCTCTGGTAACAAACAGTAGGCATGTTACAGAGATCTGGCTTAATTTGTTAGAAGATTTATGTGAACCATGTGTATTGGCATCTCATAATACCCTTTTATTGCCGTTTATTGCTCGAATCCTATCTGTAGCAGAGGGGTTAACCTGGCAAGCCAGAGAAGGGCTAAACGGTTTGCAACGCAATGCCAGAAAACCCGCTGTGAAGTGGGAAGATGGTTCATCACACAAAGCGTCCCGGTGTTGGGAATTATAAACACATGGCAACGTTTTGCAAAACACTTTCTCCCCCAATAAATAAACCTCTTAGGGATGCGAAACAGCGCAGAGGGAGTCACAAGTACAGATCTTGCTGGCAAGCCCTGGAACTGGTCTACTGACAAATCTAGAGGCGGCGTGCTCTGGCCTCGATTGTGTTGGCAAGGCAATGCACACAGCCTTGTACACGCTTATTTTGAAAGACTGCAGCAGTTATGGCTGTACATTATTGAGAATTGAAGAGATGCCCATATTGTAGTCACAGCTGTCTCTGCACGTCTGTCTACTGTTCAAAGATAGAATTACTTGCGCAGATGATTACAGTGGTGGTCTGTGTATGATAACTGTTTAGATTGGTATAATTCATTGCATACATGGGGCATATAACCGTGTAGGCAGACTTACTGGGTTGCAGCAGTATGCACTGCAATAATTCATTAAAGGAGAAGTACAGCCTAAGCTCGTTTGGCTGTACTTCTCCTGTGGATCGCAGGAGTGCAATTTGTTCTGCACTTCTTTGGCCTGTTTTCAGCAGTGAGCTGAAGTCGCAGAGCTTGTCCAGGCTGGGGCAAGATCATGACAATAAAGTCGGGATCCACCCATAACCCTGGATTGGGACCTGTCCCAGCCTCTCAGCAAGACGCTGAGAATCTGAACCAGCCGCTCTTGCCCCCTCCACAGCTCAGCTCTTCAGTGAGTGTGTGTGTGTGTGTGGGGGGGGGGGGGGGGTTCAGAGCAGAGAGATGGTGTCAGAAACCGTGAAATCAGACCGAGACAGAAGTACAGTTAAATCACACTTGTTTAATAATAAGAGTAAAAAGAACAAGCGTAGTCAAAACATAGCCAAAGTTCAGTAACAGGAACATATAGTCAGCCAAGCCAGAAGTCAGGGATCAATGTAGTAGAACAGCAAGCAGGATCTGGAGCCAGAAGGGATGTCAGCAAAGCCAGTCTTTAAACAGGAATGCAGGAGATAGTTTCTTGTGATGTTGACCAAGGCGAAGCTAGAGAACCTCTGGGCTGGATGGCTTAAGTAGGCAAGACTGACGAGCAGGATCATCAACAGCTAAGAACATCTGGAGAGATAGGACCTGGAAATTAGCCGACAGCTGAGCTGCCAGCTCAGAGAAAGAAGGGCTGAGCCAGACCGACTGTCACCAGCTCTCTGCTCATGGAGCTCTGAGAAGCGAGGAATCAGCAGTCTTTGATTGCTTGGTTCTCAGTCTTGGAGCTGGTGGGGGACAGATGCAGCATCGTACTGATGCTGCATCTACCTAGGTGTAGCGGCATGCCCAACCTCCAAAGGCCTAATGGTGACCTCTAGAGTCAGGGAGAGCTGGCATCCATTCTCATAGTGTGGGTCACTAGGCATAGTGGGTGCAGAGTAGTGTAGATTTACTTGGACGCCAGGCACTTTGATGATGCAGAACAAAAGAGATTTATTTTCTCTTAAAGAAGTGGGGAGAGCAGGTTAGGGCCAGGGCATCCTTTGAGTAGGTGCAAAAGCACGTACCAAACTCTGACTCACAAAAAGATAACTGGTAGGACTCCAGGCACCTTAAAGCTGAACTGCACCTGGAGAGCTATTCTCATTAGCAACTGAACTGATATTTTGACTTCAACACCGATCTGTACACATACCAACTTGGTTTCCCCGTTGTGTAGGATCTGGCCTCCAGGACATTGAGCTGCATTCAGTACAAACACAAGTGTGACAGGATACTGGAACTGGAGTGTAGGTATACCCAATAATTTGTAGGTGAGTGAATATAGAGATTTTAGGGCAGTGAAGACTAGAAGACATAATGGGGTTGATTTACTAAAGCTGTAGAGTGCAAAATCTGGTGCAGCTTTGCATGGTTGCCAATCTGTTTCTAGCATCAGCTTGTTCAATTAAGCTTTGACAACAACGAAAAAAACAAAACAAAACTGGAAGCTGATTGGTTTCTATGTAGAGATGAACCGGATTTTGCTCTCTCCAGCTTTAGTTAATCGGCCTCAATTTGTCTGCCTTTGAGCTAAACATTCTGCAATGTGCTACATAAACATCCATTCTCTCATTGGCCAAGTATACATTTTTGTTTTCAATATAGAGACTAAGGAGAGCCTACCAGATACTAACCGTTTCTGCAGAGCGAACACGGACAGAGTCCACTCTGCTCTATGGGTGGCTGGGTGTAAGTGTGGGTGGCTTGGTGTAAATGGAGTCCCATGACCTCCAATCCAATCTGCCTAGACGTGGACCAATCCCCTTTCTATTTTTTTTTAGCAGATTGCATTGGAGGTAGGAGGGTGGCACAAGTCTGTTTACACCCGTCAGTCCATAGGGGACGGGCAGCCACTGCTAGAGGGTACAATGACCATCAGTATAGGTTTTTTCACCATTGCTACTGAGTGTTTCTACTGAAAACTACCACTAGGTGTTTGCTCTGCATTGACAGGAAAATGTTCAGGCAATGCCAATTTGTGGGTGAATTTTTTAACCATTTCAGCTTGTATACCTTTATACCACATACCAGAGGCAATGTTTACATTTCAGCTATGGGTCTTCTTGATTTAATGATCAATTATTATTACTTTAGTAATACTTCTGATTGTAAAGTTATGCATACATCATGTTTTTTTGGGCACAAACAAGGCTTTCTTTTAGCTAAATTGTCTTGCAGAAGTTACATTATTTTCTTTGCAAGCTGCAGCTTTAGAGAAGTAAGAAAGTTTAAATAAATAATTGCTGTTTTTTTGGGGCCAGTGAAAGTTTTGAAATAACTAGTGTTACTGTAAATAAAAAGTGTTTTGATTGTGAAAAAAAAAAAAAAAAAAAGTGCAACTTATATTTAATTTGTCCCATGTATAAAAGAATAAAACAAAAAAATATTCCTGGTACAAAACATAGTAAAGTAATTTACACATAAACTACAAGTGTTACTTGATGAAACCTTTGTGAAACCTTTGTGTCTACATGCTGATGTGTTTAATTAATGGGAAAAAGAGATAAGGGAGTTAATTATGGGTGATGCATGTTAACAAATGTTTATAAAGGGTTAAATATGTAATACCTTTTATTACTTAGATGGTTGCTTTAACATAGATAATATGTAGATTACACGACAGTCTAAATATGTTGTAACAATACTACTAATGTTTGTGTTTGCAGACATCAATTACACAGGAGCTGCTAAAGGACAAAGTGGGACCCAGCTGTCCCAAAGCGGCCATGACAGAGTCAGAGGGCGAGGGCATACAAGGTAAGGCAAAGGAACTTGAATTACTTTTTTTGGAGCATATCTTGTACACCCAAAGCTTCTAACATGTTACATAAATCCCTTTTTACTGGCTTAGCTGTGTGACTGTAGGGGAAATTTAAGAACAAAAAAAAATTGAATATATATATATAATATATATTATACACATACTCACACTATATTACCAGTATAAAAGTATTGGGAAACCTTTACATGCACATGAACATTAATGGCATCCCAGTCTTAGTCTGTAGGGTTCAATATTGAGTTGCCCCACCCTTTGCGGCTATAAGAGCTTCAACTCTTCTGGGAAGGCTGTCCACAAGGTTTAGGAGTGTCTATGGGAATGTTTGACCGTTCTTCCAGAAGTGCATTTGTGAGGTCAGGCGCGGATGTTGAACGAGAAGGCCTGGCTCACTGTGCAGGCCAGTCAAGTTCCTCCACCCAAAACTTGCTCCTCCAAGTCTTTATGGACCTTGCTTTGTGCACTGGTGCGCAGTCCTGTTGGAACAGGAAGGGACCATCCCCAAACTGTTCCCACGAAGTTGGGAGCATGAAATTGACCAAAATGTCTTGGTATTCTGACGCCTTAAGAGTTTCCTTCGCTGGAACTAAGGGGCCAAGCACAACTCCTGAAAAACAACCCCACACCATAACCCCCCCTCCACCAAATGATTTCAACCAGTGCACAAAGCAAGGTCCATGTATATATACAAACAAAATGTGTGTTTGCCAGACATACAGTTTAAAGAGGAAGTAAACCCTGATGAGTTTACTTCCTCTTTCATTCCCTGCAAAGGTAAAGCATAATGGACTACTATGCATCGCATAGTAGCCCATTATGTGTCACTTACCTGACACAGGAGCCAGCGAAGTCACCGCTGTCCCCTGTAGTCCGCCGCATCCATCTTGTTGGTGGGGTCTCGCAGCTCCGCCGCTGTCATTCAGCGAAGCCGCGATGACGTCACTCCCGCGCATGTGCACGGGAGCCGACACGCGCGGCAGCTCCGTCGCTGAGAATGCCGCGCTCAGTGCGCCTGCGCGCCGCTGTCTACGGCGCATGCGCCGTAGACAGCGGTGCCCGTTTTCGGGCAAATATCTCCTAAACCATATAGGTTTAGGAGATATTGCTTGGACCTACAGGTAAGCCTTAATCTAGGCTTACCTGTAGGTCAAAGTGGTTTGTAAGGGTTTACAACCACTTTAAAGGGTAATGTAATTCATAGGTAATATATAAAACAGAAAAAACCCAAATATACAGGGTAACAGAAGGTCATTTGCAAACGTCAAGTGTAGGGAAACCAAACCTTTTTACTTTTTTTTTTTTCACTTTTTATTTGGGATAGCATAAAGTTTTACATATCTGTCTGTTTCTCTCCCTGTCCCTGAGCGTAACAGAAAGCAAAAGGACAATTATACAAAGAGAGGGAAATTGCCCTTTTAGGCCTGTCACCAGAACAGGTGCCCCATTGGTAGAAATGTCTTCACATCTTGCTCTGGTGACAACTGTAAAATTTTGGAGTTCCATCACTTTCTGCCCAGTAACAATAGTCCCCAAAACAAAGAAGGTGAATCCACCAAGTGAGGATGCAGACAGGAAAAGTAACCAAGATTTCTTCGTTATTTTATCTAAAACCTTTAAAAAAAAGTTTTGACCATACATACAAATTAACAAAAATAAAGTACAAACAAGTACAAATATGTCACCAGAAATAAAAAATCAACTTTACCAACAGAAAGCTCTCTAGTTATAGTGGGAGTATGGACCACTGCAAAAGTGTGGTGTTTTTAGCATTGATTTGGTGTTTTTCGGAATAATGGACAATGGAGTTTGACTGAATAGAAAAATATTGAAAAAAAATGTTTTTTTCAATATTATATTAATATTAAAAAAAAAGAAAAATATTGTTGATTTATTAAAACTGCAAAATCGGATGCAACTCTGCATAGAAACCAATCAGCTTCTAACTTCAATTCAAGTTCCAACTTCAGTTCAATTAAGCTGTGCCAAAAAACCTGGCAGCGGAGTGGTTTCTATGCAGAGCTGCACCTGATTTTGCACTCTCCAGTTTTAGTAAATCGACCCCACTGTATATGGAAGAGTTGTTGAAATCACAAAAATTTAAACAAAATAATCCATTTACAGTACTTTCCTTGTGATGAGTGAGCAGCTAACCTGCAGCCAAAGACTTGACACCTTATATATTTAAAATATCAGTGCTTGCTCCCTTCACTAGATATTATTGCACAGCTCCATGGGTTTGTAAGGCCACAGTTGACCACCCCCTCCCCAAAAAAATATCAATAAGCTATGTGAATCCAAAATGTTCAATGGACTAAGGTACCAGAAGCAGCCTATTGCCCAGGAAATAAATAAAACCCCTTTTAAGACTGATACTGGACCAGCCGGCAGACAGCGGGTGGGGGGGTGCAGTGCCCACCGCCTGCCACTGGTGGTTACATAGAGGCCTGTAAATCACAAGGCTGGCTGGGCAGAATTGGAAGGAAAGCTTTTGGCTGGCACCCAGGCATTTCAACTGACAAATTCACTTCCTTCTTAAAGTTGTGCTTTAAAAAAAAAAAGAAGAGAAAACTATAGTAGGCAAAAAGAAAAAGGAAGTGATTTATGTGGATGGAAGGAATCAATAAGTTATAACTACTTAATTTTACTAAAAAAGGTAAAATGCCTACAAGCCGCAGTGTAAAGAAAGATGAGCAAGCAAAATCGGCATCGGTATTTCCTCACAGCAAGGTAACTCATTGGAGACATGTACACTTCTTGTGGTTCTATCACGCTGCACATTCTGAAAATAAACCTTCGTAGTGTATTGTGCAATGTGGGAAGCATCACACTGCCATGACCAGAAGTTACACATATGGCAGAATTTTACGGAAGGTTACTGGTTATTAGAAATGACTGGATGAGAGCTGCGGTCAGAAATGCACGTGATGGTCCTTGGTCATTCTTATACTGGTAGGTCATTCACACCAAACTTTCGTCACAAAGCAATTGTGAAATAACTAGGAGGTACTGTGTAATACAGCATGCAACAATATAATCGAAATGATCTTTGCAACAAAAGTGGTATGGTCCCAGGTAGGGATGAGCCGAACACCCCCCGGTTTGGTTCGCACCAGAACTTTAGAACGGACCGAAAATTTGTGCGAACTTTAGAACCCCATTGAAGTCTATGGGACTCGAACGTTGAAAATAAAAAGTGCTAATTTTAATGGCAAATATGCAAGATATTGTCCTAAAAAGGGGTTGGGGACCTGGCTCCTGCCCCAGGGGACATGGGTCAGTGCCAAAAATGTATTTAAAAACTGCAGTTTTTTCGAGAGCACTGATTTTAATGACGATTAAAGTGAAAAAAAGTGAAATGTTCCTTCCTTCTGTGTAAATATGAAGCTTCCTCCCAGCTCTCCAGGGGCTCCTCCGCTAGCCCTCGCACCCCCCCCCCCAGAAGGGGATGGGGCCCCTGCTGCTACCTAGTACTCTATTCTCCACGTCTTCCAGCCGACAACTCCTCCCTCAGTGGGCTGTTACCTCAGCTTATATTGGATGCCTGCCCCCTGCCAATTCCAGTTTGGGATTGGTCAGAGCTCCTCACATGCGCTGCCTGCCACTCCAGTCCTAGGCCCTGCCCCCCTTCCAGAACATTCTTCCTGGAAGCAGGGGAGGCACCTCAGAATTAAAGCACAGGTGGTCACACCCATTGCTACACTAACCACTCCCTGCCCTCCAGATCAAAACAAGCAGGCCTAGCCTGAAGCATAGGCCTGCCTAAATTTACTTGCACTGGCAGTTTCCCTTCAAAAATCCTCACTCTAGCACCTACCTATAGTAGAGGGTGCTACACCTGAAAGTAACAGTGTTTTGGTAGTGGAGGAGCATTGGGAAGGGAAGTATGATCTCTGTATGGTGCCTACAATCAAGCAAAACCTTTCTTTGCCTAATTCAGGCAAAGTACAGGTCATTTTACAGAATTATTCAGCATTTTTGTTAAGAAAAGGAAAAAAAAAGTCTTTTTGTCAGTGATCCATATTACAACGGTGAAGTAAAATATGTTGCAAAGTACGGCCACCAGCTGTTTAGTAGGATAAAGTCCACATATATTGCAATTCCCATGTTCTGGGTGCAGTGCCGGGACAAGGTCATCCAGCGCCTAGGGCAAAGATGCCAAACTGAGCCCCCCCTTCCTTAGGGTTAGCAGTGATGTCACTGTCACTACTCCTGTCAGTCTTATAACAGAAACAACTGACACAGGGTGCATGAATGGCATGAGCAAAATACAACACTTCTGGGGGTTTCTGTATACATATACAGTGTACATATTGTCTCCAAGTGCATTGGTTACTTGAAAGAGATATTTAAACTTTTTAAAGTGGTTCTAAAGGCAGAAGGTTTTTTAGCAAAATGCATTCTGTGCATTAAAGGGGTTGTAAAGGCAGAAGGTGCATTCTATGCATTAAGATAAAACCTTCTGTGCATAGCAGCCCCCCTAATTCTTACCCGAGCGCCCTCTCTATCCAGCAATGTACTCAAGTGCCTCGGCTTCCCTGGGACGCTCCCTCCTGAGACACCGCAGCAGTGCCATTGTCTCCCATTGCTGTCAATCAAAGTCAGTTGGCCAACCTGGGGAGAGAGAGGGGACGGGGCCGAACCACTGCTCGGTGTATGAATGGACACAGGGAGTTACGGCTCAGCTCTGGTGCCCCCATAGCAAGCTGCTTGCTGTGGGGGCACTCGAGTGGAGGGAGGGGCCAGGGGCACTGAAGAGGGACCCAAGAAGAGGAGGATCTGGGCTGCTCTGTGCTACATTTGTTAGCTCTACAGAAACAAAAAAACTAGAATTTAGTATAATTTAAGGGAAAAAAAACCTCTGCAAGCTGGTCCCCTCCACACACACACACACACACACACACACACACACACACACCTGGCTCAAGATCGAGCATTGGCTTCTCCAGGGAGGAGAAGCCAGGAGCACCAGTGGGGGACCGGATAAGAAGAGAATCGGGGCTGCTCTATGCAAAACCATTGAACATAATAGTTAAATATAGCATGTTGCTTTTTTTTGTTTTTTAAATAAAAAATGTACCTTTTATAATCACTTTAAATTCTTGGATCTCCTTTTAGACTCCCAACCCCCATGTGATAGTGCTGGATCAATCGCTAAGCACCAGGACTGTCATACAGAGTGAACAACATCCTTTATAGCCACATTTATATATGCATTTATTCTAACCACTTGGGTACCGCGCTATTGCAAAATGACGGCAATAGCGCGGACCCACATTTCCGGGACTACGTCTATTGACGTCATCCCGGATACGAGCGGCCTGCGCGCCCCCTGAGGGGCGCGCGCGGCGCGCTCTGTGATCGGCGAGTCCGTGAGACTCGCCTGATCACCGATCCGTGTAAGGGGTCGATCCCGACCCCTTATCACGTGATCAGCTGTCAGCCAATGACAGCTGATCATGTGATAAAACGGAGCCGGTAATCGGCTAGTATTCCTCCTCGCGCTGACAGCGCGAGGAGAAAAAAAAAAAGCCGATCGCCGGCGGCCGTGTTCGGGACATCAGTCCCGATCACGGCCAGCAATTTAAGCGGACACCTGCCCCCTGCCAGTGCCCACCTGCCACCCGCAGTGCCATCCTGAAATAAAGTAAGTGCCCCCCTGTCAGTGCCACCCAGCAGTGCCCATAGTGCCCGCAGTGCCCACAGTGCCACCCAGCAGTGCCCACAGTGCCACCCACAGTGCCACCCAGCAGTGCCACCCACAGTGCCACCCAAAATCTGCCTCAAAGGTGCTGCACCCCAGTGCCGCCCATCAGTGCCCAGCAGTGCCGCCCATCAGTGCCCAGCAGTGCCACCTATCAGAGCCACCTATCAGTGCCACCTATCAGTGCCCATCAGTCCCATCTATCTGTGGTACCTATCAGTGCCCATCCGTGCCACCCATCCGTGCCACTTATCCGTGCCACCCATCCGTGCCATCTTATCTGTGCCCATCTTTGCCCATCAGTGCCGCCTTATCTGTGCCCATCGGTGCCGCCTTATCTGTGCCTATTAGTGCCGCCTTAACTATGCCTATCAGTGCCCACCAGTGCAGCCTATCAGTGCCCACCAATGCAGCCCATCAGTGCCCACCAATGCAGCCCATCAGTGCCCACCAATGCAGCCTATCAGTGCCGCCTAATCAGCGCACTTCAATGAAGGAGAAAAATGACCCGTTTGCAAAATTTTATAACAAACTATTAAAACATGATTTTTTTTAATTTTTTTTTTGCATCTTTTTTTGTTTGTTTAGCAAAAAATAAAACTCCGAGCTGTAACTAAATACCACCAAAAGAAAGCTCTATTTGTGGGAAAAAAATGATAAAAATTTCATTTGGGTACAGTGTTGTATGCCCGCACAATTGTCATTCAAAGTGCATCAGCGCTGAAAGCTGAAAATTGGTCTGGGACTGAGGGGGGTTTAAGTGCCCAGTAAGCAAGTGGTTAAGATAGGGGTCTCTCCAAACTTTCTAAACAAAGGGCCAGTTTATTATCCTTCAGATCTTGGGGTGGGCTGGATTGTGGAAAGTGGGGGTAGAAAATATCCCAGCAAGTATCATTGGGTGTAAATAGTGCCACAGACTTGGTGATCAAAATTACTGTGGCCATTAGGAGGAGGAAAACTGCTGCATCATTGATCATAGTGGGTGGAAAAACGCCTCGTCTTTGGTATTGGTGGGAGGAATAGTGCCCCATCATTGGTATCAGTGGGAGGAATAGTGCCCCATCATTGGTATCAGTGGGAGGAATAGTGCCCCATCATTGGTATCAGTGGGAGGAATAGTGCCCTATTATTGGGACCAGTGGGAGGAATAGTGCCCATCATTGGGATCAGTGGAAGGAATAGTGCCCCATAATTGGAATCCGTGGGAGGAATAGTGCAAATTATTGGTATCAGTGGGAGGAATAGTGCCCCATTATTGGGCTCAGTGGGAGGAAGAGTGCCCATTATTGGGATCAGTGGGAGGAAGAGTGCCCATTGTTGGGATCAGTGGGAGGAAGAGTGCCCATTATTGGGATCAGTGGGAGGAATTGTGCCCCACCATTGGGATCAGTGGGAGGAATAGTGCCCCATCATTGGGATCAGTGGGAGGAATAGTGCCCCATTATTGGGCTCAGTGGGAGGAAGAGTGCCCATTATTGGGATCAGTGGGAGGAAGAGTGTCCATTATTGGGATCAGTGGGAGGAATTGTGCCCCACCATTGGGATCAGTGGGAGGAATAGTGCCCCATCATTGGGATCAGTGGGAGGAATAGTGCCCATCATTGGGATCAGTGGGAGGAATAGTGCCCCATCATTGGGATCAGTGGGAGGAATAGTGCCCATCATTGGGATCAGTGGGAGGAATAGTGCCACATCATTGGGATCAGTGGGAGGAATCGTGTCCATCATTGGGATCAGTGGGAGGAATAGTGCCCCATCATTGGGATCAGTGGGGGGAATAGTGCCCATCATTGGGATCAGTGGGAGGAATAGTGCCCATCATTGGGATCAGTGGGAGGAATAGTGTCCATCATTGGGATCAGTGGGAGGAATAGTGCCACATCATTGGGATCAGTGGGAGGAATAGTGCCACGTTATTGGGATCAGTGGGAGGAATAGTGTCCATCATTGGGATCAGTGGGAGGAATAGTGCCCCGTTATTGGGATCAGTGGGAGGAATAGTGCCCCGTTATTGGGATCAGTGGGAGGAATAGTGCCCTGTTATTGGGATCAGTGGGAGGAATAGTGTCCATCATTGGGATCAGTGGGAGGAATAGTGCCCCGTTATTGGGATCAGTGGGAGGAATAGTGCCCCGTTATTGGGATCAGTGGGAGGAATAGTGCCCCGTTATTGGGATCAGTGGGATGAATAGTGCCCCGTTATTGGGATCAGTGGGATGAATAGTGCCCCGTTATTGGGATCAGTGGGATGAATAGTGCCCCATCATTGGGATCAGTGGGAGGAATAGTGCCCCACCATTGGGATCAGTGGGAGGAATAGTGTCCATCATTGGGATCAGTGGGAGGAATAGTGCCCCATCATTGGGATCAGTGGGAGGAATAGTGTACATCATTGGGATCAGTGGGAGGCATAGTGCCCCATCATTGGGATCAGTGGGAGGAATAGTGCCCATCATTGGGATCAGTAGGATGCATTGTGCCCCATCATTGGGATCAGTAGAAGGAATTATGCCCCATTATTGGTGTCAGGGAGAGGAATAGTACCCCAAAGGCCAGATAAAGGGTAGCAATGAGTTGCATTTTGGGGACCACTGCTTTAAGCTGATCACATTCTCAGAGTAAAAAATGCTTCTTTTATATGAAAGAACTTTTGGGAACCATTTGGAAGAGATTTTTCTCTGGATTTCGCATTATTGGCAGGCAATATTTGAACAAGAGAAATAAATAACAGCCAATAATACTGTCTAAGTGACAGAACAACTGCAATGTGTTTATTCCACTTAAAGGGCCTTGACATATACAATTCTTTGACAAAACATCAAATCCTTCATTAGGCTCCAATTATGCATTTTTTTACCATAAGCTGCTTTTACATTCTTGACATCAAATCAGCTACTCTTTCAGAATTCTAGTGCAGTAGATTGCACATAAAAATATGCCTGACACAAAGAATATGATGGTATTAAAAATGAGCTCTGCTCCCTTGCTGTCAATTTGTCAATCAATTCACTGGATGCTGAACAAAAGAGGTGACTGATCTCTGCACATGAGAGGCCACTCTCTGATCCATATGTAAAATAACAGGAAAACATCTGGATCGTATTTTATATGGAAGCTGAAAGGTGTTTTTTTTTTTTTTTTAAAGGGCATACTTTTCTTGTGGGTCACAGGAGTACACTAAATTTTGCAGTCCTGTGACCCAGAATTGGCCAACAACGATCGAAAGCCCAGTGCTGGCTGATATCACAGAGCCATTCCAGTCTCTAAATGTATCTAAACAATAATTTCGAGATCCACCCAGATGCCCATTGAGCGCTAGAGGGGCGCGGCAGAGCTCCTGTGCTCTGTACTCAGAATGGCCCGAGATCTGAGTGATCAGTGATCACATGATCGCACAGTTCTCTGGCTTAGAGCTGGCGGGAGATAGCAAGCGAGTATAGATTTTTTTTAATGCACTTCTCCTTTAAGTCAAAAGTCCAGGCACATATAAAAATACCATTTAGTGCAGAAAGGTATATATTTACAAATCGTTATATGTATTTTCCGTGCAGATTGTGCAGCTGAATGTTACTTGGTTTCAGCCTCTTTCGGTCCTCTAGGCAACAGCACTCAGACTGGGTGAGGGAGGGGCAGGATTAGGAACAAATCATATGTGCAGTGTGCTGGCAATGAAAATACTCATAGGAGAAAAGAGAAGTGTACGCAAACAAGTAACTTCATCAGTCTATGGTTGATCTTCCACTGTCTAGTTAGCATTCTGAGGGTGAAGAGTGGATACCATTGTATTCCTTAAGACCCCTTTCACACCGAAGGCGCTTTGCAGGCAATATAGTGTTAGAAATAGTGCCTGCAATCCGCCCTCTAACTGCTGCTCCATTCACTCCAGTGTGGAAGCCCGAGGGCTTTCACACTGGAGCAGTGCGCTGGCAGGACGTCAGGAAAAGTCCTGCCAGCAGCTTCTTTGGAGCGGTGAAGGAGTAGTGTGTTTACCGCTCCTCCACCGCTGCTCCCCATTGATTTGCGGCGTATTGCGGATGGTTTTAACCCTTTCTCAGCCGCTAGTGGGGGGTAAAAGCGCCCCGCTAGTGGCCGAAATGCGCTGCAAACCCAACGGTAAAACGCCACTATGAATAGTGGCGTTTTACCGCCGACGCTATGGGCGACTTGGTGTTCTTTCAGCACAGCTTCCAGGCTCTTACTGAGCAGCCAGCCTTGTGCGTAGCCCCCTTCTGAAGAGTCCTCCCCTGGTTGCGTTTTGAATTGCTGGGCCTCTCCAAACCCAAGACGGCACCAGACCACCTTGAAATCCTCCTTCCAGTTACTGTGCCTCGGACTAGCCAGTCCCGAGACTCGGAAACGGATAGATCCGCACCCCAGGCCAAGAGGGCCTCTGGGGGCTGGTCAGGAGGACCAGGACCCTCAAGTCAGAACATATTTCTGGACCGCAACCCAGAACCACATGACCTCGGCACCTTAAGTACCCTCTCCTGGAATACACAGCGAGACAATGCACCCACTGATTGGCTCACAGAGAGAGATTGGTACCCAATGCTTCCAACCAGACTGCGTTTCAATGATACATGCACCTATGACCAGGCAGAACATAGTACAGTCCAGCGAAACCAAACTGATGCCAGAATCACAATTTTCATAATTTTAACCCCAAGACCCAACTATCGTCTTAGAAAAACTAAATTTACAAAACATAGCACATGCTCTTCAGGAGCAACGGGGCTACATACAGTAACCGGCATGGATAGTCAGCCAAGCCAGAAGTCAGGGATCAATGTAGTGGAACAGCAAGCAGGATCTGGAGCCAGAAGGGATGTCAGCAAAACAAGTCTTAAACAGGATCGTAGCAGATAGTTTCTGTGATGTTGACCAAGGCGAAGGCAGAGATCCTCTGGACTGGATGGCTTAAGTAGGCAGGGCTGACGAGCAGGACCATCAACAGCTGAATAACTGTGGAGAGAGATGGAAGCTGTCCAAAAAATGGACATTGATCATGAAGTTTCATGGTACCATTTGTTGACCTGTACAGTTAATCCTCACGTTCTTGGATCAGCAATTTGTATTTGTGTTAAAATATGAGAAAAGGTTGTGAGCACTGAACTTATTCTCTCTGGGGAAGAGACGCTTGAGAGGGAATATGATTTTTTTTTTTGCGGAAGGGAATTTTGCAAGACACGTGGCCACTTATTAAAATTAGAAGAAAAGAAGTTTCTTTAATGTAAGAATGGCAAGGATGTGGAATTCCCTTACACAGGTGGTGGTCTCAGCGGGGAGCATCGATAGTTTCAAAAAACTATTGGATAAGCACCCGAACGACCACAATATACCAGGGATATACAATGTAATACTGACTTATAATCACACACATAGGTTTGACTTGATGGTCTTTTTTTTAAACCTCATGTACTATGTAACTATGTAGATATACATGTAGGTCCAAGAAAAAAGGGGATTAGGTTTGTTAGTTGAAAGAAGTATTTTAAAAATAAGGTGAAAAAATGTATTATTTGCAAGAACAAGTCAACACTTAACATCTGAATTGAATGTAAGTGTAGGTTTAAAGCTGTCCATACGGTATACTAGTTTTTTTTAACTAACTGACCTGTCTCTAGCAAATTGGCTTCCAGCAAGGACCTCTAGGGTTGTGCTTCCCCTAGTGTCCTACTCTTGCAAGTGGCCTAGAGTTCAGCTCTAATTCTGCTCCGTGTCCAAAATCCATTGCCTTATTTCGATACTATATGATCTCTCTGCCTGAAGTCTTGTCTTGCAAATTGAACTTTACCAGGTATCTGTACTCCCAGTCAATGGTAAGCAGACAGCTAGCGTGGTTTCCAATACAATCCATTTATGCTTACCACAAAAATCTAAATAACCACCACACAATCAATACCATATTTATTAATGCACACCGTTCTCATTTTCATATACATGCAAACAAATCATTATCCACCAAATAACTCTATGATCCCCTAATTACCTGCCCAATCACCATTCACTGCATGTCAAGCAGTCTTTTCATTGCTGACTATAAGGCACCATATGGCTTAAAGGATAAGTTCATCTTTTAAATGCACATATTTTGCCGTTAAAAATGTCCATTTATTTTTTTAATTGGGAACCTGGAAAGCAGTGCACCCACGATCAGCAGATACATTGTATGGTCAAGCAGTTAACAAGAAACTTCCACAGCGTTCAACAGCGCTGTGGTAGTTCATTGAGAACTACAAGCCGACTGTAGGCTGTAGTTTTCCGTATTTGGAGATAAAATCTTTTTTCCTCTAGACCTAAAGAATGCCCCCTTGTCCCCTGTGATGACACTAAAGTGAAAAACTCAACACCAAGTTCACTATATGGACCACTTATGTATTTGAATATGTTGATCATACCCCCCCCCCCCCCCCCCCATGTCCTCTTCTCAAGAGGGAATAGATTCAGTTCCTCTAATCATTCCTTGATATCAGTTTGGTTGCTCTTCTCTGCACTTTCTCCAGTTCCCCGATATCCTTTTTGAGAACTGGTGGCCAAAACTGAACTGCATATTCCAGATGAGGTCTTACTAATGATTTGTACAGGGGCAAAATTATCTCTCTCTCTTTCTCTCTGGAGTCCATACCTCTCTTATTACAAGAAAGGTCTTTGCTTGCTTTGGAAACTGCAGCTTGGCATTGCATGATATTATTGAGTTTGTGATCTACCAAAACCCGCAGTTCCTTCTCCACCATTGATTCCCCCAGTTCACTAAAATTGTGCAGAACATTCCTTGGTTTACAGCAGGATTAACAGTTTATTTTTTTTAAATGTATCAAACATATAACAAAACCCTTTTAATGGTATATTTATGACAGGGTCACTTTACAGTACTTCTTGATTGCAATGTAAGCTGTCCTGCCTATGGCCTTCCCACCTTCACACAGCATTTAGCCATATGTACAGGATTCCAGTGGTAAGAATTGGTCATTACTTTGTATAGGCTGAACGGCTGCTTCTATTTGATTGCACCTGTCATTCCAGCCACAAGAATATGGCGATTTTTGCTAGTGGAATCCAGTGTATGTGGCTAAATGCTTGTGTGAAGAAGGCCTTACATTCTTTAACCCAGGAAGCCATGTTGAGAGCAAAATTTCAAGCTTCTAATATGTCCTTTTACTTTCACAATTGAAAGAAATAATTAAAGAGGAAGTAAAATCTCCCACTCTGATGCTTCTTTTCATTTAGTCCATTATAATAAGTCATTATCAGACTATAGCCACTGTAATCCAGCCCAAATCGCATATTACTTACTGTTTAAAGAAACTTTAAAAATCTTGTTTCCAGGGGTTAGGCAGCACCATCTTAAGTATTGTTTTCTGAGTCCACAGTGGAGTGTATGTCCGCCCTTACATTGAGCACTTCCTGTACTGTTAACCAAACCTCCTTCTCAATCCAACGTTTCTATGACAACCCTGTTCATAGCTTACTTGTTTATTTCATAGTATTTACTTGTGCCGATGTCTGTTTCCCTTTGTCAGACTTATCAGCTTCAGCTGATAAGACTGCAGTAATGGCCAAGCTTAGACTGTATATCATGTCACATGGTCACATGGTGTGTAGGAGGAAGCTCTGAGTGATTAGCAGAGTTCAGTGTTGTGCCGTAAGAAGTTCTGATAACAGATAGATAAGACATAGAGAGTGTGCCTTAAATCAGGGGAGATCTGGGCATGCTCAGTGACTTCATTCTACAGAACAACAAGGATTACAACAATACTAAGCAAGTAAGGAGATATCTACAAGCAGTGTTCATTAGGGTTTTTTATGCTGATGTACATGGGACAAAGTTGTGGGGGAGGGTTTCCAACCACTTTAAATTCAAAATGTGCATATAATATTCAAAAAAGTTTAGCACAGATGTTAATGATATAGATATTGTACCATAGTTGCCAACAGTCCTGATTTCAGGACCCTCATCCTGATTTAAGCTTATCCCAATTATTTTCCTGGGATTTTGCATTTGTCCCGGGAAAATCTGAAATGTTTTTGGCTAAAAACGCCAGCGGCTACACAAAACTGTCCGCCGCCACGAGTGTTGTTTGCCCTTGTGTTCAGTGCAGAGGGGCGGCTTCTCCCTTCAGTGTACACATAGAAAATTCTATTGTACACTGAAGCCTATTGGCTGCAGGTATTGGCGACCCCCTCCCTTCTCGCCACTGAACACAAGGAAGTGATCAGCCTCCGCCCACTGCCGCCTCCAACCCTCCGCCCCATGGGTCCAAAGAGCGGGGACAATGATGGAAGGACCGGGGCTCCACTGGCTAGGGACATTGATGGTCCTGGCTCCCCCCTTTCACAAGGCCATTTAAGCCACACCCACTATTTTGCATAAACCACGCCCATTTTCACTGCAGCACACTTTGCTTATTTTGCCATGTCACGCCTACAAACATATGCGCCGCCCCCTAATTATAACAAGGCTCTGCCTACATGCAAAAAAGTGTCCCTACGCTTTTCTTTACAATGTTGGCAACTGTGGTGTACCAGTTATCACTGATCTCAGCTGAATTTTTGAGAAAGCCCTGGTTTCTGACAACCAGAAAATGTTTGTGTGACTGAAAAGCGTCCACAACAACACAGCAGTGTAGTTAGTCCTGTGAAAGAGTTAATCTTGACTGTTTCCAGAACTGCCAATCAAAGGCATTGGTTCTAAGTGGGTTAAACTTTCAGGTAATATGTGTCTGTCTCAGTGGACACTCTCGATCTGCCTCCAACAGATAATGGAAGGCAAGGCTCCTCGGCTGCAGATCAATACCATTAAAGTCCTCAACTTCCAAAAATAGTTATAAAATATCAATTACATACATTTTCATTAGCTAAATGTAATTATTAGGGATGATTCATTGATTGTGTTCATCTCTCAGTTCCTTGGCGGGTTGGTATTGGCGAGGAGCCAGGCCAGGGGAATTGATGTATGATGGGATAGACAGCCAAACTGAAAGTGCCTAGAGTGAGACAGAGACTGACCCCATCACATGGGGTTAAAGGGTGAAGATAGTTCGGGGCCGCCAGAAGGCTCGCCTTATATATGCAGTATAAACGAGGGTAAAGGCGAAAATTTGTCTTGTCAAAATAGTGGATAAAGAAGTTTAAATGTAAGTTATATATTTACATAAAGCTTTCATATTATAACTAAAGTTGCTAAACTACAATTTCCCCCAAAAAATAGCCATGTCCTGAAACATTGCAAATACTTATTAATTAAATATATAAAATATATTTAGATTTTTTTCAGACACTATTTTAAGTTTGTTGATTTTTAAAGGGGCAGCAACACTATATTTGCATTTCATGTTTTGACTATTTTTGCAATTCATATTTATTTATTTTTCTCTTGTATAACACTGTGAGTTTTAAACCTTTGTGGCATGGTGTAAGTTTTTTATTTATAGTGCTACCCCCGCAGGAGCGGCTTGGTAGATTGAGTTCTTTTATCTAAACTCTGAAAACAGTCTCCGTCCCACTGATACACCAGGTTAAACAAATGAATACTTCACTGCTACTGGGAGCACAATTAAGGGGATCAATATGACAAAGTAAACATCAGACTGGTTATAGGTAATTTAACCCTATATATATATTGTCATGGATTGCAGTAAATAGAAATATGCACATAAATGACTAAAAGATTAGGTCAATCACAATACACTACACTATGGGGGAAATTTACTAAAACTGGTGAACACAGAATCTGGTGCAGCTGTGCATAGTAACCAATCAACTTTTAGGTTTTATTATTAAACTTAATTGAACAAGCTGAAGCTTGATTGATTACTATAAGCTGATTGGTTACTAATTGTGAAGCAGCTATCGTAACGAGCAGTCTTTAGCCCTAGTTCTTCATCCGGCTAGCGTTGGGGCCCAGTCTGTACAGAGCTGTCCCTGAGTACAGTCCCAGTAAAGTCTGCATGGAGTAAAAAAATGCGTTCATGTGTTCAGGCTCTGCTAGCAGCAACAGGTTAATGGCAGCAGCACCTTCTCACCAGTTCCAGCGACACAGGGGGTCTGCTGTCTAGATGTCAGCTCACTTCCAGATCTGCCTGGAACAACTCCATTCCTTAGCACATGGGCACATCAGAGGCTGATGAGAGGTGCACATGTCTCAAAATGCATCCCCGACTGCGAATGCTCTTAGCCCTTGTACACACGGTCGGACATTCCGACAACAAAATCTGTCGGATTTTGTCGGAAACTTGTGTTGCATACACACGGTCGGACAAAGTTGTCGGAAAATCCGATCGTTCAGAATGTGATGATGTAATTTTGTTACAACGGGACTACGTTCAGGCTAGTAGCCAATAGCTTTGGTCTAGGAATTTGATCTGAGCATGCGTGGCACTTTTTCCGATCGAAATTCTCTACAAACCATCGGACAAAGTCCAATCAGATCATGTTGTCGGAAAATTTTATAGCCCAGCTCTAAAACTTTGTCCGTCAGATATTCCGATGGAAACAGTCCGATGGAGCCCACACGGCCGGATTATCTGACAACATGGTCCGATCGGACATTATCCATCGGAATGTCCGACCATGTGTACAAGGGCTTAGAGTGGCGTCAGATGTAGGCAGTCCCTGTCATCGTGCTGTACTCCTGTTGGACAGACAAGTCCCAGATTGCGCCCAGCAACACCTGTTGCTCTCTACCACCTTCCAGTCTGTTAGATGCTAGGGGCCCTCCATCCCAAGTCAAGATGCCAAGATGCTTGCTATTATTGCCTGCCATCTTCTTACTCTTGTGATCGCAAACCTGTCTGTAGCATCCCCTCCTGACTCATGGCATGCAACATCACCTAGTTACCTGAGCTGTCTAGCTCAGGTTTTAACTATCACCATTTTCACCATTTAAAATTTGACTTATTCATTGTGTTTCATTTCACTTCAGTAAGTGAGATTATTGGGTCATTGTTTATCACCATACATTAACTACTGCCCCAATATGGCCCATTTACCCTGCCAACCCATCCAGGTGCTATCTAGTTGAGTGCTGTGTCCGCACTGGATCCCACTGAGGCCTTTTGTCTTGTCCACATTTAAAAAGAGCTATAGGGGATTTATGGATTTTGACAAGTTAATAGCATTAAGAAAACATCTCTACATCTGGGCCAGGACTGACTGGTCTTCTCACTGCCACCTTTGTATCAGAGCTGCAGTCTTTAGGACCTATACGGGCATAGTTGCCAACATTGTAAAAAAAAAATGTGGGACACTTTTTGGCAGTAGGCGGAGTTGTATTATAATTAGGGGGGGGGCATGTGGTTATAGGTGTGGCATATAAAAAGGTGAAAATGTGGTGCGCGAAGCAAAATATGGGCATGGTTTGCATAAATAGTGGGCGTGGCTTACATGGGGCGTGGCTCAAAGGGGTGTGGTTAGTCTGAGATGAATGGGGGGGGGGGGGGGAGAGTGAAAGGAGAGACAGCAGCCCCCCAATCCTACACCACAATAGCAATATGTGTTTGACAGAGTTTGACAATCAAATCAGCAGATAAAGATACTCCAAATACCTGGTGTTAGCGCTTCAATCATCCTGGCGCCATGATTGTTATGGTGTCAGGATGATTGAAGCGCATTATTTCTATTATTACATTGTAATATGAAATGAAATCATTCAACTCACCATAATACAGAATCAGTGGGAGCCATGAGCGTGTCACTAGCCATGTTGCCTGCCATCAGGTGTCCCAAGGGGAGTCTGTCCTTACATCAGGTGCCCCATCAGAGGTAACTTCTTCACATCTGTGTCCATCAGCGGAGCCCCTCCTTACATCTGGTGCCCCTCTGACATCCAGACTGGCCCCCCCACATCTCCAGACCGACCCCCACATCCACAGACCAGCCCCCACATCCACAGACTGGCCCCGACATATTCACTGCACGGACTGGCCCCCGACAGGACATATGATCTCCTGGCCTTCAAGCGGCAGCCGTCGTTGCCGCGCTGACTTTGAACTGTGGCGCCGCCCACTGCTCTTCACACACACTGGCAGCAGGGGTGGGCGGCGCCACAGTTTCTCTATTGAAGACCAGCTTCTTAAAAATGGCGGCTAGCGGAGACATTGTTTCCGCCGGCCGCGGACCTCTAGCGGGAAAAAACAGGACATTTAATTTCCCGGGACAAAATTAATTTGGGACAAATGTCCTAATCCCGGGAATGTCCCAGGAAATTCGGGACAGTTGGAAACTATGTATGGGTCTGGCACAGGCACTGACGTGGACACCTGAAGAAGGAAGAGAGGAGTGGCCCAGTGTGTCATGTCATCATGGATTTTATTGAGTATTTAGGGCAATAGATTAGAATTTTTCCAGCGGACAAAAGTGCACAGTTGGAACAGCAGGAGTTTGAAAATAGCAGGAGTTTTGGAGACATCCAACAATCTTTGGTTAGTACCTGCGTTTTGTTTTTAAGTAACTATTTCTAAAATTTCTAGTTTAGTTCAGTGCAATACTTGCTTGGAAGTTGTTTTTCCTTGTACTTTTTTGAAGCTGGGTAGATGTCCTTTCTGTATGCAGATTTCTAGTCTACATGGTCTAGTCTATATATGTAAATTCCTTGGTTTGTGCCCTTCAGGCCCTGTTCACATCTAATGATTTGGGATCATTTAGAATGTTTTTCCAAATTGCACTGCAATGCTGGCCAAACGCAGTATGTGTGTTTTTGTGGCATTCACTTGAGTTTTTGCCATGATTGTCACACAGCAATCCTGGAAAACCATATTGCCAAATCTTGTTGCCCAATGGAAGCTCCTGCCCCTTTTTTGAGTGACAAGCTTCAGGTGATGCTGATTGCCATGCTACAATCGCTGCAAAAACCACACCAAGTTTTGGTGCCATTAAAAATGAATTACGCACAAACAGGCCTGCATTTTGCCAGTGTTGCAGTGCGATTTGGAATCATGGGCAGAATTATGGTGATTCCACCCACGATCTCAAATGGCTAGATGTGAATAAGGCCTAAGTCTGAAATTAGGAGGCTGTCCAAGACAATTTGTTCTTTTGAGCTGCATTGCAAAAAAACACCTTTTCCTGAAAGTCTATACAGGAGAAGGGCAGTGTGCACAATCGTTGGGTCTGAAAAAAGTGCCGTACACATGATCGGACTTTCCGACAGGAAATGTTAGATGGCAGGCTGTTGGCGGTACATGCGACCGTGTGTATGCTCCATTGGACAATTGTTGGCGGATCTTCCATGGACAAATGTTGGCTAGCAGGTTTTAAAATCTCCCGCAGACAAATGTCTGTTGTCGGATTTTCCAAGCGTGTGTACACAAGTCCGGTGGTCAAAAGTCCAAAGTACACACACGCATTCTCAGAAGCAAGGACGAGCCAGAAGCGGTCGGTCTTGTAAACTAGCGTTCGTATTGGAGAATTAAGGCCGCGTACACACGCGGGGACTGTTCGCTCAACTTTGTCCGCTGAACAGTGTTTCGGCGGACAGTCCGCTCGTGTGTGGGCTTTCAGCGGACAGTTTCAGCGGACAGTCTGCTGAACAAAGTTTTTCGGAAATTCCGAAAAACTGTCCGCTGAAACTCTGTTTCAGCGAACAGTCCCCTCGTGTGTAGGCTTGTTCGTCAAACTAAGTTCCGCGCATGCCGTCGTATTTTTCGTCCCGTCGTACGTTACCACAACACCATTATCCTGTAGTTTTTAATATCAAAGATACACCTATGTTGGTGTCCCTTGTTTAATTTTACATTGTATTTTTTTTAAATGTAACTGCCTACTCCCAAACTGGCATTTGAAGTAAAAACACAGCCAATCTTATTCTACACAATTTTTTTTATTGTGCATTAAAAAAAGAAAACAAATAAAATCAGACATGGTATCTGCCAATAGAACTTAACCAAAAAGTGCATTCTATGCATCCAAAAATATAGAAAATATACCAAATCAAATCATTATTCAACCCAAAAAAATAACGTCAAAGCAATAACTCCAAGGCCAATAATAAATAACACGTTCTCTCCTCCGATTCTGCAACATGGCTGGTTGACGAACGCCTTCTCAGAAACAAACTGAAAAGTGCGAAATGAAAAGCACGAATCCACACTCAAACTTCTACTAACACAAAATTAGCAGAAGGAGCCAAAAGGGTGGTGCTAAAGAGCTGAAAAACAACGTAGTACGTCGATTTGTTCGTAATTGTTGACCAACAATTGTGTGTATGCAAGACAAATTTGGGCAAACGCCCTTCAGACAAAAGTCCACGGTTTTGTTGGCCAACAATCCGATTGTGTATACAAGGCTTTACAGCCAGTCCCCGGGTTATAACCAAGATAGGTTCTGTAGGTTTGTTCTTAAGTTGAATTTGTATGTAAATTGGAACAGGTACATTTTTTAAGTGTAACTTTAGCCAAAAACATAATTTTTTTAAGTATTTTGGATAGCATAGAGAAGGGTTAACACTCCTGTAACATTTGTTTTGCTGTCTGTACTCCTAATCGGAAGATTTCTCCTCACTTTCTGTCCCTGTGACAATTGGATTTTGAAAATGTTGGGTTGTTGTGGAAACAAGGATTGGTGATAAACCATCAGTGGAGACACGTGTTTCCCATGATAACTACTACAGGAGTGAATTTCCCTTCCTAGCAGTAGATTTCCTCTCACTTCCTGTTGTCTCCTGCTATTTGTAACTGAGTTGTGTGTAAGGTGGATGTATGTAACTGTATTGTGTTCTTTCTTAGCTAAAAGATGATACAAAGGTTGCAAACAAAGCGTTTGTGTGCGAATGGCAACCCTTCTGTGCATAAAGAAGCCCAAGAGAAATTATTTTGCCAAAATTAACTTGTATCCGATGTTGCAAAACAGGCAAATGTTATGGATAAGGCTCCTAAAAGGAGATGTCACCTTCTTGTCGGTGATTTAGTTGTAAGAGGTGTTTTTTTTAAAGGAAATTATGTAGAATGCCCCATACACACAGTCGGACATTCCGACCACAATAATGGGATTTTGGCCAAAACTTGTCTTGCATACACACGGTCGCACAAAGTTGTCGGAAAATCCGATCGTTCGGAACGAGGCGACGTTATACACGTACGACGGGACTACGTAGAGGCCAGTAGCCAATAGGTTTAATCTCCAAATTTTTTCTGAGCATGCGTGGCACTTTTTGCTTCGGAATTCTCTACAGACGATCGGAAAAAGTCCAATTGGATTTTGTTGTCGGAAAATTTTAGATCCAGCTCTCAAACTTTTTCCATTGGAAATTCCGACAAAAAAAGTCCGATAGAGCGCACACACGATCAGATTTTCCGACTACTTCATTCGATTGGACTTTTTCCGTCGGAATTTCCGACCATGTGTATGTCACAGAAAGTTAGGTGTTTACCTGGTGCTACTGTCAGGACAGATAAAAAGTACATTTTAACCGCTTCAGCCCCTGAAGAATTTACCCCTTTCCTGACCAGAGCACTTTTTGCGATTCGGCACTGTGTTGCTTTAACTGACAGTTGTATGGTCGTGCGACATTGCACCAAAACAAATTTGACATTCTTTTTTTCCCACAAATAGAGCTTTCTTTTGGTGGTATTTGATCACTTCGGTGGTTTTTATTTTTTGCGCTATAAACAAATACAGAGCGACGATTTTGAAAAAAAAAAGCAATATTTATTACGTTTTGTTATAATACATATCCCCAAAAAATATATAAAAAAATCAAATTTTTTCCTCAGTTTAGGCCGATACGTATTCTTCTACATAATTTTGGTTTAAAAAAATTGCAATAAGCGTTTGATTGGTTTGCGCAAAAGTTGTAGCATCTACAAAATAGGGGATAGATTTATGGCACTTTTATTATTCATTCTTTTTTTGTTATTCGTAATGGCGGCGATCGTGACTGCAACATTATGATGGACACATTGGACACTTTCAACACTATTTTGGGACCATTGTCATTTTTACAATGATCAGGGCTATAAAAATGCACTGATTACTGTGTAAATTACACTGTCAGGGAAGGGGTTAAACACTAGGGGGTGATCAAGGGGTTAAGTGTGTCCTAGGGAGTGATTCTAACTGTGGGGGGATGGGCTACCACCGATATGACAGCGATCATTGCTCCCGATGACAGGGAGCAGTAGATCCCTGTTATGTCACTAGGCAAAATGGGGAAATGCCTTGTTTACATAGGCATCTCCCTTTTCTGCGGCTCCGTGACACGATCACGGGACACTGGCAGACATGGAGTCCACAGAACCCACAGGCATGGTCACGCTGCACGCTAGCCCTGCCATTTAAAGGGGACATACCGGTACGCCCATTTGCCCACCGCTGCCATTGTGCCAATGTATATCGCCGGGCAGCAGTCGGTAAGTGGTTAAATATTGTCAAGGAAGCTAGTGAAGAGTGCAGTGACAATGTTGTGCACCTTGGCACCAATGACATGTTCTATGCAGGAGGATTTTTAGAATTTGGGCCCAGTTAGGGTGTCTTGCCTGTCCATAATGAACAACATAAGAAAATCCTACATATTTCTCCCGAAGAGTCCTCCCCTGGTTGCTTCTCCAGTTGCTGGGCCTCTCCACAGATGAGACGGCACCAGACCACCTTTGACTCCTCCTCTCAGTTATTTTGCCTCGGGCTAGCCAGCGCCGAGACTCGGAATTGGATGGATCCGCACCCAAGGCCATGAGGGCCATGGGGGCTGGTCAAGAGGACCAGGACCAAGCAGACCGAAAAATCTTCTGGACTGGAACCCAGAAGCACATGATCTCAGTACCTTAAATACCCTTTCCCAGAATGCACAGCAGGATAACACACCCACTGGGCTGGTTCCGAGAAAGAATGACACTCAATACGCCTAGTCAGACTGCTTTCTCACACTTGCCAGTGGTGACAGCGACACCTGTGGCCAAGGAGAACCCAACGCAATCCAGCTAGACTGGCACTGAAATCATCATTTGGCATAATTAGCCCTAAAACCCAACTGTGATTTTAGGAACTTTAAATTGAAAAAAACACATAGCGCATGCTCATCAGGAGCCGGCGCTACATACACATCTAATGAAAAGACTAATTTACTCATCGGTTTATGCCGATATATATTCTTCTACATGTTTTTGTTAAAAAAAAAAAAAATCATAATGGGTGTATATTTATTGGTTTGCGCAAAAATGATCGCGTCTACAAACTATGGGAAAGATTTAGGGACTTTTTAAAAAAAATTATTGTTTTTACTGGTAATGGTGGCGATCTTAAAATACAAGTCTGGCACTTCACACAATATTAGTGACTAGAATTATTCTCTAATAAAAACTTAAAAGTTCAAAACACAAAAAATAAGTCCACAGTTGTGCATCCCAACACCAGTGTGAATCATATTTCTTCCTTTCCTTTTATATTTTCATGCCTGTTCCACCACGTGTGTGTAAAATGCACACAGTGATATCCATTATCCAACAGTGCTTTATGACCTTCCTTAACCACTCATAGACCGCTTGCCGCAGATATACTGCGGCAGTGTGACTCTATTGCACGAAACAACATACCTGTACGTCTTCAGTCCTACCTAGTTAAGCCTTCTAGCCCAGATGATCTCTGCCTTCGCCTTGGTCAACATCACAGAGACGATCTCCTGCATTCCTGTTAAAGACTTGTTTGGCTGACATTCCTTCTGGCGCCAGATCCTACTTGCTGTTCCACCATGCTGATCTCTGGCTTCCTGACTTTCTGGCTTGTCTAACTATCCATTCTGGTTACTGAACTTTGGCTATTTTTTGACTAGTTTGTTTGTTCTACTAGTTTGTTCTATTTACTTTTATTATTTAACAAGTGTGATTTAACTGTACTTCTGTCTCGGTCTGATTCATGGTTTCTGACAGTGATGTCATGACATCGCTTCAGTGTTACGACATCCGAGACCTGATCAAAGCTGATTCTGGCTTTGTTCAGGTCTCCGGCCAGCCGGCCGCTCTGGTTTCCCGGACAGACGGTAGAGTCCAGGCGAGGTTTGGATGGCGAGAGGGGGAGGGACGTTCCCTGCCACTCTTTGGGATAACAGCCAAGTGGCTTCTTAGTCGCATCAGTTGAAATCCAAAGAAAGCCAAAAGTTTGCTCTAAAAAAAGCGTGTTGATGCGTGCAGCTGCATGCTTCACCCTGGTACAACCCCTTCAAGCCGAGGCCGCATATTTGTGTACATTTGGCGTGAAGAGGTTAAAGAGGGCTTCCAGATTCCAATAAGCCCCCTGCCCGCACACCCCCACAACCACAGCCCAGGGTTGTGGGGAAGAGGCCCTTGTCCCTACCAACATGGGGATAAGGTACTTTGGAGCTCGCTCTCCCCCCCCCCCCCCCACCCTTTCCTGGCCTGCCAGGCTGCATGCTCAGATAAGGACTTGGTATGGATTCTGAGGGAGACCCCAAGCCGTTTCTTTTTTTCCAATAAATTTTGCATTGCTAACATTGCCTTTGAGCACACGACACAAGTCAGATCAGTTAAGATGCTGATGCGAATGGATGCGACTTCCATTCAATTCAATGGGCTGAAATTGGACCTAAGTTGGACCAAAGTAGTGCAGGAACCTTTTCAAAAGTCAGACCGACACAAGTCAGATCAGTTAAGATGGCTCTCATAGGGAACCATTGATTTTTACATGTCATGTGTCGCACCAGTGTGAACGGGGTCTTAGTAAATCAACCCCACCGACACTATTTAAATAAGGCATTGCTTGTATCAATTTCCACAGTTTAAAATGTTACCTAAAGTCCAAATGAGGAAATTTTTTTTAGATGGTCTCACTGGAGCCAACAGTGAGGTAACTGATTCCCTGCAAGATACAACGTATATTATTTGCTTGTTTGGAAGAGGTTTGAATTTGTCATCAGACATTCCCGTAACTTTCAGTTCAAATCATATGAACTGCCTGCAGGGCTATGAAGTGTAGCCTTCTCCTTCCTCTTAATACAAGAAAAAGAATCAGCCGAGATTTCCATTCTGGCTAAGCGTGTCAAAGGAATGTATTAGGAATGACTGTAAAATAGTCAATGCTGACCTTTTTGTGATAATCAAACAATTTTCTTCCTACATATTAACTGGTTGCTGACCAGCGCACAACGATATACGTCAGCACAATGGTAAGGCTGCGCAAATTGGCTTACTGGTACGTCCCCTTTAAGACGCGGAATTGTGGGTGCACACCCGCCGCATGCTCCGTGACCACGGGTCCCGCAGACTCTATGTCCGCCGGTGTCCCGCGATCGTGGCACGGAGCAGCAGAACGGACAGATGCCTATGTAAACAAGGCATTACCCCATTCTGCCTAGTGATATGACAGGGATCTACTGCTCCCTGTCATGTCCTAGGTAGCCCCCCCTCCTCCCACAGTTAGAATCACTCCCTAGGACACACTTAACTCCTTGATCGCCCCCTAGTGTTTAACCCCTTCCCTGCCAGTGCCATTTATACAGTAATCAATGCATTTTTATAGCACCGATCGCTGTATAAATGGCAATGATCCCAAAATAGTGTCAAAAGTGTCCACCAGAATGTCGTAGTCATGATAAAAATCGCAGATCGCTGCCATTATTTATAAAAAAAAATTATAATAAGAATGCCATAAATCTATCCCCTATTTTATAGAAGCTATAACTTAATCAATATACGTTTATTGGGATTTTTTTTTGCCAAAAATATGTAGAAGAATACGTATTGGCCTAAACTGAGGGAAAAACAATGTTATTTATATATATGTTGGTGATATTTATTATAGTAAAAAGTAAAAAATATTGCTTTTTTTTCAAAATTGATGCTTTTTTTTGTTTATAGCGCAAAAAATAAAAAAACGCAGAGGTGATCAAACACCACCGAAAGAAAGCTCTTGTGGGAAGAAAAGGACGTCAATTTTGTTTGGGTGCAACGTCACGCGACCGCACAATTGTCAGTTAAAGCAACGTAGTGCCGAATCTCAAAGTGCTCTGGTCATGAAGTGGGTAAATCCTTCCGGGGCTGAAGTGGTTAAAACATTTAGGATATTTGAAAGCTTTACAAACTCTAAATACTGAATTCTAATACTAAAACAAATCCAAAGCGCCCCCCCAAAAAAACTTAAATGATTTAATCATGTGATAGTAGAAGAAGAAGAAGAACTATTGTATATCCTTATACTTCAAACAATAATCCATACACTACATATTGACCCTGAAATCAATTTTTTCATTCAATTGTTTCTTACTGTATTTTTCAGCCTTGTGATTGGCCCTGTCTGTACCATCTGATCACTGTGACCAATCACAGCTAGAAACACAATTGTATACATTGAATGGCATGAAAGGAAGCCATCCATTGTTTCCAATTTTCATGTGATCTGCTGTGATTGGGGACAGCGATCACATGGTACTGGCAGTGGGCCAGTTCAGTGATCAGTCATCGGCTGCGTTCTGTGGACACAGCCGGTGGCAGATCACACCGCCTGCATGACGTCATAAGACATTCCCCCAGAACAGCAGTGCTCCCACCCAGCCTATCATTGTGTTATAGGCCGGGCAGGAAGGTGTTAAATTGTAAACACTGTAGTAAAATCTCAGATTATGTGCGCACTGAAATTACTAGACTATAATTTATAGAGGGAAATAATTTTGTGGACACTTGCAAGTCCAACAGCCCCGAAGTCTCCGGGCAGCTTTCGCACCTCTAGCTTGTGCTAATTAGTTTGAGTAAGTATATGTAATTTTACTTCCAATTTGGAAACTAAGCTGTTTTTAAATGTTATCTATGGCCACTGCTTTTTAGATTTCATTATAATTGTTCTATAATTAATATGTTATTTTATCTAAAGTCACAGCCTAATCTGCGCGCATGGAGTTTATATTATCTATATTCTTTTCATTACTACTATTAGCATTGCGCACTGTATAAAAGCGCTTTTCAGACACGATAGCCCCTTTATCTTCCCAACATCAATAAAGGTGCATTGATTTTTACTTTCAGACAAATACGGTTATCATTGGACACAAACTAGCCATGAACTATTTATGGTCTCAGCGTTATTTCTGCAGAATTGCTTCTGGAAAGGCACCTATTGATTTTCTATTTGGGAAGAATTTTGCAAAATTAGGTTACTCTCTTTCTTTCTGAAAGGCTCTTCATTTTTTATTATAAGGGGAGGGCTGCAGGGAAACAAAGTTTCAGGTTTGATTCTGCAGTTAAAATTAATGAAAAGGAGCCCAGAGGCCATGTGTTGATAAACTGCTACTGGACTTATTACTGGTATGGACACGTAGAGCGACTTCTCCACCGCTGCTGATGTGTGAAGACATGTTCATGTCAGATAGTTTTAATACACAGGAAAATGATCACTTGAAATATCAGTTTCCAAGTGCAGCCAACGAGAAGATTTGCAGGATCCACCAAACGTCTTTCATTCACGTGTGGCTGCATAAAATAAAACACTCTCCAGGAGGTATAATTAGCACTCAGCTCAGCAGTGGGTAATGCAAGAGGTAGAACCACCTTAGTGGCTTTATCATGCAACGGTGTCATTATATACAGCACCCTTAGGCCCTGGTTACACTGGCATTGAAAGCAGGAGTTTAAAGAGGAAGTAAACCACAATGGGGTTTACTTTCTCTTTTGCTCCCCGCAAGGCCTGCAAATGAAAAGCATAATGGGCTAGTATCCATCACATACTAGACCATTATATGACACTTACCTGCAAATGAAGCCCGCTCTGTCCCCTGAGCAGGCCAAGTCCATCTTAGCCCCTCTTCCTTCCGGAGCTACGGACTCCGGCTCTGTGACTGGCCGTAGTCGCGTGATGTCACTCCCGTGCATGCACGCAGAAGCCCTCAGTCACGGCACACGCTGAGGGGGGGAAGAAATGGCACGGTGGGCCGTTTCTTCACAGCGCATGCTCCGATGTCATCATTCTTCTCGACCTGACAATTGAAAAAAAAAACCTGCACAGTTTAAGGTTAAACTGCTTCTCCCCCAATCTTGTGTGGCTCCGTGTCCTCTTACACTTCCTGAGACTGAATTGTTTTTTTACTACTCTGGAATCACCATTGAGGTATTTGTAAAACGCCATCATATCCCCTCTCAAGCATCGCTTATCCAGCAAGACTATATGGAATGCCTGTAGTCGTGCCTTGTAATTGAGATCCTCCAGTCCACTTATTAATTTTGTTGCCATTCTTTGGACTCTCTCCAGCTCCAGCACATCCCTTCTGAGGACCGGTGACCAGAACTGGACAAAATACTTGTCAGGTCACCTAGAGCCCAGGTGACAGATGCACACCGTAGGGATCAGGAGTGCACCGCAAGGTTGTGGACCCTACGGCTGACTGCTGCAGACGTGGGACAGATCCCACTGGGGTTAGAGCGTAAGATTCCCCGGGGCGCAGAGTCTAAGAGCCAGCAGGTGTTCACCAGAGCCTCGAGTGGTGAGGATGGACTTGGCTGCAACTGGCTCCAGGTCGCGACCCCCAGGGTCCCCCAGCTCACACCCACAGTAGGCAACAGGAGGATAGGGATGGTGAGGGACAAAGCCAAGGTCGGGGCCACAGGCAGACAAGAATAGTCGGGTACACGCCAAAAGGTCAGGGTCACAGGCAAGCAGGGATAGTCAGAACACGCCAAGTCGGTAACGGAAAACAGTAGCAGAGCACACGGCAGGAAACAGGAAGCTAATACATAAAGGTTGATCAGCAGGATAAGCTAGCAGTGCAGAGGTTAATATAGAGTTGTCTGATAGGAGCTAGGGTGGAGCCATGCCAGAGGAAGGAAATAAAAGCAGTCAGGTGAAGCTCGGCTGGTCTCTAGAAATGAACACATGCAGACAGGTAAGCAGACGCACTCTATTGCATAACCATGACAATACTCCAGATGTGGCCTAACCAAGATTGTAGTTGTATCCCCGGATGATATCCCCTTTTTTATGCATGTTAATATTCTGTCGGCTTTGGTAGCTGCAGCTTGACATTGCATGCTATTTCTTCTCCATCCTTGATTATCCCAGATGTTCTCCCCCTAGTGTGTAGTTCGCGTTTATGTTTTTAGCCCCCAAGTGAATTACTTGACATTTCTCCACATTAAACCTCATTTGCCATGTAGTTGCCCATTCCATTATTTTGTTTGGTTCTTTCTGTAAAATTTCTATATAATGATGTGAAGTTATTGCCCTACTTATTTTTGTGTCGTCCTCAAAAACGGAGATCGTGTTATTTATCCCATCCTCTATATCATTTATGAATAATTTAAACAGAATTGGTCCCAAGACAGAGCCTTGGAGTACACCACTTATGCAATTGATAATATGGACAGCACAGGGTACTGTTCACGTTACTTCACAAATTACTTTGCATTACTTCAAAGCTGAAGTAATTTGAAGCTTCATTTGGAGTTTGAAGGAGTTGAAGCATTTAAACTCCTTCCATTCAACTCTATGGTAACGTACCGCAAATGCGCTGGCATAAGTTGCAGCATGTTTCCGACGTGGTTGCGGTGCGTTAATAACATTACATTAATAATAGGCATTTGTATACAATGTGTTGCGCTACCAGAAATGATCAGTGAAAATTTATAATAAATGAACGTCCAAAGAAAGACAGTCCCATGAAAATAATAGGTGCGTAATCTAAACAGCCTAGATCAAAGATGGGTGAAATTCCTTCCCTCCACCATAAAGGCCAATCACCAACACCAAGATAAGAACAGGCAGGCCAAACAGCCTTTTTGGGACTTTCTCCCTGAAACAGTGCCCCAGCCGAATTTAACCAGTCGCAGGAATGATGCCTCAGCATAAATCTCAGCATGGATACCACGACTCCCAAAAGTGTAACACATATGGAAAAAAAAAAACTCTAGATAGTGATAAACCTTATGACGGATCCTTTATTAAAAGCAAGTACTACTCACAAAGTATAAAAGATTCATGCACATGTCTCCAACAATCAATCCTGGACAAGAGAGATGGCTTCCACTTTCGGATGACGCAATGACGTGACCAACCCGCTCCACCCTATGCATTTCGTTACTATAAGAGTTCTTCTGGGGCATGGGGCCATGTCACGTCATTGCCCAAATACCCATTACAAGTAACCAAGCCTCATTTTAGACCTCGTAGTCCGGCGACACTTCCAAGCCTCTCTTTCAGATTCTACCATTCTTGGCATAGTCAGCAACCAAGCCTCGCTCCCAACAGCGGAAGTATTTTCTCTAAATAAAACTGAATCTCCTCTACAGCACTTCACAGCCTCACACAGGCCATGATAACACACCAGGAAATTTCCAGTTCTGGTTATAAATTTGGGTATGATCAAAATAACCATCAATTAAAAGATATAATATAAAAAAAGCATATATTAACTACTGCGTACACCAAGGTGACCATGAGGCTGGGTACAGAATATTCATAAAACCATCAAAATTAAAAAAAAAATACCTACAATTACAGTAAATTCTACCAAGTCAAGAATTCCACAAAAATGCATTAACATCCCAATCAATGTTCAACCCATAAGGGGTGTAACTTTTGAGCAAAAAAATCCATTTGGTCTAAATTTTGGCTACATTCTTAGTTGTGGCACGCCCCCTCCAATGGGGTTTAAACTTTTCCATGCCCACAAATCGGGTCCCTGATGGATCTCTTCCATGTACTAAGCCATAATGTCGTGAGGCATCGTACACTCAACGCGTGGGCTTTTAATAATAGGCAAAAAAAATGCACAAAAAGTGCTTGTTAAACACAAGTCAAACGCACCTATTAACACACATTAACGCTATATGTGTGTTTGTTAGGCGTTAGCATTTTGAGTCAAGTGTGAAAAAGCAACTATGGGGATTTGGGAAACAGTAAAGGTGGCCCTCTCCAGCACTACATTTAGAATAACTTGCAGTGTTCACCAGTGATATATTTTGCCAAGCGCTCTGGAAACCCCCAACTGAATAGAACATGTGCTACCCAGGTACTTTCCACTTTTCACTGCAAAACACACATCAGTAAAGTATGAATGTACGCAGATCTCTGCCCATGGAACCATAAGCACTGTGGGAGGAAAGGCTACTCCAGATCCAGTCTGAGCTTCACTAAGACCAGCCAGAGGAAACAGAGCTCAGCATTGCAAAAGCCTACCTAAACCAGCAAGAAGGCAGTCTCTTTAGGTATGCAACACCTTCTACAAGTATCCCACTAAAAATAAGATTTCCAGTGCAGTAAATGTCTATGGATGTAATTTTCAGTTCAATGATATGTCTGTAGTTTGACCTCCAGCTATCAGCAAACTTCTGTAAAAGGTAGTTGGCCAATTACAGTAGCATGAAAATAAATGTTACAAGAAATATTGGGGTTGATTTACTAAAGACTGTAGCTGCACTCTGCAAGTGCAGTTGCTCCAGAGCTAAGTAAATGAAGTAAAGCTTCACTTTACAAAAAATACCCAATCGTAATCAAGGAAAATAAAAACACAGCATTTTTGCTGCATGCGATTTAGATGATGGAAGTCAGCAGAGCTTCCCTTCAGTTACTAACTGCAGAGCTTCCCTTCATTTACTAAACTGTGGAGCAACTGCATTTGCAGAGTGAACAGTCTATTTGCCTTTAGTAAATCAACCCCAATGTGTTTCTTAAGAAATAGAAGAGAACTACCCTCAAAGAGCTGCTTGGTAATATGGATTCTCTGTTTTGCGCCTTGTCTCCAAGAACAACCTCAGCCCCTCAAACACACCTGGTTTAGTGAAAGTGAGTACTATATAAGCACTCTAAGAACACAAGAATGGATACCTTTAACTCGGCTGTGAATTAGTACCAGAAAATACACACAGAACCATTTAGCAGTAAATGAACTCAGTGTACTGGTACAGGTTGGAATAAATGGTGGTTTGAGCCTAAATGAACAAACAGAAAGTAGGTTCAGACTATAATATATTATATATATAATAACTATGCCACAGTAACTTAAAATATAGTTCTGTACCGCTATACTGGGATTAATTTAGTCCTAACTCTTCAGCTGGCTACTGTTGGGGCCCCACTGTACCATTGGTGCACATTAGAACAGTCTCAGTCAAACCTGCAGGCAGAAATAAGGCTTCTAGGTGGCTGTATGGTCAGTTCCTAAAGGACTCAGTCTCTTAAGTAGCAACAGATTATGGCCACAAGACCTGCTCACCAGGCCCAGCAACATAGCGGCCGTAGTCCCTCTGGTCAGATGTCCAATCAGTTCTGGGTTGGCCGAGTGACTCTTGTCCTCAGGACCTCAGCACAGCATGGACTGCATAATGGCAGTGGCACCCCTCATTCCGCAGGCCATGCTTAGTACTCCCCAGGTGTAGGCACAGAGAGCTGTAGAGGTCCTTGTGTGCCCTTGCCTCATACTGATCTCTCCCTGACCTTTGGTAAGCTGCCTGAGAAAAGTCCAATGTTCTCCTGCAGGGCTTAGTGGGGCTGTAGTTCAAGCGCCATTCCTTTCAGGCATCACTCCTAAGGAGACTACATGTCCCAAGGTCCTCCAGCCTTTCTAATTTGCACCTCCTTGCCAGGAGGGAGGGGGAGCAAGCAGGAAAATTACACAGCCCACTCTAACAGAGTATAGCAGGGGGGATGGTGGGTTAGGGAAGAGAATAAAGCCCACAGCTGCTCACCACACAGCTGTGGGGATAAGGAGAAGAGAGCAGCACAGAAGCCTGTGGCCCAGCATGCCTCCACCTGCTGCACACTCGGGGGGACACCAGTTTGGAAGTATAAACCTGCTTGCATCAATTATTTGTGTTATATTCATTTTAAACAAAAATAGAGCTTTCCTAAAGTGGCTCCTGAAATTCACTAGTTGGTTCTCAAAGATCTCTACACTGTAGTTGTGTACAATGAAACGTAGAGGAGAAGTTGGTAGTACAAAGGTAGTGCCAACCTTCGCAGGAGATAAGATAACAAAGTAACATGAAATTTACAGATGACTGTCCCCACCTAGGTTTATAGTATAGATTAGAAGCCACCTAACTATATCAGTTCTACACAGTAACAAATATTAGAACTAATCACAAATAACCAAATTCAATTGTATTACATAGCCAGTGACGCCTGCATATCTGTAAAACAGCCTGGATGGAATGCCATATTTTTTTTTACATGTAATAAAAAGCTGTCATTTATATAGCATAAGTGTTTTGAAAATGACAAAATGTATGGTGAATATATACAAATCTACTAAATTTTACAGTAAAATTAAATTTATACCCAAAAATATATGTACCCTTGTAACCTAATAAAATGCAATGTTGTACTTACATAAAATGCAGAGGCCCACCCTTTCTATGACCTGTTTTTCATTTAAGGCTCATACACACTAAGAAAATCGGGCGAGAATTTTTGTCCAAAGAACTTTTGTATGATTTTCGTATAGTGTGTACACAACTTTCGTCATCTTACCAAATTTTTCTTACCAAAATTCCCGAAGGGACAAACTCCAACATTGTTTTCGTATGGGAACAGAACGAGCAGTTTTCGTTTATTGTGTACCGTTTTTGTACAAGAAAAATCAGAAAAGAAAGACTGCTCATGATCAAAAACCATAAACAACAACAAAAAGCCTTTGTCGTACGAGAATTTTCATTCAAATTTTTGTTCATCGGTTCTGATTTGCTGTGAAACAACAAGGAAAATCGGACGATCATTTGCCCGATTTTCTTATAGTGTGTACCCCACATTACAGCTAGCATCTAAACCTGCCACAATCAATGCATTGAGTGTAAGCATCCTGAAGAGAATGCGCTATGTTTTTGTAAATTTTGTTTTTCCTAAGACCATAGTGGGGATTTAGGGTTAATTTCAGTAAATTATGGTCTCGGCATCAGTTTGGCTGGACTGTATTGTGTTCTGCCTGGTCATGGGTGTAAGTGTCACTTTTGGCAGGCATGTGTAGGTGTCCCCTTTGCAACGCAGTCTGGTTGGACGCATTGGGTACCAATCTCTCGCTCAGAGCCAATCAGTGGGTGCATTGTCTCGCTGTGTATTCCGGGAGAGGGTACTTAAGGTGCTGCGGTCACGTGATTCGAGGTTCCGGTCCAGAAGTATGTTCAGACTCACTGGTCCTGGTCCTCCTGACTGGCCCCCAGAGGCCCTCGTGGCCTGGGATGCGGATCCATCCGTTTCCGAGTCTCGGGGATGGCTAGCCCGAGGCACAGTAACTGGAAGGAGAATTCCAAGGTGGTCCGGTGCCGTCTCAGGTTTGGAGAGGCCCAGCAACTGAAAATGCAACCAGGGGAGGACTCTTCAGAAGAGAGCCACGCACAAGGCTGGCTGCTCGGTAAGAGCCTGGAAGCTAAGCTGAAAGGACACCAAGTGAATCCGCATTCTTATGGTATCACTGGATCGGCTGCAAGATACTGGTACCGTAAGAGAGTTCCTAATTTTATCCTTCAGTTTAAACTAAGTTTCTGTGAGAGACTTTCTGTTCTATTCTAAAGTTCTACAATCAAGTCTGTGGCAGAGACTTTGCTATACTTAAATCACCTGTCGGTTGCTAGATTGACCAAAAAGGGGATTTATCCGATAGTTGAAATATCCAGTTGTGAATGGCTATTCCCTGGTTCACCTAGAGAGAGACATTTCAAGTGTCAGCAGTTCCAAGAGTACCTGAGCTTTACTACCCATACCCTGTATTTCCTACTGAGAGACTGTGTTCTGTTCAGAGTTCTGCAAATAAAAATTCCTAAAGGGATTCAAGTGTCGGTCTCTACAGTTTATTGGGCCATCAACCTCGGGAAACCCCTAGACGAGCACGAGGTGGAGAAGGTAACGGTAAGCCCAACAAAACCAGACGCCCCTTCGGGGGTCAGTGCTACATATGTTTAATTTTATCAACTATTTATACTTTAATTCTTGAGAGTAGGTACGTAAATTGGGGCAGGCTGGTAGGGGCCCTAGTGCATCAATTTGCCCAGGGGCCCATGATGCTATTAAGACGGCCTTATTAAGACAGCTGTCATGAGGGCCACATACCTGATGCGAGACCGAAGTAGTGGGGAGGCCTCTCTTGCACCTCTGGTCCTTGTAGCCTCTGGAGATGGAGATGGAGACAGAGACTTGGTGGACACCAGAGCACCGTGCAAGCCTTAGTCCAAGATCCGAGCCAAGGTCAAGTCCGGTTTGGCAAGGAAGTTTAAAAGGGTTAATCAAAAGAAGAATGGTCGAGATCCAAGCTGGGTCAGTTCCAAGCTGGCAGCTGAGTACAAAAGGGACAAAGAAGTAGAATGGTCAAGATACAAATCCAAGGTCAATGGCAAACAGTAATCAAGAGTAGTCAGGTTTCCAGGTCACAACAAGTTCAGACAGATCACACACTAGCACAGGAACAAGGGGGGGGGTGGGGGGTGGAAGATAATCCAGAAATTTGGCAGTGTCTAGGCTGGGCTTATATAGGGAAGTATGAGGTCACTTCCTGTGCAACTCCTGGGCATTTTCCCGCCTTTTTCCATCAGGTTGAGGTCACTTCCTGTATGCCTCCTGGGCATTTTTCCGCCTTTTTCTATCAGGTTAAGGTCACTTCCTGTGCGCCTCCTGGGCATTTTCGTGCCTTTTACCATCAGGTCTTCTGCACAGGTGTGGGTTGGCGCACTGAGGCGTCTTTGGCACATGCTCAGTTGGTACGGATTACCTCTTGCGGCAACGTGCCATTGGTGCATGCGTAGTAAGCCCTGGACTCTTACAACAGCCCCGTTGCCCTGACTTTTCTATGTTACTAAGGTTTCAGCTTTCTAGACTTTGGTGCTAAGCCCAGTTTATTTTTCATCTCCAAAAGTGACTGCCTTTATTGTCCATTGATGTCATCTTCCTGGACAGGTGCACACTGGGTAGGTTGAGTTTAGCACAAAGTTTGTAGCTTGGCACTGAATTTAGAGATGGTAATAAAATGCAGCCTGAGATATAGGAGTGCATACATTTCTGGCTAACATTTGGGTACATTTTCCCAAGCAATGTATGTAATTACATCATAATATTGATGTATGTGGGATTATGAAATGCTAGATTTGTTTTTATTTAAAGTTAAATTCCGGGAATTACACATAGTAGTGATGAAGAACTATGTATAACGGATTAAAACAGAAGTCTATACATTTATCTAGCATTGTTTGATGTGTTTATAGCCATGTTAAGCTGGTCGTGGCTGATTACAGTACATAGTACTTTGGCTTTATGACACAAGGGGTAAACAAAATCACATGAGACTTGGCAGAGTCTGCAAATGTAATGATCCATAATCTGAAGCTCTGCAGAGACTCAGGTACACTTGCCAGTCCGCTGAACGTCAATGTAGGGTGTTGCATGTGCACCAAATGGCAGGTTCTAATGATGCCCATGCCCTTAGCAGTGCTGTATGATGAATATGTCAGCTCTTAAAGGACTTTTGACTCTAAATCAAAACATCTTCTTGTTCAGCTGTGTATTGAGAATACAGTACAGTGCCTTGAAAAAGTATTCATACCCCTTGAAACCTTTCACATTTTGTCATGTTACAACCAAAAATGCAAATGTATTCTATTAGGATTTTATGTGATTGACCAAAACAAAGTGGCACATAATTCTGAAGTGGAAGGAAAATGATAAATGATTTTTAATTTGTTTTACAAATAAATATCTGAAAAGTGTGGCATGCATTTGTATTCTGCCCCCTTTACGTTGATACCCCTAGCTAAAATCTAGTGGAACCAATTGCCTTTAGAAGTCACCCAATTAGTAAATAGAGTCCACCTGTGTTTAATTTAATCTCAGTTAAAATACAGATGTTCTGTGAAGGCCTCGGAGGTTTGTTAGAGAATTTTCGTGAACAAACACAATCACGAAGGCCAAGGAACACACCAGACAGGTCAGGGATACAATTGTGAAGGTTAAAGCAGGGTTAGGTTATAAAAAAAAAAAAAATCTTACGAAGCGCTGTTCAATCCATCATCCGAAAATGGAAAGAGTATGGCACAACTGCAAACCTACCAAGACATGACCGTCCACCTAAGCTGACCGGCCAGGCAAGGTGACCATTCATCAGAGAAGCAGCCAAGAGGCCCATGGTAACTCTGGAGGAGCTGCAGAGATCTGATCTCAGGTGGGAAAATCTGTCCACAGGACAACTATTAGTCGTGCTCTCCACAAATCTGTAAAATAAAGTTGCAATTGTATAAGGCAAAAGTGGTGACTTAATGCCTTGAACACGGTGCAAATGAAATGCAAATAACAGGGAAAAATGTCAATGTGAAAATGATATGAGGATTGTGAATCAATCAATTGTCTTCATATGTTGAAAGTGAATTTCTAAATCCACACATAAAAGTCCCACAATGTCAAAAGAACTTGCGGTAAGATGATGTATTCCAGAGTTTCCAACCTCCACCAGGGAGATAGGGGTTTTGTGATAAAACAATCCACTCTGAGTGGGGACTAAAGTGGATTGTTTTATCACAAAAAACCCTTATCTCCCTGGTGGTTGGAAACTCTGGATACATCATCTTCATATAATTTTCACATTTTTTATTTACATATTTCTGTGTTATTTGCAAATCACGTGTACTGTGCTCAAGACATTAAAGTGGTTGTAAACCCTTCCAATCCACTTTTTACTAATAAGGCTTACCTGTAGCTACCCCGGATATCTCCTAAACGTGCACGGTTTAGAAGATATCCCCTGTATCAACATGTGCCGATGTCATCGGCACATGCGCACTGAAGCAATGGCACGTTCGTGTTGCTTCAGCTAGTTTGCCCTTAACGCCATCGCGGCTCTGGCCATTCACAGCACCGGAGCTCGCAACACCCGGAAATAACTCCTGGAGCGATGTTGCTAGCCAGAGCTGTGTACTGGGACCACTGTGGGCTCTTCAATCTAAAAAAAAACCTGCAGGACAAAGGCATAATGAGCTAGTATGCATAGCATACTAGCTCATTATGCCTTTGTCTTGCAGGTTTTACATTTTTTAGTGGGTTTACAACCACCTTAAGTGACCATTTTTGTCTTATACAAGCGCAACTTTATTTACATATTTGTGCACTGCGGAGATATCGCAAGAGTTTTTGTTGCTTCTGTATACAATTTTTAGTTTAATTATTGTATGATCTAGCACGATATACCTTTTACATTTTTTATTTTACTCCACAAACCTGGCCTTAATGGAAGAGAAGCAAGAAGAAAGCCATTGTTGAAAAAAAGCCTTAAGAAGTTCCATTTGCAGTTTGCGAGAAGCCATGTGGGGGACACAGCAAACATGTGGAAGAAGGTGCTCTGGTCAGATGAGACCAAAATTTAACTTTTTTGCCTAAAAGCAAAATGCAATGTGTTGCAGAAAACTAACACTGCAAATCACCTTGAACACCCCACCATGGTGGTGGCAGCATCATGTTGTGGGGATGCTTTTCTTCAGCAAGGACAGGAAAGCTGGTCAGAGTTGATGGGAAGATGGATGGAGCCAAATACAGGGCAATCTTAGAATAAAACCTGTAATGATCGGAATTCTCATCGGAAGAAGCTCTGATGGTTTTCCCGACGGAATTCCACTCAAGCTGTCTTGCCTACACACGGTCACCCCAAATTCCGATATTTTAGAACGCGGTGACGTACAACACGTAAGACGGAACTAGAAAAAGGAAGTTCAATATCCAGTAGCCAATAGCTTCTGTCTCGTAGTTGAATCTGAGCATGCGTGATTTTTTGGAGTGTCGGAATTGCATACACACGATCAGAATTACCGATAGAAAGTTTTTCCATCAGGAAAATTGAGAACATGCTATCAATTTTTGGCTAGCGGAAATTCGGACAGCTAAATTCCGATGGAGCATACACACAGTCGCATTTTCCGATGAAAAGCTCTCATCTGTCTTTTTCTGGCCGGAATTCTGATCGTGTGTACGCGGCATTCGAATCTGCAAAAGACTTGAGCCTGGGGCGAAGGTTCGCCTTCCAGAAGGACAACGACCCTAAACATACAGCCAGAGCTACAATGGAATGGTTTAGATCAAAGCATATTCATGTGTTAGAATGGCCCAGTCAAAGTCCAGACCTAAATACAATTGAGAATCTGTGGCAAGACTTGAAAATTGCTGTTCACAGACGCTCTCCATCCAATCTGACAGAGCTTGAGATATTTTGCAAAGAAGAATGGGCAAAAATGTCACTCTCTAGATGTGCAAAGCCGGGAAAGACCTACCCAAAGGGATTTGCAGCTGTAATTGCAGCGAAAGGTGGTTCTATAAAGTATTGACTCAGGGGGGCTGAATACAAATGTATGCCATACTTTTCAGAAATGTATATGTAAGATATTTGGAAAACCATTTATCATTTTCCTTCCACTTCACAATTATGTGCCACTTTGTGTTGGTCTGTTACATAAAATACCAATAAAATAAATTTATATTTTTGGTTGAAACATGACAAAATGTGGAAAATGTCAAGGGGTATGAATACTTTTTCAAGCTACTGTATATCACCCATTATGTTGCTAAAATTTTTTGCATAAATGTTGGTAAACTAGCCATCTGTCTCTCAGGGAATGTGACTGCCATTGTCTGCTTAGGAACTGTTGAGATTCAAGGTGGATGTGGGAATCCTGCCCACTGTGTCATTGTATTCTGACAGGGGGACTCCCCACCATCAGAGTACAGCGGTCGGTCCCTTCTGATCCATCTGGACAGCTTTATTAGTGGTCTCAAACTGTCAAGCCATCAAATAGCTGACGTCATAGTTGATCACATTTATAGCACCATGGCAACTGCAAATACAACAGAAGCTAAGATGGCTGCTTCTTTGACTTTAAGGATAGGAGGGTTTAGTCACTCTTTGCAGGAGAAGTAGGGCCAAAGCTCTTTTGCTCTTCATTCTGCACTCTTGTGACCCATAGTCAGCTGACAGCGGGTCTAAACTCCACAGTTGGCTGATGATACTCAGCCAGTTGAGGCTCTGGATGGATCCCAAGAACTGATCGATCAGCGGTCCTTGTTTGCTCCGTTCTCAGTTTTAGGGTTGGCAGGGGACAGATGTAGCATAGGATCAATGCTGCATCCACCTAGGTGAGTATAAAAGTTTTTTTGTTTTTGTTTTTTCAAACCCATAGTCCCCTTTAAATTGGGAATGCAGTGCAAACTACTTCAGAGTAAATGGTTCTAGGTAAATATTAACCCACCCCTCTAAATGCTTGCTAAATGTGACATCATGTGATGTTCTAGTCCTTTTCTCCCTTTATTGTTTACATGGGAGGGGGGGGGGGGTTCTTCTTTGGGTGTCAAAAGCCCTGCCTGTGTGATGTGGACACTTCCCATTGGCTGGTTTAATGGCAGGGTGCTTGCAGGATCCAGAAGAGGCATTGTGTTAATGTGATGGGATTGCATTGTTGGGTTATCAATCTTCTGCACTCAGAAATTGCACCTGTGAGGGGTGCAGATGGTGAACGTAGTTGAATATAACTTGCTTCACAAGGTATAAAAAAATAAACTGCAGGAGGAGTTAGAGGCAGGTGGGATAGGGGCTTTAATTGCCTGCCTCCCTCCCTGGGTGCTGTGAAGCTGGTGTGGGGCTGTGTGAAGGAATAGGTGGCATAGTAAACGGAGACAGGCAGGATCAACCCAGGGAATCCCCAACACCTCATCCATTGGGGGGGAAGGGAGATCAGTGAGCGGTGAGTAGACACTTCTGTCATACTGAATATGGACCTGTTCAAGAAGGGGAAACGATATCCTCACACCCTTCATCACTGCCAGACCCGGGGAGCCCTATGCCAGCCCTGACCCCAATGGGGGGCACATCCCTGGCTGGCATTATCTGAGCTCCTCATCACTTTCCCCACATGACACCATCCACTGATCGAATGTCGCTGTGTACTAATGTCAGCCCGGGTCTGCATGTCGCACAGGGCCAGCGCCAGCGCCAGCACAAGGCAGCTAAAACAGCTGCCTTAGGGTGCCAGGATAGGGTGCGTCAGTAAAATCGAAATCCCCAGCCACATGCTGGGATTTGGATTTTTAACGGTGCTGCAGCAATGTGTACGTCAGTAAAGCCGGCTATCTGCTTTCAATGTGGAAGTGATACAAACACCTTTTAGGCCGCCGATTCCTTCCACAATGTGCCCCCCTCCCCCAAAAAACCCTCCCACCATGTCTCCTGGGCTCCACTATCCCACCTGCGGGCCCAGTGTGATCATGGGAGGGGGGCCTGGGAAGGATGGTGGGAGCGCCACAGATATCTATCCACTGAGCCACCCTCTTAAGCAAAGACCAGGACGTGACGTGTATGGCATCATTTCCTGGACCAGCGGTGCCATTCTACAGGAGCTGTGCTCGGGGAGGTACCATCTGTGTTCCATCAGCTGTAGCGAAGTGCAGAGGAGACATGCAGGTTCTAATAGACCCTGAATGTCTAATAAAGAGTACCTGTCACCTATATGCTATCACATGGGGCGCTATTGGTTACCTATGTAATAGCAATAAAAGTTATGTAAAAATAATAAAAATACAAATATAAAAAAGTTTTAAACATTTAAAGAGACCCATAACATTTTAGCATCAGAACCCCTACATAACACTAAACTGATGTCCTGTAGGGGCCTTTAAAGCGTTGCCTATGAAAAATATAAAGTACTGAAGTTTTTTGCTGTTTCATTAGCGCACACATGCAAAGCCACTACAGATCATCAGTGTGGTGTGATGCAGGTGTTCTAGTTCTAAAATTATTGAATAAATTTAAATTTATTTGTATTTTTTTTTGGGGGGGGGGTTTGCAAGTAGCTAATTTTGCCTACGGTGCAAAATAGTCTAGCACCAGCCCTGCCTACAGCCTTACAGTATATTAAGAGAGAAGCCATGAAGCAATCATTGTGCTGCAGGAAGCAGAACCTGCAGATGTAATGATCAATTACAGCATTCGTATTTACAAATCGTACACAGATGCTTTTAATGCATTCTGAGGACTGACCCAAACCACGCATGCAGATTAGAAAGTCAGGACGAAGTTTGAATTCTTGACCAGCATACTTGTTTTTTGACTCAAGTGCTCAAGCCACTGCATCGGAATGACAGCTCGCTGACTGGCATTTTCAGAAGAGGTCTGCAAAGATTGCTTATCAGTAAAGGATTGCTTTAACCACTTAAGCACCGGAAGATTTTCCCCCTTAATGACCAGGCCATTTTTCACGATACGGCGTTATGTCATTTTAACTGACAATTGCGCGGCCGTGCAACGCTGTACCCAAACAAAATTGCTGTCCTTTTTTCCCCACAAATGGAGCTTTCTTTTGGTGGTATTTCACCACCTGCAGTTTTTCTTTTTTGTGCTATAAACAAAAAAAGACTGACAATTTTGAAAAAAAAAATATATATATTTTTTACTATATCATCAGAAAAAAAAATGTCTTCTTCAGTTTAGGCCAATATGAATTCTTCTACATATTTTTGGTAACAAAAATTGCAATAAGCGTATATTGATTGTTTTTCACAAAAGTCTACAAAATAGGGGATAGATTTATGGCATTTTTATTATTTTCTTTTCTTTACTAGTAATGACAGTGATCAACGATTTTTTGTGGGATTACTACACTGAAGCGGACAGATTGGATACTTTTGACACTTTTTTTTGGACCAGTGACATTTATATAGTGATCAGTGCTATACAAATGCACTGATTACTGTATAAATGACACTGGCAGTGAAGGGGTGATCAAGGGGTTAAATGTGTTCACTGTGAGGTGTTTCTAACTGTGGGGGGAGGAGACTGACTGGGAGTACAGAGAGATTGCTATTCCTAATCACTAGGACAGACATACTTCCCGGTCAGAACGGAGATCTGTTTGTTTACATTGACAGATCCCCGTTCTGGCTCTCTGTGGAGCGATCGCTGGTGCATACCTCCCTGTCTGATTTGGAGGCACTGTCCCTGATTTGGAGCAATGTCCCTCTTTCCCCCTCATTTTGGTCTGATCCATATAGTATATAATACACTTTTTATCTTTCAAAAAGTGCTTCAGTGCTAAACCTCCCATCCAAATTCTAAATGGCTGCATTTGTCCCCTGCAGGTGTGGCAGGGGGCATGTCCTATGCCTACATACGTTTGCTAGTAGGTGTCCCATCTCAAAATATTGGGGGGTATGTAAACCTTTCATCCAAATTCTAAATTGCTGCATTTGTAAATTTTAAGGCTAGGTTCACACTGCAGCGGTGATGAGATCGGATGTGATTCGCACCGCACTGCAGTGCAAATCACATCCAATCTCTGTGCGATGCGAGTTCAGCCATACAGATACTATGGCTGAATTTGCATCGCATCTGGCCCAAACTCGCACAGGACCCTTTTTTTTGGTCCGCAGCAGAATCAGATTGCATGGGTGTTCACACAATGCGATCCAATTTATGTCCGAGTTTGCAGATCACACTGTGATATGCGAACTGATCTGGGGGTGTCATTAACGTTTCACTGACACTCCCAGCAGTTCGCATAGGGCAGCATGAACTGCCGCCGGGAGGCATGCGATGCGGGAACCCGCAGCGGATTCGCAGCGTTCCCGCATCGCTGCAGTGTGAACCCAGCCTAAAAGCCAATATAAAAGAATAATAGTGGTAAAAAAAGTCCTTGTCGATTTAATTAACTTTTTTTTTTTTTTTGGTTAAGTCTCCTTTAAGGGGGTGTGGCAGGGGGTATGTCCTATGCCTACATACATTTGCTAGTAAGTGTCCCTCATCATTTCAAAATGTTGGGAGGTATGCAGGTGGCCTGCGGACATCGCGGCCGTTGACGCAGCGCATCAGCTCCCCCACCATGCAGCAGGCGAGCGCTTGCTACAGATGTAAAACGGACCGACGTACAGCTGCGGCGATTCGCGGGAAAACGAGCCGACCTGCCACGGTATAATGATAGCGGCTGCTCGCCAAGTGGTTAAGCTAATTACATTTACTTAATTCTAATAACCAAACAATAAAAAAATAAAATAAAATTAAGATTCCCTTTAAATAGTTGCACCAGCTATTAATGTAGGAAAAGGTGTTTTCTTGTCCACTGTATAGTTCTGTTTTCTACGTGCACAGGCTTCTCTTCCAAGTCTTGTCCTTTTCATTATACAATGTGAACGTGATGGAAAACAGTTGACTCATCCTACCAGAGTTTCCCATAAGGACCCCAGACTGAGTCTCCCGATACAGACACCCGGCTCTGCTGACTAAAAGCTTGTGAAAAACCACAGCGTGACTAGAGAAAGAATGTGCAAGACACTGTCCCTAATCTCTGCACATCACGCTCACCACTGGTTATGCAATACTTATTAGTGACCCTGTATTCTGCGACAGATTGACACTTGCCACAGTGAAAAAAAACAATTTAAAGGAGGAGTGCCTAAAAAAAACAGCCATGACAATGATTACAGCTAATACGGCGATACTATTCTAGTTATTTTGTTTTAAAATGACGTGAAGATTGTATTTGGACCTAAACGATCACCTTTTGTCAACTACAGTTGTGCTCAAAAGTTTGCATACCCTGGCAAAAATCATAAAATTTTGACATTTATATTAAAAATATGACTGATCATCTGAGAATATTATGTAACTATAATGCCGCGTATACACGATCGGAATTTTGGTCGGAAAAAATCTCTGATGGTTTTTCCTGCTGTCTTGTATACACACAGTCACACAAAAGTTCTCTGAACATTCAACCGTCAAGAAAGTAGTGACGTACAACACTACGATGAGCCAAGAAAATTTTCAATGCTTTCGAGCACGCGTCAAATTTTTTCCGAGCATGCGTAGGAATTTTCCTCGTTGGAATTTGTACAGACGATTGGAATTTCCGATCAGAACTTCTTCTGACCGAAAAATTAAGAACATGCTCTCAATGCTTCGGAACATGCGCTGAATTGTTTCTGAGCATGCGTAGGAATTTTGCGCGTCGGAATTTCCGATCAGAACTTTTTCTGACCAAAAAATTAAGAACATGGTCTCAATCTTTTGCTGGTCGAAATTCTGTCAGCAAAAGTCCAATGGAGCATACATACAGTCGCATTTTCCGACCAATAGCTCTCATCGGACTTTTGCTGGCGGAAATTCCGATCGTGTGTACGGGGAATTAGGGATGCACCGATACCATTTTTTATTTTTTTTTTCCTCGCAGATATCAATTAACAATACCCACCACAACAGTTTTTTTTTTTATATCACTTCAGCTGTCAGCAATGGTACAAAGCATTGAAAAGTTATTTACAAATGAAATAAATAGCTTTTTGTTTTTAATTTTGCGCTTTTTCAATGTGAAACATGTATGTTAATATATATTGCAAAAATATTCACTAACAAAGCAAATAAAAAAAAGTTTTAATTGTTTATCGATTATAAAAATGGACGTGAACAAAAAAAAAAAACAGGAAAATAATAATTAAATGGAGGAGAAAAGGGAGTTAATTGAGGCTGATTAGAATACATTGAGGTTAAACAGAGGAACATTTGTTCATCCTTTTGATCTGCAGATGAAGAAACAGAGAGATACAAAAAGAAACAATGTTTCTTTTTATTTTTGCATTTCAGTGGCTGAGCAATGAATATTGCCAGCTGCTTTTTTTTTTTTTTTTTTTCCACAGCTCCAATTACCGGACATCTTTTAACGCATTTGCTGTCAACAGGGGAGACCCACTAACAGCTCAAAGAACCGAGCCTGAAAGTATCCATTTCAGGTATCTGTACATTTGTATGACTACCGATACTTGTGCAAATACTTGGTATTGGCACCAATACAGATACTAGTATCGCTGCAACCCTAGTAACTATACTGGAGAAAGTGCGGAGAAGAGCAACCAAACCGATAAGAGGCATGGAGGAGCTCAGCTGATGAAAGATTAGAGAGGAACGGAATCTATTCCCTCTCGAGAAGAGGAGATTAAGGGGGAATACGATCAACAAAAAAAAAAAACGTGGTCCATATACTGATTAAACTTGGTGTTGAGTTATTCACTTTAAAGGGGTTGTAAGCCTTCGTGTTTTTTTCACCTTAATGCATCTAATGCATTAAGGTAAAAAAAAAAAAAAACTGCCAGTGACCGGCCCTCCAGCCTCCCCGTTTTACTTACCTGTGTGTGCCCTGTCACTCTTGATTGGATAGATTGATAGCAGCGCAGCCATTGGCTCCCGCTGCTGTCAATCGAAGCCAATGATTCGGGAACCAGGGGGGGCGGGGCCAAGCCATACATTTCCCGGGGAGAGCTGCGTATGACGTCACCCGCTGCTGGCCTTCGAAATGTGACTGATAGATAGATGCTTGTTTTATGCCTGGACCAAACCGTTTAAAATGTGAGTAGTCGGTGTTTGGACATAAATAAATTTTTAATTAATACACAGTGAACATGTAGATCTTTTCCCTTTTATCATTTATGGTCTGGCGTCCGTATTTATTTCTGTGAAGTCTGGAAGTGAATGTATGATCTGCTTCAACCCATTTGGTATATTGGGATCTGCTTGCATGAGTAGCTGTGCAGGAGTCCATACCTTGAGGTGAGAGTAGATAATAAGACTGGAGGTGGAGGAACTGTCGCCTAATGTGGATTGTATCATCACTGGTGAAGGCTTTCTGGGACTTGTTGTCCATCAACTCTTTGGACTTTCTCTTATTATTATACTGAAAATACTTTCTGGGACTTGTTGTTCATCAACGTTTTGGCAGTTTCGTTTGCGCTGCACTTTTATTATTATTATTATTATTAATAACGATTTATATAGCGCCAACAGTTTACGCAGCGCTTTACATTGTATAGGGGGGACAACACAATTACAGTACAATACAAAAGGTACAGGAGGGCCTGGTTCGTAGAGCTTACATTCTAAAGGGAGGGGGTGGTGGTACAAAAGGTAATAATAGCTGCAGAGAATGATTTGATGGGATTGGCTCGGGGACAGTTAGGTGGGTGTGGGATAGGCTTCCCTGAATAAATGAGTTTTCAGGGAACTCCTAAAGGTGGACAGGGAAGGGGCTGATCGGACAGACTGGGTCAGGGAGTTCCGGAGGATGGGAGAGACTCTGGAGAAGTCTTGGAGGCGAGCATGAGAGGAGGTAACAAGGGCGCTAGAAAGCAGGAGGTCCTGGGAGGAGCGGAGGAGATGATTTGGACGATATCTGCAGATGAGGTTGGTGATGTAGATGGGGGTGATGTTGTGGATGGCTTTGTATGTTATGGTTAGCATTTTGAATTTTACACGGTGGGGTAGGGGAAGCCAGTGAAGGGATTGGCAGAGAGGGGCAGCAGTCACGGAACGATTTTTACCCTGTTATAATATTTGCTATTTTGGATTTTTGTGAAAATTCTTTAGTGTTCAGTTTGCATATGTGGGGGGGGGGGGGGGGTTGCTTTATCATTTTTTTATATATATTTTTGCGCTGATTACACTCTTTGCTTTTTAAAAAGATTGGGATGCCGTTAAAGTTCATGTGCGTGTAATGGCAGGTGTCCCAATACATTTGACAGTGTATGGCAATGTCTGCATGTACTGTAACTGATTAATTGGACAGAAAACCAATCCAATTCTGCACATGTACCAGAGGTTATCATCTCCTGCTATTTACATACATTCTTGCAAACACTCCAAGCTAAAACGCTAATACCACGTACACACGACTGGACTTTCCGGCAGACTAGGTCTGACGGTCTTCCCGATGGACTCCAGCAGTGTTCCAATGGACCTTTCCGAACGAACAGACTTGGCCACACACAAACAGACTAAGTCCGTTGGAAAGTCTGTTAGTTTTGAACGCGATGACATAAGACAGGACTTAAAAAGGAAGTTCAATAGTCAGTAGCCAATAGCTTCCCTTGCGTCGTATTTGGTCCGTCGGACCAGCATACAGCATACGGTTTTCCCGATAGGAATTGAGTCCGTCGGACAGATTTGAAATGTGTTCTATTTCTAGGTCCAGATTTTTTATGTGAAAAACGATCGGATTGTCCGATGGACTGATTCTGTCGGACCTAGTCTGCCGGAAAGTCCGGTCGTGTGTACGCGGCATTACACTTCATATGCAGGTAAGGTGTAGTAGCCGTTTTAGAAATCGGTGGCAGGTTGCAGTGCTTGGTGACAAATCCGGCATCAGTAGAGTTAAGACAACAGACTCCAATTACATCTCTGCAGGGTAAAGAATGGGATATAAGCGATGCATTTTATATATACATATGTTGTTGGCGCCTTTCAACACTAAAAAGAAAAAAGTCCAGTGTAGTGGAAGATTTCTGTACAGAGAGAGGAAGGAGGGGAGCACGCATTATCGGTTCACAAATTCAATCTTATCCGAGCTTTTAACTTTAAAAGCCTCAGAGAGCTGCCTTCCCATCTAGTTTACGCACTGCCCTGATTGTATGTGACAGGGTGCAGTAACCATTTAGTGGTTTGTAATGCCATGAAATAAAACAGTGCACGGAACGTCTGCTCCACGCCCGGTGTTAAATAGCAGTTCACTTCTCTCGAGTACAGGAATTATTTTTTTTTTTTTTACTTGTCAGCGTCAAAATGTTGGATGGTGAAATAGGCTTTATGAAGCTTCTTGTCTCTTCTTGAGCCACAGCCTAGGTGCTGGTAGGGTGTGCAAGGACAAGTAGTGTTGTGTCCTTCTGCAGAGCGGTCTGGTTAGTTCTATTATATCCACTTGCCGACTGCACATTGTACATCTACTGCAACCAGGGCTGTCTTTAGCACAGGGTAAAAGGGGCAGCTGCTTCGGGCCCAGTCATTGTTGTGGCAGCAACAGCAGCTGCCCCTTGAGCCCACACTGCCTGCAAATAGTTGATATAGTTGATAAGTGAATTTAGGAGGGCCCAAGAAAATGCACAGGGTCCAAGTGCTATTGATTGCGACAGTGTGGGCCAGCTATGCAGAATCGTGTGTGTGTGTGTGTGTGTGTGTGTGTGTATATATATATATATATATATATATATATATATACACAGTATCTCACAAAATTGAGTACAATTGAGTAGTTTTTATTTATTTAATTTTGTTAAAAAATGCATTCGTCTGAAAATCCTAAATAATTAAGGTCAAATCTGTCACTGAAGGCTTATGGTGTCTGTCGAATGTTCTAAGAAGATTCAGAGGAGCAGCTAAACTGTACGACGCCGCAATCGTACATTCCTGGAGGAATGTTCCGCCTACAAGCTATAGTAGAATTCTAATGTATGACACTAGTAATAATTATATTTATTCATTATTATTACTAGTCAACCAACATTAGAATTCTTCTATAGCCTATGAGCTGAGCATTGGACCGTAAATGTCCGCTCACGGTGACTGCGTCATTGAATCTTCATGTTGAATAATCTTGGACTAATAGAGTTAGGTTAGTCACATTCAACCTTTTTTGCTATTGTCTCTATAATGTCGAATCTTTTCCCTCCATGTCGAATCTTTTCTCTCCATGTCGAATCTTTTCTCCCCATGTCGAATCTTTTCTCCCCATGTCGAATCTTTTCTCTCCATGTCTCCCCATGTCGAATCTTTTCTCCCCATGTCGAATCTTTTCTCCCCATGTCGAATCTTTTCTCCCCATGTCGAATCTTTGCTGTCCCCTCAAAATAACTCAACACACAGCCGTTAATGTCTAAACCGCTGGCAACAAAAATGAGTACACCCCTGAAGTGAAAATGTCATTGAGGGAACCATGAATGCCAACATGTACTGTGACATACTGAAGCAGAGCATGATCCCCTCCCTTCGGAGACTGGGCCGCAGGGCAGTATTCCAACATAACGACCCCAAACACACCTCCAAGATGACCACTGCCTTGCTAAAGAAGCTGGGGTAAAGGTGATGGACTGGCCAGGCATATCCCCAGACCTAAACCCTATTGAGCATGTGTGGGGCATCCTCAAACAGAAGGTGGAGGAGTGCAAGATCACTAACATCAACCGGCTTTGCAATGTCATCATGGAGGAGTGGAAGAGGACTCCAGTGGCAACCTGTGAAGCTCTGGTGAACTCCATGCCCAAAAGGGTTAAGGCAGTGCTGGAAAATAATGGTGGCCACACAAAATATTGACACTTTGGGCCCAATTTGGACATTTTCACTTAGGGGTGTACTCACTTTTGTTGTCATCGGTTTAGACATTAATAGCTGTGTGTTGAGCCATTTTGAGGGGACAGCAAATTTACACTGTTATACAAGCTGTACACTCACTACTTTACATTGTAGCAAAGTGTCATTTCTTCAGTGTTGTCACATGAAAAGATATAATAAAATATTTACAAAAATGTGAGGGGTGTACTCACTTTAGTTAGATACTGTATGTGACTCTGCATTTCTGGGCAGAGGGCGCGATCCCACCCGGCTGTACTGTGATTTGTCACAGCACACACCAATCACCGGGTCCCAGCCAGTGATTGACCACTGACAGCTGGCGATTGGCTCTAAGTCTCATGGGAATGTAAACAACACAGAGCTGTGTTCAGTGACAGGGGATCTAGCTGTTTTTTTATTCCCTGCTAAGCATTTCTTTTTAAACAGGTTATTGTTACAAGTATAGGAAAGTGAAAATGGCAAGGGGTGCAAAGCTAATCTGTATTCTTGCTTAAAGAAACACTATGCTGGGAAAGACTTTGTGGTGAACTTGGAAAATGAAATTGTGCAAGTTTTCATTTTGAGAAACAGCAGTTTTGTTTTTGATCAGAACAATAATTTTTACTTGACATCTCTCCATCCTAATAGCTGCGACCTCTCCTTCTGAAAATGCTAGTTACCCGGCTGTCGTGCTTTTTAGTTCAATACATCCTGAGGCATTTTTCTATTTCACATCCAAACACAGCTCATTAGTTGCTACTGGCATTATCTGCAATCTGCAATTCTTCCATTTTATATTATACTCTATGTTCTGTCCCACTGCAATGGGACTTTTTTTATGTGATTTTTTTTTTTTTTTTTCCCTCTGTCCTCCCATCCTGTTTAACAACTTCAGCGCTGGTAATTTAGACCCCTTCATGACCAGGCCATTTTTTGCAATATGCACTGTGTTATTTTAACTGACAATTGCGCAGTTGTGCAACACTGTGACCAATTAAAATGTATGTCCTTTTTTTCCCCATAAATAGAACTTTCTTTTGGTGGTGTTTGATCACCTCTGTGTTTTTTAATTATTTTTGTGCAATAAACAAAAATAGGCCGACAATTTAAAAAAAAAAAAAAAATGTTTTTTTACTTTCTACTATAAAACATATCCTATAAAAAAAAAAATCACATTTCTGCATCAATTTAGGCTAATATGTATTCTGCTACATATTTTTGGCAAAAAAAATAAAAAAATCCCAATAAGCGTATATTGATTAGTTTACGCAAAAGTTATCGCGTCTACAAACTATGGGATATATTAATGTATTTTTTTATTTATTTTTTAATGGCGGCGATCAGCGACTTATAGTGGGACTGCAATATTGTGGCGGACAAATCGGACACTAAGCCCAGGTTCACACTGACAGCGGGATTGAACTCACTCATAGCTGCATGTCAGTCTGGCTTCGGGGGGTGATTTCAGAGACATTTGTGTGGGTTCCTGCAGAGATGTCTATACAAATCGCACCCGAAGTCGCCAAAAGTAGTACAGAAACTCACACAGACATTAATGGCTGTATGTTGAATTATTTTGAGGGGGCAGCAAATTTATACAGTTATACAAGCTTTTCACTCACTACTTAACATTGTAGCAAAGTGTCATTTCTTCAGTGCTATCGCATGAAAAGGTATAATAAAATATTTACAAAAATGTGAGGGGTGTACTCACTTTTGTGAGATACTATATATATATATATATATATATATATATATATATATATATATATAATAAATTATAAAAAAAATTCCCATCTTGATAAGTAATTACATGACCTCTGTTCTCAACTGCATAAAGGGCTTAGAGAGGTGGGGGTGAAGTCATCAGGAGGCACAGTAACAGCAGTACACTGATCTTTTCCAGTGATTAGCAGGATGGGGTGTCAGTAGAAGTCTGACCATTGGGTTACAGACAGGCTGTGCTTCCAAGTAGAATGCAAAGAAGAAAACTCCACCTTGAATGTATGGATGGAGGAATGTGATCATTTTTTTTCGATCAGTGTACATGGCTGCCTTATGCCCTGTACACATGACTGGTTTTCCCGTCTGAATAAATTCTGAAGGTTTTTCCGATGGAATACCGCTGAAACTGTCTTGCATACAAACGATCACACCAAAATGTGATCGTCAAGAGCGCGGTGACGTACAACACGTACGACGGGACTAGAAAAAGGAAGTTCAATGGCCAGTAACCAATAGCTTCCATCTCGTACTTGCATCAGAGCATGCGTCGTTTTTGGTCTGTCGGAACAGCATACAGACGAGCGTTTTTTCCCGATGGGAATTGGTTCCATTGGAATTATTTAGAAAATGTTCTATTTCTAGGTCCGTCAGAATTTTAGAGAAAAAAAAAAGTCAGATGAGGCCCACACACGATCGAAATATACGATGAAAAGCTTCCGTCTGACTTTCTCTGTCGGACATTCCGCTCGTGTGTACGCGGGATAAGTCAATATAATCATAGAAGTGAACATGCATAGGTCAATACCGACATTATTTCTAACACAGAAAATGTAATTTATTATCCTGGACATGGCTAACTCCAATTTACACTCTTCTGTGTCTTTTACCTTTTATCTCCATGCATCGTGATGATTCTTTTTTTCACTTTTTCGTATATTATTGATGTGTTTTTGCAAGTATTTGCAGAACACAAGGTGAAACCTGACAAGTTACTACAGGCAGCAGTTCTTTGCTTTCTACTGCTGTCGAAAAAACTGGAGCAAAGAAAGACAAAAGCCGATGAGTTGCCATTATCAGCTGTTCCACTTTAATTTAGCAGCAATGCGTAAAATTGTGATATGGATCTATAAAAAAATTAAAACGCACAAACCAATGATCTATGCCCTGATAATGTTTATAAATATGGAGTGTGAACGGAGCCTGCTGGTCTCGGGTATATTTAGAACTTCACACACAAAATACAGTTGTCCTGTGTTTTTGAGCATTTGTGTGCAGCGTTTTTAAAGCATTTTTGAGCTTTTCTGTTTAATTAGCCAATAGAGAAAAATATCATCCGTTTCATCACTTACTGCTGTTTTTCAGTTTTTCATCTGCTTTCAATTGTCATTTTTTTAAACTTTTTTTTGCAAGGGTTTAAAGCGGGGTTTCCACTTAAAAAAAAAATAAAAGTCAGCAGCTACAAATACTGCAGCTGCTGACTTTTAATAATCGGACACTTACCTGTCCCAGGGTCCAGCGATGTGGGGGATCGAAGCCCCGCTCATGTCCCCATCCGTTTGGCGGCGCCGACATTGCAGCTGTGGGGCCCGGCTCTGGCTTCACAGCTGGGCATCCACTGTGCATGCGTGAGCGGCGCCCCACACCGTGATTGGCCACGCAATCATTTGGGACCTTTCATGTGTCCCAGATGCTTGACAAGAGGGAGGGGGCAGAGCTGAGCCCTTCCTGTGCCGAGGGGAAGTGACGTCAGATCCCAGGCACTGAAGGAGGCAGGCTATGAGGGACCCCCTAGCAACAGGCATTTAAAGGTGAGTAAAAAAAAAATTATTTTTTCCAAATGTTTTTATTTTTTTTTATTTTTTTTAAGCACATTTATGATTTTTTTTTTTTTTGGGGGGGGGGGGGTGGAACACCACTTTAAGGTTTAAAAATTAGGGGTTAATTTATATATTATTTATTTACTTGTTTATTTATTTCGTTCGGTTAGGGGTTATATTAGTGTTAGTGTTAGGGTTTAGGATTAATGTTTGGTTCAAGGGTTGGGGTTAGGGACTTTTATTTTATTTTATTTTTTATTATTTATTTTTTAACATTTTTTTTTATTATTTATTTATTATGTATTTTCATAAAATTTTTGCATTTAAGCAGAAAAAGACACAAAACACACTAGAACGCTTAAATCAAGCCATTTCTACGGAAGAAAAAAACATTTAAAAAATGCACCAACTGCCCGATTCGTTCTACAAAAAAGCTCCAGAACTTTTTTGAGCTTCAGGCATTTGGCTTTAGGTGACTTGTAGTAAAGGTGTGAACCAACTCCATAGAGAATAATAAAAAAATTTCCCTACAAACTGCGGAGGTGTGAATGGGGCCTTAAGGTGGCCATAGATGGATCGAAATGAGTCTGTTTTGTCGGGTAACTGTCAAATTTCAATCCATTTTTGGCCACCGCAGTTTAACACAAGTCCATCTACCGATCAACTTATGTTTCTCCGCTCTGCCAGATAAAAGCTGCTCAATCAGCAGCTGTAGCCAATGGCTGCAGTACAGATCTGTGTATTTTGACAGCAGAGGAGTCCCCCCTGCTGTCAGAATTCGGTAGTGCAGTAAGAAGGATTGTGGATGTAGAAATCAGTTTAGTTTTTTTTCGCTCAGCCTCCTGGATGAAAGAAAAAAAATGAAACATATTTGGGCCAGCTTTATCTCCCATGAACTCAATCCTACCCTGCCTAAGATGCATACTATAATCCTACAGCTGGGTGTCTTTTCACACTGGGGCGGTGCGCTTGCGGAACATTATAAAAAGTCCTGCAAGCAGCATCTTTGGGGCTGGTCGGGGGCGCTGTATTTAGCGCTTCCATAACGTCCTGCCCATTGCAATGAATGGGCAGCACTTCCAAAGCGCCTTAAAAACACTTTGAAAGTACTTCAAAACTGAACATTTTACCTTTTCTTTTGGGTATAAATCGCCCCAATAGCAGCCAAAGAGAGGCACAAAGCGCTGCTAAAACAGCGGCACTTTAGTGCTAACGGTCGGCGCTGCCAGTGTGAAAGTAGCCTTTTTCTGGCCCAGCTTGCACCAGTTTAACTATGCATTTACCATACATGGTCAATACCTGGACAAGGTGGAGAGCGTGACGTCCCTGCCCTCTCCCCTCTCAATCTCTTCTAATAAGAGAACACTTTGCATTCATTCAGGAAATGCAAAACAGTCTATGTTACTTGTGCTGAGTGGCCGCCCACCTGCGTTCAGAATGCAGCAGGCTGGCTCCTTGGCACGAGACCAGAAGCAAGTGGAGATCACTGGAGTAGGGGTGTCTATTATAATGATTTCCAGCTTCCAGGGGCTCTGGCCAGGTATGGCACCAATGTAACTCTGTATAAAATATCCATACCTGGAATTATTCTTTAACCCGGCATAAAAAGGCACCACGTTGCAGGCAACAAATGCAATCCAGAGAGCCAGTATGAATTGATTTCATGTCTGTAGTTCCTCAGCTTTGATTTAATTTACTTTTTTTTAGGAACCATTTCACCCAGATACAGTAACTTCTTTTCAATCAGACAAAAAGAAAGTAGACATGACATCAGAATGCAGTGACCATTGTCAGGCATCCTGTTTGAGCTGATAACAGAGTGCCTCTGCCTCAATGGAACCCCAAGCACTCCTGTCAGTCCTTTCTAGTTCCAAGAGAAGAGGTACACTATACCAAAAGTATTGGGACAACTGCCTTTTCACGCACGTGAACTTTAATTACATCCCAGTCTTAGTCCATAGGGTTCAATATTGCGTTGGCCCGCCCTTTGCAGCTATAACCGCTTCAACCCTTCTGAGAAGGCTGTCCACAAGGTTTAGGAGTGTCTATGGGAATGTTTGACCATTCTTCCAGAAGCGAATTTGTGAGGTCAGGGACTGATGTGGAAGAGAAGGCCTGGCTCGCAGTCTCCACACTTATTCATCCCAAAGGTGTTCTATCTGGTTGAGGTGCAGGCCAGTCAAGTTCGTCCAACCCAAACTCACTCATCCATGTTCTATGGACCTTGTTTTGTGCACTGGTCCAAATCATTTGGTGGAGGGATTATTAAAGTTCATGTGTGTGTAAAGGCAGGCGCCCCAATAATTTGAGTAATATAGTGTATGAGCAGGGCATGCAACACTGCATGAGATTTCCGTGCAGCAGTGCAGTGCACATAAAGCTGGGAGCTCAATGGATAAACCATGGGGTAATGTGTATGTATTGCCAGATATATACTTTAAGAATTAGTTGTATGGGGGCATGGCAAGTGATGACTTAGGAGTAAAGTTGGCTGACTTGATGAACTGGCTGAAATTCACTCAGTGGGGGGCCCTGTCAACTCTGACACCCCCGATTGAAAAAATCGAAAGAGGCGGGAGTAAAATTTTAGTCTAAACAGTGCCTGCATCCAATTACATGCAGGTACTGTTCTGGTATTTTGACAACTGGCATAACCTGCTGCCAAAATACAGTAGCCAAAGAGGAAGATTCAATTGCCTGCATTGCATAGCATGGATGGAGGAATTTGTTAGATTTTTAACATTTAGCCTGCAGACGGAATGGAAAAGTCGAAGGAACCGAGCAGAAAATTGCCAGCCAAACAGCACCTGCACCCAATTAGAAGCAGACACTGTTTGGATATCTTGACAGAATCCATGATGCATAGCGTGAATGGAGGAATCTGGTACATTTTTAATATTATGTCTGCAGACTGAATCTATGTGCATGGCAAGCTTTAGGTGAAGGTGATTGGGGCAGGGCTACATTTTTTCACATTCTCCTTTAACGCTGGAAAGTTCCATAGTGAGCACCATCTGATGTGTTCATATTACAAAAAACGTTTTGTAAAACACGTGGTTGTGAACAAGGCCGTTGAAACGCGTCTACCTCTGCTTTACTTTTATCTTTATGGAGATATAATAAATTTGGACTGATTTAAAGAGCATGTATGGAGTTGTGGATTGTCCTTTATACATTCATCGCTTTGGAAGCTGAGCAACTGCACATCCTCCACCCGACAGCTCAGGAGGAGTTTCATTAATTTGGGGTAGTAGCACCTTCCGTTGTCGTTTATCGATAGTTGTGAATATTATCTTTTCCACATGGCAAATATGATATATTTATTGGGGAGGAGGGAAGAAGTTACTTTTATTTTATTTTCTCACAGTCTAACACAGTGATTCTCAACCAGGGTTCCTCCAGAGGTTGCTAGGGGTTCCTTCAGCATTTAGCAATTTCTGCCTCTCAGATAAGTTCCCACCGACACCATTGATCTTTTTAGCTATCTGTAAGGGGGTAATTCTTCCCAATGACCACAAGTGTAAGGACCATTCTTCCCACTGACCATCACACTAATGTATCATGAGTTCTAAATTTTAGCAGGGGTTCCTCGAGACCGGAGAACTATTTCAAGGGTTTCTCTGTGTTGAAAAGGTTGACAAAGGCTGGTCTAACACATACACGTCAGATGAGTCCAGTATAACTGATGTTAAATCTGTATAGCCTACATAATGGGAAATATTTGAAACATGTTACTTCTGCATGAGTAGGATCACCTCTGATCAATGTATGGCACAGATAGAAATGTCTTCTGTGGTTTGGAATCATACATTATTTGGTTCTTTGTGGTATACCATCAATGTCTTAAGACAGTTACATACTGTATACAGTCTGTAATGTATATCATACAGTTGAGTCACACATATCATCAACTGTGGAATTTAAGAAGAACATTATGCAATACATTAGGGTTTGGGATATGAATGGCTATAACCATGATTTGGATGATCACATACATGAGTGATGTCCTATACATTAGTCACGACATGTTCCCCGCATTCTCTTGTGGTCTAAAGAGCATCTTAGGACTCTCAACTAAAGATATTTTGAAAATGAGAAGAATTATTTACAGGAGAGCATTAGTATATACATAAAGTGATTGATAATGTGACCAAACATGGACAGTATAACCACTTATGTGCATATGTTCACTTCTTCAATTAGTAGTTACCCATATAACCACTTACAGTATGTTCATATGTTCACTTCTTCAATTAGTAGCCCCCCTTATTACTAAAACAAGTATTATGCTTGCAATACTCTTGTTTTCCTTAACATATCTGTGGGTGTTAGGACATCATTTCTAAAGTCCTACGGAGGGCATCAGAGCCCCAAAAACTAGATTGCCCTTATTTGCAAAAGCAACCAACGATTATGGTCATTAACACTGGATCATGTCCTCTTGCCTTCTGCACCTCACCATTGGACCATTGCTGTCATGGACAGCCTTATTATCCAGCAGGGAAGCGGGAAGGGGTAAACCAGAGCTGGTAAACCCATGAGCTGGTTGCTATTTGCATAACAAAGCTGCACTGTATATGGGGGTTCCCAGTGCGATGTACAGGAAATAAGAACTGATGTGCAGACACCTAGAGTAAGTGGCAGTCTGTCTGCTTTAACTTGTGTGATGTCACATTTGAGAACACATTTGTCAGGAGCGTATGTGCTCCTGCTCCATCATAGCTGCTGGTTCCAGTATCCTGGTTTTGGCTATGGTATTGTCCTTGTCTGTCTGTCCACCTGCAAGGTGATTGATTATCACCAGATTCTGGGTGGAGACCAAACCTGATCTAAGCTAGCCAAGCCTGCAATATCATGCTTGTGAAATTGTGTTTGTAACTTGTCTTCCAAGCTACCTGTTTGCTCTGCTGGATTGGATTTCCCTGTGTATGACCTCAGATCGGATAACGACTATTCTCTGAACTCTGTCTGCCTTTTACTTGCACTGTCATTGAACCACTCTGCCTGGGGCAACTGGTAGGCCTGCTTGCTTAATGGGAAAGGGGGCTGCTATAGGTGAAGAACACATAAGCTAGCTATAGTGTCTGGCCACCTGCATTAGGGGTGAGTGTCACAACATAATGTATGCCTGCATTTTGGTTACAGTTACCAGTGGAGTCTCCTTATTTAGGTAAACCATATGTAGCAAAGACTGATTATAAAGTGTGAGCTGTAGTTTGGTTTCAGTTTGTTTAGTGTATTTAAATCTGATAATACATTTAATGCTCCCATCCCCCCCCTCCCCCCCAAGACTGACAAGGCTGCCATTTGCTGTGCCTCATGGGGCTTATTCATTCAGAGTTGTGTCACCCTTATACAGGAGGTGGGTTACTGGCCAGATCACCTTGTGAAAATAGGGGGAAATGAAGCCAAAGAAAAGAAAACGAATGCAGCCACGACATCTAATGATTGGTAAGCTGCAAAATAGTACTTTTTTTTGGTTTTGGGTTTTAATTTCTCGGTATGGAATGGAGTCTATTATAGAGGGTAATGGCTCTGGCTAAGAGGCTTCTAAACACAAAGGAGCTACAAGGGATCCAGTAATTTATACAGATTGTTAGAAGGCATTACATTGATATTTTCTATGCTTCACTGGTGTTGAGAGTATTGCAGATGGAGAGAGGGTAAATGCCTGGAAGGATTCTCTGGTCTTTGGTCGCAGGAAAGAAATTTACACGATTCCCCCATCAACACAGAGAATGCTGACAGGGAATCCTTCCTGCCAATACATTGTATTCTCCCGGCGACCGTCTGGAGAAAACAGTGATTATTGCTAGCTGCTCTATCAGCTGCTAGCGATAATCGCAAGTAGATCCAAGAGGCTGGTTGTAGCCAAGTTGATCGATCGATGGTAGCTGGCCCACATTTAGAACATGCATGTTACCACAGTTCAAAGGTTTACCAATATTTTTGACCAAAGTAACAACTAACTCAATCTCAACCTCATGTAGCCATAACTGTTAGATGCTTGAACAGTACATATAATGCAGGAAAGTGTTAATCCAGACATAAATCCTAACAATAAACAGATCATAAAGGTAATCTGTAACAAAGCAAAACACCCTTGTAATAGACTATAATCAAAGCCACTGCTTCCTCACTTATGTGCAGCATACTGATACTGGTCAGTGATGCTAAACCTAGTTACTGGTAGACATGTGCATGACAAAAAAAATAAAAAATGTGTTCAGTTTTCGATCCATTAATCTAGTTTTTTTAGTTTCGCTAAATTTGGTAGATTCGTTCAATTCGTATTCGGGATTTATATTCAGAATTCGTTTTATGTCTTTTTCACATTTTCCTTCGAATTTAAAGCGGAGTTCCACCGAAGAATGGAACTTCCGCTTTAAGGGAAGGTGACCCCCTGACATGGCACATTTGGCATATCATTTTTTTTGGGGGGGGGAGCGGATACCCTCTTTTTAGAGGGTTCCAGCTCCCACTTCCTCCTGACGTACCGCAGCACCGGAAGGGAGGTCACCTCTCTCCCCTCCCTCTCGACAATCATCTGGGACACGTCACAGGTCCCAGATGATTGCCCGGCCAGTCACGGTGCTCCATGCAGCTCGCGCATGCACGGTAGGGATGGGCCAAACACCCCTGGCTCAGTTCACACCAGAACATACTGAAAAGGCAAAAAATTCAGCAGAACACAGGAACACTGAACACATGAATAATCAAAAGTGCTAATTTTAAAGGCTTATATGCAAGTTATTGTCATAAAAAGTATTTGGGGACCCGGGTCCTGCCCCAGGGGACATGTATCCATGCAAAACTATTTTTTAAAAATTTATGTTTTTTCGGGAGTAGTGATTTTAATAATGCTTAAAGTGAAACAATAAAAATGAAATGGGTCTTCCCAGGACCTCCTGCTCTCTAGCTCCCTTGTAACCTCCTCTCATGCTCGCCTTCAGAACTTCTCCAGAGCCTCTCCCATCCTCTAGAACTGCCTGCCCCAGTATGTCCGATCAGCTCCTACCCTGTCCACCTTTAGGAGATCCCTGAAAACTCATTCAGGGAAGCCTATCCCACACCCACCTAACAACTATCCCTGAGCCACCTCCATCAAAACATTCTCTGCAGCTATTACCTTTTGTACCACCCCCTCCCTTTAGAATGTAAGCTCTACGAGCCGGGCCCTCCTGTACCTTTTGTATTGTACTGTAATTGTGTTGTCCCCCCTATACATTGTAAAGCGCTGCGTAAACTGTTGGCGCTATATAAATAGTGTATAATAATAATAAAAATGAAATATTCCTTTAAATATCGTGCCTGGGGGGTGTCTATAGTATGCCTGGAAAGTAGCACATTTTTCCTATGTTTAAAACAGTACAATTTAATTTCTAAAGGAAAAATTGTCATTTAAAACTGATTGCGGCTGTAATGAATTGTCGGGTCTCAGCAATATAGATAAAACTCATTGAAAGAAAAGAGCATGGGAACCCTCCCCCCCCAGTCCATTACCAGACCCTTTGGGTCTTGTATGGATATTAAGGGGAACCCCGAACCAAATTTTTTACAAAAAAATTGCGTGGGGGTCCCTCTAAAATCCATACCAGGCCCTTCGGGTCTGATATGGAGATTAAGGGGAACCCTGCGCCAAATTTTTATTTTAAATAGCGTAGCCCCCCCCAAATCCCTCTAGTTTCACTGCTATCAAACTTGATATGTATACAGGAAGATAAGAAGATAGGCTACCAGCTCAGGGTTTCCGTTTATTATGCAGGCATAGCATAGCACACCTTTTTATCCCACTACTTTTTAGTTTCCAATCACTTTTTTAATGGCAGAATGTAGATGATACATACAAAACCATTATAAACGGTTGAAAAAGCCATTATCAAGCATAATCAGTCGACAGTAACATTCAAAATAGTAAATGGGGGCGTGGCCAAGAGCGGCATGTGAGCGGACGTGTCTCACAGAGCTCCCTGAGTTCATCCTGAATACGATCCTTCTCCCGGCCGAACCGGGGCTCGTACCGGGCGAGGAACCGATCCACCGCCTCGGGGAATCCTGCGGGCATCATCTGGCTCAGTTGCCGGCTCCGGAGCTGCCATGCCGGCCCGCAAGCCGCCGAGGGGAGACGAAGGCCCCGTGCTGCATATCCAAGATGGCGCCGCGTCATCACAGCGCGCACGAGGGGACAGCAAGGAGAAGGGTAAGGCGCTCCCTAAGACCCCTAAAGCCCAGGGGAAAGATATCCTTTATTATGCCCAGAAGTTGAAGGGGGCGGAGAGGCCCCGGGAAGATGCAGAGCTGGATGCCACCCCCGCTGTTTTTCGGGCACAACAAACGGGGGAACCCTCTGAGCGGGCCCAGCAGGTTGAGGGGGAGCACTATACCCCTGAGATGGAGGTGTTGGAGGAGGAAGACACTGTGGAACAACCCACGCTGGCCGAAATTTTGCGAGCGGTGCAGAAATGCACAGCAACGGTACAGACTCTGCAGGAACATTTTGGAAGCCTGAAAGAGGAGGTTGGGCTGATCAGACATGATATGCAGAAAGTGAGGGAGCGCACAACGGCGGTGGAGGGCCGGATCAGTGAAGTGGAAGATAGAATGGTGCCCATGGTCAGGGAATTACAGATCACGGCCAGGGCCACGAATGCTAATGAGCTTAAGCATGAGGACATTGAGAACCGCTTGAGAAGGAGTAATATCCGCATTGTTGGATTACCAGAAAAAACGGAGGGTAGGGATCCTACCGAATTTGTGGAGAACTGGTTGGTGGAAGTTTTTGGCCGTGAGGAGTTTTCCCCTTTTTATTCCATCGAAAGGGCTCATCGGGTCCCTCCTAGGCCCTTACCTCCGGGCAATCCCCCCCGCACCATGCTGGCTAAGTTACTTCATTACAAGGACAAGGAAATCATACTGCGTTTGGCCAGGGAGAAGAGGGGTGTTCAATACAACGGGGTAAGGGTCTCTTTTTACCCTGACTTTTCAGCGGAAGTTCAGAGGCGCAGAGAAAAATTTGGGGATGTGAAAAGGAGGCTGCAACGATTAGGCGCCAAGTACGCCATGCTGTATCCCGCCAAGCTCCGTGTGATTGCAGGAGGGCAGGCTCAATTTTTTGAGTCCGCTACAGAGGCCTCTGCGTGGCTTGAGGTGAATGAGCATCTTTTTCGTCAGGATGGAGCGAACGAGGAGGGGGTGGATTGATCCTGTGGCATTTCTGGCTATGGCCTGTGCTGGACATTTTTCTGGATTACAAAACAGTGATTATTCTGACTGAGGACTTTTGCGATTATTGGCTGATTAGGGGCCGGTAACATGATCGGCCGGGAGCAGTTTATACAGAACTGAACACTTGGAAGCGCTATTGATGTTATTGAAGAAGGTGCCTTCGTTGCAGGAGCGCACTGTTGATACGAAACCACCGGCCGTGGTATGCCTGTTGCAACATGGACCGGTGAGGGGTTATGTTTATACCCTTAGACTTTTTTTTTTGTTGTTTTTCCAGTTTGGTTATTTTCTTTCTAGCATTATTCTCGCTCCTGAGGGGGGGCGAGGGATCATCATTATATTATTGTGGAAGAATCACACAGAGGAATGCACCGGGTCAAGCCCAGCAGACAGACTGCCACATGGTCCCTGGGGGGGGGAGGGGGGGCCTAGATGGGGTTTGTCATTGGGGATGCTGCCTGGTTTATGCACTTCTTCGGGACTGTATATTGTGGTATTCCTTCCATGGAGGTGTGGGTGGTCTTGGGAGGTGTGGGAGCTGGGTATGCCGTATGCAGTATACTGCATTTATGGAAGAATTATTCTGTATAGTCCATTTAACTGATGTGCCGGGATGACAGCTATTCCTATATTGTCCTGGAATGTGAGGGGCCTTGGGGATCCCCTGAAACGTACTATGGTATCCACGGCCATCAGAAAACATATGCCGGGTATCTGTGTGTTGCAGGAGACCCACCTGACCCCGGGAACGGTGTCGTGCCTGGGGTTTGCATGGGTGGGCTGGGCACATCACTCCACACACACCTCCTACTCCAGGGGGGTGAGTGTGCTGGTGCATCGTGCCCTCGATTTTCAGCTGATGGCATTGGAGGTTGATCAAGAGGGGAAATATGTATTTTTGATGTGTAGAGTGTCACGTTTGCAATTCATTCTTGCTGCGGTTTATGTGCCCCCTCCGTTTAGTCCCCCGGTTCTCCGTGCCCTATTGACTTTTTTGCTAGCTAACCCGGGGACCCCTATGGTGTTGGTGGGTGATCTTAATGGTGTCCTAGACCTTGGCTTGGATAGACACCCCCCCCCTCCGGGGGGTGGGGGTGTGCATTCCACGTCCTTGGCTAGATTCCTGGGGGAGGTGGGCTGGTTGGACCCGTGGAGGCTCAGGAACCCTACCGAGCGGCAATTCTCATGCTTTTCCAAGACGCATTTTTCTTTGTCTAGGATTGACATGTGTCTGTGCTCGGATGCAGCGTTCCAACATGTGGAAAAAGTGCAGTATTTGACTAGAAGTATCTCTGATCATTCCCCCTTGTTAGTGCACATAACGGTCAACCCGGTTTCTACTTTGCAGAGGGCCCCATGGAAACTTAATGCTTTTTGGTTACACCTTCTTTCTCCCACTAACACTCTTGAAGAGGACATAGAAGCCTACTGGCAGAGACATGAGGCATTTGTAGACACCAACGTTGCTTGGGATGCTTTTAAAGCCTTCCTACGGGGGCTGTTCATAACTGAGGTCAACGCCATTAAAAGTGCTACGTCTGCCCAGAGGGATCAAGCGGACCAGTTGGTTAGACGACTGGAGGCGGAATATATTGCTGGTTCGGGAGGGACCACCCGGGAGGCCTGGGTAGCTGCACAGGATGCTATTAATAGAATGGATGCCTCCAAGGCGACCCAAAAGAGATTTTTTAATCGGCTGGCTTTTTTTGAGGAGGGGGAGCAGACGGGCAAGCTGCTGGCGACGTTGGTGCACTCTCAACGGTCCTCCCCATCGATTGGGGCTGTGCGTGGCAGGTTGGGCAGGCTGGTTAACACTCCGGATTTGGTGATGAGCGAGTTGGTAGGTTTCTACTCGGAACTCTATGAGTCCAAGTCGACACATAATCTGGCTGAAGTTCGGGAATTTCTACGGGGGATAGAGCTACCGAGTTTGGCGGATTCCCAAGTGGAGTTTCTTGAGGAGCCTATTACACTAGAGGAGATGTTGTTGGCTGCCAACTCGTTCCCTAACTCTAAAGCCCCGGGGGATGACGGTATCCCAATAGAGGTGTATAAACAGTTTGGGGAAGTACTACTGCCTCAACTGCTCCGTACCCTGAATTTGGCCAGGGAATCCCGCTGCCTTCCGGAGTCCATGAGAAGAGCCAGTATTGTGCTGCTTCTTAAGCCAGGGAAAGATCCGCTTGACCCCGGTTCGTATAGGCCGATATCGTTGCTACAGAATGATATCAAGATCCTTGCTAAAGTGCTGGCTCGGAGATTGAACACGGTGATCGCCTCCCTCATTCACCCGGACCAATCGGGCTTTATACCTGAGCGGTCTACGGCAATTAACCTTCGTCGCCTGTTTCTTAATGTGCAGTCCCGGGCGGATAATATGGGGGACAGGGCATTGCTGTCGCTCGACGCCCATAAGGCTTTCGATAGCATTGAATGGGGATATCTGTGGGCAACTCTCGAGCGGTTTGGGTTTGGGCCTGGCTTTTTATCCTGGGTACAGCTACTGTATAATTCCCCATCGGCGGTCATTAGAGAGGCGGGGAGGGTGTCAACTCCTTTTCCTTTATTTAGGGGAACCAGGCAGGGGTGCCCTTTGTCACCTCTGCTGTTTGCTCTTGCCATAGAGCCTATGGCTGTTCTGGTGAGAAGCAACCCCTTGATAACGGGTTTTAAATATGGGCAGTTACATGAAAAACTGATGCTCTATGCAGATGACGCTATGTTGTTCCTAGGGGATACTTCAGGTTCTCTGGTTGAGGCTATGAGAGTGGTTCGGCACTTCGGGTCTTTTTCGGGTCTGGTGATTAATTGGACCAAATCACATCTTATGTTGCTGGATGCTCCCTCCCCTCGGGTTCCTACGCGGTATGATATTCCAGTCGCTGATAAATTTAAATATTTGGGGATATGGGTCACCCCGCGACCTTGTGATTATTTATCACTGAACCTTTCCCCGTTGCTGGGCAGGATCAGAGATAAAGCGAAAGTGTGGGCTAAATTGAAGATGTCACTGGTGGGCAGGGTGAATCTTATTAAAATGATTTTTATGCCACAATTACTGTATATTTTACATAATACTCCCATGGTGATCCCGCTTAAACTATTTAGAATTATTAACTCCTTATTCAGATCATTTATCTGGCTTAACAAACCTCCTAGGATACGTTTGGAGCAGCTTCAGAAGCCGAAGGAGGCGGGGGGGCTGGCTCTGCCCAACCCATGGCTGTATTACATAGCGGCGCAATTGCAGCATATTGCCCGCTCCGTGGTGAATGGCCGGGAGGGGGGGGAGGGGGTGGAGAACCCAGCCGCTGCCCTTCTGAGCCATGGCACGGGGTCAGATGGAGTGGTGGCGGGTTTGGAGACTCTTTCGTTCGCCAAGTCTAATAGACTCTTTCCAACGTTTGCCCTAATTCAAAAAATATGGAATAAAACACGTCAACTGCAGAATGTGGAGGGCTTTACGGAGTATAGCCCGATTATGGCATAATCGGTACTATGGGGAGATGGTCGATTTGACTTGTGCTGAACGTTGGAGGCGCTGTGGAGTGACTCTTATGTCTCAAATTTTTTCTGGGGGATCACTGCTCTCTTTTGCAGAATTAAGGGAAAGATATGGCGTCCCTCAGGGTATGTACTATTATTATTTGCAATTGAGCCACGCTGTCAAGGCTCAAGCTGGAAACAATCCCTGGAGGCAATCTCCTACCCCAATTTTTCGGTTTGTGACTGAAGTTACCAGTTTTAAAGGTTTTATATCCAGTTCTTATAATATGTTACTGAATGCATCTATGCCGGGTTTCCCCGCCAGGGTGATTGCCTCCTGGGAGAGGGATGTGGGAGTGTTTGAGGAGGACCAATGGGCGGAAGCCTTACAGGCAATACAAGGCTGCTCACTGAACACGGCACAGCGCTTATCGCAACTATATATTATTATGAGGGTGCACCGAACACCAGCTAGACTGTATAGGATGGGGATTGGGGAGGGTGACCTCTGCACTAGATGTGCCAGGGATAGGGGGGACCTCATACATCTACTTTGGCATTGTCCCAAACTACACTTATATTGGTCGGGGGTCATTGCAACTCTTAACGGGGCCTTCCAGGTGCGGATTCCACAGGATCCGAAGGTGTGCCTTTTGGGTGTGCTGGACGATCCCTCATTGGGGACGCCGGTTAGGGAGGCCCTGGGGAGAGCCCTTTTTCAGGCGCGCAAACTCATACTTCAACACTGGAGAGCGAGTGACCCTCCGAGGCTGAAGGAATGGATAACTCAGATGGGAAATGTATTGAGTATGGAAAAGTATATTTACCAACACCGAGGCCGGGCGGGACGCTTTGAGAGATTGTGGGGACCATGGCTTGATACCCCCGGGCTGTCGCCCCTGGAGCTGGTTATGGGACGGTTGCTTAGTTAAGATTTTGCCCTATTTTTGTGATATCATGATTGACTAATGGGATATTCACTACCTCCTGGGATATGTGACCATGTTATGTAAGAGATGTTTTTCTGTGTGAGTTGTTTGACTATGTATTTCTTTTTGTGATTTATGTGATGACCTGTGTATGATTCTGTGTGTTAATAAAATCCGTTTTGATCAAAAAAAAAAAAAATAGTAAATGACATGTAAGGGGACATTGCATCTACACCCCTCTCGATAGCAATATTTCCTCGACTCGTCTGACCTTTTCCCAAATAGCTAGTTCAGGGGTACAAAAAAATCACATCCAAGAAAGATAGGAATTGAAAGAAAGAGAGTATGTGTATTCTATGCAATGGAAAAGCTTGAAACCAAGGTTCCAGGAACCTTTTCGGATTCTAGTTGTTTTCTGAAAGATAGGTGATCCAGTATTCCCGTATCTTTTCAAACTGGGGTATTTTATCATGGAGGATGGCCAAGCGTGTCTCTTTGACCATTATCCAGGAGAGTTTGGTCTTAAGCATATAAAATTATATTATGGGAGATTTCAATGACCTAGCTATCGCAATACTAGCTGGTAGGAACACGAAAGAGATCAACGTTCTTACAAGCTGCGGAGCCTCTAAAATAGGTTGGCCCAATAGGGCCTGTTGTGGGTTTTCTTTTAAGATTTGTGTCTGTCAGGGAATATGGGAAATTGTAGACGCGGATCCAGAATCTGAAAACGTTTGGGCACTCCCACCAGGTATGGAGGAAAGAGCCTTCTTGGGTGCAACCTCTAAAGCAGTGTGGTGAGGTTCTCGGGACGCAAGAGGCCAATCTCGTTGGGTCTATGTACCATCTAGGTAAAACTTTATAATTAGCTTCTATAAGCGAGGTGTTAATATATTATCTGGAAGCACGTCCTGCAATTTTTTGCCAATCCTCGAGATCCAATTCCACATTCAGGTCATGTTCCCACGATAACATAAATTGTTGTTTAGAGGGTTGTGGCAATAACATAGAGTAAACTGCTAATAGGAAACCAGATTGTTTATCACAAGACCTGCATAAACAGTCAAAGGCAGTCTGACTAAAAATATCACTTTGATGTTGTAAGGACTTTTATTCAACTACTTTTTGTTAGCAATCTGTTCATATAGCAAACTGATTAGTTTTGGACAGGTGAGTTATGCAAAGAAAATCAGCTTTTTTTTATCTTCTAAAGCAGTGATTCTCAACCAGGGTCTCATGGAACCCTAGGGTTCCTCCAGAGGTCAGTAGGGGTTCCTTCAGCATTGGGCAATTTCTGCCTCTCAGATAAGTTCCCATTGACACCATTGATCTTTTTAGCTTGTACTTATTTCCAATGACCACAAGTGTAAGGACCATTCTTCCCACTGACCACCACACTAAATTATCATGAGTTGCAGATTCCAATTTTTAAGCAGGGGTTTACCTAGACCAGAGAACTATTTCAAGGGTTCTTCTGTGTTGAAAAGGGCTCTTCTAAAGTTTTGACCCACAGTAATTCTAAAATGTAGCCCTTTCTGTAAAACATAAGCACAAAACATCATTCCTAAAACTAGCCCCTAATACTATCCCTCAACTTCAGGTCATTTATACAGTCGTCTTGATGAACATCATCACAGCAATATTGGTTACTCCATAGTAAAATTCCATACACACTATATTACCAAAAGTATTGGGAAGTCTGCCTTAGTCCGTAGGGCTCAATATTGAATTGGCCCACCCTTTGCAGCTATAACAGCTTCAACTATTCTGGGAAGACTGTCCACAAGGTTTAGGAATGTGTCTATGGGAATGTTTGACCATTCTTCCAGAAGCCCATTTGTGAGATCAGTCACTGATGTGGACAAGAAAGCCTGACTCACAGTCTGCACTCTAATTCACCCCAAAGGTGTTCTATGGTGTTGAGGTCAGGACTCTGTGCAGGCCAATCAAGTTCCTCCACCCCAAACTTGCTCATCCATGTCTTTATGGACCTTGCTTTGTGCACTGGTTCAAATTATTTTGGGGGGGAGATTATGGTGTGGGGTTGTTTTTCAAGGGTTGGGCTTGACCCCTTAGTTCCAGTGAAGGGAACACTTAAGGTGTCAGCACGTCAAGACATTTTGCTCCCAAATTTGTGGAAACCGTTTGGGGATGGCCCTTTTCTGTTCCAACATGACTGTGCACCAGTTCACAAAGCAAGGTCCATGTGGTTGAAGGGGGCTGTAAGAGATCAACTGCACTGAGTAAAAAAAAAAAAAGATGAGAAAAATGCGAATGCAGTATTTTAACATATAGGAGAAACACAACAGTTGGATTGCTATAGACACCCATAGCTCCCAACTGTCTCTGATTTCAAGGGACTGTCCCTGATTTGAAGCAATGTCCCTCTGTCCCTCTTTCCTCCTCATTTTTCCCTCATTTTGGTCTGATCTATATAGTTGTATATAAAATGCACTATCTTTCAAAAAAAGTGTTTCTCTGTGCTAAACCTTCCATCCAATTTCTAAACTGCTGCATTCACAAATTTCAAAAGCTAATATAAAGGAATAGTAGTGGTAACAAAAAAAATAAAAAATCACTTCTGGGTTTGATTAATTTTTTTTTGTATAATTCTCCGTTAAGTGGCATGACAAGGGGTGTGTCCTAGGCCTTTATACAGTTGCTAATAGGAGTCCCTCGTTCCCATCTCAAAAAGCTGGGCGGTATGAACACCCCTTATCTCACATATGAATTAACTTTGTTATATTCTATTTATCGTTCTAGACAAGCTCTATAAATGTGATTCAATTTTTAACTGTGGCTTTTATATACAATTTTTTTTACATGCTAATAGAAACTGACAAATCTGTCCTAAAAATGGCCACCACCTTCTCTTCATTACAAACACTCGCCTAGTGCCAATCTTTGTTTCATTTCTCTGAAATGAATTTTATGTTTTCATTGTTTTCTTACTGTAAACCAGGGCAGTTCTATAGCCACAGTAGTCCTCTAACCGCACTAACCCTTCCTCCTATGTTGTTGCACAACACAGCTACAATGCATCCAGTCAGTGCATGGCTCCTTGTTTGCAAGTCCAAGCCCTTTACCAAAAGGAGGAAGCAAAAGGAGAACATGGTTTATCCCCTAATTGTTTCTCAGATGCAAAGTGGTCAATGGTTACAGAAACAAACAATATGTGACAGTCTCTGAAAATGGAGCACTAAAAGCCTGGTCGTTAGGCTAGGTTTGTATTTTTACTTCAAAAATATACTGCAAAATATTCCATCAACAGCATATAATAATTTTGTGAACAATAATTGCAAAACACATAAACTTGCTTCTACTATTAGAAAAATAACTTTTTGTTGTTGATCAAATGTAATTTTACATGACATATGAAGGACTTACCTACAGTCTTTTTTCCCAACCTGTTATAAATAATCTCCAAATCCCTCCACTTCCCCAACAAATGACGTGACAAGGTTTTTAGAGTAAAATGGCCTTCTTGCCCTTTATTAACAATTAACGTAATTTAAATAAATAACATTTTATATAACCATAAACCAACTTCTCTATATACTTTGGGGGTCTTCGAGGGCAACAACACACCACTAGGTCACCGCAACCAACTTCTTTTAAACTTTAGGCCTCCAGTCGCAAGCCGTCTTCTCTTCCTCCAAAGACCCCACCACTGCTGGGCTGTCCTGACAGCCCCCCTTAAATGAAAACCAAACTCGGGAGGGTGGGTGGGAATCACTTTTTCCTCCGCTCTAGACTGACGTCACTTCTCCCCTTCTCCTCCACTTACTTCCTCCCGGCGCCAGACCACCTCCACTTTCTTAAAGCTGACAACCTATACCTTATCCGCTTGCCTGTATGCTCTCCAGCCCTGTAATGCCTTCTCTCCGTCCATCCCCTTTTGTTATTTACTGCGGGTGTCCCTGTATTTGAAATACAGTCATGCGTGTTTGTTTTATTAAATCATTTGTATTTCTGGGCAGCTAGTCTTGTAATCCCAGGAAGCCCTGTCAGAAAGAAAAGCCGGTCCTCTACCTCCATTGCAGCAGCATGGCTTAGTCAAGAACCAGGGCCATATTTAAGGCAGGGCAAAAGGGGCAGCTGCCCTGGGCCCTGTCATTGTTGTGGGGCCCAAGCAGCTACTTAATACTTGCCAACTATCCTGGTTTATATTCCCTCGCCCCGTGAGGGTTTAGTCCTGTGCTGTGTCCCAATATCTCAGTGTGAAGTGCTGCTACTAATGCTGTCCAGCTCTACCCTATTGTTGTGCACAGTTGACTCACCTGCAGACCCTGTGTTTACATGTAAATTACCAGCATTCATATGTAAATAGAGGCGGCTGGTGGCATTGATATATATATATATCATGCCCCCCTGAGGTCATATGCACAGTAATCTCTAACAACCAATCAACCAGCAGAAATCATGTCCTGTAACCTCTAGCAACTAACCAGTGAGCTGTAATGTGTTCTGTAACCTCTAGCAACCAGTCAGTAAGCGTAAAGATACACTGTAACCTCTGGCAACCAATCGCAATAGCTGCTTGATCTGATTCAGTAAACTGAAAAAAAGTTTTGCCCAGGGTCCAATCAATATTAAAGACGGCCCTGTCGAGAACACTGGGTCAAAACATATCCACAGTTTGATCAGCTGCATAATTAGGAGATCACTCCTCTGCTCTCCAGAGTCAAAAATATATCCTTAACTTACTAAGGCAGGCCATACACGGTGGGGGCTTCTTTCCTGAAATCAAAGAAATTTGCACGATTCCCCCATCAACACGGACAGTGCTGACAAGGGAATTCCTCCTGCCGAGCAATTATCTTCTCCTGACCACTAGCGATAATCGCAAGAGCTCAAGTTGATCGATCAATCATTTTGGTACATTCAGCCTTCCCATTAACATTTTGAATCTCGGCCAGTTCAGCAAGAAACCCTATATGGCCAGCCTAAGGAGACATGACCCTACACCCTTAGTAGCTTTCATTTTTATCCAGGCAGATACCTTCAGCTGGTATACCTTCAAACCTTTCTGTTATCCTTATTTTTTTCAACAGGTTTGTATGCATGTCTGTATAAGTCAGGCCTGTTTCACATGGGCTTCAGCTTATATAAGAGCAATGTGAACAGCAGTTTGTAAATGTTAAACACCGATCCTAGCCAAGCCGCTGAGAGGCTTAGCTGGGTGTCAGTCCAGGGATCTGGGCGGATCCCAACTCTATGGTCGTGATGACGCGAAGCCTGGACTGACTGACATCAGCTGAGAGCGGACTCAGACTTCAGCCCAATCTCTGCTGAAAACGGGTCATAGGAGTGCAGATGAACTGGACTTCTGTGATCCACAGGAGAAGTACAGCTAAACCAGCTTTGGCTGTACTTCTCCTTTAACCACTTCCCACCCGCCATATAGCAGAATGATGGCCGGAAACTGGTTGTATTATCCTGACTGAGTGTTATATGCAGTCAAGCAGGATAAGCCACTGGCGCATGCCCATGCGGGCATGCAGTGTGGCGATCGGTGGTGTGGTGCGTCAATCTGACACACCAGTTTGTCGATCCTGTCCAATCACAGCTGATCACATGGTAACCAGGAAGAGTCATTTAACGTTTTTTCCTCCACTCATGGGTGCAAGTAAAGGAGAGCCAATCCACTGCTCTCCTGACAGGTGGAGACCACCAGATGAGTCCACCAGGGATGCCACTCAGTGCCCATTAGGATGGCACTCTGTGCCCATCAGTGATGTCTGTCAGTGCCTCCTAAGTGCCGACTATAAATGCCCACTAGTGCCACCTATCAGTGCTGCTTATCAGTGCCGCATATAAGTGCCTCCTCATCAATACCAATCAGTACTGCCTCATCAGTGCTCATCTGTGAAGGAGAAAACGTACTTATTTACAAAGTTGTGGAACAGAAGCAAAGAAAACCATTTATTTTTCAAAATTTTCTGTTTTTTTATTTATTTGGAGAGCAAAAAAAATAAAAATAAACTCCACTGGTGATCAAATACCACCAAAAGAAAGCTCTATTTGTGGGAAAATTTATAAATATTTTTTGAGAACTGTGTAGCATGACCGTGCAATTGTCATTCAAAGTGCAACAGTGCTGAAAGCGGAAAATTGGACTGGGCAGCAAGGGGGTGAAAGTGCCCTGTATTGAGGTGGTTAAGCAAGCTGCCAGCAGGTTTCAGCAGGCTTTCAAAAAGCTTCAAGAATTGCTGAAGCCTGCTAGCAGCTTGCTTAAAATGGCAATCAACCCTCCCATTAGCATCTGTGTTCAACATTTACAAATTGGTGCTGATTGATAGTTTAAAAGCTTCAACAAAGATTTCTCAAAGCTTGTTGTTCACAGTGCCGAAACCCATGTGAAACTGGCCTAAGGCCATTGTGTTTCTGGATTTAGGGATCCACGCTCTGTAATTCTAAAGCCCTGTACACACGATCGGATTTTACGACGGGAAATGTTGGATGTCAGGCTCCATCGGACAATTGTTGTCGGACTTTCCGCCAACAAATGTTGGCTAGCATGTCTTCAAATTTTCCGCCAACAAATGTGTGTTGTCAGATTTTCCAATCGTGTGTGCACAAGTTTGTCGGACAAAAGTCCAAAGTACAAACACGCATGTTCGGCAGCAGAATTTATTATTGCAAACGAATTTTCAAAGGCTTTTTTTTTCTAGTGATATCAAGAATAATAATATTATGTTTTTTTTATTATTTGTGCAAGTTACCACAACACCACAGCACTATTATCCTGTAGTTTTTAAGAACAAAGATACAATGTTGGTGTTTCTTGTCAGTTTTACATTGTATTTTTTTAAATGTAACTGCCTACTCCCAAAATGTAATTTGAAGTAAAACACATAGCCAAGTATTATTCTACACAATTTTTTTATTGTGCGTTACAAAAAAATAAATTAGACATGCTATCTGCCAATAGAACTTAACCAAAAAGTGCATTCTATGCATCCAAAAATATAGAAAATATACCAAATCAAATCATTATTCAACCAAAAAATAAAATAAAAGCCAAGAGTTGGTGAAAACAGGGGTCCGTCAACCGGAGATAATTCTGAAAATCATCTGGATTATTCTCCTGGAGCTCCCACAGCAAAGGCATATGACATAATTGATTACGATTAATAAAGCAACCAATTTTTGGTCCAAGAACAACTCCTCCTTCTGTTTCTGGACTTGACTTGTATCAAAGCAATAACTCCAAGGCCAATAATAAATAACACGTAATCTCCTCCGCTCTTGCAACATGTCTGGTTGACAAACGGCCGTTCATAAACAAACTGAAAAGCGCGAAACTAAAATCAAAAAGCGACACCCAAACTTTTACTAACACGAAATTAGCAGAAGGGTGGCGCTAAAGAGCTGAAAAACCACTTAGTACATTACTACGTTCGTATTTGTTAGCCAACAATTCCTTGCCGCTTGTATGCAAGTCAAGTTCCTGGCCAACGCCCTTTGGATAGAAGTTCGAGGTTTTGTCTACGGTAAAACTGATTGTGTGTACGAGACTTAAGAGTTGTAGGATGCACAGCACACAATCATGTTAAAAGGGGATATAGCTTTTCTCCTAAACTGCGGTTATAAATGATTGCTACATCTGGTTGCAATGGATTTTAAAAATCTGAGATTGGCGCATTGAAAGGATAAGTTTACTTTTTAGGAAAAAATAAATGAATGCATATTTTTTTGTAGGTAAAAAAGTGTGTATTTATTATTTTTTGTTGCAGGGGCCTAAAAGCATTGCACCAGTGATCAGAAATTTGCTGATGCCATGCAGGTCTCCTGCACACTGTCAGTGTATAGGCTTATTTGTACATCCGGTACAGGTAAGCCGATACTCCCTGACAGGCACATTCAATGAACTGCCATAGCTCTCTGCAGCACCGTGGTAGTTCATTGAGAACTACAAGCCGCTAAGGGTGTCGGGGCTTGTAGTTCATTCACACACAGAGCTGTGTGTCTGAATAATGCAGCCTGCGCTGTTTTCAAACAGTGACAGCTAGTGAGGGGAACTTCTCCCTGTACTGCTGTCACAGGGGTGGAGAATCAGGCAGCAACTGCAGCATTGGGAACATGTTACATGTTCCAACCTAAAATCAGATGGAACATGTAACATGTTCCCAAAGGTGAACGTCTTCTTTAAACCAGTGGTCATCATTGGTGATGGGGCCATTACACTGAATTGTGAGTATTGCAAGGTGTTTGGTGGTTCACAACTAAACTGCTGCTTGATGCAATCTAGTTTTGCTTTCAACAGGGTATTGTGCACTGACATTGCACATCAGCATCCTCAGTCTTTCTGTTTTTCCTAAATACGGGCTCTCTGAATATTTTGGCCAGTTAACCACTCGACCTCCGGAAGATTTATTGCCTTAATGACCAGGCCATTTCTTTACAATGCGGCACTGCGTTACTTTAACTGCACCATTTTGTGACGCTGTACCCAAATAAAATGTATATAATTTTTTCCTACAAATAGAGCTTTCGTTTGGTGCTATAAACAAAAAACAAAAACACATTTTGAAAAAAAAAAACTACATTTTTTGTGCTATAAAACACATCCAATAATAAAAAAAAAAAAAATCAAATTATTCATTAATTCAGGCCAATATGTAATCTGCTACATATTTTGGGTAAAAAAAAAATCACAAGCGTATATTGATTGGTTTGTGCAAAAGTTAGTGCCTACAAACTATGGGATATTTTTATTTATTTGTTTATTACTGGTAATGGCGTAGATCAGTGACTTATAGCAGGACTGTGATATTGCAGCCAACATTCTGACACAGACACTTTTTGGGAACCAGTGACACTAATACAGTGATCAGTGTTAAAAATCTTCACTGTCACTGTACTAATGACACTGGCTGGGAAGGGGTTAACTGTCTGCCTAGCCAGTGGTTTACTAAACTGTGGGAAGTACCTTTACTAGGGAGAGACATGGATCCTAGTCCCTGCTCTGCACCATAAGAATGCCTTATAAAGTAGAAAAGAAACTAAAAACAAGCCCTTCAATGTGTTTTAACAATACATGGTGCACAATAATGTAAGGTTTGTAGTAGGCTTTTAAGGCATTAATTTCTGCAATGTCCCAGCTAAAATATGCACAGCTGAAAGTTCAATGGGGTGGGAAGGGGGCTTTTTGAGATCTCTGCCTTAGATGGTTGAGAATCATGTCCTGTCACTGCCTACAGAATCATCACTTTTACAAGAAACGTGCACATTAAAGACGTTCCTCACATTTAACCCCCACTAACATAACGCAAATATGCGGCCTTCGGCTTGAAGGGGTTGTACCGAGATGATGCATGTAGAGGCAGGCATCACCCCGGTAAATTTTTTTAGAGCCGATGGTTGGCTTTCTTGTGATAACTGATGCGGCTAAGCAGGTGTTATCCTAAGCACCCCCCCCCCCCCCTCCCACGGCTCCCCCGCTCCACCAGGAGGCCGGAGCAGTGGCGTCACTAGGGTTGGTGTCACCTGGTGCAGTAAAAATTGTGTCTTCTCCCACCCTCCTATTTTCAGGCCAGAGACCCAGCGTTGGAGCTCGTTGTAGCAATCAATAAGACCTAGAGGGTAGCAGGTTAGGCACTTTCTAAAGGCTCAGTCACTAGGAACAGTATTGGATAATGGCCAACAGGCCCTTTTACCAAACCCAGCGAAACTGCAGCAGTGATTCCTCCAGCTGGACGTTCGGTCACTCTGGGTTGCCTAGGCCGACTCTGGACAGTAGTGTAGCACATCTGTACCCTGGCAGTGGCTCAGTCTTTCTCCCTCTGGTGGTGCGGGTACAGCATGGTTCTTTCTCTCTGGTGATGTGGGTACAGCATGGCTCTCTCTCTGGGGGTGCAGGTACAGTGTGGCTCTCTCTCTGGTGGTGTGGGTACAATGTGACTCTCTGGTGGTGTGGGTACAGCATGGCTCTCTTTCTCTGGTGGTGTGGGTACAGCATGGCTCTTTCTCTGGTAGTGTGGGTACAGCGTGGCTCTCTCTCTGGTGGTGCAGGTACAGCGTGGCTCCATTATATTGCACTTACCTGCAAATGAAGCCCACAATGTCCCCGCTGGTGATCGCATCCATCTTCACCCCACTTCCTTCCGGGGCCGTGGACTCCGGCTCTGTGACTGGCCAGAGTCGCATAACATCGCTCATGCGCATGGGAGTGGCATGGCCCTTTGGAAATGGCAGGATCGTGCCCTTTCTTCAGTGTGCATACGCTGATGACGTTGGCGCAAGCGTATATGGTAAACATCTCCTATACCATGGAGGTTTAGGAGATATTTCCAGTACCTACAGGTAAGGCTTACCTGTAGGTAAAAGTGGTGTAACTAGGTTTACAAATTTCAAGGATTGGACTTGTTTTTCCAGCACATACCCATATATTCTTGATCAAACTCCTCTCATACCTTCTCAAACTCCTCTCCAATATGTAAGTTTTGCAGTGCACTTCTTTGCTGCTGTAAGGTGTTTTCCACAAGAGCAACTTCAGCATCTGGTATGTTCCCATTGAAGTGTTTTAAACCATAATTTCCATTGAAAGTAGAAAATTGGGGTCTCTTCGTTTGACAGCTAACAAACTGCAAACACATTCCCAATAAAAAATGCAGCACCGCTCCTGGCAAAAGCAGGAACAGCTGGATGTCAGCTGTAGGATCAGCACTAGCTTAAGAACTTAAAAAGGACCTTGCGCTAAAAATGCAAGGATGCTTTTTTTATTTTTTTATTTACTGAGGCTGTCCTCCACCATATAAAATTGTTCCACTTTAAAAGGGAAAATAAACGTGGGTAAAAAAAAGAACTATATACTTCCCTTACCCCTAACTTTCACCCATGGTAGTTTGGCAAGGCAAGGTCACTAACCAACATCCAAAATGCCAGGGAATGCTGAACTGTGCAAAATCTTACAGGTCATAGACACTAAAGCCCCATACAAACTATCAGATTTTCTGCAGATTTTTTTCCTTCAGATTTACCAAAACCATATAATATGAGGTCAAACCTTAGGAGTTTCAATGTGTATGCAGTCAGGCAGACCCTTGCACTACATGGTTTTGGTAAATCTGAAGACAAAAATCAGCAGAAAATCTGATGTGTGTGTGTGGGGCTTTATACAGTCCCGCTCTCCTCTATGGGGAAATCGGAATTTAAACAGACCTCCTGTCCATTTTCATCCGATCCGATCTGCCAGACGGATGGAAAATGGGACAACCATCTGCCTAGATTTTGCAGGTAGGATCAGATGGCTGAAAAACAAGGACAGAACATACCATAGCTCAACTTACCAACCAACCAGTCTGCTAACTGACCAAATTAACCTGTCCAACAGTCTGCGTTAAAAACAGGGGTTTAGTTAGCACACATTTGCAAACGCATGCATAAGCTGCAAGGCCTCTTCACGGCACCCTGTATATGCTTGCAGTCCTAACGCTAATGAATTTATGTTTATAAGCGTCTCCACAATGGAAGCACATGCATTAATGGATAGATGAGGGGCAGGTGGACCAGATCAGATGGCGGCAGGTGTCAGCGGATATGTGTCTGCTGACATCCGCCGCTCCATAGAGGAGACTGCAAGTTACGAAAAAACGGACAAGTGGACCTGATCAGAAAGCTTGTGTGAAAGAAGCCTTACACTGACTGCATCTGATTGGATGCAGGTGTCGTACGACTGACAATTTTCTGTCTGACTCTTTTGATTGTCAGGAGGGGTGTCACCAGGACCATCCATGGAGCAAATTTTGGCTAGTTCATCAGAAACCAGTTGTAGCGCCTCGTAGGAGCCACTTGAATTCTTGCTTGCCCTTGTCTCCCATTGATTAATCCTCAAAAAATCCTCAAGATCCTTAAAAAAAAACGTGTGAATCTCAGCTGAAAGTTTTCTAAATCTTGTATGAAGATTTTTATGAATAGACCCCATTATGTTCCAAATTCTAGCAACCTTGTGTGAATGTATTTTTTATTGATAAACATTTTTTGTGTATAACCCCAAGTTAATCTTAATCAGTACCAATTAAAGTGACACTAAACTTTGGTTCAAAAAATATGTTTTATTTGAGTATGTATTCTTAACTCAAAAAAATACCTTCTATTGCTTTCAGCCTCCTCCAAATGAATTTTTTATTTTTTTTTGTGCTGCTGTCATTCAACTTCCAATTGGGATGGGCCGAAACGGACCCCTATTTGGTTCGCACAAGAACTTTCGAACACCGCGAAAGTTCAGTCCTGAATAACGAACCCCATTAACCTCCCTGGTGGTATTCCTGAGTCTGGCTCGGGGTGAGATTTAATTACCATAAGCGGTATTCCCGAGCCAGACTCTGGATCGCATTTCTGGATCTATGTAAGGGTTACTTACCTTGTCCCCTGGATCCAGCAATGTCTCCCCGCTGTGATCAGCAAGCCGCCGTGTCTCGCTCCATCTGTGACGGTGCCGAGCTCCGTTCCCTGTGAGCATTACGACGCACGGGGACGGAGTTCGGCGCCAAATCCAAAAAGTTAAAAACACAGTATAGATACAGTATACTGTAATCTTACATATTACAGTACTGTATCAAATAATTACACATCCCCTTTGTCCCTAGTGGTTCCTCCAGTGTCCTGCATGCAGTTTTATATTATAAATACTGTTCTTTGTCAGGAAACTGGAGATTGTCCATAGCAACCAAAAAATGTCCGTTTACATCAAAAGTGGTTGTAGACCAGCTAGGAAACAGTGATAATAAATTAGAATCACTCGCAGAATTGAGCCATAGTAATTTGTGGGGAAATTTGTCATCAACCACTAAAAGTAATGACAGTGACAATTCTGCAACTCAGCATATTTCAGTGTTTTTGATTTGATTACATTATTGAATAATTTTTAATATTATATTATTATTTTGTTATAATTATTTTATATATATATATATATATATATATATATATATATATATATATATATATATATATAATATTATATAATTTATGATTTCATATTTCAAATTTTATCATGCCCGGGATGTCTATTAGACTCTTGTTTGGATGGATTTAAGTGAGTTATTTCTAAGAATTACAGGCCTACAATATAAAACGCCAAATTTCCATTCAAAATAATGGTACCGCTTTCAGCACCTAAAATCTGAAATAATCATACCGCCAGGGAGGTTAAAGTCAATGGGACCGTAACGTAAAAAATCAAAAGTGCCCATTTTGAAGGCTTATATGCAAGTAATTGGGCATACAATGGTTTTAGGGGTCTGGGTCCTGCCCTGGGGGACATGTATCAATAAAAAAAAAAAAGTTTCTGAAAAATTGAATTTTTAAATGAGCAGTGATTTATTTTTTATTTTTTTTAAAGTGAAAGTATAAAAATGAAAAATTCCAGTCAATATAGAGCGTGGGGGGGGGGGGGGGGTTCCCCTTAGTGTACCTGTAAAGTGGCAGATTTGTATCATCTCTAGAATCTGCTGCAGCAATAATTGCAATTATAAAGCCAAAAAAAAAAAAAGACATTTTCCATGCAAGCTGCCTTTATTTTGCTCAGCAATAGCTAGAGAGCCAGTGTGTATGATGAGGCTACAATGTAGTGCACTGGGAACAAGATTAGAGATTTTTTGGATAGAAGAAACGGGTGCGTAAAAATTGGTCTTTGGGTGTCGGTGGTGCCCTCCCACCGTAACCCTATAGAGGTACTCTTGATGAAAGCAAGAATTGGCCTTGCAGTAAAAAAAATTGCAATGATATGCACCTGACAAAGAGGTGCAGAAAAATTACTCTTTGGGTGTCGGGGGCGCCCACCATAACCCATAATGCTCTTGATGAAGGCAAAAAAAATTGCAATGATATGCACCTGACAAAGAGGTGCTGAAAAAATGGTCTTTAGGTGTTAATTGTGCCCATGAAACCTATACCAAAAACATTCTTCCAGGTGAAATGATTGAACACCCTCAAAGCTAGGCAGCCTCGAAGTACTGCAGAGATTCCACATCCCAAAAAGACTTAATCAGTGACATCGGCATCAGGGGCTTCAAAGCTGGTAATCCAGAACTGATTCATTTTTATAAAAGACAAACGGTCCACCTAGGAGAATTTATTTTGGGTTGTTCCTTGGAGAAAGGTTATGGTAGTAACAATAAATATACAATTAGATTTTTTATTTTTTTTTGGGCCAGTTTTTCTATGATATGTGGGACCATTCACAGTGCGCAGCACAGTATGCGCATGCCCAGTGGCTAGCCAGCTGTGAAGCCACAAGCTGTCATAGCCAGGTGTCCACAGTTAAGATGGCGGTGTTTTGTCAGATTCAGATCAGAATTTTTAACGAAAGTGGCGTTCCATTGCTGCCTTCTTGCTACATCCAGCACTCCTCCACAGTAAGGATAGAGTGAGAAGGCAGAAGCAGACCTCTTGTTACACCCACCGGAGTCTGCCATTTCACACTTATTTTTAACAGTAAACTGAGCTTATATAAATACAGGATTTAGAAATCCGACGGACTGTTTACATGTTGAATTATAAAATCAGTGGTGTTCTGTTAGATTAGCAAACCTGTGAGATGCGCAGGCTTGTCGCTGAAATTCAACATCAAAACAGTCCGTCTGATTTCTAAATCCTGTATGTCACTATATACAAGATAAGCTTATTGGTAAAAATAAGTGTGACGTGCCAGACTCCGGTGGGTGTAACAAGATGTCCGCTTGCCGCTTTCTCACTGTATCCTTACTGTGGAGGAGGAGTGTGGGGTGTACCAAGATGGTGGCGACGGAACGTCACTTCCGCTTAAAATTCTGACGGGTTGCCAAATCTGATGAAACACTGGCACTGGGGATGGAAGATCGGTGGGTAAAACACGGCTTGGGTGAGCTGTTGTGGGGTAACTCGGACAATCCTCTAACCAATAATATGCACTGCATATAATACCATATTTATCGGCGTATAACACACACATTTGCACATTTATTTTAAGAGGGAAGTTTCGGGAAAAAAAACTTACATTTTAACTACTGCAATACTGGCCACTTACACCTCCTTCGTGCCCAGGCCATTTTTCAGCTTTCAGCGCTGTCACACTTTGGATGACAATTGCGCAGTCATGCTACAATGTTACATTTTTATCATTTTCTTCACACAAATAGAGCTTTCTTTTGGTGGCATTTAATCACTTCTGGATTCTGATGAGGCGGCATTGATGGGCACTAATAGGCTGCACTGATGGGCACTGATGAGGTGGCACTGATGAGGAGGCATGAATATGCCACACTTATGGGCACTGATAGGTGGCAATGATATGTGGCACTGATGGGTAGCAGTGATAGGTATTGATGGGCAGCAGTTATAGCCAGCACTGACTGGCATCCCTAATGGGTACTGTTTACTGGCACTGGTGGGCACTCACTGCTGGCACTGGTGGGCACACTGCTGGCACTGGTGGGCACTCACTTCTGGCACTGTGGGCACTTCATTGTAATCAGGCCACTGATTATCAGTGCACTGATTACTTGCCTAGATGTCCTCTGTGAGGATATTCCGCTGACTCTGTTAGTGTGAGGAGAGGAGAGCCGATTACCGGCATCTCCATGTTTACATGTGACCGGCTGTGATTGGACACAGCTGATCACATGGTTAAAGAGCTGCGGCTCTTTACAAAGATCAGAGACGGTCTGTGTCCTAGAAACACGGTGCAGCCACGATGGCCGCGCTGCGTGCCCCCGGGGGCACATGAGAGTGGCCACTTTGTGCGCCGTCATATGACATCCACCCAGAACGAGAGCCGCACCACCCCTCCATCATTTGACGGTGGACGGGCAGCAAGTGGTTAAATAAGGAAGCAAAATAAGGGTCAGTGCCCATCTGCAGCCTCATCATTGCCATCAATGCAGCCTGATCAATACCCATTTGCAGCCTCACAAGTGCCACCAATGCAGCAACCTCAACAATGGCATCAGTACAGCCTGATCGATGCCCATCTGCAGCCTAGAGAGGACAGGGAGGGGGGCGACATGACGCCGACAGATTACATACAGTGAGAATCTCCTATGATAGACAGAACAGTGGTCCAATGGCGGCACAGGAGACGGGACTTCCTATTACAGAGGCCGTAAACAGGAGATTCTCACTGTATGTAATCTGATTGCGCTCGTCCTGCCCCCCTCCCTGTCCCCTCCGAGGCAACTAAAATTGAAGTATTGGCGTATAACACGCAGATGCTATTTGCACCCGATTTTCAGGGTGAAAAAAGTGCATGTTATACGCCAATAAATACAGTATTTGGGCATGAAAATACTGCAGGAAAGTGCGTGTTATACGCCAATAAATACAGTATTTGGGCATGAAAATACTGCAGGAAAGTGCGTGTTATATGCCAATAAATACAGTATTTGGGCATGAAAATACTGAAGGAGAAGAGGGAAGGGATAAGTAAAGACTACAACAGCAACCTATTTTCATGGCTCTGGAGAAACAAAAAAAATATTTTTGTTATCCAATCAACCCAAAAATGAATAGTTAGTATTGCATTTTCAAAAAAATGTAATTTACACTCCAATAAAGTGTAAGTGGCTCTGGGAGCATGAGAGGGAGGTTGCACAACAAGGAATCGTAAAATAAGAAAGACGTAAGCTCTATCCAAAAAGGCCTTTGAGAAAACAGGACAAATCCAAACCGAGGGAACTTTCTGACTTGAGCACAACGGTAAGATCATATGAGCAGTTTTCTTTTGGGGAGTATAATTCTCTAAAACGACTTTGTTGGGAAAATATTTTCTTGCCTGATTTACCCCCATTCATTGAATAATATACACACTTCGGTATACAACCAAATGACAACCCAATCTTATCTCTTTCAGGCATACATGATCTGATAATGAGATAAATGGCACCCTGGGGGTGAGCTGTGCTAACCATACATACACAGAACACTGCTTAGTTGTACGGGCCTACTCGCCTTGTTTATATTAGAAGCATATGGTGCGGGTTATGATTTCGTGCTGCGAGTGTGTCATTCCAGTCCAGTGTTTGTGTATAGTGCTGTAAAGGGAAGGGGGGGGTTTGAGTTGCCTGTTAATGCACATGGGGATGTGATGGTGATGGATGTAAAGGAAGCAGGGAGGGTATTGTTAACAGGTGAAGCCCAGTGCGGAAAATCATAATGTTCCGGGAATTGCAGAGGTCCTAGTACTGAGCCAGTGTCCTTCTATAAAGTTGTTTTGAAACTGTAACTTTCTGGCAGCGTGACAGCCCGCAGTAAGAATAGTGATAAAGAAGGAAAATAAAGACGCAAATATGTCAGCTTAGTAATCCAAAATAATACCAAGTCTAAGGCATAGGATATGGTCACGTTCTTCATACGGGGTGTATAGATATGGGAAGGCAGCTACTACAAGCTTGTCATATTGATTACTGTCACTGCGTATATTTCAGCGCTATTATATGACAATAGCAAATTAAAATGAATATCCTATAGTCCAATTGACCAAAAATTCCCTGAAAATTATTTTTACAGGCATTAAAAGTTAACCACTTTAGCCCTGGAAGGATTTACCCCCTTCCAGACCAGAGCACTTTTTGCTTTACGGCACTGCGTCTCTTTAACTGACAATTGCGCGGTTGTGCGACGTTACACCCAAACAAATTTGACATCCTTTTTTTCCCACAAATAGAACTTTCTTTTGGTGGTATTTGATCACCTCTGCGGTTTTTATTTTTGGCACTATAAACAAAAAAACTACTATTTTGGAAAAAAAAAGCAATATTTTTTACTTTTTGCTATAATAAATATCCCCCAAAAATATAGAAACAAATTTCTTTCTCGGTTTAGGCAGATATATATTCTTTTACAAATTTTTGGTTAAAAAAAAAAAAAAAAAATCGCAATAAGCCTATATTTATTGGCTTGCACAAAAGTTATAGCGTCTCAAAATAGTGGATAGATTTATGGCATTTTTTTTTTCTAATTAGTAATGGCGGCAATCTGCAATTTTTATTGTGACTGCAAAATTATATTGGACACTTTTGACACTATTTTGGAACCACTGTCATTTATACAGCGATCAGTGCTATAAAAATGCACGTATTACTGTGTAAATGACACTGGCAGGCAAGGGGTTAAACACTAGGGCGCAATGAAGGGCTTAAGTGTGTCCTAGGGAATGATTCTAACTGTGGGGGCGATTGCCTCACTAGAACATGACGGCGAACGATGACAGTGAGCAGTAGATCTGTCATGTTGCTAGGCAGAACAGGGAAATGCCTTGTTTACATAGGCATCTCCCCGTTCTGCCGCTCTGTGACACGATCGCGGGCCCTCTGCGGATATCGAGTCCGCTGGCACAGTCACGGAGTACGCGTCGGTCGCACGAGCCCACAATGCCGTGATTTAAGGGGGGCATACCTGTACGCCCATTTGCCCAGCCATGCCAATGTGCCGACATATATCATTGCGCGCTGGTCGGCATGTGGTTAATTTTTATTAATTTATTATTTAGTAATTTATCCTTTAATTCAGTCCAGATATCGCTGACTAGATCACAGTGCAAGTTGCCGCGCATTCAATGTACATTCTCGTTTGCACCTCAACTGATTTCTTCTGTTTTTTTTTTGGTGACTTTGCAACAGTGTCAGCCCATCCATTAGGGGCACCAGAGCACCACCCCTCTATCTATGGCTGCCACCCCCAATGCTCTATCCACGGCTGCTATTTTGACAGGACACAGCCACCCCCTATTCACGTGTCCGGCCCCTTTCAGATCGCCAGGCGCGTGAATTACAGCGGCGGGAGTGTTTTTTTGAAGCACCTAATTAGAGCCAGAGGCTCTAATAGGCTTCAAAATAGGGTGGGCCAGGAGACCACCCAGGTGTTACAACAGCGAATGAATATTGATCCTCAATCCGACCAATCAGGAGCAGGTCTGAGACCCGATTTTCGATTGGCCAAAAAGAGAATCCCAATTGGTCACCGAGGAAGTGGGAGGAAACAGAAGCCACCGTGATGCCCATAGAGAGACGGGGAAGGGAAAGCTGTTGCTGCCACCAAGCAAGGGAAGCCGCCAGTGAAGTCCGGGAGAAGCGCTGCCCACCATAGATAAGGTAGGTGCACCAGACCTACCTGTCTGACCAACTGGGGCAGTGGCAACGCTGTGTGCTGGCCTAGATTGACAAGGCCTAGGGCAGCATGGAAAAGGTCCCCGCCGGCTTCTGCTACACTGTTAGTGTAGCGCCAGTCTTATGGGGTGGACTGGGCTGAGAGGCAAATTAGTCTAGCACCCCCATAAAGCGGCCTCACTGCTTCCTGTGTGCAGGCGGCCAGCATTCCGCAACTGAGAGGGGGGCGCCACTTCTCATTTTGACTGTCCTCTCATCCTGGACCACAAACCTTCCTGACTGTGCTATGTTTTCTGCTGCACCATTGACGTGGTTATATCTTCTTAGTCCTCTCCATAAAATTATCCGAAGTTTGTGCTTAAAGTAGAACTATAGGCAACACTTTTTTTTAGATAGAATAAGGGAGGGTTATAGCCAGTTTATTTTTTACCATCCCTGTCCCATTGCAGAGATTTCCCCTCACTTCCTGCCCCATAGCCAAACAGGAAGTGAGAGGAAATCTATGCAATCTAAGGGAATCCATTGCACCTCCCCCCAGGCCCTCAGAACTAGTGTCCCCACATGACAATTTCAGGACGGGCTTAACAGCAAGGCTTTTACCACCAGCCGCCACTGCTTTGCAATGAATTTAGCACCATTTTTTATATACAAGTAAACTTGTCCACTTTTGTATCCTATCACACTTGTGCCATACAATTTAACACCTTTCAGAATTACATACCGGTCGTGTCTGCCTTACAAAAGTCTCATTATAGTATGCATGCACTGGGGTTCATTTACTAAAGACTGTGCATTCTGCAAGCGCAGTTGCTCCAGAGCTTAGTAAATGAAGGGAAGCTTCAGGTACAAGCAAAAATTATATACTACATTAATTTTGGTTTTCCTTGCATTTGATTGGGTATTCTTTGTAAAGTGAAGCTTTACTTCATTTACTAAGCTCTGGAGCAACTGCACTTGTAAAGTGCACAGTCTGCCTTCAGTAAAGGCCCATACACACGATCAGACTTTTTGACAACAAACATGCAAATTAGCTGTTTTGGAGCAACATCCGACCGTGTGTACGCTCCATCGGACAAACTTTTTTGGTTTTCATCTGACTTTTGTTGGCTGTGCGAACGGACAAACTTTCTGGCAACAAAAGTCCGATGGAGCAAAGTCTGATCGTGTGTACAGAAAACCATAGGACTTTTGTACAAAGTACAAACAGGCATGCTCAGAACCAATGCAAAAGATCAGACAACAATACAGAAGTTGACCAAAGGTGGCGTTAAAGAGCAGAAAAACCACATGATTTGGTGAAAGTTGGCTGAAAAAGTCCTGCCGTGTGTATGCAATACAAGTTCAGGGCCGACGCCCTTTGTACACAAATCCAAGGGAAAGTTTGTACAAAGTCCTATCGTGTGTATGAGGCTTAAATCAACCCCAGTGGGTCTTGTGCAATCAACATCAAACCAGTATTCCCTTTCTAGCATTTGTTAAGGACGTTCTCTATATATTTAGTATCCTTTTTCAGTATCATATTAATATTTTAATAATTCATTTTTTGACTACTACAAAATCTTTCTTTGCTCTTCTTTCTTTAGTGTATTCAATGATTAGCATTGTACTTGATTTGTTGTTGAACATAAAATGTGTTTTACATAGTTACATAGTTAGTCAGGTTGAAAAAGGACACAAGTCCATTTAGTTCAACCACAAAAAAAATAATAATAATAATATCATACAATCCCATATACCCAATTCTATACCCACAGTTGATACAGAGGAAGGCAAAAAACCCCAGCAGAGCATGATCCAATTTGCTAAAGCAGGGGAAAAAATTCCTTCCTGATCCCCCGAGAGGCAATCGGATTTTCCCCGGATCAACTTTACCTATAAATGTTAGTACCCAGTTATATTATGTATACTTAGGAAATAATCCAGGCCCTTCAAATAAGTGTGTTCCCCTTTTAGATGTACTACACTTCTTTAACAACACCAACCGCTCTGTCATTGAGTGCATTTCTGTACCAAATTCTAGCATCCCCTGTTTTTAAAATCAATCATTAAGGTTTCTGGCCCGTGATTCCTTCTGGTGCTATTTTATTCAGAATGGAAGTGTGGCCCATCTTCTAGTATCTGAAACCACTTTAGAGATCAGCACTATAGAGTATTTATTTCTAGGACCTTCATTTTCCTCGTCATTTTTTTCTCATAACATAGATCTACATTCAGACAAAAAAGTTCAACTAAAAAATAAAATAAAATGTATAAATAAAAAAGGCGGACTTGATGGACCATTTGGTCTTTTTCTTCCGACACTTTTCTATGTTTCTGACTTTCTGCAGCCATTTTCTATCTACATGCACGCCAGCAAAGTCTTCTTGGCAGGGGTGTTGCTAGGTCTACAAAAGATCTGGGGCTAGAGCCCATAGCAGCGTAAAGAAACTCATACGATTGGGTGGGCATACACATATATGTAATATATGTGTGTGTAATAAATATATATATTATAAAATATTGTTACATATCTGAGTGCGGATCCCATGGTTTGTTATTATTTATTGATTGGGTCCCCAGAGAGCCTCCCTACTTACATCAGGGTCCCAGAGACCCCTTCTTTACATCAGGGTCCTCAGAGAGCCCCTTCTTACATCAAGTGTCCCTTCATCCTAATCCTCAGGTGTCCTTGCTGGGTGCTGTGTTTTTCCCACATCTTAATTCTCTGGTCTCCCTGCAGAGTGCTGTGCTCTACCCACCTCCTAGTCCTATGGTCTCCTTGCAGGCTGGAGAGAGAAGAACACACACTCTTCTCTCCAGCTATCTTACCACACTCAAGTGGACAGGTGGCAACCCTAGACTCGGGGGCTAAGGGCCCAAGATTCGGGGGTATAGCCCCAATAGCTACCCCCTAGCGACGCCACTGCTCCTTGGCATTATCTGCTTGCTGACCACATCATGAGGCTGTATGGTGGCAAAGCAGCCTCTCTGAGTTGGATCATGTACCTAATACATGTCCTGTTTGATAAGGCAGGGGCCGCGCCCGCCCACTGGCCCGGCTGGGCTGTTATTCGTCACAGCACATTTTCATCATCAGGTCCCGGCCAATGGTTGACCGCCAACACCCAGTGATCAACTCTTAGCTGCCCCGAACACAGGGCTGTGAATGTAAACATCACAGAGCTGTGTTCAGTGACAGGGGATCTTGTTTGTTCATTGAATTAATTAAATTAAATGAATGAAAACAACTAGATCCCCAGTAAAAGCAGCATACACTACACACACACAAACTTGTTAGGCCACATTTAACCCCTTGATCGCCTTCGATTTCAACCCCTTCTTGCCCAGGGTCATTAGCACAGTGACTGTGCATATTATTAGCACTGATCACTGTAATAATATCACTTGTGATGTTAGTAGTTGTTAGTCAGTTCCCCCCAGCGTCAGATTGCCCGCCGCAGTCCTGGTACAAGTTGCTGATCCCCTCCATTACTGGTATAAAAATAAAAAATAAATTATTCCAGTATATATACCATAAGTTGCAGACGCTATAACTTTCACACAAACCAATCAATATACACTTATTGGGATTTTTTTTTTTACCAATAACATGTAGCAGAATACATTTTGGCCAAAATGTAGTAAGAGATTTTATTTTTTTGTACTTTTATGTGGGATAAGTTTTATAGCAGTAAGTTAAAAAATATATAGTTTGTGTTTTTTTTTTTTTCAAAATTTTTTATTTTTTTTTCTTTATATAATAATAATAAAAAAAAAATGCAAAGCTAATCAAATACCACCAAAAGAAAGCCCTATTTGTGTGAAAAAAATTATATAAATTTTGTTTGGGTGCAGCATTGCATAATCGCACAATTCCCAGTTAAAGTAGCGCAGTGCAAAACAGCAAAAACGGCCTGATCACGAAGGGGGTAAAAAGACGAGTTTCCAAATGGTGGAAACGGTGGACTATGCCTGTCTAAAGTAGAACGTAGTTTTTTTTGGACATTTGTTCAATTTAATTTAATTTTTATAAACGGTTTGTGGGATGAAATCGGAGTTCGTTTTGAACCACAGTGACAACAAAGCTTAAAGGGAGTAAGATGGAAAAAAAATTCTCAAAAAAAAGTCTAATAGTTAATGTGGTTTTGGTTCAGGAAAAATTTGACATTGTAATAAAACCTGTTTAATACCTTTTGGGATTCTATTCAATAGTAGGTGTCAATGGAATTTTAGGGGCTTTTGAACAAAATTAGTTGACTCAATGATGGTAAGAAAGATTGTTCTGATGAACGATTATTTTTTAACAAACATTGAATGAAAGTCTAATGCCAGTGTAATACCAGCTTAGTGTGTGTTGAAATGGCCACTTGAAGTCTCCATCGGAAGCCAGTGAGACAGGGTGATAACATCTTCGCAGAACAGGAAGTGCATGAACAAGCAAGCCTTGACATATTCCATGCCCAGATGGGCCAGTTAGGCATCCTGGTCAGGATGTCCTGTACTGAGGCTTGCCTAGTTTTAAGGTTTCTAACGGTAAACTTGAGAAAGGAGGAAGGAAAGACCATGAAGAAAAGGAGAAGAAGCAGGGGAGAAGGCAGGAGGAAAGGGTCGGGGAAAAAAGGACAGAGGTAGTTGGGTGGCTTGGATCCAAACATTCTAGGCATGCTTTTAGGTAGATAGGTTCAGGACCAAGTATTATTTTAATAAGCAATATGATTTTTGAAAATTGATTTACATATTAAAGCTAATTTGAGATTTAGTGATTTGGTTTACATATTCTTTTAGGGCTTTTTCTACCACCTCAGTACTGCGCCAAACGAGATAGAGCTAATATTATCAGCTACTAGTGAGAAACTTTAAATCATCCTATCTACATTTTTCCTTTGAAAACAGGGCATGTTTGTTAAGATTTAACTTGCAGAAATATGAAGCACCAATGCACAACCGACAGACCTCTAAACCAGCATGCTGGAATTTTCCTTAGACAATGACCATTAATAGACATTTTGTCCACATGCTGAAAGCATTTAGGCGCAGACTCTATTTCTATCTTAGTGATACAAGATGTAAAGTATTGGGAAATAAATGCTCCTGAACAGAACATACAGAATATTGTCTGGCACTACACCTGCACGTGTTAGTCGAGTGTTTTGTGATGTTGTGAAATATTCCTTGACTGTATTTAGCGGTGTTGTGACATCTCTGTTGAACATGACTGATTGAGACCTAAAAATCAGAGACAGACACCCAGACAAACCAATCAACCCTGGGGCTTGGCTCTCATTCATAGACATGGCATAAATCCTTTTAATAAATGATAAAGATGGGGGCGAACATATTTCCTGGTTTAAAAACATGAATGCCAATTCTATGACTGATTAAAAAAAACTGTAATATATGCCTAAGCAAGAAAACTATGCATGGTGAAATATTTGAGTAGAGGTAGAATGAGTTCAATGGTTTCCTTACACCTAAGTGTAATTCCAACAAAACTTTTTTTTTTAACTTAAAAACATAGGGGAGGGTTAGAAGCTCTGCTCACTTTTAATTATTCTAAAAAGAGTAGTTGGGAGCCACGATTTTCTCAGTGTCAAGATGAGGTCATACTGTAATGTATGACGACTCTGGCTAGATAATGGGTCTCAAGTCATCTTGGTTGAACACTGGAAGGTGTAAAAAAAAAACAAGAGCGCCACACTCAAGATTTAGGAGTCTTTTTCATTAAAGGATAAGATCATCTTCGGGAATATGTTACATCTTCCACCTGTTTTTAGGGAGGAACCGCTCCCGCAGCGGCTTGGGTACCCAAGCTCTCTGTGTGACAGCAGTACAGGGAGAAGTTCCTCATACCAGCTGTCACTTTTTTGAAAAGAGTGTGGCCATGCGGGGCTCCATCCACACAACCACATTATTGATTTACAGAGTATTGTGAATGAATCAACTACAAGTAATGATATCCTTTACGAATGCTAGCTTGTACAATGCAAATGGGAAGTATTCACAGCCAAAATGGATTAAATTCATAATTTTCCTCAAAATTCTACAAACAATATCCCATAATGGCAACGTGAAAGAAGTTTGTTTGAAATCTGTATAAATGTATTAAAAATAAAAAATAAATCAAACTTCTTTCACGTTGTTATTATGGGGTATTGTTTGAATTTTGAGGAAAATAATGAATTTAATCCATTTTGGAATAAGGCTGTAACATAACAAAATGTGGAAAAAGTGAAGCGTTTTGAATACTTTCCGGATGTACTGTGGTTCCCAATGAACTACCACGGCGATGTTGAACGCTCTGGTAGTTCTTGGATTCTATCTGTTAGTGTGAAACTGCTTGCCCATATGATGTATGTGCAGACGGCTCACACTGACAGTGTGCAGGAGTCTTGTATGGCATCAGCAATCTGCTGATAGCTTGTGCAATGCTTTCCAGGTGTCTAAAATAGTAAATGCATGTTTTTTTTACCTCCTTTTTTTTTTTTTTTTTTAATGAACTTATTTAAATGTTCAGCCAAATACTAATTATACTTAAATCTGCTCCCATCCCTATGCTAAGCCTATTCTAAATTTCATGTAAAAGTAAAAATCTCTATACTTACCTATTCTGAGGCTACATGACCAGTCACATGACCTCTGGCTTCAGTGAGGTGGTGAGATCACCGATAATGGCTACAGGTCCTGAGTAATGACCTCACCCATAGGCTTACTATGAGGTACCTGTTGTTTGCTGGCCCTCCTCCACACTGAAGCCAGTGATGGGAGCGGAATATGTAACCAGACCGGAGTGCCCTCAGAATAGATAAGTAAAGACATCTTTCCTTTATAGGGTAGTTAGAATAAACTTAGAATGGGGGTTGGAGCAGGTTTAAAGTAATTCTAAAGCCACAATTTTGTTTCTAAATAACAAACATGTTGCACTTACCTGCTCTGTGCAATGGTTTTGCATAGGGCAGTTCCAATCTTACCTTTCTGGTGTCCCCCACCAATGTTCTTGGCTATCCGATTCCGCCCGCTATTTAAATCGCCTAGGTGTGAGTGGAGCCAAACTACCCTCTGTCAAACACAAAAAAAGTATAGAGCTTTACCTAAAGCTGCTTACGCATACAAGGTTTACAGGACTTTCAGTTTTCACCCAGCCATTACTGTAGTGCACCATTCCACACCTTTATTGGTACTTCGGGAGACCAGGAAGTCTTTTCTCTTAACTCGTTTGTATTGGAGGAAAGGTATTTCTTAACACTACAGGCTCCTTACTGTCACTCAGATACAGAAAACCTAAAATATTAAAATGTCAGTATTAAAATGTTTCTCATAGTCCCCAATCAGATCCAAACTAGTTTTTGAAGTCTGAATATCACTGATAATGTAACACACAGAAAGAGAGTTTACACATGAAGTCTTCGGGAAGTAGGTATACTAACCCCATGTATAAGCAGCTCAAACACTACAATTTGTATCACAATTGCAGTGTTTGTTGGATGGTATTAGAGGCCTAGTCTTTGGTTGCACTTGAAATGTATAGGAATTCTCTTGAATTATTTAAAATTACCTAGACTTTGCCTAAACTTTGGAGAAGTAACAGTTTTAATTAACTGTATGAGGCATGAGCTATATTAAATTAACTTTTGCTAAGTTCCCCATACCTCTGTTACACTGATGACCCTTCCAGGAGATACCAAGTACTGGTGGTTATGAATAAACACATGACACGCCACCTTCCTCTCAACAAAGCAGTGGTTGGGGCCTGGGTAGAAAAATTGTGAGGCCCAAATGTGACAACAGATACTCAACATGCTTTAAAAGCCCCATACAGGTCATTAGTTTAACTACTGACTTACTGCTCTCACTCATGGCTTGCACAGTGATATGTAACATGTGTATCACAAGCAATATTTTTGTATGTAGTAGCCCCCAATGGGTACATTGATATACAGTATGTGTGCACATGGGATGGGCTCAAAATCTTTCGGGCGTTATAAGTGATGGGTGTAACTTTATTTTTTGACAAATTTCCTTTAGCTAAAACTTTATATCAAATAGAGGACAAAAAGTCCCATTAAAGACATATTTTCTTTAATGAGACATTGGAGGTCTTTTAGACCCCTGATGTCTCACCTGTCTTCCATTGAAATTAATATATCTGGCTTCCAATCACCCAGCGAATTAAATTCAAAATACTAACCACAACATACAAAGCCATTCACAACTCTGCCCCGAGCTACATCACCAATCTTGTCTCCAAATATCGCCCAAATCGCCCCCTCGGTTCTTCTCAAGACCTCCTACTCTCAAGCTCTCTCGTCTCCTCCTCCCACACTCGTCTCCAGGATTTCTCCAGAGCCTCTCCAATCCTCTGGAACTCGCTACCTCCACAGGTCCGGCTATCCCCTACTCTTGCTACCTTCAGGCGATCCCTGAAAACTCATCTATTCAGGGAAGCCTATCGCGTCTCAAACTAATCTCCTACCACTTCCATCAGCTCATTCCCGACAGTTATAACCTTTTGTACCACCTGCCCCACCCTTTTAGATTGTAAGCTCTTCTGAGCAGGGCCCTCTTAATCCTCTTGTATTTTATTGTATTGTAACTGTATTGTCTGCCTTTTATATTGTAAAGCGTTGCGTAAATTGCTGGCGCTATATAAATCCTGAATAATAATAATAATAATATAGCACAGAAAGTGTCACCAGAAACTTGAAGTTTACACAGTCTAGCTAGTGGAGATCCGCAAATGGATGTTCAATGAATGTTTGCTGAGCTCCCTTCTTCCACCCAGTGGCCTCCACCATGGGAATTCCAGCTGCGCAGGTGGGACAGTGGAGCCTGGGAAGCATGGTAAATGGGAAAGGTCACGCCGACTCTGGGGGTCACAGAAAGCAACCAGTGGCTGTACAGCCACCAGATCACTTTCATTAGAAAGCCAACAGTTGACTTTCTGACACTGAAATAAACTTTACGGCAGGGGTAGAAGGGTTAAAAAAAAATCGAAACCCAAGAATACGTTTTTAATATATTGCCACTTACTAGTTCTTAGATGTGGTGACTGCATCTATTTTTTTTTTTTTGCAAGTATAAAAAAATATGAACGATCTCTCCCACAAGGAAAAAAAGGGATATAACCCTTCCTTACTCTATGCAAAAGTTTTGCCTTTAGTTCTACTTTAAATATCACTTATATACCTTGCCTTTTTTTTCTAAATGGGGATTCCTGTCATACCAAGAACCTCATCTACCCCTTGGTGCTCTCTTTATATCAGTATTATTGCTTCTTCCCCCATTTTGACTCCATTCCTCGGTAGTAGAAAAGAAGCGTACCTTCTGTAGGAGAGCCAATAAAAGGTAGTCATTGATAAGGTGGAAGTATCCAGAAAAAGGCAAAGTTTAGCTTCAACTTAACTTGAAGCCAACTCTGCAAACATCGGAATGTCTCCTTTAAGCATGCACATGTCCATAAGACATATACTACTTAGATGTGTAAAGACTATACAGATATTTAAAGCAGCACTTTACGAGCAGGTTGCGCAAAGTTATAATTATATTTATATATTAAATTTTTCGCGGGAGCTTGCACAAAGTGACAGCTGTGAGGCACATCACACAATGTAGATTGAGAAGTGTGTTAAACCTGACAAAAATCACACACCGCCAAGATGACAAATTGGACTTGCTGTCACGATAAACACAAGCGTGGTGAGTTAATAAGGCTGTACAACAATGCACTGTTAAATGAGTTGCTCTGCTATTTAAACTGTCTTGTATTTACAGGAAAAGGCCCAGGTTCATTTGTTTGTGGGCCTGTACTAAAAATAGCTGTTTATCCTTAATATCAGCAAGCTATTAAAGCTTTTGCATGTGTTTTAAACATGAGGCTGTTCATTCCTTAACTGTTTTCTGTCAGAATAAACCCACAACACTTTGCAAGGTCCGTCTTTTGTAAAGGGCTATGGGGACGAGGCAAGGGTTAAATGAAAATAAACAAGCATCTCAAGGACAAGGCAGGATGTACTATGGAAGCATTCGGCCTTAGATCTCTCCTAATAATTGGGACCATGCTAAACCACCAGACCACATAAAAGACACAGATTCTGTATGTGCCAGCAGTGGAAAGTGACCAGATAAAATAAAAGTACGATGAGGTAAGCAGGTCATAGGACTGAAGCTAGGATTATCTGGCCTCTGTCTGCATCATTTGTTCCACGGAAAACATGCAGTGCTCACGTCTAGTGTTTATGTTGTTGTGCCAAGGAGATGTGCCATAGAGAATTCTGGGACAGCTTGATCCACGAGACTCACCACACAATCTCAGCTTTCCAGCTGCAGTCTGTGATTCCTGCCATCATTCCTAACAAAGAACTTTAAAACACACCTACAGCTAGCAAAAAAGCCCCACCCCCTTCTAGAAAAAAAATGTTTTTTTTTTGTACTTACTGTAAAATCAATTTTCCAGGATTTTCTTGGAGGTCCTAGCCCTCTACCCTCTGATATGTTTTTCTAGTGTGTTGGGCCTGTTGCCATCATTTGGAAATTGTGTTGTGGAAGGTTGTTTTATCCTTTGCCTGTTATTAACTGCTTTGTAACTACTTGGCAGGTATGCATGTGCAGGTGTAGTCCACTAGATAGGGTTGTGCATCATTTGATTTGCTTAGTGTCCAAACCTCGTAGAGCAGGGTTTCTCACCCAGGGTTCAATGTTACCCATTGGTTTCTCCAGTGGTTTCTAGGGGTTCCTTGAGCAATGAGCAATGTATGCCTCTCAGATAAGTTCCCATGTTTTAGCTATCTATAAGGGGCCAATTCTTCCCAATAACCACAAGTGTAAGAAGTATTTTTGCCACTGACCATCTCACTAATATATCATGAGATGTAGGTATAGTCAATTTTATCAGGGGTTCTCCGATACTGGAAAGTTATTTTAAGGGTTCCTCTGTGTTGAAAAGGTTGAGAAAGTCTGTCCTAGAGGATTGAGCTAAATCCACATGACACAGACTAGAGTTCTGCTGACTATAATAAGCATTGGGAGATAAACCAAGTACTCCTAGTCACTGATAGCACTTCTGTAGAAATGTTTCCTGAGGCCATCACTTATCTTACTGTGGGTACGCTTCTTTGCATTAGTGAATGGCAGTCAAGCACCTCCTTAGTGTAATATGCTTGGCCCTTTCTTTCCCTGTATAGTAGAAAAACACGGCAAGAGTGACCATCAACCAGTACTTGAATGTCCTCAGACACTCCTGAGGTAATGACAACAATAGAGCATCAATGGGTGTTATTTATGAAGTTCCTTGACACCTTAATATACATTAAAAGCTGGTAGGGAGACATTAAATAATTCCTACTTTGTAATATCTCTGTAGATTTAGAATCCAAAAAAATGTTTTTGGGGGTCACCAGAAAAAAATAATCAGAGAAGGAGAAAAGTATTAGATAACACTATATTGTATTATATTTGTCTTAAAATTTTTAACGCATGCGTCAGATAAATAAGACGTATCTGTACTTACATCTGTATGGTTGCGCAAAATCTATGCTGGTCAATCAATAATCCGCTCAGACTTTTTTCTTGGAAAGCTTTCTAGGTATGGGGATGCCTTCAGATCTCATTGATTGTGCGATCTATAGTAGCCTTCGTTTAACAGAGGGGTTTAGTTTATGGACAAAAACATGTTAAAGTGCACCTATTGATGTGTGTGGTTGGAATTGGGGAATTTGGAATGACACCATATATTTTATATCAACAAAGGAACATTATTTTGCACACAAAATACACCTTCAATACATATCATAGGCTACTTCATCGGGTATGGTAAATCCATACATCTCACCATTCTCTTCAGTAGCATGGAGAAAGGAGTACACAGAAGTCTTAAAGCAAGTAGTCTAAGCAGCTGCCAAACAAGTTAAAATGATCTCCACAAAAGAAAGGGACTTCTGGGTAATGGTATTTGTTAAATCGCAAGCCTTTAGATGTATGATCTACCTGTTGGGTGTTTACGGCATTGCACACACTTTGCTGAACCCCTCTACCCATTATCAGCACAGGACTGGTGGTTCTGATCAGCAAAACAGAAATTACTTCACTGGAAGGCCATACAGGAAGACATCAGCCAATGTTCTCTGGGAAATGCATGCAACATGGACTTCTGGGTACTTATTTTTTGGCAGAGTTTGTAAATTAATACCCCATCACTGAGCCTTTGCCAAACCAGAACACTTGCCTATGGACATTACTAAAATAGAAATTCTCTTAGTAGAAAGTGCCCTAACAAAGAATTAGTGCTCGTTGCCATCTAAAAATCTATTTCTGCAGTGGGAAGTGTGGGCAAAGCAAGCTGACAAAATGAAAACCAGAATTCTTCCTTCTGTGAAGAAGATGAAAAAACAAGCAGCACACAATATCTGCTTGGTGATAGATCAAAAAGAAGAACAGCTTCATCTAGTCTCCTCTCATAGCCCTATGCCATGTTTCACCCTCCCATAAGCTTAATCATAGAGGTCTCTACGTTTAAGCCTGTGGGAGGGTGATACATGTAAGTGGGGCCTGGCTATGGGAGGAGACTAGTTGAAGCTAGTCTTCCTTTTGATCTATCACCAGGCGGATATTGTGCATGGCTCTGCTTTATCTTGCCGCATGGGAAGTCAAAGTAAGGGAAGGTGTGAGCAATACAATCTTATAAAATTGGAAACCAGAATTCTTTGTTATGTGGAGAAACCACTAAAAGGCTGACATAGATGGAAGTGAAATATCTTGATGCAATGACCTGAAAAATCAGAGCAGCATACAATATCTTCCTGGTGATAGATCAAAAGGAAGAACAGCTTCAGCTAGTCTCCTCCCATAGCCCCATGCTCTGACATGTTTCACCTTCCCATAGGCTTAATCATAGAGGTCTCTATGATTAAGCCTGTGGGAGAGTGATACAGGTAAGTGGGGCCTGGCTATGGGAGGAGACTAGTTGAAGCTAGTCTTCCTTTTGATCTATCACCAGATGGATATTGTGCGTGGCTCTGCTTTTTCTCGACGCAGGTATAGAGCTTGATGGGCTCACTCAGAGCATCTGCACCGACTTTTTCAATCTTGGAGTCACCAGCTAATATTTTCATGGAGGCTTAGAGTGGTGGTTGCCTTTATGTTGCCACATCTACAGCTACAATATATTCTGGAACGCAAAATCGACAACACATTTGCGCTGGTATACCCTACTTAAGCCTGTTGGGCATTGGTAACATGGAATAAAGCATTTCTGTGCCATCGTTTTGGGCAGTATTTGTACTGAAAAGAAACAAAAACTCAAGGTGTGATAAGCCGTTCCTGTTCTCATTGAGCTCCCCACTTGGCCTTTCTGTAATATGCTGGAGATTCTCTGTATGAATCAGCTGTATGCTCGGGTCCAATTTATTCTGGCAGGCACTGCACCCTAGAATTATTTATTCATTTTCTCTGGGTCATCCAAACAAAACAGTTGTGTTTGGATACATTTTGACTGGTCATAAACTACTGTTTATAGAGCCAGGATGAAAATATTCAAGCTGCATTATTGCTTCTCACTCTCAGACTGATTCTCATGGTAAATGTAGATTATTTATGAGCAGTTGTACATGGAGACCACTGAATGTACAGACTTCATTTTTTACAAGTCAGACATTGAGCTGTAAAATTTAGTTTTTAAATGTTCTTCCCTTTTATCAATGTTCTCTGTGTATTCCACTGTCAGCACTTGTAATCCTTTCTAATCAGTAACAAATGTGATCAGATAATTTTGTAGTACACCCATATTGGAAGTAAACTTTTCACAGACCCGGGCAATTCAAACTAGCATAATCTTCAGTAAAGCACTAAGGGTCCTTTCACACGGGGCGGATCAGTGCTGATCCGCCCCGTGGATATCCACTTGCTCAGCGGGGATCACCAGAGTGATCTCCGCTGAGCAGGAAGATGACAGGTCTGTCTCTGCACACTGCACAGGGACGGACCTGTCACAGCGCCGCTCTCCCCTATGGGAGATCGGGTGATGACAGACCGCAGTGCCCGTCGTCACCCGATCCAATGACGGATGGAAAAATAGCTTTTTCCTCCGTCACGCTTTTTCGGATCAGAGCGGCTGACATCCGATGCTCCATAGAGAAAAACTGACAGGCGGACCTGAACGGATCGTCCATGTGAAAGGGGCCTAAGGCCTCATGCACACTGGACGTTTTTAGACGTTTTTACAGCAGTTGTTTTTGGGAGTAGACTTTTTTTTTTTTTCTACAGTCATTAAATTCTCCATCATGTTATCCTACGTGTCCATGCACACAAAGGCTGTTATCAGCAGTTTTGGGCAGTAATGTTTTTGAGTAGTAAAAAAACCCCAAAACGAGTGGGTTCTGAAAGACGTCTTTCAGCTGCAAAATTGCTCTAACGCTGATAAACGTCGATATACGCTAAAAAACGGCACTCGAACAGCACTTTTTAAAGTTTTTGATCCATTGTAAAAAAAAAACAAAAAAAAATGCTAAAAAGTGCTAACATGGAAAAACACTAAAAAGCGCTAAAAAAACGATATTGCAAAAACGTTGAAAAAAGTTGAAAAACTCACTGCAAAGCTACTGATGTTTTTATAAAGTTATTTTAATGTTCAGTGTGCATGAGGCCCAATAATCAAAATGACCCCTCCCCCATCTGAGCCTCCCTATCCGCAATTTATTGTAATAGGTGGTCCGCCAGCATAGTAGGGCTACCATATGAAAGGAAAAGTTAAAATGTGTACACAAGCCCCCATATTTGCGTCTTTTGCCTCTGCTTAGGCATTTTTAATCAAATGCTGAGTTTGGATTGACCAAATTCATTAACCTGTTCAGGCATTCTTGACACACCTTAACCACACTGCACAGTTAGGCTAGTGGCAGCTTTAATTTCTGGTTCATCTTTGCAGTTTTCGGGGACAATTTTCTTTTAAATGTAATTTAATGCAAATGTAATGTAATGCAAGGCCTTTGTATTACAGTCTTCATAATTGAGAAAAGGCAATCAAAAAAGTAAGATATTCAACAATCTCAGAAAGAGAAAAAAATAGTCACTCTAGAAATTTAGAACATTAGAAAAATAAAGAAATAGTTAAGCCAGCCATTGACGCAGGAAAGAAAATTCCTTGATTCCCCCATCAAGACTGACTGTAAATCAATCCCGCTGAGCTATTGTGTTCTACCAGTAGGGGGGCATCGAGAGCCATCCCTGCTGGGAGAACACAGTCATAATTGCTAGCGGCTATAGTCATGGGCAATAATCACATGTAAAAATCTATCATGCTGGTGGTACCCAAGTTGAACGATGGATCAAGTTGGGTACAATCAGCCTGCCCATACATGGTTTGAATCTGAGCCGGTCCCTGCTGAACTGGCCTAGATTCAAACCGTCTATAGCCAGCTTTTTTTTTATGTTTAAATACTTTAACTATTTGGTAACAATTAGCGAAAAGTGGTAATCTCTGAAATCACCAGTTAAAAAGGAACTTCACTCTCTCAATCAACATCGACTATTTTTAACCCTTATGCTACTACATAGTAAATAATAATAGTAAATAGGAAGGTATATTTACTCGTTTTAAGCTTCTTTTTTTTTTTTTTCATTTCTTCAGTTACTTCCTGGTTCTGCCATAAGCTAAAATGTCATATATCCCAGAAGTCTTCAGGAGGGGAGGAATGGCTAAGCACATGCTGAGGGCAGATGGGTTCCAATAAGTAAATGCTACATTTATCATCTGCCCTTACTCAAGATGGCCACAGCCGAAAATGTAAAAGGGTGTTTTTCAAAGTGATTTCTCAGAAGAATAAAGAATAGATACATGAATGGGTAAGTTTGCTTTAAATATTAATTAAATAGCATTTTTAGTTTGTAGTGATCAGATGCAGTGTAGTTCCTCTTTCTTTTCAAATATTTTATTGAGAAAATGAAAAATACACAACATAAAGAGCAGAACATTTTGCATTGGTTACAAAGATATATAACGGCGGACTATACATCAGTTTAACAATGTGGATAAAATAATGTAGAGAATTCCAGGTTGGATCTGAAGACCAAGTAGGTATAATGCGTATCTATTACAAATAATCCAAAAGGGAAGCTGGGTAAGATCAAACATAAGGTCCCGAAAGAGGGAAGAGCATTTTGCTAGCAACATCAGGGTAATATCTATCATGGGGACGTCTGGTAACGATCTTGTTCCGCATATCTAGATTTACAGTCATACGAGGAAAAAAAGAAGGAAAATTAGTTGGAGAGGAGAGTTAGGGACATGTAAGGAGGGGGGGGGGGGGGAATACAAGAGAGAGAAGTGTAGTTCCTCTTTAACCACCTGCCGACCGCTGCACGCCGATATACGTCGGCACAATGGCAGTGGTGGGCAAATGGACATACATGTATCTCCCCTTTAATTTGCGGGTCTAGTGTTCGCCCACCACGTACTGTGTGACCATGCCCACAGACCCCGCAGAGTCAATGTCCGCCTGTGTCCCGCAATCATGTCACAGAGCGGCAGAACGGGGAGATGTAAACAAAGCATTTCCCTGTTCTGCCTAGCAACATGACAGAGATCTACTGCTCCCTGTCATCGGGAACAACGATCTCTGTCATGTTCTAGTGAGGCAATTGCCCCCACAGTTAGAATCATTCCCTAGGACACACTTAAGCCCTTGATTGCCCCCTAGAGTTTAACCCCTTCCCTGCCAGTGTCATTTACACAGTAATCAGTGCATTTTTATAGCACTGATCGCTGTATAAATGACAATGGTTCCAAAATAGTGTCAAAAGTGTCCGATGTGTCTGCCGCAATGTCGTAGTCACAATAAAAATCACAGATCGCTGCTAATGTTTTGTAGACGTGATAACCTTTGTGCAAACCAATCAATATATGCTTATTGCGTTTTATAGTACCAAAAATATGTAGAAGAATGCATATCAGCCTAAACTGTGGAAAAAATGTGTTTTTTATATTTTTTTATTATAGTAAAAAAAAAATTGGCTTTTTTTTCAAAATATAAAACCAAGAAAATCAGCGCAGTAAAACCCTTTGAATGAAAAAGCTGCTGGACACCAAGGGTCAAAAATTAAAATCCCTAAAATCGAAAAATACCAAAAATAGAGTGCAGTGCTATTAATAAAATAATTATTTTATTTTTATTTTTTCAAAATACTCGCTCTTTTTTTGGTTTATAGCACAAAAAAAAATAGACTGCAGAGGTGATCAAATACCACCAAAAGAAAGCTCTATTTGTGAGAAAAAAAAAGAACATCGATTTTGTTTTCGTGTAATGTCACACGACCGCACAATTTTCCTGTTAAAAAGAAAAAGAAAAGTGCAGAATTGCAAAAAGTGCTCTGGTCGGGAAGGGGGTAAATCCTTCCAGGGCTGAAGTGGTTGCGTTATAATGAAAACGTGTAGCGACAAAGTTATGTTTACCAGTGACAATGTTCCACCCCCATTGCTCCACTCCACTGCTAAATTTATTGCCCAACGAGTAGGTAGGTGACACAGGAAGCCCGAAATAGGTAAAGCAGTATTAAACTCAATACATCAAATACAGGAAAAGCATAATAACACAATGCAATAATAACACAACACAATTTCAAACACAACACAATTTCAAACACAAAGAAATAAGCAAAAGTGTCATATAAGTGTTCTTACTATTGCTGCAGCTTATTTGTAATTTCGTCTGTTGCGACCAATGTTGGCACCATCTTTGTGGAGAGCTCCTGCAGCCTTCCCCATCTCCCATCTGTACTTATGCCCTTCTCATACATCAGTGCAGCAATTCTAGTGCATGCGCGATTAGGTGATTGTTGACTGCTTACTGATGATTGTTAGCACTTTAGCAGCATAATCTTGACAAGTGCTTATAGCGGGTCCAACGACTGTATTAATCTCCACAGCACCATAAGATAACCACTGCAGGGGTATTGCGGGGAAGTAGAGGACTTCGGATGTCAACTGAGACAGCAGCTACCAGAACAAGGGACACGTTTTATTTAATGTAAGTGCAGTCCCTTGTGCTTATTAAAAAATAAATAATAAAAAATCACAAAACCTAAACTTTTAAAACAGCATTTGGAAAATTGCAGGCTCTGCCAATCTATTGGAAATCTGGATGGAAGGTCCCCTGACATGGGCACTAGTCATGCTTGTGCATTCAGTATTTTTCTGAAAATTGCTAGAGTTTGCCAGCTAGACCAACAGATCGATGGGTCTTCAGATGGCTGGTGTGTCAACCTCTACTGCATGCACAAAACGAATATCTGAAAAGCCATAGTTGCTATAACTTTTTGATTAGTACACAAACTTTTTAATTCATTTACAAAGAAAATGTGCCACAGTATGTTACATGGATGAGTGCTTACAGGTTAACGGAGGCAGAGAAGCCTTCTGAGCATGGCTAGGTCATCAGAGGTAAAAAGATCCAAGAGAAGACCGGAAAAAAGCCACATAGGAATTGCGAAATCTCTTGCGAATGAAAATCTTTCATCTCTCCTCTTCATGAGGCTATTTGGGGTGAGGTTAAGGAAGAAAAGAACAAGCCATCAAATTTTTAATTTTATTTACTTTTTTCTCTGGTTTTTATAGTCACCATTTCCAACTGGCTGAGAATAGAAAAAAAAAAAAAATCACCAGACTTGAAATGTTCTTATTTGACCCATAGGATACAAGGTCAGGGGGTCAGCATGGGTAGTGAAGGAGGGTTTGCCTAAATATCCCGAGGGAATAACACAGCTGGAGTTGCGGTGACGCGCCACCTCTTAATCTCAGCAGTTTTTCTCCCTAAAAATAGCTTTGGAAAAAATGTGTTTTTTTTCTCGCTTGCAAAAGTTGTTTTGGATCTAACCTCGCTGAACATGGCATGTTTATTCTAATGAAGCTGTGCCAAGGCTAAGTGCTTTTCATTTGAACCCAGCTAGAAGCATACTGCGTTGAACAAGATAAGGTTAATAGTATTTTGAAATTTAAATCTGGAAGACCATATGAGAGAAAAACTCATCTAAGGAACTGTCAGTCTGCAGTGCCAATAGCCGATTATTAACTGGACCTGTTTTTAAAGAAAGGAAATGAGATCTGCAGGGTAACCCAGTCCTTAACCACCTCAGTACCGGACACTTTCACCCCCTTCCTGCTCGGGCCAATTTTCACCCTTCAGCGCCCTCATACTTTGACAATTACACAGTGTCACCTGTTGTGTCCAGTGGACACAACAGGGGACAGATCATTCTGCAACAAGGCAAGATCCTCGGAGAACATCATAGCACTCCATTACTGTACTATAGGCTGGGCGGGAAGTGGTTAAACTACATTAACATTTTTCACAACACATTTAGACATCTGAATTATATATCAATCGTATTATATCTAGTGACTTTGTAAATCGGACAGAGAAAATTAACGCATAGTGACAATTAGGGATCAGGCGTGTTCACATGGTCCACGCACTGAGCCCGCTAGATAGTCGGTGCAGCCCTACGCTAATCACAGGCAGTGAGACATTGCCCGATCTCTGCAGCTGCACATTGGGGCAATGTCTAACTGCCGGTGATTAGCGCGGCAATGCGCCGACTTCCTGGCTGGCTCTGCACGTGAACCATGCAAACACGCCTGAGCTCATCCCTAGTGACAATAAGCATTGACGGAAGCAGTTAATATATGGACATTGCCAATGCATAGATTGGAATTCCTTTCTCCCTTTGTACGTGTTCTGCTTCAGAAATTTAAGCATTCAAAGTGTGATCTCTATAACTGATCCAGTTGTGGTGAGATAGCTTAACTTACAATCTAGTAGCTTGACAGACAGTAACTTGATCCAAATGACATCCTGCAGATCGTAGAAAGGTTTAAGCCAAAAAATTGTGCAGATCATACCAAATGAACATCAGATTTTAAAAGAATCAGTGTGTCTACCTCAAGCAGAATACAGTACATGTGGGGAATGAAAGCATGAAAAAGCTACGAAGTGAAGATAGGACAAACTTATCTAAAGGTGATTAGTGCAGCGCTGCGCCGACTTCCTGGTGGGCTCTGCACGTGAACCATGCAAACACGCCTGAGCTCATCCCTAGTGACAATAAGCATTGACGGAAGCAGTTAATATATGGACATTGCCAATTCATAGATTGGAATTCCTTTCTCCCTTTGTACGTGTTCTGCTTCAGAAATCTAAGCATTCAAAGTGTGATCTCTATAACTGATCCAGTTGTGGTGAGATAGCTTAACTTACAATCTAGTAGCTTGACAGACAGTAACTTGAACCAAATGACATCCTGCAGATCGTAGAAAGGTTTAAGCCAAAAACTTGTGCAGATCATACCAAATGAACTTCAGATTTTAAAAGAATCAGTGTGTCTACCTCAAGCAGAATACAGTACATGTGGGGAATGAAAGCATGAAAAAGCTACGAAGTGAAGATAGGACAAACTTATCTAAAGGCAAACAAACAGCGATGCATGTGTAACATGATACTATCGAAATCTATGATTTCAAATATTAAACATGTGAGAATGAAATCCAAACATTAAGTGATTCCAAGAAGATTCTCTTCCTGGAATATCTGAAAGAAGAGAGAAGGGGGAGAACAAGAAGAATAAAGTGAACATTACCATACTGTAAAACTTGAAAGTTACTAATGGTGTCTGTAAGATAACACAGAAGACAGTTTTGCGTCTATCTTCAGAAAGGAAGGCATCAACGTGCACCAGTCCATCTTACCGCCCTTTGTATCATGTTCTTCAGAAGGGAAGGCAGCAACATGTTGTTGGTTTAGAAGATTAACCACTTAAGGCCCGGAAAGGATTCCCCCCCCCCCTTAATGACCAGGCCATTGTTTGCGATATGGCACTGCATCGCTTTAACTGACAATTGTGCGGTTGTGCGACATTGTACCCAAACAAAATTTATGTCCTTTTTTCCCACAAATAGAGGTTTCTTTTGGTAGTAGTTGATCACCTCTGCAGTTTTAATTTTTTGCGTTATAAACAAAAAACAGTGACAATTTTGGAAAAAAAGCTATATTATTTACGTTTTGCTATAATAAATATCCCCCCCTCCAAAAAATATAAAAAAACTAATTTCTTCCTCAGTTTAGGCCAATATGCATTCTTCTACATATATTTGGTAAAAAAAAATAAAAAATCACAATAAGCGTATATTGATTGGTTTGCGCAAAAGTTATAGCATCTACAAAATAGGATTTATGGTAGTATTATTATTAACGGGACTGTGGACAGATCAGACACTTTTTGGAGACCAGTGCTATATAAATGCACTGATTACTGTATAAATGACACTGGCAGGGAAGGGCTTAACACTAGGGGCGATCAAGGCATTAAGTTTGTTCTAGGGTGGGGTTTCTAACGACGGGGGGGGGAGTGTAGTTACTGGAGGAGGAGAGAGATAGCTGTTCCTGATCACTAGGATAGACAATCTCTCTCTACTTCCCTGTCAGAATGGGGATCTGTTTGTTTACATTGATAGTTCCCCATTCTGTATCTTTGTGGAGCGATCGCGGGTGGCATTGGTGCGGGTGCCCACTGTATCCATTGCACGATCCAACGTACATCTATGGCGAGTCATGGAATAGAACCAACCTGCCACAGTATAATGCTGGTCAGCAAGTGGTTAATCCTCTTCCTTTGACAACAGTAGCAGCACATCAAATTATGACCTCAATGGTGCATCTTTGCAGATGTGCCATACACAACACTCTTGGTGGTCCAACTCCTCGGCATTGTTTGCAAAATGATGAACAACACAGACACTTTGAAAGTGTCTCATTTTTGACTTCACAGAGGTGTTGAGGGTAACGGTATTAGCGCTGATTTCCTTATTAGAGTCAGAATTAACCAATTCAAATGAAGAATCTGTGTCAATTGTTATGGGTTTATCATTCGTGAAATCAGGTGGTGATGACCATGAAATGTCCAGAAATGCAGCAGCTGGTACATCACGGTGGCCACAATCAGGTGGGTTCAGGTCCGTAGGCACGTAGTGCCACTGATTGGGATTGAAGAACTTTCTGTTGCATTCTATATGCCCTGTTACCAACATACACATAGAACTGTTTTATTTGGTTATGTATTATCCCAACACTATCTTGCCGTCTGTGTAAAGATGCAAAAAGTATATTTCAAATTTATTTCACATTTAACATAAGCTCAGAAATTTCAATGGCTAATAAAGTTGCACAGAGTTCAAGTCTTGGAATGGTATGTACTAGTTTTGGGGTCAGCTTAGCCTTACCAGGGACAAAACCCACACTAACTTTGAGGTAGGCTACCCCAGCTATTGCTTCAATGCAAGCTTAAAGCGGGAGTTCCGCCGTTTTTTTTTGTACAAATACTGCAGCTGCTGACTTTTAAAATAAGGACACTTACCTGCCCAGCGCGCCCGCGATGTCGGCACCCGAAGCCGATCTCTCGATCGTCTCTCGGGTGCTGCCCCCACCATCTTGGGTATGGGAATCAGGAAGTGGAGCCTTGCGGCTTCATTTCCGGTTCCCTGCTGCGCATGCGCGAGTCGCGCCGCGCAATAAGGATGGTCCCTGCTGTCTCTGGGATCCGTGTGTTTCCCAGCAGACAGCGGGGGACCCGCGGGAAGTGGCATAAATATCCGCAGATTCTGCGGATATCTATGCTGGAAGTAGGTGCAGATACCTGTACTGTACAGGTATCTGCTCCCCCTCCCCCTGAAAGGTGCCAATTGTGGCGCCGGAGGGGGGGAGGGTTCCAATGAGCAGAAGTTCCACTTTAGGGTGGAGCACCGCTTTAAGAGAAAACATGGGTTTCTCTTCTGGTGACATTCCTTTGGGATGCAGAAATGTAGGAGCACAGTATCTGAAGTTCTATTGCTTTCAGAAACTCTTTTCATGATTGCCATCTTTGTTGTTTCTCTCTGGGTAATGGGGTATATCCCAGTCTGTGTTTTCAGAGAAATCTTACACTGAACAGTAAAGGGTACTATGAAATTTAGAGTATAGTAAATGTTGTTCACAGCAGACAAAACTCCGCATTTTGTGAAGGGCTTGTCAAAAGTTGATACTTGAAACGTGAATGTTTTAGAATAAATGAGTACACCCTTTTTGAAAGTAAGACTTTAATTAATATCTAAACGAACACACAAACAATTTCCAAAATTTTGACAAAACTGAGTTTTATAGAACATTTGTCTAGCTCACTACATGAAAGTAAGGTTAATAATATTACTTGGATTACAAAATCTTCAGTTTTACTCGAATTAATTGATGCAAAAATGAATACACCCCACAACAAAAACGACTTCATCTTAGGGGTGCTGAATATAATCGATGCATCATGATTCAGCCTTGCTCAGTTCTGCATTGATGCAGAGATCAGCTGAATCGCGATGTGTGCTGATGTTGTCACGGCTCCTTCCCCTTGTCACATTCATCTTAATTGCCATGAGAAGCCATGCTGTGTGCACATGTTGGTGGGGACGTGGAGGGCTGGGGCCGGAGCTGAAGGGTGGCCGGCCTGTCCGTGTTGGCGCTTCTGCTAATGAGAGTGGGCTTGTGGAGCACGGAGCTCTGGGGAGGAGAGCAGAGCCATCAGTACATTGGTACCGGAAGGGTTCAAGGTGGCCGCGGCGTTCCCAGCCAAAGGTGAAACAGTGGAGAGCCAGAAGAGTGGCAGAGCCAGGTGAGGGGGCCATGGGGAGGACACTGAGGGGACTGGACATGGTAAGGGAGGTGCCAGACTGTCCTGTCCATGCCGACCAATACACCAACAGCCTGTCACAATATAATACTGTTTCAGCTGCCACCCACGCTTATTACCATAGAGCTGTCTCAGGCCTTGTGACATTTCTCTTCCATGTGGTACCACTGCTGACAGCATTAAATGGGAAGAGGTTTTGTTTAAGTAACGCCCTTTTATAATTGACTATCTGCTGAACACCTGTTTAATAAATAATTAGACTCACTTGTAGTTGAATTCTTGTTAATTAGGATTTTATTGTCTATATGTAGCTTTGCTCTTAAGACTTTCTTTGGGGTGTTTCCATTTAGCAACATGGTCTTGAATGAATTTGTTAGGAAAAATACTTTTTTGTGTGTGCAGATTACCAAATCTTGATGGCAATCAATGGCCCACATTTGTGGGAATATTTTGTAGTATAGTGTCCCATAGAAAATGTTGATTCTAAAAGGAAAGTAAAGCTTTTATGACAAATCTGTTTGGGGTATACTCATTTATGCTGAGCACCGTATCTTGTTTGGCATCCCAAAGCAATCCTATGCTACGTTGTGTAGGGAGAGATCGGTTCCTAGCTCAAATCCCTAACAGCATAGTTGTCAGAAGGAAAGGTTTTCATTACCTTGTCACTGTTAGATACCATTTTGTGAAGTCTGAGGTTGGCAGTGGCAAACATGTCCTGAGTTCTCTTGAGAAGATCAATCGCTTTTTTTTTCTGTATGGAAAGATTTGAACCAGTCGTCTACATGGAAATTCTTTTCCACAAATTCACGCGCTCTTCTCAGCCCATGAACTTCTACAGCAGTAAAAAGGGCTGTTACTAAAAACATGTACTTTAATTCAGTAGTCTGTGACTTCATCGCTGACATAATTTGCAATATCATCGGAACCCGAGGACATTTCTTTAAAACAGTGGAACATTTGCTAAATGTCGGTCATAACAGCAACAGGTTCTTGTTAAAACCAATCATGGAAAGTATTTTTACCAAAAAAGTAGTTGATGCTTGGAATGGACTTCCAGTAAAGGTCATGAGTCTGTCTACAGATTCAAACATGCTTGAGTCCAATATAGATCTACATTCAAACAAAAAAAGCTCACAAACCCCCCTCCCAAAAAAAGTGTATTTTGATGGAGGTGTGGGTGAAACAGAACACGTGCAAAAAACAAGAGTGTTTTTAGGGCCATTGGCCAAGGAGTTCTTTATTTTTGGGGGCTGAAAAAGCAGTCAGATAAGGGGAATGACACAGGGCAATAATCACAACACCGCAATGGACATGCAGAAATATAACAGGGTGGCAATAAGGCACATCAAAGGATAAGTGCAGAGGCACTGGGCAGCAATCTAGTACAGCAGGGACTTAGTCCAGCATTACAGGGCAGCGATCCATGCAGTGAGTAGCAGACCACTATCTGGTACAGCATGGGTTAAGTCCTTAACACATGGCACAGCCAGGTCAAAGTTCTTAGCAAAGGGCACAGCCAACAGCGGCCTGAGCAGAGAAAGTCCAGGTAAATTGGCAGGGAAAAGGAGGTCCAGAGGGCAAAGGTCCTTCACAAAAGCCATTTAAGGCCCTCGGAGGGCTATGTGTCCTGGCCTCAGCTTCAGGGTCACACAGAGAGTAGTTGAAGGAAGAGCAGAGAATAAAGCCCCAAAAGTTCAGAACACCGCACAGAACTACAAGTCCCAGTAGTGCAGAAAGCAAAGGCTATCTCAGCAGTTCCGCGTATGTTCTAACCTCCTAAGGAGATCTGCAACCATGAGCTCCTCTGTCCATCACTGAAGTAAGCTTTCAGCAGTCTGACGCTCTTCACTGTTATCTATGGTACTTTGAATTCAGCCACAAACCTCAACTGAAGACTCCCGCTGCCAAGGCATTTGGCCCTATCCTCAAGCAGGATACAATAATTAATGCGCTTCTTACTGAGGGCAGACTCATGTCCTACACCCTCTGGGAACACAGAAACACAAAAAACAAATTATGCAGATACATTGACTTTGTTACACGCTGCATCTGGATTTTAGATTCAGTTTCATAAAACAAAAATAAAAAATGTAATATTTCTGACCTCCATTACATGTATGAACAAGAAAAAAAAAAAAGGGGAAGACTTGATGGGCCACTTGGTCTTTTTTCTGCTGTCACTTTTCTATGTTTCTATGTCTGAAGCAGAGCAAAACTCCTTGACCAGTGTAGATAAGATATCCCACCTTGTTTTGTGTCTGCCCGACCATCCGTACTCACCACCCCCTTGTTATTAATTAAATTAATGAGACCACACATGAACTGGAGTACCAATGGCCATAGCAGCCTTTTATTGACAAAAACAACCTATCAGCCTGTTGATCTAGTGACGGCACCCAGAATTCCAACTTGTTCCAATTGTAACACCGTGGGACCTTTTACCATACCAGGCCTCCAGCCGTGACACACCAGCGACAACCCACACCCGCACTGCACCATTACCATATTCCAGCTAACCTTAGTAACTGGAATACACCAAAGGGGCACATACCACCGATGAGCCCCCAACACTTCCATCTCAACAGTATTTTCTTCCAGTGTCAAAAGACCAACCACCGTCTCACGATCAGCTGCCATGATGTCCTCTGCTCATATTGCACCTGCAAAGAGATAAAGCAAACTAAAACAAAACACAGGGAGGGTAGGTGGGAAACTGCCTGCTTGTCACCTGTCCCTTCTCTGCTGCCCAAGAGACCCGACCTATCCCTTAAATCACTGCCACAAACCCCTCCTCATCCTGTTGCTCCAACCAATCCACCTCTCCCCCAATCTCCACCTACAATCCTTAACCCCATAGTTGCTTCCCCTTCTCACCCTGTCATGCCGGCCCCGCACTATCTCTCATTTTATTTTCTCTCGCTCCGGGCCTTATTGTAAGATTGTTGTTCAAATTAGGCCTGGTGAGGGGGACATCATTGAGGGAAATACCTTCAGATCAAGCACTTGAGTCACTCTGATCTGATCTGGCTTGCAAGGATGGTACATGCCAAAGCACAGAAGTTACAAACATTCCTCTCCTTTACTGAGAGGTGATGCAGGCTCAACATGATCTCTCGCCAACACCACCTGCATAAACGTAACAATGTGTTTTTTCATCTCAGGTTTTCCGTTCAGGGTGCGTTGTAAAGTAGTAAATTCTACTTCTGCACGCTGAACATTATTTGGTAGTTTCTCTTAATGCATGAAATGGTATTGGTGCCACCACGCTATTTGAATTGATAGAACTCCTTACTCCTATTTCTTTAGGAACTCCTTATCTTCCATGATGGCTGTCAGCTCATTATCTTTAGTGGTTACATCAAACACTGTGGTGCTGACGTTATCATCCCAGAAATGAAGGGCCTTGTTATCACCTTGTGTGAAGAAGTGTTGCTTGCCTTTACTGCAAAGTCTTTCTTAGGTGGGCCAACAAAGTAGTTCAACCATTTGGCAGGACACATGTCTTAAAGAAAAAGATAGTGGCAGACCTCCTGACATTACCCACACAGACGTTGCCTATGATTTCCCAGCCTAGGTCCAGGTGTTGGGCATATGGTGCGACATTTGACCTGTTGATTTGTTGGCAAGCCCTTATGTACCCTTGGGATGTCTGCCACACAAGAGGAGCATATCGGCATTTCTGCCAAGAGCTGGTATGTGGTCAGCTATGCCCCTCTAGTGAGAGTGGTGAGAGGCAGCTGCGGGAGTAGAAATGGTCTAATGAAACAAAAAGTTAACTTGGAGTAAATCTTGCAGCCCAATCAGCTGATTAATTTTGTGCTGGAGGTTGGATTACTGGCAAAGTGCATTCCTGAGAACTGAGTGAGAAGGGTGTTTTATTGTATTTGAGCCGAGGAGAAGAGACGTTCTCATTGTGTGTGTTAAAAGATTCAATAAACAAACTAAGAATCATTATCACGAATATATATACTACTTTTCTGGAAATTTAGGTCAGCGTGCAGGCAGTTTTTTTTTTAATCTGGCGGGTTCCCAGCTTTATTTAGAAGGGTTTTGCAAAGTCATGAAAACAAACAAAAAACAGTAAAGTAAATCCTTGCCGTCTGGCGTTAAAGACTCCTCTCTATATGGTGTGGGCATGGTGCCCGTCACCCACAAAACGTGGTAAAGCAAACCTTCTTTTTAACCACTAGCCAACTGCCACACACATACATACGTCGGCAGAATGGCTCATACAGGCAAATGGGTGTACCTGTACATACCATTGAATTTGTAAAAAAATATAGTTTTTTTCCCAAAGTTTTCGCTCTTTTTTTTTTTTTATAGCGTAAAAAATCTGGGCCGGATTCCGGTTCACTCTCTTACAATAGAACGCATGGGAGATGAAATATACTGATTATCCATTACCTCACCTCGCATAACGTCATAAAACATACATAAATGATTATCCGAAAACTAAACAATTAAACAAATTGATTCGTTATAATGAATATCTATACTCTACAGAAAAAGTGAATTATCCGAAAACAAATGAAAGTAACATAACGAATATAACAGAATTAAATGATGTATTTTACGAATCGAAACAAAATTGTTGGTTGTGCACAAGTCTAGTACCTAGAGTGTATGGTAAGGCATCTCCTGTAATGTTTAACAGGTCAAAAAGCTGTGACCTTCAAAAGACTTGTGACTCTGATCATATAGAATAGCATACAGTCTTACAGTTTTTTTTAAGATGACCCTTGGTGTATACACAAACTAAGCCTTATAATTTGATGCCGATACATTTTTGAATAAAGGGTCTATATGCACATGTTGAATGCAATAACACATGAGACAAGTGTGGCAACCTTTTAAGGTAACGTCATTAATCACTTGCCTCTATTGCGCAAATCGCTGTAGGTGTAAGTCTCTTCATGCAATAGATACAGTGGGCACATGCATATCGCCGCACCCATAGCTATTGGCCAGAGCCAATGCGCGATCGGTCCACAGAGAGCCAGAATGGGGATCTGTCAAACAGATCTCAAACAAACAGATCTCTGCTCTGTCAGGGGAGTACAGAGTGATCATCTGTTCCTAGTGGTTAGGAACAGCAATCTCTCTGTACTCCCAATCAGTCCACTCCCCCCCACAGTTAGAAACACCTCCCAGGGAACACATTTAACCCCTTGATTGCCCCCCTAGTGTTAACCCTTTCCCTGCCAGGGTCATTTATGCAGTAAACTGTGCATTTTTATAGAACTGATCGCTGTATAAATATCACTAGTCCCAAAAAAAAGTGTCCAATCTGTCCGCCGCAATGTTACACTCCTGCTAAAAATTTTGCTGATCACCGTCATTACCAGTAAAAAAAAATAATACAAAAAATGCCATAAATCTATTCCCTATTTTGTAGACGTTATAACATTTGCGCAAACCAATCGATATCGGCTTATTGTGATTTTTGATTTTTTTACCAAAAATATGTAGTAGAATACATATTGGCCTAAACAGATGAAAAAAAATAGTTTTTTTACATTTTCTTGGGGATATTATAGCAAACAGTAAAAAATATTGTTTTTTTTTTCTTAAAAACTGTTTGTCTTTTTTGTTTATAACACAAAAAATATAAAATGCAGAGGTAATCAAATACCACCAAAAGAAAGCTCTATTTGTGGGAAAAAAAGGACATACATTCTGTTTGGGTACAACTTTGCACAACCACGCAATTGTCAGTTAAAGCGACGGAGTGCCGTATTGCAAAAAATGGCCTGGTCATTAAGGGGGCAAATCCTTTCGGTCCTTAAAGCTGGGTTCCACCCTAAAGTGGAACTTGCGCTGATCGGAACCCTCCCCCCCCTCCGGTGTCACAATTGGCACCTTTCAGGGGGGAGGGGGTGGAGATACCTGTCAAAGACAGGTATTTACACCCACTTCCGGGCATAGACTCCCATGGGAGTCTACGCCATTTCCTGTCCTGCCGCGCTGTCTGCTGAGACACACGGGTCTCAGTGACAGCGCGGACAATTCCTATTGCGCTGCGCGACTCGCGCATGAGCAGTAGGGAACCGGAAAGTGAAGCCGATTCGCTTCACTTCCTGATTCCCTCACCTAGAATGGTGGCGGCAGCAGCCGAGAGCCGAGCGATGGATCGGCCTCGGCTGCCGGCATCGCTGGAACCCGGGACAGGTGAGTGTCCATTTATTAAAAGTCAGCAGCTGTAGTATTTATAGCTGCTGGCTTTTAATATTTTTTTTGTAGGTGGAATCCCTCTTTAAGTGGTTAAAAAAAACGACTGCAGCGACCCCTATAGTTCCGCCGCCGAACTCACTATTAGTTTCCACTGTCCACATTACATATTGTATGTGTGCGCGGACTGATGCGCACATTGGTATTGGTGCTTCCTGTTTGCTTTGGGGATTTCATTAGGGGAACCCTGTTAGGAATTTATCTTAATTTAGTTAGAGGCTTGAACAAGCGAATGTTCTGTTTTTTATTTTATGCACCGGCCCCTTCCCCCACTCTCCATCCACCTGTGTGCCCACAGCAGCTGGTGGGAAAAGGAAGCTGGCAGCACTGCAGGGGATGAGAGGGGGTCCGGTGCACAGGAGGAACCAGATATGGACAGCTCAGGGAGGGGGATTGGTGCAACGGGACGGGGTACGATTACAGAAAAATGTGATGTCTGTGTCTCTTCCTCCAGCAACTGAAAGCTGACGGGAGGGGGACAAACCAGCTTTCAGCTGCTGGACCAGCCGCACATGACATAATTTTGTAATTGTCCTCCCATCCTGCCGCATCAATTTCCCTGCTGTCCGGACCTCCCTGTATGCCAAGGCCCAATAAAGGAGGCCCGGTGGTACCCCCCTATTGGCGACCCTGGGTGTATGTGAATGTGAAAATTCTCGATGATTTGACAAATGTCGTTCAGAAGTACTTCACAATCTTGATGCTTTTAACATTCGATTTTGAAATGAATGGCTTTTCCTGCACAAAAATGACATACATTGATAGAAAATAATTTGAGAAGAAGGTTTCATCCTGCTTTTTTGGATTTTCTTGTCACTGAAGTCTAAAAATGATCACTCCACAATGTTCTGAAAGCAAAATTCCTCATAATGAAATTATTTAGTGTATAGCCAGAATGAGACTCAAATACTTTTTGTCTTGAGAAAATAGCCCAAAATTCCTTCTGATGCGCAATGAAGGGCATGACTTCTATTCAGACATAGTCACTGATTGACCAGCTTTGTCTGAATGCAATTTTGCCAAACCCCTTTAGCAAAGGCTGTGTAAGCAATGCACGAGAGGGATTCCATACTCCTATTTTCTCATCAAAAAGTACATTTCTTAATCGTACAATACAAATCTTTGTCTTATTTGTCGCAAACTTCAAATTATAGGACACTGGCAAAAAAGCTGCAGAGACATCCCCTATACCAGTGATGGTGAACCTTGGCACCCCAGATGTTTTGAAACTACATTTCCTATGATGCTCACCTACACTGTAGAGTGCATGAGCATCATGGGAAATGTAGTTTCAAAACATCTGGGGTGCCAAGGTTTGCCATCACTGCCCTATACAGTGCCTTGAAAAAGTATTCATACCTCTTGACATTTTCCACATTTTGTCATGTTACAACCAAAAATGTAAATGTATTTTATTGGGACTTAATGTGATAGACCAACACAAAGTGTCACATAATTGTGAAGTGGAAGGAAAATGATAAATGGTTTTCAAAATCTTTTACAAATACTGTATTTATCGGCGTATAACACGCACTTTTTTCCCCTTAAAATCAGGGGAAAATCACGGGTGCTTGTTATACGCCGATCCTCCACTATTTTGCAGCCTCTGGGCGGCTTTCAGCCACTTTTGACCCTTCTCAGCTGACACTGACAAGGGGAAAACTATGGACAAGGATGCATGACAAGGCTGCAATGATGGACAAGGCTGCATGAAAAAGCTGCATACAACACTCACAAGGCTGCAATGATGGACAAGGCTGCATATGATACTGACAAGGCTTCAGATGGACACTGTTAAGGCTGCATTGATGGGCATTTAAATGTAAGTTTTTTTTTCCTTAAACTTCCCTCCTAAAAGTTTTTTTTCCTTTAAAATTCCCTCCTAAACTTGGGGTGCGTGTTATACACCGATAAATACGGTATGTGACAAGTATGATGTGCATTTGTATTTGGCCCTTTGTAGAACCACCTTTCGCTGCAATTACAGCTGCAAGTCTTTTTGGGGATGTCTCTATCAGTTTTGCACATCTAGAGAGTGACATTTTTGCCCATTCTTCTTTGCAAAATAGTTCAAGCTCTGTCAGATTGGATGGAGAGGGTCTGTGAACAGCAATTTCCAAGTCACAGATTCTCAATTGGATTTAAGTCTGGACTTTGACTGGGTCATTCTAACACATGAATATGCTTTGATCTCTAACCATTCCATTGTAGCTTTGGCTGTATGTTTGGTGTAGTTGTCCTGCTGGAAGCTGAACCCCCACCCCAGTCTCAAATCTTTTGCAGACACGTTTTTCTTTTTTTTTTTCATTCATCTTCCCATCAACTCTGACCAGCTTCCCTGTCCCTGCTGAAGAAAAGCATCCTACAACACGATGCTGCCACCACCATGTTTCACGGTGGTGCTGGTGTCTTCAGGGTGATGTCCTAGATAGTTTTCCGCCACAGCATAGTGTTTTGCTTTTAGGCCAAAAAGTTCCATTTTGATCTCATCTGACCAGAGCACCTTCTTCCACATGTTTACTTTGTCCCCCACATGGCTTCTCACAAACTGCAAATGTGACTTCTTATGGCTTTCTTTCAACAATGGCTTTCTTCTTGCCACTCTTCTATAAATGCCAGATTTGTGGAGTACACAACTAATAGTAGTCCGGTGGACAGATTCCCCCACCTGAGCTGTGGATCTCTGTAGCTCCTCCAGTTACCATGGACCTCTTGGCTGCTTCTCTGTATAATGCTCTCCTTGCCTGGCCTGTGAGTTTAGGTGGACGGCTATGTCTGGGTAGGTTCGCAGTTGTGCCATACTCTTTCCATTTTCGGATGATGGCTTGAACGGTGCTCTGTGAGATGTTCAAAGCTTGGAATATTTTTTTATATCCTAACCCTGTTTTAAACTTCACAACTTTATCCCTGACCTTTCTGGTGTGTTCCTTGGCCTTCATGATGCTGTTTGTTTACTAAGCTTCTCTAACAAACCTCGGGGGGCTTCACAGAACAGCTGTATTTTATACAAAGATTAAATTACACATGTGGAGTCTACTATTAGGTGACTTCTGAAGGCGATTGTGATATGTTCCACTAGTTAGGGGTATCAGAGTAAAGGGGGCTGAATACAAATGCATGCCACACTTTTCAGATATTTATTTGTAAAAAATTTTGAAAACCATTTTCCCTTTCCTTCCACTTCACAATTATGTGCCACTTTGTGTTGGTCTTTCACATAAAATCCCAATAAAATACATTTACGTTTTTGGTAGTAACATGACAAAATGTGGAAAATTTTAACAGGTATGAATACTTTTTCCAATGCACTGTATAATCCCTCCCACTCAAAGCATCCTTAATTTTTTGCTTGTGTTCTTAAAATGTCTTCGCCTTGCTGAGAGAGCTTATTTTGAGATTTTTCCATCAATCACCTAGCTGCTCCACAGCCACTGCAGAGTTCTTTTTTCGCTTTCTGGATTGGTTGACTCCACGGCTGAGCCTTGGAGAGGCGTACCTGGACCCAATAAGAAATGAGGCTGCTAAGAAAGTTGCTTAAGGCACTGCGTTCTGTGTGGGTTCTCACCTTGTCACATAGCACATTCTGTTGAGTTAGCACATAGTGCTATACAGGTCCAGTTCTGTAATCTGCCTGCAATGGACCCTGTCCACGAAGACCCCTTCAGAGGTAAGCCCATCACTGAGGGTGAAGCCAGTATGGGGCTGGTCCTTATCATCCTGCCCAGAGTGGAAAATATCTGCTGCTGTAATATGCAAGGGATTTGTACCCTTATTTGGCCCAGTGTGCTGGCGATTCAATGCAAAGTGGCTATATCCAGCCATGCAGCGGGAGCATCAGCTAAATTTGGCTTCATTTTTTTTCAACTCCTCCTGGCACAAATTGGTCACATAGGCCACTACTCCATTTCTGTGGCTCCACTGTGCATGTCAGTTCTATTTTGCTTCTTCTTGGCATGCTCTCATGATCAATACATTGACTCCTGTCTCCCCCATCCAATCATTGGATGCTTCTTAGTTTCAACAGCTTACGGAGCTTGACACAGAAGGCTTCACACTTTCCTCTCAACAGCAGCATTTTGAGTACCCCAATGGGGGATATTTTGCACCACATTTGGCTGATCGTTAAGCTGGCCATACAATTTTCATATTCAATTTCCTTTAGATTTACCTTCAACTGTGTAGTACAAGGGCCTGCCTGATTGCACACAAACTGAAAGTGTTCAGATTTGACCTAATATTATATGATTTTGGTAAATCTAAAGGAAATATATAGAAGAAAATTGTATAATGTATGGCCAGCCTAAGCCCTTGTACACACGGTCGGACATTCCAACAACCAAATCCGTCGGATTTTGTCCGACGGATTTTGTCCGAAACTGTTGCATACACACGGTCGGACAAAGTTGTCGGAAAATCCGATCTTTCAGAAAGTGATGACGTTATTTCGTTACGACGGGACTACGTTCAGGCTAGTAGCCAATAGCTTTGATGTAGGAATTTGATCTGAGCATGCGTGGCACTTTGTCCGATCGGAATTCTCTACACATGATTGGAGTATGTCCGATCGAAGCATTTTGTCTGAAAATTTTACCAATAAGTTGGAAAACTTGGTCTGTCGGATACTCCGACGGAAACAGTCCGATTGAGACCACAAACAGTCGGAATATCCGGCAAAACGGTCCGATCGGACACATTCCGTCTGAATCTCCGACTGGGGCTAAGTGTAGGGGCAACCTAGTTGGAAGTATGGGTGGATCGCCAATCACTTCATGCACCACATCCCATATATTGTAACAAGAAAGCAGAAAAATATTTGGGACTTTTAAGGTGCTATTACATCACAATAACACTGCATACAGTAAAAATGTGCCATTTTTTATAAACATCATTTAAAAATGTTAATATAGTATATACAGTAGCTACAAATAAACAATAAAATACATTAAAATGTCATCTCGTATAGTTCCTGTTTGGCATGGTTGTCAGAATCTTGATATGTTTTGCCCAGTTTGGCTTCTTCAGGGTATGTATCCGCTGTGCGTCATACCATTCCCATAGTGCTCAATATACTACTTTAATAAAATAGCCTAAAAAAAGTTTGCTATCATCCAGCCTAATATTGGAGTTCAGTGGGAGTACAGGAAACACATGAGGACCAGGTTAAACGGCACAAAGAACAAATGCATGCGGGTGGCAGATCCCTTGCAGCTTGGAGATCAAAAATTCTAACTTAAATTCTAACCTAAGGCAATGCAACAGTAGGCAGTTAGTTATCGTTTGTATGGTGTACTTATGTCCCACAAGTCAAATCATTGTAGTCACACCATGGCAGGTATCTTACATAGCCTCCAGGGGCTTACCTTGTGTCATTCACCCATGTGGCTCCAGCCTTAGAAGAGCCCCCTATTCCTTGTAAAGATTCAGATCAGGATAAAACACCTTCAGCTGAGATCTCTTCAACGCTTAAGGATACCATTGCTAGCATCGTTGAGGCGGTTAGAGCAGTCTCAGGTATTGGTCTGCTCCAAGCAGGGAGCAGTGGCTATCTGCTCTCCATTCTACTCCTCCAGTGCTCACTGGAGCGCTGGGTTGGGGAGAGGACAGGGGTGGCTGGCTCTCAGTCCCATGCTGAGAGGCAGAGCTAGCTGTCAATCAGGCAGTGGGGTTGACCCTTAGAATATTGTTTTGAATCCCTTATGAGCCTAGTTTGGCTCTGCCCCGTCAGTTGATAGCAGGAAATAGCCCACTATAAGCTCACTCTGGGTCACAGGAGAACAAAGTAACTGTACTGTGACCCACAAGAAATGTACAGCCAAAAAATCTTTGGCCATAATCCTTTTAAGGCGACTTACTCCTTCTACCTCAACCAGAATGTTGTTCTTACCTCCTTATGTTCTACGACATACCAAGGAAATTTCTCTTCACTTACCAGACATGTAAATGCTATGAGAGTCTACCTCTCTGATGCATCCTATTTTCATCAATTGGATTCCTTCTTTGTCTTTCCTAAAGGTTCCTACAGGATGCTCCCAGCTTCCTCAGTGCCACCATTGCTAGGTGGATTAGATAAGTAATCATTCAAGCCTATGGTCTAATGCAGCCTTTTTCAACCAAGGTACCTTGAGGTTTCTTCCAGTGTTTCCAACCTACCAGACTGAAATGTATTGACACAACACCCAAAATTTACTGGCACAGCCAAGTTTTTACTGGCATATCTAAAAGTTAAAAATTACAGTTTTAAGTGCAAATTTCACTTTTTAGGCTACAAACAAGTATAATATGCATTTAGCAAAGTGATCAAATGTAGATATTATACCAAAAACATATTTCTTATTTTATTTTCGATATAGTAAATAAGTAGCTCAGGGACAGGAATGGAGAGGGCAAGAAATTAGAATGGGCAGCACACACACATGAAATTGACTCTCACGGTGACACTGACAGCAGTGGGCAGCAGCACAGATGATGATGGCACCTCACCAACATGACACGTCCCCTCCTGAGTCACAGTGACCCTCTCTCCATGCCAGGTGGACCCTTCAGTCCACTCCCGGCTTGCCTTCGCCCCCGTTCCGCAGACCTGTACATGTGGCTCCAGCTGCTCTGTTCCCTTGCACCATGACTTCATGTGACACACTGCCGGAACAGTCCAAACACACTGTAGCAAGCACTCGGATGGCCAATCGTCACAGCCATTTTTTTTACTGGAAACCTTTTTCTTTCACTGGCATTTACTAGCAGGAGAAAGGTGTCAATTTTTTACTTGCTGCCAGTAAAAATACTGGCGGTTGGCAACACTGGTTTCTTCAGATGGCCGTTAAAAAAATTGAAAAAAAGACTTTAATCTGCTTCTTTGACTGCCATGTTAAAGCGGAGCTCAACTCTAAAGTGGAACTTCCATTCATTGGAACCCCCCCCTCAATTGTCACCTTTCAGGGGCTAGGGGGTGCAGATACCTGTATAATACAGGTATTTGCACCCACTTCTGGGCATAGATAGCTGCAGAATCTGCAGGTATTTACGCCACTTCCTGTCCCTTCCCTGCTGTCTGCTGGGAAACACACGGGTCCCAGAGATGGCAGGGACTGTCCGTATTGCGCAGCGTGACTCGCGCATGCGCAGTAGGGAACCCGGGAAGTGAAGCTGCAGTATTTGTAGCTGCTGACTTTAAAAAAAATAAATAAATAGCGGAACTCACACTTTAACCAGTTCCCTACCAGCGCACACTGATGTACATCGGCAGAATGGTACGGGCAGGCAAATAGGCGTACCTGTACGTCCCTTTAAATTTGCCACCCTGCCATCGGGAGCGCGCCGCGTGCTGGTCGGGACCCCCGTGAGTCCGGACGCGGGTCCCGTGGACTTGATCGCCGCGGGCATACCCGCGATCGTCTCACAGGGCGGCTGAATGAAGAAATGCCGTTGTAAACAGCATTTCTCCATTCTGCCTAGCAACTAGTGACGCTGATCTCAGCTCCATGTGATTGGAGCAGAGATCAGCGTTCACTAAATGAAAGCCCAGCCCCCAAAAGTTAGCAACAAGCCCCTAGGAACACTTAACCCCTACACTGCCACCCACTGGTTAACCCCATCACTGTCAGTGTCATTTACACAGGAATCACTGCATTTATATAGCAGTGATTGCTGTATAAATGACAATGGTCCCAAAAATGTGTCAAAAATGTCCGATGTGTCCACCATAATGTCGCAGTCACAATAAAAATCGCTGATCGCCGCCATTACTAGTAAAAAAAAAAAATATTAATAAAAATGCCATAAAACTATCCCCTATTTTTAAACGCTATAACTTTTGCGCAAACCAATCAATAATCGCTTATTGCGATTTTTTTTTTACCAAAAATATGCAGAAGAATACGTTTCGGCCTAAACTGAGGGAAAACATTTTTTTTATATATTTTTGGGGGATATTTATTATAACCAAAATTAAAAAATTATTTTTTTTCAAAATTGTCGCTCTATTTTTGTTTATAGCGCAAAAAATAAAAACCAAAGAGGTGATCAAATACCACCAAAAGAAAGCTCTATTTGTGGGGAAAAAAGGACGTCAATTTTGTTTGGGAGCCACGTCGCACGACCGCGCAATTGTCAGTTAAAGCGACGCATTCCCGAATTGCAAAAAGTGGTCTGGTCTTTGACCAGCAAAATGGTCCGGTCTGTAAGTGGTTAAGGGATCTTTCACAACAAAGATTGACGTAAGGGATATATTAAATGCATACCCTTATAAATACATCTTCTAAAATCTCTGTTAATACAAACCATTTAAAACGAATTGCTGTTGTATGCAATAAGTGTACATGGGTTGGAAGATGCGGACACTTCTGTAAACACTTCTTATTTATACTGTGAAACTAAAAGCTGCTTTCTAGAGATTTACCTTTATATTCTCAGAAAGGTAGTGAAACCAGCCAGGGATAGATCTTTCCAGGAATGATTCATTATTTCTGGTGCTTTACATCTAGACAAAGCGAATCACTATTAAGGTCATGCTTTGTTAACCACTTCAGCCCCGAAAGAATTTACCCCCTTCCTGACTGGGCAATTTTTTGCGATGCGGCACTGCTTCACTTTAACTGACAATTGTGCGGTAATGCAACGCTGTACCCAAACAAAATTGACTTCCTTTTTTTTTTTTGAGCTTTTTTTGGTGCCATTTGATCACCTCGGTTTTTATTTTTTGCGCTATAAATAAAAGATGGACTATTTTGAAAAAAAATATGTTTTTGCTATAATAAATATCCCCAAAAAATATATAAAAAAACAAATTTCTTCCTCAGTTTAGGCCAATATGTATTCTTCTACGTATTTTTGGTAAAAAAAATAAATAAAAAATCTTAATAAGCATATATTGATTGGTTTGCGCAAAAGTTATAATGGATATAGGGGACAGCTTTATGCCATTTTTATTATTTATTTGTTACTAGTAATGTCGGCGATCTGCAATTTTTTGTGGAACTGGAACATTGCGACGGACAGATCGGACACTTTTGATACTTTTTTGGGACCACTGACATTTATACAGCGATCAGAGCTAAAAATAGGCACTGATTACTGTATAAATCTCACTGGCAGTGAAGGGGTTAACAATAGGAGGTGATCAAGTGTTCCCTAGGGAAGTGTTTCTAACTGGGGGGGGGTGGGGGACCGAAGGAGGAAAGAACGCCGTTTCTGATCATAGGAACAGCAGATCTCTCTCTACTCCCCTGTCAGAACTGGGGATCTGTTTGTTTACATACACAGATCCCTGTTCTGGCTCTCTGTGGAGTGATCGCGATGTTTGGCAGACATTGATGGCCACCGGCCACTCGCATCGGCTCAAGCACCACGGGCGCGCATGCGCCAGTATCACTCTTAAATCGGCCAACGTACACCTACGCCGATTCGCCCATGGGAGCCAGTCTGCCGCAGTATAATGACAGTTGGCAAGTGGTTAAAAAAAAAAATCAGTCCTTTACCTTAACTCCTCCTGCTGGGTACTGCACTGTAGGGGGAGGCAGAGAGCACAGCACACACTGCTTTCACTTTAGGTGCAATCAATGTGACCACTTTCTCTCAGTGGCGATTTACAGTTTGGCTGAGGATCGGGGAGCTTGGTTTCAGCCACCCTGGCCGCTCCTCCTATCTAGGCATACAGGGGCCTGGACGTGATGGCGACTCCTGTGGCCCCTGTATGTCCACCCCTGCTACGATTGACAAGGTTGCTAAAAAAGATTCTAATGCCCACCTTACCACCTGCCCCCTGGATCCTGCTCCCTTGCAAATGCTACGGTCATCCTCTGGCTCTATTGTACACTCTTTACCTCACATCTTCAATCTATACCCCTCTCCTAGCATCTTCCTTAACTATCTAAAACTTGCACCAGTCACCCCCATCCTGAAAAAGCCCTCACTGCACCCCACCAATCTTAACCTATGCCCCATCTCCTACATGCCTTACTTGCCCTTTCCACTAAACCCCTTGAATGTCTTGTCTATAACTGACTCAGCGACCATCTGATGGAGAAGAAACTTCTTGATCCCCTGCAGTCCAGATCTATAATTGCCAAAGAGTATATATCAATCCTTTTTTTCTGAAACAATAAATCATTACAAATTTTCATCTCCCAACAGTTCTCTCCTCGGACACGCACCTTGTAAATTATCACTAGCTAAAACCAGAACATATCAACATGTATGTATATACAGAAAATATGAGAAAATATTGTTTATACATGTGGAATTATAAATGTTATGGTAATCACTCATGCTAACTATACTGCTTTCCTTACTCTCTCACTTCCCCAAACACTTCAGTTTTAGAAATAAACATATTACATTCTTCTATTCACAAATCTCTGCATCGTTGTTGCATACCCCCTAAACATAGTAGCAGTGAGAAACCTGTCTCATTACTTCTAAAAGTAATATATCAGTTTTTATGTACAATACTGTATTATGCAACATACTATTTTTAAATTTGCGTTAATTTCTTGCTTGGCTGGGAATGTAGAGTGAGAGAAACACTGGCTGCAGCTGCTCTCTGTAGCTGTTGTCTGCAGTCCTGAACTCGTTCACAGCTACATCAGCAAGAGGAGGGAGCTGCTGAGCAGGACGAGTTCAATAGACTAAGGTTAGGCAGCACTGCACTGTGGGAATTGTAGTCCAGAGAAGAGAGACTCTACTGTAAAGAAGAGCTTTTAAACTGCATTTCCCAAAGGGAGATGGAAAGAGCTGTATTTTCACAGGCTGTACAAGACACCACCTCCTCTTGGCACGAGGGAGCCCAAGGAGTGAACATCGTTGTCCAGTGTGCACCATCAATGGTGCATATTGGCGGTCTAAGCAGGATCCAGGAGTGTTGAGTTCAGTTGTGCCATCAACCGGAATGACCTAGGTGCAGAGAAGAGAGTGGATTAATCACTGTGTGACCAGATAGTGAGCTGCAATATCAATGAGACTGGCGAGCTGCTGCTAGAGAGACTAAGCCTTTTAGGAACTGATTTTACAGGCATCTAGCCTCTTTGCTGCCTGCAGGCTTGACTTAGACTGTTCTCATATGTACCAATGCTAGAACTGGGCCCCAGTGTTAGCCGGCTGAAGAGTTAGAACCTAAGGATGTTCCTTTTACAGCCATTACACAGAGACCTTCGCCAATTGCTTTGTCATAGCTTTATCAAATCTTTGACCTTCATCATTAAGTTTCCCTTGCCTCTGTTGCACAGTAAACATGGCTGCATCACTATCCCTTTGCTCCAAAGAACAACAATCCATTTTTTGTGATCTGAAAGTGTGCCAGAAGCTGAAGTCCATCAAAGACTTTCATCACAGTATAGTGACAATATTTTACCACAACAAAGTGTATACAAATGGATTGAGAAGTTCAAAAATGGTCAGAGAAGAATTAAGCACGCAGATAGAGCAGGAAGAACATCCACTACCGACGACAATGTTGAGCAAGTCGGTGCCATGATTCGTACAAATCAACAAGCGGCTGTCGGTGAAGTGGTGAAAAAATAACAGCAAATTTGTAATGGTTCTGCATATGAGATTATCCATGATGAGCTTGGCTTTTGTAAGAGCACAAATGCCATCTGTAAATGCATACTGGGCCACTAGGCTAATAAAGGTGAAGCTTTTTTGAAAAGAATAATCACAGGAGATGAAACATAGGTCCATCACTTTGAACTGAAAAGCAAATGCCAGAGTATGGAATGGAAATGCTGGGAATTGTCAGTCAAGAAGAAATTCAAAATTCAGCCCTTTGCAGGAAAAGTGATGATCACAATATAATGGGACTCAAAATATTGTGATCATCACTTTTCCTGCAAAGGGCTGAATTTTGAATTTCTTCTTGACTGGCAATTCCCAGCATTTCCATTCCATACTCTGGCATTTGCTTTTCAGTTCAAAGTGATGGACCCATGTTTCATCTCCTGTGATTATTCTTTTCAAAAAAGCTTCACCTTTATTAGCCTAGTGGCCCAGTATGCATTTACAGATGGCAGTTGTGCTCTTGAGTAAGTTGTTCCAGTGTTGGAACAGTATTTGGAGAAGGGCTTAACAGCAGTGCATTTTATACAGTGGGCTGCTGAGCGACAAACTGAAGCCTGCAAAACGGACCAAATGCCAAGGCCTGTATTTGAAAGGTGTTTTGTTGTTGCATGACAATGCACGCCCACATACTGCTGTCCACACTGTTCAAACTTTTCAGGAATTAGGTTTCGCAGTATTGGAGAAGTCTTCATATAGTTCAAGATCTCTCTTCCTCGGATTACCATCTGTTTGGTCCACTTAGGTAATTTGCCACAGACCAACGTGTGCAGGAAGCAGTGCATACATGGCTAAGGGACTAACCAAAAACATTTTTTTTCCAAAGATACATGCAAACATGTGGAACGTTGGAACAAGTGCATTGAAAAGCAAGGGACTACCGTATGTTGAAAAAGGATGGAAATGCATGAAAACATTATACAAATAAGAGTGTGGATAATTGACTCGCTCTCCTATATTATTTCAAAGAGAGAGAGAGACCAAGATCTCCCTCTGATATCAGCCAGGACCGGGCTGGCTGCTCAGCCCCTCCTGCTGTAGGCCTGGATCGGAGTAGCACAGCGGCCGGGAGTCACGTGACCGTGACGGCCTGAAAAGGTATTTAGGGGCTTTGTTTTTACACAATTACACAATGTGGTACGCCTGGATAAAACTGAGGGGCTGGCAGGCAGTGACAATTTTAAAACTTTTCCTTACTAGTTATAGTGGCAGGAGGGTGGGGGCGGAGATACAGACTCAAAGGGGCAGACAGGCAGGGAAGGGGGGGTGAGGAGGATGACAGAGGCATGTAAACTGACCACGGTAATCAGGGCTCAGCAGCCGCGATTATCGTGGTCAGCACACACAGAGGGGGAGACAGGAACTGGCAGGATTAGCCAGTTTTTTTTTTTTTTTTTGTTTTTTTTTTACAGTTTAGAGAGGCAGTTCAGACAGCACAAGCACTGTGCTATAAGGTAACAGGATCTCTTTATTTTTATTAAATTTTTTATTTAATTTATTTTTTAGGATTACAAGCACTTTAACTGCTTGGGCTCTAGATCTGGTCTCAGCTCGTACACATTATAGGGACCAGAACAATTTTTACATTTCTTCTATGGGCCAGTATATTAAATTGACAATAACTTTGTCAATACATACAAAAACAAAGTAATACATTTTGTTTAGGACAAACAATGTTTTCCTTTTGTGATATGGTCTAGACAAAAAAAGTAGCAAAACTAAAACATACTAATGGTTTTTATAATTTGATCAATGTTAGTTTAAACAAAAAAATTGACAGCCAGACAAAATGCCAAAAATTGCTATATTTGGTAAAATATGGGAACCATGGAAGAAATTCTACAGGCCAGCCTCTGATCCTGACTCTTTGCTCCTGTAGTAGGTAGAAGTGGCGTATGGGAGCTGAGAACGATCGCTTCTCCCCCCTTTTTCTTTTTTTTTCTCTCTCTCTCATCTATTCCTTATGTTTTCTTATCCTACTTGCCCCCCATCTTTCCCTTCCCTCAGACCATTTTTTGGCAGTGTGGGGCTGTAGGTGCTGCAGTTCAAGCTATTTCTTTCTATTTCTCCCCCCCCTTTTTTTTTTGACATTTAGTAGTCCTCCTACCACCTGGAACTCGGGGGATAGTCGAGTATCATTCTATTTAATTTTATCAATCCTGGCTCACACATATGCTTTGCACTATGTCCTGTTATACTCCTTTTTTTTTTGACAAAATTGCTCAGGTGAGTTCCTTCTTTTTATTCCTGTAACGTTATTCTTGTCAAACGTAAATTTGAACATTTAATTAAAAAAATAAAGATTGAATGAAATAAATGTTGTTACTGTAGATAAAAATTATACTACATATTCTATAACTGATCCTGTTTAAAATGACACTAAAATTATCACTCTGGTATAAAGCCTTGCAAAGTTATTTACAATTTTTTTTAAATGCAACACAAAAAAATAAAAAATAAAAATGAGCAAAACGAACAAGAATAGAAGAAAAAGTTTACGGTACATATCACTTTGTATCTCTCATCTCAACAATGTATATAAACACTTTGTTAGGTTGTCTGTTTTTTGACAGCCGCAGCTCCTACAGCTGCTGTATATGGAAAGAGTGTGTGTGTGTGTGTGTGTGTGTGTGTGTGTGTGTGTGTGTGTGTGTGTGTGTGTGTGTGTGTGTGGGGGGGGGTGTTGTAGTTTTGGTAGCAGGATAATCCATATGCATTTTTGGCATGTAACAAGTCATTAAAGGATTAGAAATGCCGTGACAGTTATGCTGCGTACACACGGCCGTTTTTCCCGTCGGAATAAACTCTGAGGGTTTTTCCTGACGGAGTTCCGCTGAAACTGTCTTGCGTACACACGATCACACCAAAGTCAGATCGTTAAGAACGCGGTGACATAAAACACGTATGACGGGACTAGAAAAAGGAATTTCAGTAGCCAATAGTCTCCATCTCGTACTTCAGAGCATGTGCCGTTTTTGGTCCGTTGGAATAGCATACAAACTAGCGGTTTTCCCGATAGGAATTGGTTCCATCGGAAATATTTAAAACCTGTTCTATTTCTAGATCCGTCAGAATTTTCGTAAAAGAGTCAGATGAGGCATACACACGATCGGAATATACGATGAAAAGCTTCCGTCTGACTTTTTCTGTCGGACATTCCACTCGTGTGTACGCGGCATAAGGCTCCTAGGATATGCCCAGCTTTTTACTGCAACACTATACAGAATGACCAAACCTATAGTTTCTTTAGACTTTATAAAACACAGGTAAACTCTGCCGAAGATCTGCAGCATTCCATACTGTATTTTCACAAGAGTTACAGCAAATTGTCTAATCAGATTTTTAGTGCATGGCCAAGATCATACATGCCTGACAAGACAATCTTTGATCAAATTCACAGTACTTATTATTTGTCAGCTTAACAAAGATTTATGACTCTAATAGATACTTTGACTGTTTCTTGGCTTGCATTATAATCAAGTCTTCTCTTTTTTGACATATCATAAACCCAGTAAGAAAACAGTAATATATAGTGATATTTTCTGTTAATGTATTGGCTGACAGGGCATCAGGTTGACAGAGATGTCACTAGCAGTGATGGCCGCTCATAAGGGACGCAGGGGCACCGCCCCCTAATCCATGCACCCGGCCCCTAATCTCCATGCAGGGCGCTGGACACATGGATTTCAATAGGGGTTTTTTGGGGTTTTTTTTTTTTTGAAGAACATGATTAGAGCATGATAATCGAATTGGCTTCAAAAGGGTTGGGCCACCGCATCTGTATGACATTAGCAAATTTAAAATTTGTCAACGTCTTCCTGCTTCTCCTTCCAACCACTTAGATAGCGGGTCTTGAGAACCGATTGGCTGGGAGTCCTAAGACCCAATTGGTCGGGAGGAAAATCAACCGCTGAGGCGTGGGAGGAGAGGCAGGGGGGAAGCTGTTGAAACCGCGACCTGGATGGGGTAAGTGCAGGGCTGATGGTAACGAGCGAAGCGGGGATCGATTGACTGTGGGGGTGGGTGGGGGTAGTGAGGGAGCCAGGTTTGTTTGCCGGCCCCCCAAAATAAATTGAGCACCAGCCGCCACTGGTCACTAGATCTGGCACAAGGGGCACATATTCCCAGTCTTTCTGGGTGCCCCCAGATTTAATAACAAGCAGCCAGTGTGTGTTGGCTGTCCTGGGTGGAATAATCTCCCATTCGATTATGTCTACATAGCTTTAGTAAAACATCACTAGAAGGATAGAGGAAGCAACAAGGAGCGTGTTGTCTTCTTCAGATAAATAACCACTGACACAGATGATCTCTTTCTGTAAGCTCTCAATGACCAACCTCCAATCTATCCTGTATTCTAGCAGTTACTTTCTCCATCAACTCTACATCTTTAATTCTAGCATACAAAGCAGCTAAAGAGGGATTGGAGCATTTTTGCCAGTTATGAGCTATAAGGCAGTGCACAGCCGTAAGGATATGGTGCAGCAGCTTCTTATAGGGTTTAGAAATTTTCAGAGGGGATAGGCCCAGCAAGAAATATTTTGGTGTCATTGGGACAGATACCGCAAAAAGGTGACTCAGCAGTTGTTGTACTGAGTGCCAAAAAGGGTGAGCAATGGACACCTCCAATATATATGGAAGAGGGTACCCTTATCTTACTGACGACACCAGCAGAGATCAAAACTAGTGGGATAGATGGCAAGGAGCATGTCAGGTGCCAAGAGTAGAGAATTTTATAAGCGGTTCCCTTATAGAGGGTTGGCCAATGCATTTTATATGCTGTATTGTGTGAGTTCAAACTGCTGCTTTATGTAATATGTGCTATGTATTTACATGTTCTTGATAAAAGTGTTCATTTTAGCACATTATTAAGGCCCCTTCCACACGGGGCAGATCTGTTTAGCAGAGTACACCAGCTCTGCAGGAGATTGCTCCGTTGATTTCCGCTGAGACGGCGGATGACAGGTCATCAGATTGGATCGGATAACAGGCGGATGTCTGCGGACACATCTGCGTAATCGTCAACATCACTTCCTGTCGAGGCTTGGAACGCACGTCGATCCCGGGAGACGAAGCGACGGAGCTAACCCAAAAAATATACTGCTGGAAAGACTCAGTGCCGGTCTAAAGGCACCTGAATTGTGAGTGCACATTTTATACATTTTATAACGTATGTTTAAAAAATATTGCACAATGATGAATGTTTACTTCCTATGAGATATCAAGATTAATATGGAGATATGAGGAGTAACTAGTGGCAACCTAGTTGGAGAAACACCATATAACCCAGAAAAGTGGAGTGGTTATCACAATGGGGGTTATTTACGAAAGGCAAATCCACTTTGCACTACAAGTGCACTTGAAAGTGCAGTCGCTGTAGATCTGAGGGGGACATGCAAGGAAAATAAAAAGCAGCATTTTAGCTTGCACATGATTGGATGATAAAATTTAGCAGAGCTTCTCCTCATTTCAGATCTTTTTCCCCTCAGGTTTACAGCGACTGCACTTCCAAGTGCACTTGTAGTGCAAAGTGGATTTTCCTTTTGTGGGGGCAAAGTTTTTTCTAGGTTCTGGTGAGTGCCCATTTCAGAAGGTGGTGGTGATTCATAAAGTGGCGAAAAGGTTCCTAAAAGAACGGATGTGAATTGGCGCACATTATGCACATGGGATTTAAATGATATAATTGTAAAGAGGACTTTGGGGATTATTAACAAAAACGTATGCCCTGGTGTTTGATATTTTGCACTTGATAATTTGCACTATATGTTGATACATTGATACTTTGCACTATATAGTCATATAGTTTTGATAATTGCATTTATTTGTGCACAGTTTGTAGAGACCGTTTTAGTGGTAATATTGAATAAGTACTTTAGGATCAGCGCAGTTACATTTAATGCGATACATCTCCGCTGACATCTGCCTGCCCATAGGAGTCAATGGATGGCCCGATTGGATCCGCCTGAAAAATGGTCAGGTGGATCCAAGCAGGCTTGTCGTGTGAAAGAGGCCTAAAGGAAAGTTTTCAGGGAACCGGGACTGCGGCGTATGGGCGTGGCATATACAGTGAGTAGGCTCACGTTATTTTTAACAGTACAAACTAGAAAACTTTTTGCTGCCATTGTGCCATGTGCTGGGTGTCCAGTGCACCCCTGGAGGAGTGGGCTCCCTACAGGCTCACCTGCCCTCTGCCTGTCCATTATAATGCATGGGCTTCCACTATGGAGGCTCTCAAAATTTTGAGTTAGGACTGCAGATAATACTGGGGTGCCATGACAGGGCTCTGCTGGTTCGTAAGTGCAGACCATCCACTTGCTGTTTGGATGTTAAGCCAAACGCCAAACATTTTTTTTCAGCATGGATTAACCTGACTCCTTACCAACCGCTGACATCACTTGGCCAATTTACTTACAAAAATCCCAGCCATGTAAACAAAACTGGCAGGGATGGGGGGTGGGGGGTATGACAACATATATGCTTAAATGTAGCCACATGGCCATATTTGGCCAAAAACTTGTTATCACTATCCTTGCCCCTTTCCTGTAATTCAGCAAGTGGCATTGTGGGGTTAAAGTGGTTGAAAAAAAATCTTTAAAAAAAAAAACTGCAAGACGAAGGCATAATGAGCTAGTGTGCATAGCATACTAGCTCATTATAAATTACTTACCCGAGATGGAAGCCCCTGCAGTGGTCCTCGTTCACCGCTTCGGTGGCCGACATCGCTCCCGTGGGTTACTTCCAGGTGTTGCGTCTCTGGCACTGTGATTGGCCAGAGTCACGATGACATCACGCGTGAGCCGCCAGCAACAGCCCAGTCTAACTGAAGCAATGGCACAACGTTATCACATGCAAATACAGGGATATCTCCTAAACCGTGCAGGTTTAGGAGATATCCAGTGTAACTACAGGTAAGCCTAATTATAGGCTTGCCTGTAGTAAAAAGTGGTTGTAAAGGGTTTACAACCACTTTAAGGTTGTCAGAATTTTTCTTTTGACAGCATCATTCATTGTGATTGACATGGATAAACATTGCAGGACATTTTTTTTAATAAAGAATTTGTCAAAAACTGTCTGTGTTTTCATTTAGACACCCGAACATGTAAACAAAGGCGCTGCATAAAAAAAAAAAAAAATGGCATGGGCTCTCCCATAATTCATACCAGACCCTTCTTAGCCCTTGTACACACGGTCGGACATTCTGCCAACCAAATCCGTTGGATTTTGTCCGAAGGATTGTGTCCGAAACTGTTGCATACACACGGTCGGACCAAGTTGTTAGAAAATCCGATCATTCAGAACGTGATGATGTTATTTCGTTACGACGGGACTACGTTCAGGCTAGTAGCCAATAGCTTTGGTGTAGGAATTTGATCTGAGCATGCGTGGCACTTTGTCCAATCGGAATTCTCTACACATGATCGGAGTATGTCTGATCGGACCAGTTTGTCGGAAAATATTTCCAACAAGTTGGAAAATTGGGTCCGACGGTTATTCCGATGGAATCAGTCTGATGCATACCACACACAGTCGGATTATCCGACAACACGGTCCGATAGGACACATTCCGACGGATTCTCTGACCGTGTGTACAAGGGCTTAGGGAATGCTTCATAGCTGGCAAGGAAAGAGGAAGCAAAAGCATGCCCCCTCCCCCCAAAACCATACCACATGTATTTAACAGGGGGAACCACCCTTGCAAAGTTGTGTCCCTATGCTGAGAAGGACAAGAGCCTCTTCCCCACAACCCTGGCCCGGTGCTTGTAAGAGTTTGAAGGTGGATGGCTTCTTGGAATCTGTAAGCCCTCTTTAACGAAGATACTGCCCCCTGTGTGAATGAATAGGGGAACCAAAATATCTCAAGTCCTTTATGTCCCACGATGTATAACTGTTTTTTTAACATTTGGGTCCCATTGACCTTTATCAGCTTTGGTAGCTGCTGCTCACAAGTGATTATATTCACTCAAATCAATCAATCAATTCACTCAAAGTGTAGGCAAATATATATCACAGCGCTGCCAAATATGGACTTATATCATTTAACAATAATTTTGGTTATTAGTTAATGGTATAGGTTCATATTTAAACATATAGAAAAACAGGGAGAGCGCACCGACCTTGCGCATTACCAAAGATAAAATGTATTTAAATAATAAAAACAAAAATCATACTCACAAATGTTAACAAAAGGCTTAACATTGCTCCAAGAATTTGGAACCGTGTCTTCTAGGCACCTGCAACCTGGACCGGGTGTTAGGAGGAACCAGATGGCAATGAAAAGCGGCTTACGCATTACAAGGGAGTACCGTCTTCATCAGAGCCTCAGCGATAGCAGACTAACTTTCTCTAGATTCCCTCTTTATAGAGTCATTCGCATATCTGGGTGGATGCCCACAGGAGCCTGCCACACCCATCCGGGTGGATGTCAATCTATCAAACCATACCGTATGCTAGATCATACTGTCAAGCATACAAATATGTCTTTACTCCCATAGAGAGGGCTTAATGGAAAAAAACTGAGAGGTCTCTTTACTAACTATGCAATGTTAGGACAGAGATCTCCCCAGCTGTGCTATTGTGTTCTTACAGGGGGATGCTGATCAGTTGCTGGTTTTCAAGCATGCTTGTTCGGCAGAAGCCAATCTTAAGATCAGCTTCTATCGGATGGGCAGCTGTACGCACGGGCTGAGATTTTCCCGGTTTCTAGTGTAGAGGCTGATTTCGGCCAATATTAGGCCCATGTGTACAGACCTTTAGGGTACTGAGAGGTCTGTACCTACATTCTCACCACTAGTCAAGTAGGCCAAAAGAGACATAAAATACATCAGTGTTTGTAATATCAGTACAGCAGTCTCATCATAGCAAACAAGTGTGAGAAGTATCATGGAGAGTCAGTCTTCTAAACCTCAATCCTGTCACTATGTTCAGACCATAAAGAGGAAGTTGGTTAGAATCAGTGTTACTTCCCTAAATAAGAAAACGGAAGATGGTTGAGGATCGAGACAGACCACTACTGTGTGCACCAAGGAGAAACTGTTATCAACTCTAAGTAAGGAAGTTTGGGTTTACTTTGGCTTATAGTCCTGTGATAACTGTGCAGCATATTTAGAACATTGGCAACAAGTTTACTTAAAGAGAAACGCAGACATTTCAGGCAACTGTTGGCAAATGTTTAATAAAAAAAAAAAAAAAAAAAAAAAAAAAAAAAAAATCACCTGTAGCTCCCTCTACCATAGACCCAGTTCACACTGAGGCAGCACGACTTGCAGAGCGACTGCCTCAGGCGACCGGGATCCGACTTTAGCGGCTGCTTGCAAAATGACTTCTGTATAGAAGTCAATGCAAGTCGCCCCAAAAGTCGTACAGGAACCTTTTTCTAAGTCGGAGCGACTTGATTCGCTCCGATTAGAATGGTTCCATTGCACAGAATGGGACGCGACTTGTCAGGCGGCTAAGTCACCTGACGAGTCGCCCCGGTGTGAACCGGCTCTTAGGTAGGTTGTTGTAGGTTGTAGCCAGTGCAGGTAAATTTAGGCAGGCCTGTGCTGTGAGCTGGGCCTTTTTGTTTTGATCTGGGGGCAGGGGGGTGTTTTAGTGTAGCACTAGGTGACGGACATGCACTTCAGCTCTGTTTCCAGGGAGAATGTTCTGGAAAAGGGGCAGGGCTGAGAGCTGGAGTGACATGGGGTGCATGTTAGGAGCTCTGACCAATCCCCAACTAGGATTGGCAGGGGGCAGGTAGGGTTGTTATCTGTCCGGGATTTCAATCATGTGTCCGGGTTCCACCTGAAACCTGGACACATTCAGACTGAATCTCATTGGTATTCCCCTTATAACACGACCTCTGCATCTTCTGCTGCTCTACCCCTTCCTTTGCACCTTCGCGGCCTCTCACCACCCTCAGCTGTCCCCCTCCAGCAACACTTTTGGTTTACACTCTAACCCCCTGCACAGTTTCTGTTCTCTCTTGGCTTCACCTCCACTGTGACACAACCTAACTACCTTCCATTCACATTACATGCTGCTTGATCTCTTACTGTCAATAACAATGCCGCATCTCACTTCAGAACTGCTGCTCTCCCATTCATTCAGCCTCTTCCTTCCCCTCACCACCGACTCTGGTCCTCCCCTGATCATTGCCTCCTTGCTCACCTCCATCCGCATCTCTCACCTTAAAGAGCAAGTTCCCTTCTCTCTGCAAGTCTTATTCCATTCCTTTCCACCCTTCCCATCTTTGTCTTAATTCCACCCAATTACACCAAGCTACCACCTATCTTTGCTGCATCCCCTCTTTCCCTTCCCAGTCACCCCCCCCACCTTCCTGTCCTAGGTCACCCCCCCCCCACCTTCCTGTCCTAGGTCACCCCTCTCCTAGCAGCCCCTCTTATTTATACTACCCACCACCCCCCCATATCCACCCCCTTCCCCATCCTGCCACATTATTACTCTCCTTGGCACATCCAAACTGGTATCCCAGGTCTTTTACTAATCCTACAGGGTATACTACAAAAAGATTGCCGTGCCCCACTAAGGTATTTGGCTTTGGCTTGAAGAAAAGGTGGCAACCCTAGGGGCAGGCCTCCTACATCTATACCCATGGTCAGCCTGCTTGGGGGGGGGGGGGGATTGTTGGCTGGGTGAGTTTTAGACTGTCGTGTCTGAGGAAACCCTATCTGGGGGGGGTGTACCTCAGGGGGGGAGACCGGAAGCTGGGAGGGACCCTCTCCTTGAATGGTCATGGAGAGGAGTCCTTGAACAAGAGCTGGAGGAGACGGTTGGTATGCATGTCCGGAGTAAGTCATTCAGGATGGATCCAGGGCAGGTGTCGGTGAGAAAGCACAATGGAACACAGTGGAGAGATCTGGCAGAGACGTGCCAGTGGAGCTGGATGTAAAGCCAGAGGAAGAGACTGTGGAGTTTGTGTCCAATCGATGCAGTTATAAGGGCGGACAATATTTGCAAGTCGGACTTGCTGGAATCAGTAGTTCATCACCCTTTATTCTTCTCAAGTAAACGGTTGCTGCCATAAAGGGGTGCTGCAGGCCCTGGCCTACAAAGGGTCATCAAGTAAATTCACTGGGACTTATTCAGAGTGAGGCCTAGTCATGTTGTGATGGTGTGACAGGATTACTAAGACTTGGACAGTAAAGGAGTGTGCTGGAGGAAGAAGTGTTCTGAGGTAAAAGTCTGTCAAGTTTAGGGTCAGCCATCTTGTTCTTCTGAGAAGTGTGATGCAGCTACTATATTCTTCAAAGTACTAATTTCTCCTATGGGTGTCCCATGTCCCTTTTTTTTTTTTCCCAACCAAGTTCAATCCTCTAATAAAAACAACAAAAACAAGCAAGAGACTTTTCATTGACTGGAAAGTATGTCTAATGAGGGTCTGGGAGCAGGGTGAAATGTGTGGATGCTGTGACACGTAGCAAACCCATCGCTACACACTATTGAGTTACAGGAGCGAGGAAGAAACCATTATTATATGTAAAGAAGGAAAGGGGAGTGAAGTTAATTTTTAAAGCGGTATTAAACCCAAAAACAAAAATGTAATGTATAGCAGCTTACCAATCATTAGACGCGGTGACTGCCTTAGTTTTCTTTTTTTTTAGGCTTTTTCCCTGTTTTCACCCGGTGATCTGGCCAGTGCCACACCTCCTGTATTAGAAAGTGCCCTCACTCTGGATGAACGAGCACAGAAGCACCTTTGGACAGCGGCGTTGTCAGTCTGGGCGGAGGGGAATGATAGATGTAGTGTCAGATTTAAATACACCACTCCAGGAGTTGAAGATAGATGTAATACAGTGGTGTGAAAAAGTGTTTGCCCCCTTCCTCATTTCCTGTTCCTTTGCATGTTTGTCACACTTAAGTGTTTCGGAACATCAAACCAATTTAAACAATAGTCAAGGACAACACAAGTAAACACAAAATGCAATTTGTAAATGAAGGTGTTTATTATTAAAGGTGAAAAAAAATCCAAACCATCATGGCCCTGTGTGAAAAAGTGATTGCCCCCCTTGTTAAAACATACTATAACTGTGGTTGTCCACACCTGAGTTCAATTTCTCTAGCCACACCCAGGCCTGATTATTGCCACACCTGTTCACAATCAAGGCATCACTTAAATAGGAGCTGCTTGACACAGTAAGGTCCACCAGAAGATCCTTAAAACCTACACATCATGCCGAGACCCAAAGAAATTCAGGAACAATTGAGAAAGAAAGTAATTGAGATCTATCAGTCTGGAAAGGGTTATAAAGCCATTTCCAAAGCTTTGGGAATCCAGCGAACCACAGTGAGAGCCATTATCCACAAATGGCGAAGACATGGAACAGTGGTGAACCTTCCCAGGAGTGGCCGGCCGCCCAAAATTACCCCAAGAGCGCAGCGACGACTCATCCAAGAGGTCACAAAAGACCCCACAACAACGTCCAAGGAACTGCAGGCCTCACTTGCCTCAGTTAAGGTCAGCGTTCATGCCTCCACCATCAGGAAAAGACTGGGCAAAAATGGCCTGCATGGCAGAGTTCCAAGGAGAAAACCACTGCTGAGCAAAAAGAACATCAAAGCTCGTCTCAATTTCTTCACAACACATCTTGATGATCCCCAAGACTTTTGGGACAACATTCTGTGGACCGATGAGACAAAAGTGGAACTCTTTGGAAGGTGTGTGTCCAAGTATATCTGGCGTAGAAGGAACACTGCATTTCATAAAAAGAACATTATACCAACAGTAAAATATGGTGGTGGTAGTGTGATGGTCTGGGGCTGTTTTGCTGCTTCAGGACCTGGAAGACTTGCCGTGATAAAAAGAACTATGAATTCTGCTGTCTACCAAGAGATCCTGAAGGAGAATGTCCGACCATCTGTTCGTGTACTCAAGCTGAAACGAACTTGGGTTCTGCAGCAGGACAATGATCCTAAACACACCAGCAAGTCCACCACCGAATGGCTGAAGAAAAACAAAATGAAGACTTTGGAGTGGCCTAGCCAAAGTCCTGACCTGAATCCTATTGAGATGTTGTGGTATGACCTTAAAAAGGCCGTTCATGCTCGAAAACCCTCTAATGTAACTGAATTAGGACAATTCTGCAAAGATGAGTGGGCCAAAATTCCTCCAGGACGCTGTAAAAGCCTCATTGCACGTTATCGCAAACGCTTGGTTGCAGTTGTTGCTGCTAAGGGTGGCCCAACCAGTTATTAGGTTTAGGGGGCAATCACTTTTTCACACAGGGCCATGATGGTTTGGATTGTTTTTCACCTTTAATAATAAACACCTTCATTTACAAATTGCATTTTGTGTTTACTTGTGTTGTCCTTGACTATTGTTTAAATTGGTTTGATGTTCCGAAACACTTAAGTGTGACAAACATGCAAAGGAACAGGAAATGAGGAAGGGGGCAAACACTTTTTCACACCACTGTATAATGGTTTACTACTCCCTAAATTGGATGGAGGAAGATGGGAAATGGTTATTCTTTCCAGGGGTTAAAATCTGAATAGTCTAAGGAATCACCATATTTCTCCTTATAATATAGGAGTCTATATATTGTACTCTAATTAGGCCATGTTGTTTTTTATTTTTTTGGGCACTGCAGGGTTTGCATAGGTCTATATATAATATGTTTTATACTCTGTACAATCCTGTAATGTGATATGTTTTTTATTATTGCCTAAGGTATGTGGATAATTCCTTTTGTTATATAAATTTGTATAAAATTTTAATAACGTTAGAATTGAAAAATTTTAATACACTAACAAACTGAAGCCAAACTCCAACTAATACTTTGTAAGAGGTTACAACAAACCCTTTTTTTCCCCATTTGGGATAAAGCTTTTACATAAATAAATTAAAGCTGATCATTTGTAACTGGAGAGCTTGGTTTTGTTGAACTACAGACTTACTGGCTGGATCACCAGGTGAAAATAGAAGAACGAAAGCCTAAAAAAGGAAAAATAAAGCAGCCATGACAGCTAAGAAATTGGAAGTTGCAATATAATAAATGTTTGCTTTTGTGCTTAAAGTCATATTAAACCTTCAGCGTTCTTTTTTTAAATTAAAATAACAAACATGTCTATACTTACCTGCTCTGTGCAATGCTTTTGCACAGAGCAGCCCTGATCCGCCTCTGCTATGGTACCCCTGCTGGTGCTCTTCGGGTGCCCCCAGGGAAAGCCGCTTTCCATTGGGGCACCCGTGCGTGCTCCCGCCCGAGCCCCACTGCTGCAGCCATTGACACAGACAGAAGGACTCGGCACCAATTCCATGTCACAGCATTTGATTGACAGCAGTGGGAGCCCATGGCTGCTTCTGCTATCAATCTGCCCAATGAGGAAGGAGACAGTGGTGGGAGCCGCTGCTCTTGTGCACATTGCTGGATCGGATTAGGCTATGGTAAGAAAAAAAGGGTCTGCAGAGAATGCATTAAGGTGAAAAACAGTCATAGGAAGCACTTTAACACCTTCCCGCCGAGTGTACTCTGCTTTTGGAGGTTATACCGGGATGATGCCCGCCGCAGCAGGCATCATCCCAGTACTGTTTTTTTTTTTTTTTTTACAGTGGGCAATCGGCTTTCCAGGGATAACAACCAATGCGGCTAAAAGCCGTTCCATTGTTATCCCGGAGGATGTCCCCTTCTGCCGCTCTTCTCGGGCCTCCCGTCCCCCCAGGAGGCCCAATCAATGATCCACCGCTTATGGCGGCTAGTGACAGACTGGTACGAACCCAGAAATGGCTTTGTTCCAGTCTCCTGAATGTAAACACGGAAGCGATGTCACAACGTCACTTCCTGTTTATTTGGCTGCCAATGGCATGCACTGTTTTTGGTGATCTGAATACTTTGAAGTGCAAATGAGGGATTGGAGGTCTTTTAGACTCCCGACCCTCCATAAAGAGTACCTGTCACCACCTATTACTGTCACAAGGGATGTTTACACTTGTGACAGCAATAAAAGTGATAATTTTTATTTCTTTTTTTAAACACAATTTAATAATATAAAAATAAATAAAATAAATAAGATTATTTTTTTTTTCAAAGCGCCCCTCTCCCTGCGAGCTCGCACAGCAAAGAAAACACATATGTAAGCCGCTCCCGCATATGTAAACGGTGTTCAAATCACATATGTGAGGTATTGCTGTGATTGTCAGAGTGAGGGCAATAATTCTAGCATTAGACCTCCTCTGTAACTCTAACCTGGTAACCGTAAAAAAAATTTAAACTGTCGCCTATGGAGATTTTTAGGTACCAAAGTTTGTCACCATTCCACGAGTGCGTGCAATTATAAAGCGTGACATGTTTGGTATCTATTTACTCAGCGTAACATCATCTTTCATATTATACAAAAAAATTGGGATAACTATACTGTTTTTTTTGTTTTTTTTATTATTCATGAAAGTGTCCCCTTTCCCAAAAAGTTGTGTTTAAAACACTGCCGCACAAATACCGTGTGACATAAAATTTTGCAACAATCGCCATTTTATTCTTTAGATTCTCTGCTATATATATATATATATATATCTATATATATATATATATATAGATAGATATATATATATATATATATATATAGATATATATATATATATATATAGATATATATATAGATATATATATAGATAGAGAGAGAGAGAGAGAATATGTTTGGGGGTTCTAGGTAATTTTCTAGCAAAAATAGGGATTTTAACTTGTAAACACCAAATGTCAGTTATAGGCTTAATCATGAAAGGGTTAATACCACTTTAAAAACTAGTATATCTCAGTGATCAGCTTTTCTTTTTGTGTCCTGTATGAAAATCAAAGCTTTATCATTCTGCCATTCTAAGCCTACTGCCTTTATTGGTAATGTAACACCCTGATGTTTAGGCAGGCCTGCACCTAAATTTTCCTGCCAGGTGTAGTTACTTTGGCTCATTGTTAGGGATCAACTGAGTTCACCCCTAGGCTGGGTTCACATTGCAGCGATGCAGGAACGCCGCGAATCCGCTGCGGGTTCCCGCATCGCATACCTCCCGCCGGCAGTTCACACTGCCCTATGCGAATTGCTGGGAATGTCAGTGAAACGTTAATGACACCCCCAGATCAGTTCGCATATCGCAGTGCGATCTGCAAACTCGGACAGGAATCGGATCGAATGGCCCTCTAATTTTCCCAACCCTATGTCCGCTTGGATGGTGGGGCTACCACCTCCACTCACGGCGCCGTTCATCTTCGGAGATTTTCCGAAGCTTCTTCTGCCCCTTACTGCGCATGCGCAGTACGGGGCGGACACTATATGATGGCAGGACACTATCTGCCAGAACACCAGATGGAGAACCTGTTGTGGTCAGAGGTAGAGGGGAAGCTGTCGTCACAAAGGGTCCAACCACCTTATTACCAGGGACCACAGTGAGTAGCTGAAGCAAGTAACGGAGCAGAGATCTCACCAACCGGGGACGGTGAAGAATTGGGAAACTTCAGCAGGTGTGAAGCCAGGGACCCAGCCAGCGGAGGTGACACTTGCAGAGCAGCCTTGTCTGTCAAGCCAGGGACCGAGCAGGCCAGTGGGGTGAAGCTTGAGAAGTATCGGGAGGGCCAAGCTAAGGAACCAGCAGAGAAGCTGGGGCGACGCTTGAGGAAGATACTTTAAGTGAAGATTAGAAGAGCTCGAGGGATTCGGTGGCAGTGAATCGTCTAGTGAGAGAGACTGGAAGCTCAGTGGGATGAGAACCTACAAGAAGTGATTGTAGAGAAATGAAAGGAGTTCGTTACAACTTGTGATAGGAGCTGTTCTAAGACTGTAGCCATAGGTGACAGCATTCCTACACATGCAGATGTGATGTCTTGCGGGATGCCTTTCCCTGCATAGCTGTCTACTTGTAGCAGTCTCGGAGTCTGCTAATTAACATTGCAACTACCTAAGGTTGTCCTGGCCCTAACGCTCTCTCTCAAAGTTCAGTTCAAGAGAAATAAAATCTCTTTGCATTCAATAAGTGTCTAGCGCCCATGAATCTATCTTGCATTATTATTATTGTTATTATACACGATTTATATAGCGCCAACAGTTTACGCAGTGCTTTACAATGTATAGTGGGGGAACAACACAATTACAGTACAGTTCAATACAAAAGGTACAGGATGGCCCTGCTCATAGAGCTTACATTCTAAAGGGAGGGGGTGGTGGTACAAAAGGTAATAGCTGCAGAGAATGATTTGATGGGGGTGGCTCAGGGACAGTTGTTGTTAGGTGGGTATGGGATAGGCTTCCTTGAATAAATGAGTTTTTAGGGATCTCCTAAAGGTGGACAGGGAAGGGGCTGATCGGACAGACTGGGGCAGGGAGTTCCAGAGGATGGGAGAGACTCTGAAGAAGTCCTGAAGGTGAGCATGGGAGGATGTAACAAGGGAGCTAGAAAGCAGGAGATCCTGGGAGGAGCGGGGGGGACGATTTGGGTGATATCTGCAGATGAGGTTGGTGATGTAGATGGGGGTGATGTTGTGGATGGCCTTGTATGTTATGGTTAGCATTTTGAATTTTACACGGTGAGGTAGGGGAAGCCAGTGAAGGTATTGGCAGAGAGGGGCGGCAGTCACAGATCGATTAGTGAGGTGTATTAGTATGCCTTACAACCCACTGTGTATGGAAGGTGTGAGCAGTTCTTGGCTCTGGAGGTTCTCATTAGACTAAAGGAGGCCTGGGATCTTGCTACAGTAATATCTGATAAATGACTCGATAAGCTACCATCCTTTACATCCATTGTATGCTTAGCAGCATCTGGAGTGGACATTCTTTGTAGAGATATCCTTGGCGATATGGAAAGCCCCAGACACCAAAGTACTAGAGCCTGTGAAATGCCAAACTGGCTCTCAGACACCAGACTGATGAAGCTGGGTAATTCTCAGCAGACAGAGCTCAGCATGGTCGCTCAGTCTGAGACATCTGCCACGTTTGAAGGAATGAAAAGCAGTGCGCAGGCCCAGTCTGGTTTCTGAGAGACTCGCAGCACACATGGTATCTGTTTCCAATGCTCATCATGACAGGGCGAGATGAAAGTTCTGCGTTTTTTAGCATTTTCAAAGGCCCATCAGACATGTTTGTGGTACAAACAGTATGTGCCACATAAACAATTCCACGCCTGTCCTCTTCTTACCCTACACACTCATAAGGGGAGGCAGATAACCCTTTCACTGCTATTCTGGCTCTGCTGGAAACAGTTGAATGTAAACAACTCCAATATCACCATTGTCTTTGCATGCTAGCAAGACCATGCATTTTCACCTGGGATTCCAATGTGTTCTCTTTTATGCCAAAGTCATTTTTACTAATGGCTGTCCAGCAGCAGTAAGGAGCAGCAACTGCTGATACTTTTAATTCCATAGAACTGAAACGGTTGGAGTGAAAAAAACCATCTATGCAGAAATTTAGTTGATTGTTGAGGTTTAACCACTTCAGCCCCGGAAGGATTTTCCCCCTTAATGACCAGGCCATTTTTTACGATTCGGCACTGCGTTGCGTTAACTGATAATTGCGCGTGCGACGCTGTACCCAAACAAAATTTACGTCCTTTATTTCCCACAAATAGAGCTTTCTTTTGGTGATATTTTGATCACCTCTGCGGTTTTTATTTTTTGCGCTATAAACAAATGGTGACAATTTTGAGAAAAAAAAATATATAATATATATATATATATATATATATATATATATATAAACACATTTATTCATCAGTTTAGGCCGATATATATTCTTCTACTTATTCTTGGTAAAAAAAAAAAAAATAATAATAAAAAAAAATGGCAAAAGGCATATTGGTTTGCGCAAAAGTTATCTTATCACGTCTACAAACTATGGGAAAGATTTACGGACTTATTTTTACTTTATTATTTTTATTTTTTTTATGAGTAATGGTGGCGATCTGTGATTTTAAGCAGGATTGGTGGACAAACACATTGGTGGACCGTCATTTAGGTGGACAAACACTGGCAGGGAAGGGGTTAAGTGTAGGGTTGCCATCTGTCCGGGATTCACCAGGACAGTTCGGGTTTGGAATCATGCGTTTGGGTTTCAGACCTCCTGAAACCCGAACACATCATTCAGACCAGACTATGGTTGCAGTTGTGTAAGCCGAGGGTGTCTGTTACACTGTCTTTCACACTTCCCAAAGTCAGCACTAACAATTACCCGTCCCCCCACACAGATGGGAGAGGAGAAAGCGCTTGATCTGCTCCTCTTCCTCCCGCCCCTACCCCTCTGTGTCTAACCACACTCCAGCAGCCTCGGCTACATCTTGATGAGAGGTGCTAACTGCCAAGGGGTGCGTGAGCTCACCATCCATCCCGGTCTCCCCCCTTCTCTCTCCTGCTTCTGAGTAAGTACACTAAGGGAATTGGGGGTTCCCAATGTTCCCCCTTAGATCAGGGTTCCCAGAGTATCACTTATGTTAGAGTCCCCAGAGTTCTCCCTTACAATGAATGGTAACTGCGAGTTTAGTAGTAAAAGGGGAACTCTGTGGACTCTGATGTAAAGGGGGACTCTTGTGATAAACTTAATTTGATTAGAAATGTTATTTGATTGCAAAATATCTGTACAGTTCATACTAGAAAAAAAAGATTGCTGCGCTCCGCTGAAGTGTTCGGGTTTGAGTTGAAGAAAAGGTGGCAACCCTAGTTAACCACTTCCCACCCGGCAACCCTAGTTAACCACTTCAGGAACGTCCTTCAGGAGTAGCGGGATCGCGCGCGCGCGCCCGCGCAGCGGCGCGATCCCGATGTGCTCATGTCACCCGGACACGGCACATCTCAGATCGGCAGGAGGGCTCTGTGATTGGCCCTCCTGATCACATGACGGCCGTGTCCAATCACGGCCGTCATGTGATGTAAACAAACAGCCGGTTGCTAGGCAATCGGCTCTCCTCTCCTCACACGGAAGTCACCGCTGAGGAGAGGAGAGCAGAACGCTGCAGCCGGCTGAAGATCAGTGAGTATGAGCTGCTTTTTACAGCTTTTTACTCACTGATCATCAGTGTAGTGTAAACACACAACACACCACACAGTACAAACACAGTCCCCACATATGTCCCCAAAACACACATGTCCCCAAAACATACATGTCCCCAAATAATAAAAACACATGTCCCTAATAATAAAAACATGTCCCCCACATATGTCCCACTAAAATCACATGTCCCAATGATTATCTGCACACATATGTACGTGATCACCTGCACACATATGTACATGATCATTTGCGTACATATGTCCGTGATCACACAAACCAATTATTATACACTTAACGGAATTTTTTTTACCAAAAACATGTAGCAGAATACATTTTGGCTTAAATTTATGACAAAATTTGATTTTATTGGATTTCTTTTCAAATAGAAAAAAGAAAATAAATATAGTTTTTTTTCCAAATTTCCGCTATTTTTGCGCTTATATCGCAAAAAAAAAAAAACGGAGTCGTGAATAAATAACACCAAAATAAAGCTCTATTTGTGCGAACAAAATGATAACAATTTCATTTGGGTACAGTGTAGCATGACCGCGCAATTGTCACTGAAAGCGCTAGAGCGCTGAAAGCTGAAAATTGGGCTGGGAAGGAAGGGGGTGAAAGTGCCCTGTATTGTAGTGGTTAAGTGTGTTACCTAGGTGTGTTGTAACTGTAGGGGGGATGGGCTGCCAGGAACATGACAGAGATCACTGCTCCCCCTGACTGGGAGCAGAAGATCTCTAACATTTCCCCTGTCAGAACGGGGATCCCCCTTGTTTACACTGGCAGATCCCCGTTCTGCCTCTGTACTAAGCAATTGCGGGTCACCGGCAAACGGAGTCTGCCTGACCCGTGGGCACAATCCCGCGAAGTGCAGCGGGAGCAAGAGCGTGCTGCCGGCAGCACCAGCCATCATACAGGTACAGTGATTCACGCAGCGCTGCCAACCTGCCACAGTATATCTTTGTGAGCTGGTCGGCAAGTGGTTAATGTAGTGAAAACAGTACAGTTTATGACTCACAGCTAATCATTGTACAACCTTGGGCCAGACTATTCAGCTGACCAGTTCTGGGCCAAAAAGTCACTGCTGGTTTCTAAAATGCAACGTGTGCTACACTCCCTGTTTATTATTACGTTTTAATGACTTCCAGTGTTGTATGTGTACTCTACAATATGTCACTACTCTATATTTATTTGTGTACTGGGTTGTAAGCAGCTTTGCTCAGGGGTCCCATAAGAGGTCCCAAGGGTACACTAAGTAAACATGCTTGTTTATCTGTACTTGCTCAGATATCTAGGCAACATTCTACATTCTATGGGGTATTGTTCATCGACTGGCAGCACAAACGAAAAAACATATACTATGGATAGACTTGGCAATGACAGCTTTGTTTATGGATATTATGGCGAGAAGAAAATTATCTCAAGTACCCATAATGGCATGAAACAATGAAAGGAGCAAAGTGCATTATCCAAAGCAGCCAATTAAAAGCCATCTTGTTCCAACTTTGGTAAACTAATTCTGATCGGTTGCTTTGCATAATTGCATCATACAATTGGTTGCTGTATATGCCTGATCAATTGGTTGCTGTATATGCCTGATCAAAGTAGAACTGAATGCAAACACTTTATTTTTTTATTTTTGGAGTAACCCCTGGAAGCATTTTTTTTTTTTTTGCCACTGTCCCTGTGAGGAGATTTCCCTTTACTTCCTGTCCCATAGCCACAACAGGAAGTAAGAAAGAATCCCTATAAAGTTAGGCAAATCCTTGGTAGAAACCAGGGTTGCAGAACCAGTGTCCCCATTAGAAGATTCTCCTTCTAATCCTGTTCTGGTGACCACTCAAAAATTGATATTTTCTTTCACTTTTACTCTTGGTGTCAAGTCACCAGAACAGATAGAGTGGTTGAGTCTCTCCAACACGGGCACAGACAGCATCAAAAACCGGACAGGTGCTCTAATCCCTCATCACTCTATCCAAAAAAAACCTTTAGTTCTACAAAACCTAATTTTTAACATAACATTTCACATGCATCCGGCTTAATATTTTCATTTACTTTCCTTATTCAGAAAGCACAGCCATGTGTGTTTTGAGAAAAAATGGCTATGACCAGCAGTGGTGGTCCGTCCATTAGGGGGCACAGGGGCACTAGCCCCCCCCCCCCCCCCAACGTTTTGACTAATAGGAAAGCGATTAACAGACAAATTTATTTTTAAATAAATGGTAATATGACTAACTTTTTTAACATCTTAAAGTTAAAAAATGCTAGTCATTTTATGATTTATTTAAACATAAATAGTTCTATGCGTGTACAGTGCATTGTGGGGCGCTTGATTATTAGAAGTCTATTAGGTCTGTCAATGTTAAAGTGGTTCTCCACCCTGAAGTGGAAGTTCCGCTTATCTGATCCCTCCCCCCCTCCGCTGCCACAATCAGCACCTTTCGGGGGGGAGGGGGTTGCAGTTACCTGGATAATCCAGGTATCTGCACCCACTTCCGGGACAGACCGCCGCAGATGCCCTGCCCCCCCCCCCCCCCCCCGTTGTGTTCTGGGAAACACACAGTTCCCAGGACACAGCGGGGACCAGTATAGACGCGCAGCACGACTCGCGCATGCGCAATAGGGAACCGGGCAGTGAAGCCGCGAAAGGTCCAATATCTCATCGGCAACATGGGCCAGGTGCGCGCGCATGCACAAGGCTATCCAGAGACACATCAAGAAGCATCACCTAGTGTGGAGTACATGTGACCGTCAGAGTAAACCCGCTGTGGGCAGTCGAACATAATCAGTATGAGGGGGAGGGTCACAATGCAATGTAGCAACGAGTGAACATCAAGTTCTGCTAAAAATTTAGGAAAACGCCATTGGAAACTCATGGAATGTTGGTGCAAGTGTACAGGACAGGAGAGAATGCAGAAAATGTGTTTACGACTGGTTCAAACGCTTTCAAGATGGGAAGAAAACGACTGAGGATGAGCCACGTTTGGGTCGACTGTTGACAAGAACAACCCCAGACACGATCGAGCAAATGTGACAAAAGCTGGCACAAGATTGGCGACTGACTCTAAGATTGATGGCGGAGGAATTGGGTATCAGCAAGGACACGGTGCTCACCGTTGCCTGTTCAGACTTGGGTAAGAGGACGCTCGGTTCCTGGTTTGTGCCACACAAGCTGACAGATGAACAGAAAGAAAAACGGATAAAAACCTCTGGAGATTTCATTACGATATGTGACCAGGATCCATTCTTTCTGCGAACCATCGTCACAAGTGATGAGAACTGGTGCTGCTACTTTGATCCGGAATCTAAACGGCAATCGATAGAATGGTGTTCACTGTCTTCCCCGCAACCCAAAAAGAGTCGTCTGTAAAAGTTTAAGGTCAAGATGATGTTGATCGCCTTCTTTGACAATAATGGCATCATCCAAGAATGTGTGACAGCGGTTTTGTGATCGATTCCTAAAGTGGCCTTTGCTGACAGTTTCCAGAAGCTTTATGAACGTTGCCAAGTGTGTATTGTGAGGGATGGCGATTATTTTGAAGGCCAATAAAGATTGTTTCAAACTTGAAGTTCATCATCAATTTGATCACACTAACCTTTAGAAAACAAATATTTTGAAAAAATGTTCATTTTCAAACAACATTTTACTAGTGAGCCAACTGGATAGAAGTCAGTCAATGGGACATATTTATAAAGTAGAGAATCTGACATTTGACACACGTTCTCTGCATGTAAATCTTACAGGTACATTTGTTTTACAACCAAGCGGTTTAGACATTAATGGCTGTGTGTTGAGTTATTTTGAGGGAACAACAAATTTACACTGTTATACAAGCTGTACATTCACTACTTTACATTGTAGCAAAGTGTAATTTCTTTAGTGTTGTCACGTGGAAATATATAATAAAATATTTTTAAAAATGTGAGGGGTGTACTCACTTTTGTGAGATACTATACTTGCCAAAGATTTCCAGCTGTGTTCTACACGATTCAGAATTAGCCACTGTGTACTGCCTCCTAACTAACCCCCCCCCCCCAACCACTGTTACTGATACCATCAACCCCCCAGCATTGACACTGATCCCAGGAGTCCTAACATTCCGAAGAGTTTTCTGTCTATTGATGGGTCCCCTCGCCTCCCCAGTCCATGGTGTGCAGGCAGTGAGGAGATGGTGTGCTGTAACCTTTCGCAACCAATTGGTGAGCAGTAATGCTGTGCACTAACCTCTTGTAACCAATCATTGAGTGGTAAGGATATGCAGTAACCTCTAACAACCAATCAGTGAGCAGTAATAATGTGCAGTAACCTCTAGCAATCAATTAGTCAGTGGCATAGATGTCCAGTAACCTGTAACAATCAATCAGTGATCAGTATTGATGTACAGTAATCTCTAGCAACCAATCAACAAGCAGAAGTCTTCTGCTGTAACCTCTAGAAAATAGTGAGCCAAAATGTGTTCTGTAACCTCTAGCAGTCAGTCAGTGAGTGGTAATGATACACTGTAACCTCTGGCAACCAATCACAATCACTGCCTGATCTGATTCACTAAACTGATTTTGAGTCTAGCTGCTCTTTATTGTATGTCTCAACGCATGTAGAGAGTGAAATTGCATGGAAGGGGGGGGGCCCAAGAAGATGTTTGCCCCGGGTCCAATCAATATTAAAGATGGCCCTGATATACAGTATACAGTGTTGTGTGCTGAGAGTGGTACAGGGACTTCCCACCCTGTTCCCAGAAAGGTTTCTTCTGATTGGCTTATGAGATCATATCATCATCCGCTTATCCAACTAGGCCAATCAGAAGAAGCCTTGTAGTCATGTAGAAAACCTGCTCTGCTCATCCCAGTCACTGGAACGATCGTGTTTAAGTAAGTAAAAGGGGGGCTCTGGGGGGGTTACAGCACTACAAAAGCTTTTTCACCATAATGCATAGAATGCATTAAGGTAAAAAACCTTGAGGGTTTACAACCCCTTTAGGAGGGATATGATCAACATATATAAATGCATAAGTGGTCCGTATAGTGAGCGTGTTGAGTTATTAACTTTATGGTCATCACAGAGGACAAAGGGGCACTCTTTACATCTAGAGGAAAAGAGATTTCATCTCCAAATACAGTAAGAGCTGTGAAATGTGGAATAGACTCCCTCCAGAGGTGGCTCTGGCCTAAATTCTTTCCTAAATGTACATAATATGACTGGTCAGGAAGGATTTTTTTCCCCTGCTGGAGCAAATTGGATCATGCTTTGCTGGGTTTTTTTTGCCTTCCTCTGGATCAACTGCGGGTATAGGATTGTGTATATAGGATTGTAAAACATGTTTAAAAGTGATAGAAAACTGATGTTTGGCTGATGGAAGCGATCCAGCGGCTAAGCATCTGGCAAATTGCTTCCAAACACTCTCATATCGGACAGCAATCCCCCCCCCCGGCACACTGTGCCATGCATCACGGGCTCCTCATGCCCTTGAGGGCACCCAGAACTGGTATGAAGGGTGCCGCGTAGAGGGGAGGAAGCCGAGTGAACACCCATCTGCTCTCCTCCCCTTCTTGCTGACCTGGAAGCGTTGTGTTAAACGTCACTTCTGGATCCCCTTTCGCTTTCCTTAGCCTGTATGGCTGAGAGAGAAGCTAAAGGATTGCAATCTGCATTTCATCAGCCTCATTGGGGGACAGGTGAGACATCAGGGGCCTTCTAGATCTCTGGAGTCTTATAAAAGAGAACCTGACACCAGTAAATCATCACATAGGGAAAAAAAAATGTAAAAGATTAAAACTACACACTAGCACATAAAATCTCCAATATACAGTGCCTTGAAAAAGTATTCATACCCCTTGCAATTTTCCACATTTTGTCATGTTACAACCAAAAACAAATTTGTTTTATTGGAATTTTATGTGATAGACTAACACAAAGTAGTACATAATTGTTAAGTAGAAGGAAAATATTAATAAATGGTTTTCAAATTGTTTTACAAATAAATATGTGAAAAGTATGGCGTGCATTTGTATTCAGCCCCCCCAGAGTCAATACTTTGTAGAACCAACTTTCGCTGCAGGTCTTTTTGGGGATGTCTCTACCAGCTTTGCATATCTACAGAGTGACATTTTTGCCCATTCTTTTTTGCAAAATAGCTCAAGCTCTGTCAGATTGGATGGAGAGCATCTGAACAGCAATTTTCAAGTCTTGCCACAGATTCTCAATTGGATTTAGGACTTTAACTGAGCCATTCTAAAACATAAATATTATTTTATCTAAACCATTCCATTGTAGCTCTGGCTGTATGTTTAGGGTCATTGTCCTGCTGAAAGATGAACCTCCACCCTAGTTTCAGGTCTTTTGCAGACACTTCTAAGATTGCTCTGTATTTGACTCCATCCACCTTCCCATCAACTCTGACCAGCTTCCCTGTCCCTGCTGAAGAAAAGCATCCGCACAACATGATGCTGCCACCACCATGTTTCACAATGGGGATGGTGTGTTCAGGGTGATGTGCAGTGTTAGTTTTCCGCCACACATAGCGTTTTGCTTTTAGGCCACAAAGTTCAATTTTGGTTTCCATAAAGGCCAGATTTGTGGAGAGCACGACTAATAGTTGTCCTGTGGACAGATTCTCCCACCTGAGCTGTGGATCTCTGCAGCTCCTCCAGAGTTACCGTGAACCTCTTGGCTTCTTCTATGATTAATGCTCTCCTTGCTTGGCATGTTAGTTTAGGTGGATGGCCATGTCTTGGTAGTTTTGCAGCTGTGCCATACTCTTTCCATTTTCGGATGATGGATGGATTGATCAGTGCTCCGTGAGTTGTTCAAAGCTTGGGGATTTTTTTTATAACCTAGCCCTGCTTTAAACTTTTCCACAACTTTATCCCTGACCTGTCTGGTGTGTTCCTTGGCTTTCATGATGCTGTTTGTTCACTAAAGTTCTCTAACAAACCTCCGAGGGCTTTATGTATTAATACTGAGATTACTTTACACACAGGTGGACTCTATTTACCTATTAGGTGACTTCTGAGGGCAGTTGGTTCCACTAGATTTTAGTTAGGGGTATCAGAGTAAAGAGGGCTGAATACAAATGCAGGCCACACTTTTAAGATATTTAAGTGTAAAAAAAAATTGAAAACCATTTACCATTTTCTTTTCACTTCACAATTATGTGCCACTTTGTGTTGGTCTATCATATAAAATCCCAATACATTTACATTTTTGGTAGTAACATGTAGAAAGGGGAAAATTTCAAGGGGTATGGATTATTTTTCAAGGCACTGTGCATGAACATATAAATGTAAATGCACGCGTCAGGGGCACCTATGCATGAACATGGCGATTGCTCTATACGTGCTACATATGCCTGCGCACGCCAGAGTGAGCGCAATAATTGTGGCACAGAGCTGGATAACCTGGATAATGCTAAAATGATGACCTGTAGGGACTTTTAGCCCTTATACACATGGTCGGACATTCCGACGGAAAATGTCCGATCGGACCGTGATGTCGGATAATCCGACCGTTTGTGGGCTTCATCTGACTTTTTCCGTCGGAATGTCGTTTGTAGAGAATTCCGATCGGACAAAGTGCTACGCATGCTCAGATCAAATTCCTAGACCAAAGCTATTGGCTACTAGCCTGAACGTAGTCCCGTCATCACGTTGCGAACGATCAAATTTTCCGACAACTTCGTCCGACCGTGTGTATGCAACACCAGTTTCAGACAAAATCCGTCGGATTTTGTTGTCAGAATGTCCGACAGTGTGTACAAGGGCTTAAAGAGTCACTTATGGGAAAATATAGGGTATCAAAGTTTGTTGCCATTTCACAGGTGCAGGCAATTTTAAGGTTTGACATGTTGGGTATGTATTTACGTGACTCAACATAACCTTTTATATTTTACCCAAAAAATGAAATGCATTGTGTTTGAGTGCTCTAAAATTAACTTTAGCTGTGCTAATAACATGTAGCATAAAAAATTGGAACTACTAGCATTTTTTATTCTCTAAGGACCCCTATAGGTCTTTAAAAACTCAGAGAAACATTGAACACTTGAATGAAAGCCATTCAAAGATAGGATACAAACCCCACAAAGACAGACTCGAACAAACACAAAGATCCAGCCTTTGGAGTCAACAATTCTGACCGCTGTTACATCAGCAGTTGCAACACATTGGCCTAAAAGAGCAATTGCAACTGACAAGTGAAATAATAAGTGATCCATTATTTCTATCTAGGAAACTTTGCAACTGCGGTAAACTCAAAGTCCAATCTGAGTTTTATGTAATTCACTGCAGCCTGCGTTCCACATAGTTTCAGGCAGGTATTGAGGGAGGAAATCCATGACTGACCATAGACTCCATTTATAGAGCTTTAGCACAGAGATAATGATCTATAATCACTGATAAGTCTTGTTTCATTGATGTTAACATATGAGATATTACAATTACAGAGTGGGATATATGTGTAACCCATGTTACGTACATCGTATCGTTTATAGCACTATGACTGGCCATAGACAGAGCAAATTTCTTTCCTACAACCAGACTTAATGTGATTGTAGCCGTATTAGTGCAATTGTGACAGAGAAAATTGAGTACTGTCCGTGATACTTTTTTTATTTGCACTAACATACAATTTTTCAGGACAAGCTTTCGGGGTATGTCCCCTTCTTCAAGGTCCAAGCAGTACACAAATCCACAATCAACACAGACAGTGCTTACAGAGAGGAATCCCTCCCGCAGAGTTATTGTGTTCTCCCAGGGGGGGCATCCCCCATTGGGAGAACACAGTGATTTTTGCTAGAGGCTAAAACAACCGCTAGCGATAATTGCATGTAAAATCAGGCAGGCTGGTGTTGTACCCAAGTTGATTGATCAACTTGGGTACGTTCAGCCTACCCCTACATGGTTTGAACCATCTATGGCTGGCTTATGATACTAGGGACAATACCAGCCCTTTTATTTTATTTAGGAAGTTTCAAGATTGGGTTAATAAAACATTTTATTTTATCAAATTTGTGGCTAATGATTGGTATCTAAGAAATAATTAGACTGTTAGGCTCGTGCAGGTTGGCATGTGAATTGCCATCATCCCTATATAATGTAAATACCTCTAGAATGGGATTTCTAATTATGAAAAATGGAGATTGCGTATATATTCATAAAAAAAATAATAATTGTGTTAGTACAATGTTAATATGATAAAACCTTTTTTCCCCCAAAAGTGGAACCCAGGCAAAGAGACACACATGTACATGTATCATAATACAGATAATATCAAGTGGCATCACCCCGCTACCCATGAAATACCATCCACAGAGTACATATACATGTGTGTCTCTTTGCCTGGGTTCCACTTTTGGGGGGGGGGGGGGTGAGTTTTGAGTTTTTATCATGTTAACATTGTACTAATAATTTTTTTTTAAATTGATATATACACAATCTCCATTTTTCATAACTGCCTTAAAAATCCCATTCTAGAGGTATTTACATTTTTTATGACAATTGGTATCTTTACTATCCCATGGAAATTCTTCATGGTTATTGTATGTATAAGCGAAAGGAAAGTTATGTGCAGCTGGTGAGGCTGCCATTAACACGAGTCTGTTACTTTGTTCTATATCAGGGGTCTCCAAACAAGGGGCCAATTTTCTGTCCTTCAGACTTTAGGGGAGCCAGACTGGGGCCAGTGGGGAAAGAAAATGGCCCAGCACCAGTCAGAGTACATAAGATTTGGTGGTCAGTGGGAGTAAAACAATGACATAATGCCTGTGGGTGGTAGTAGGAGAAATGGCACCTCTTTATTGGTGTAAATTGGAGAAATAATCTCCATCATTGGTAACAGGGGGAGGAATAATGCCCATAATATGCAGATTTGCTTATTGGAAACCTGACCAACTTATTGCATTCCCATTAGCTTTCATACTTATGTTACTAAGTTGTTTCCCCATTCTCTACTACTTTTGTACTGTGGTCTGCAGAGCTGGCAAACATGGAGCACGGTCTACACTAGGACAAATCCAGATGTTTGGGGAAAAATGTAAGTAGTAGAGCAGCAAGCTGTATGAATATTACTGTTTCTCATTGAAGAATGATGTAGGTCCAAAGCTCTTTTGACCCTACTTCTCCTGTAGGTCTAAGGAGTGCACTTCATTCTGCACTCCTATGACTCGTATACAGCTAAAGCCCGCTGTCACTCAACCCGTCCAGTGTCTGGAAGGATCCCTATTTTAATGTTGGGATCCACTCAGACGTCTGACCAGCTGCTGGCTCAACATCTCAGCATGCTGCTGAGAGCCCGAGCCAGCTGCTTTTGCCTCCTCCACAGCCCAGCACTCCTGTGAGCGGGCAGAGCAGAGAGCCGGTGACTGAAAGTCTCCAGCTCTCTGCTCACTGAAGACCAGGAACTGAGCAATCTGCTGCCTTTTCTCAGTTCTCGGTGTAAAGGTGGCAGGGGACAAATGCAGCGCCGAATCCGATGCTGCATCCACCTTAGTTAGTATGGATGTTTTTTTTTTTCAAAACCTGCACTTCTCTTTTAAATCTCAGTTTCGACTTCCAATACCAAAATTTATATTAGCATTTGAATCGCACTAGTTAGCATAACTTATCATCTCTAACAGAAAAAAATAAAAAAAAAGACAGACAACACTGGTTTAATGAATGCTGTCACTAGTAACATGATAATAACGCAGGGGACATTGTGAAAAAAACATGTGACAGCTCATATATTATCTTTTGCCGATTTCTGTTGGAAAAATACAGTGTAAATTAGGTTTTGGGACTAAAACAAAAACACTTGTGAGAGCCAAGTGGGTACTTTGTTATTTTTTAATTAGTGGAGAGAACAAGCGCTGACCACCACTTGTGGATGGTTCTGGGAGATAAACACATCCCGGCAGGCAGGGTGAGCTGCGGTCACTATACCAAACTCATCCAGTCTATGTTTACTCTGATGACGCTTTTCTAAGTGCTTGGCAAACTCAAAACATGTTGGGGAACACAAACGCGCGTCATTAACGTGTTGTTAGCACCTCCTTTGGTTTTTGTAACCTCTGCCATTAACCCTTCTAGTGAACAGACAGGCAAAATAAACACAATGGAGTCTACTAGCCCATGGTGGAAATGCAGCCTGTATTTTGTTTTTTAGCAGAACCGATAAAGAGGGAACAATAAACATACAAAACTGTTGTATTTTGCAGCAATCCCTACAATATCGCTGGAACAATTTATAAATGATATTGTTGATTTAGTTGTTCCCAAGGGATGCATTACAGACAAGGGGACATATCGATTTGCTTTAAAAGTAGCGGAGACAATTAAAGGGCAACTTGAAACAACAAGCAAAATCACTCAATGAACTGTTAAGGCTTTCCAGTAAATACTACATATGTGGTTTCATCAGAAAGTCTGCAAATCGGCCTTGAATCCCTGTTTAACCACTTCAACCCCGGAAGATTTTACCCCCTTCCTGACCAGAGCACTTTTTGTGATACGGCACTGTGCCGCTTTAACTGACAATTGCGCGGCCGTGCGACGCTGCACCCAAACAAAATGGACGTCCTTTTTTTTTTTTTTTTCCTACATACATGGTATTTGATCACCTCTGCAGTTTTTAGTTTTTGCACTATAAACAAAAAAAAAGCAACAATTTTAGAAAAAAAGCATTTTGCTATATTAAATATCCCCCAAAAATATATAGAAAAATAATTTTTTTCCTCAGTTTAGAGCGATATGTATTCTTCTACATATTTTTGGTAAAAAAAAAAAAAAAAATCGCAATAAGCGTATATTGATTGGTTTGCGCAAAAGTAATAGTGTCTACAAAATAGGGGATAGATTTATGGCATTTTTATAGAAAAAAAAAAATTTCATTAGTAATGGCGGCGATCTGCGATTTTTATCATAACTGTGACATTATGGTGGACACATCGGACACGTGTGACATTATTTTGGGACCATTGTCATTTATACAGTGATCAGTGCTATAAAAATGCACTGATTATTGTATAAATGGCACTGGCAGGGAAGGGGTTAAACTAGGGGTTGATCAAGGGGTTAATTGTGTCCTAGGGAGGGATTCTAACTGTGGGGGGGGGTGGGCTACCTAGGGCATGACAGCAATCGCTGCTCCTCATGGCATGGATTAGTAGATCTGTCATGTCACTAGGCAGAACAGGGAAATGCCTTGTTTACATAGGCACCCCCCTGTTGTGCCGCTCCGTGACATGATTGTGGGACACCGGTGGACATTGAGTCTACGCGTCCCACGGTCACAGAGCACGTGACAAAAATGCCGCTTCTTAAAGGGGACGTACCTGTATGCCCATTTGCGTAGCCGTGCCATTGTGCTGACCTATATCATCGTGCGCTGGTTGACAAGCGGATAAGAAATCTCATGATTGGATTCTCATACTCCTCCTAGCTAAGACTCCTCCACTTCTTGCATGATCCTGTACTGTGCAACCTCCCTCTCATGATATCATTGGTGCGTGAGGCTACAGTGGGCACAGGCAGAGGGCATTTCAGAAGATGAAGTTCACAACCATTACAGGTATTTATTTGGCAGGGTATTTAAAGGTGAGAGAAAGAGAATAGATATGGCGCTATACCTTATTAAACTCACTAAAAAATAAAATAAAATTGTACAAATTTTCCAGCTTGCTGGCTAATATTTTTTAAAACCAGAGATAGACCTTGATGGACTGAATAATAAAATCAATAAATGATAAAGTGCTGGGGGTCAATCCTTATTAAATAGTGAATGCAAAGTGAATATAAATTTTCCAGCGTGCTGGTTAGTAAAATGAAATAAAACTGTACGGTCCACAAAAAATTAGATAAAGATGAATAAATAAATATTTAGATAAATAATTAGTAAAACTACCATGAATCAATCAATATTCAATAGTGAAAACTACTCAAGGTGCTTGTGACTGTGATTGTGGCACCACCAAATGAATGGCCACAAGGGGAACAATCAAAATTATACAAACGTGAATACTGGTGGGATGGTGGGTGTGAACACACTGTGTCAAATCTCAGAACATGCCAAAAATTTGCACAATATAAAAATAGAAAAAATAGAAAAATAAATAAAGATAAAAAATTAAGTCCAGAAAGTAAAAAAATCTTGCGGTGACAAGTCAAATGTGAAAGTCCAATTGAATAAAGTTTAAAAATTAATATTTAAACATGAAACGAATATTTGATGGTGAAAAAGGTAAGTGAAGAGAGTGACTTCGATATTCGTTCGCAGTGAACGTTTGCAGTGAACGTTTATGGATTTTGCTCTCACCAGAGATATGACCCCGTCCGGGGTGGATCAGCCTCCACAGTGTAAGCCACTGTGTCGCTTCTTGGGCTGTCTCTGCTGTGATGCTGGGGAGATCCCTCGTTCTTCCGTGGGGATGTTGTACCTCGTTTACATGTGATAGAAAAGAGGACTGCCCATGGTGTAGTATGTTTGAAACTCAGTTTATTTGAAACAACCTTAAAAATACTCACATTTAGTACGAAAAAAACACGTATTGTATTAAAAGCGTTCGGAACATCCACTCGGCTGACACGCCGTTTGTGCTGAAGGTGTACGTATCTGGCCACGCCAGATTTAAAGGTGAGCTCCATCCAAAAGGGGAAGCTCCACTTGTCTGCTCTGTGAATGGGCCGGCTGCAGGGGAAGGAGGAAGCTGTAGCTGCTGACTTCATTTTTTCTGAAGATGTTTGGAGCTCCTCTTTGAGAGCACACAATGATTGTAAGGTTGGAAAAGAACACGTTCTACAAGTAGGCATTGGATCAGTTTTTTGAGAAAATGACTTGACTATTGTTCCTTTGTTTTACACAGATATGTTTATTTTTTAAAACAACGTTTTTTTTTTTTTTTTTTTTTTTTTTGTTCTAGTTGGTTGAGGGCCTGTATTACTGTCTGTGACCCTGTCAGCGTGGTCTCAAGCATCTTACTGTTTCCAACACGTTTCGTTTGAAGCCGGCGTTGAAATGACTAATACTCCATAATAAGACTGGGGAATGATCAAGTCTATAGACATGCTGGGGTTGATTAACTAAAGGCAAACAGACTGTTGTCTTTGCTAGGGAATTATCACTTTGCAATCGAATTATTACTTTGCTAGAGAACTGTCCCTTTGCTAAGTGAAAGTGGTGAAAATTAATTTTGCAAAGAATACCCAATCACCTGCAAAAAACAAAATAAAAAAAACAATTTTTTCCATGCACCTGATTGGATGATGGAAGTCAATAGAGCGTCAACTTATTCACTCAGTTAGTGTTACTAAACCCAGGACCCTGCATACACTATATCTGGTCTCCCACAGTACACAGAAATGCAATCGTTTTAGTAAATATAAACTGCTAAATACCTTTTCTCATCCTTGGAGGGGTTGTCATTTTACTCTGACTGTCCTATGAGGCTGCATGACCCCTGACCATCTGTCTTGACAGTACTGATTGGTCCTGTGCTGATCAAAAGCACCCTCCCAAGAAAAAAAAAAACTCTATAGCAATATACACCAAACTGAGCATGTACAGAGTGCCCCCAAGGCTCTGTACTATCAGGAGATGGATTGGGAACAGTAGAAGGAGAGAATCAGAGAAGAAATGATCAAACAGCCTTTTTAACCACTTTCAGACCGGACCATTTTGCTGGCTTAAGACCAGACTACTTTTTGCGATTCGGCACTGCGTCGCTTTTGCGTGGTCATGCGATGTGGCTCCCAAACAAAATTGATGTCCTTTTTTTCTCACAAATAGAGCTTTCTTTTGGCGATATTTAATCACCCCTGTGGTTTTTATTTTTTGCTCTAGAAACAAAAAAAGAGCAACAATTTTGAAAAAAACGCATTATTTTTTACTTTAGGCTATAATAAATATCCCCCAAAAATATATAAAAACATTTTTTTTCCTCAGTTTAGGCCGATATGGGTGGTATATTTTTGGTAAAAAAAAATCGCAATAAGCGATTATTGATTGGTTTGCGCAAAATTTATTTACTAAATAGGGGATAGTTTTATGGCATTTTTATTAATACATTTTTTTTTACTAGTAATGGCGGCGATCATCGATTTTTATTGTGACTGCGACATTATGGCAGACACGTTGGACATTTTTGACACATTTTCATTTATACAGCAATCCGTGCTATACAAATGCACTGATTCCTGGGTAAATGACACTGGCAGTGAAGGGGTTAACCAGTGGGTGGCAATGAAGGGGTTAAGTGTGTCCTAGGGGCGTGTTACTAACTGTGGGGGGCTGGGCTGTGCGTCAGTGAACACTGATCTCTGCTCCAATCACAGGGAGAAGAGATCAGTGTCACTTGTTGCTAGGCAGAACGGGGAGATGCTGTTTACATCGGCATCTCCCCGTGAGACTATCGTGGGTGTCCCCGCAGCGATTGAGTCCGCGGGACCCGCAACTCACGGGGGTCCCGACCGGCACGTGTGCCGCCGGCGGTGCGCACGCGATGGCAGAGCAGCAATTTCAACTGGACGTACCTGTATGCCAGTTTGCCTGCCCGTGCCATTCTGCCTACATACATCGTGGTGCGCCGGTCGGGAACTGGTTAAATAATACGCAGGATTTACCCCTTAGGTTCCGCAATGACTATAACAAGCATGCTTTACTGCACATACAGACTGATTTTACCATTGTGGGTTTAATAACACTTTAATGCTTTCCAGTAAATACTGTATATATACTTTAATCTGATTCCACAAATTGGTCTTGAATCCCATTTTAATGAATCCCATGATTGGATTCTCATACTCCTCCTAGCTAAGGCTTCTCCTCTTCTTGCATGATCCTGTACTGTGCAACCCCCCTTAATGATATCATTGGTGCGTGAGGCTACAGTGGGCACAGGCAGAGGGCATTTCAGAGGGTTTAAATTCAGGGCAACTATTACAGGTATTTATTTGGCAGGGTATTTAAGAGAACATAATGATTGTAAGGCTGGAAAAGAAGCCATTCTGCAAGTAGGCATTGGGTCAGTTTTAATGGAAAACTACTTGACTATTGTTCCTTTCTTGTTTTACACGGATATATTTATTTTTTAAAACAGAACTCTGCCCAGGATTTTTTTTTTTTTTTTTTTTTTTTTTTAGTTGAGGACCTTTATTGCTGTTTGTGACCCTGCCTATGACCCTGTCAGAGTGGTCTCAAGCATCTTACGGTTTCCAGCACGTGTTTCCTTTGAAGTAGGTTTCCCAAGGCAAACCATAAACATGGAATGACTAATACTCCATAACAAGACTGGGGAATGATCAAGCCTATAGACACCCTGGGGTTGATTTACTAAAGGAAAACAGACTGCTGTCTTTGCAAGGGAATTAACACTGCAATATAATTATTACTTTGCAAGGGAATTGTCCCTTTCCTAAGTGAGATTCATTTTGCAAAGGATCACCTGCAAAAAACACATGATTGGATGATGGAAGTCAACAGAGCTTCACCTTATTCACTCAGTCAAAGTGATATTAAAGCCTTATTTTTTATTGTTTATGTAATACCTGCTCTGTGCAGTTGGATTTGCACAGAGCAGCCCAGATCCTCCTCTTCTCGGAGGGAGTGGGAGTGTGGCTGCACTGTGTGTGCCTATGGATGCACACAGCCTGGCTGGGGAGCACATCTGCACAGATGCCCTTCAGCAAGCCAACTGCAGTCACAAGTAGAAGGCGCGAAGAGTATCAGCACGGGACTCCAGCAAAGGAAGTAAGGGAACAGCTCTGTGCAATGCCACAGCACACAGCAGGTAAGTAAAACATTTTTATTTATTTTTTTACAATAAAATAAAAAGAATAGGCTTTACAGGCCCTCCTTACACCAGGCGCCCCCAGTAGAGTCCCTCCTTACACCAGGCGCCCCCAGCAGAGTCCCTCCTTACACCAGGCGCCCCCAGCAGAGTCCCTCCTTACACCAGGCGCCCCCAGCAGAGTCCCTCCTTACACCAGGCTCCCCCAGCAGAGTCCCTCCTTACACCAGGCTCCCCCAGCAGAGTCCCTCCTTACACCAGGCTCCCCCAGCAGAGTCCCTCCTTACACCAGACTCCCCCAGCAGAGTCCCTCCTTACACCAGGCTCCCCCAGCAGAGTCCCTCCTTACACCAGGCTCCCCCAGCAGAGTCCCTCCTTACACCAGGCGCCCCCAGCAGCGTCCCTCCTTACACCAGGCGCCCCCAGCAGCGTCCCTCCTTACACCAGGCGCCCCCAGCAGCGTCCCTCCTTACACCAGGCGCCCCCAGCAGCGTCCCTCCTTACACCAGGCGCCGCCAGCAGAGTCCCTCCTTACACCAGGCGCCGCCAGCAGAGTCCCTCCTTACACCAGGCGCCGCCAGCAGAGTCCCTCCTTACACCAGGCGCCGCCAGCAGAGTCCCTCCTTACACCAGGCGCCGCCAGCAGAGTCCCTCCTTACACCAGGCGCCGCCAGCAGAGTCCCTCCTTACACCAGGCGCCGCCAGCAGAGTCCCTCCTTACACCAGGCGCCGCCAGCAGAGTCCCTCCTTACACCAGGCGCCGCCAGCAGAGTCCCTCCTTACACCAGGCGCCGCCAGCAGAGTCCCTCCTTACACCAGGCGCCGCCAGCAGAGTCCCTCCTTACACCAGGTGCCCCCAGCAGAGTCCCTTGGCTCTGTCCCTTGTCGGATAATGCATGATTTGATCTCCGCCGCCATTACAGAAGATCAGCTGTCGTGGAGGTCAAGCCCAGCTTGCTGAGGGGAACAAACAAGAGGCAGAGCTTGGGTGGATGCCAACCCCCTGCCCAAGGCAGAAGGTTTGGCGGCAGCTTCATTTCTATTGGCAGCCACCCAGGCTCTGTATCTTCTTTCTTCCTCTTGTCAAGTGACCGGGCTCCACGAGAGCTGGTCTTCTGTAAATAGGCAGCAGAGATCATCACCAGTGCAGACCCCTCTAGCGGCGGCTCTGGCAATTGTCCGGGATTTGGGACAAATGCTAATTTCCCATGATTTTTCCTGGGACAACATGAAAATGGGACAAGGGTCTAAATCCCGTGAATGTCCTGGGAAAATCGGGACTGTTGGCATGTAAGTCACTGTCCCCGCTGGGAGAACACCATGGCTCGGCAGGAGGGATTCCCCTATCAGGACTGTCTGTGTTGATGGGATAATCAAGCCAATTTTTCCTGCAACACCTGGTTGCAGGAAAGAAATTTGCTCCATGTATAGCTTGCTTAAGGAAGGCAATAGCTGCCAAAATAGAGAGAACAGTCCGAACTAAAATAACAAAGCTAAACTGGACAGTAGTCCAGTACACCATATGACTACCACACGGTGATATCCATGTTAACGGCTACTATTGTTATGTAGCATATTAGATGAAGTGATCTCACTCGTTATGTCTGGGATGGTGTATTATTAGATTTGTTGAGGGATCTAATGAACCCCACACTGTCTCCCAGTCATGGCATTAGTCACTCTGCAGATGACTGAAAACTAGCCACAGTTTAGCAAAAACAGAGACACAAATCCCATCTGTGAGCAGGCCACAGACATCCATACATATCTGTCCGTGACAGCCAAGAGACATGTGGAATTAATCTGTCCCGCATGGAGAAACTCAGACTGTACGGGAAAGAAAGAGTGGGAGGCGTATTTGTATATTGGTAGATAAATTGTTGTATACTAAGAATAACATCATTTTTAGGCTGTTTTAAATCTTTCTGATGTATAGATAGCACAGATTTTTACTGACCTAAGACTAAACTCAAAGATAAAAGTTCTACAATGTAGACTTTGACAACATGATTATAGATTTCCATGCTAAAAGCCTCCACAGTATTCGTTTTTTTTTACTCTCTGTCTATAGCATTGTTCTCCAAACTGCTCGTGGGCCAGATGTGGCTCTTTGCTTGCTTTTGTCTGGCCCTTGAGGCACTCTTTCATCCAATGGCACCAATGATGGGGCACAATTCTTCCCAGTTAAACCAATGATGGGGCACAATTTCTACCAATAATGGGTTACAATTTTTACCACCAACGATTAGGCACAGTTGCTCTCAGTGACACCTACAATGGGGCACAATGACACTAATGATGGGGCACAATTCCTCCCAGTTACACCAATGATTGGGGCACAATTCCTCACAATGGCACTAACGATGGGGCATGGTTTACTTCCACTGATGCCGGGACATTTTCTACTCTTGATAGCCACAGTCCGGCCCCCCTAAAATCTGCAGGACAGTAAACTGGCCCATTGTTTAAAAGGTTTGGAGACCTCCTGGTCTATAGGATAACTAAATAAACCACTGTCCAAGACTGTTATCAAGATAGGATAAGTCCTACTACTGCATTTTAAATAATGTAAATCAGTACTGTAGGTGCATTTTACTGTAAGGCCAGGTACACATGTATCCAATTTCACACTTGTCAGTTCACCTTTTAATGTCCGTTGTAATGCATTGACACGCATTTTCATTATGCGTTGCGGTGCGATGCATTTTTGGTTTGATTTTCTGCAGTTACATCATTGCTGTGGACTATGAAAGGACTTGTTTCTAGGGGTTGGCAATGCATGAAAAGGTATTTGGGGTGCAATATACATGCATTTTTATGCATTGCCCTAACCTTCTATGGACCTCATAGCACATGAAAATGTGCAGAAAAACAAACCTACTGAATTTTTAATAATGCATTTCAGAGATGTGAATAATGACATTGGGTAATGTGTTCCTGTGATGCATCTGTTGCTTTCCACGCCAAGGTGCATGCTAAGATGTAGAGGGGTGAATGAGGACTAATATCTTGATTTCCTGCTTGTAAAGTGCAGGACACAAGCTTTTTGTTTTTAAATTCTTTATTTAAGGGTATGTAATGCAATCACTGGTAACATGTAGACTATGGAAAATACAGAGGGTAATAGTCTCTAAAAGTCTAAACCATGTAGCATACCAAGTGTCTAAACCAGGGGTCTCAAACAGGTGGCACTCCAGCTGTTGCGAAACTACAAGTCCCCTCATGCCTCTGCCTGAGGGTGTCATGCTTGTAACTGTCCAATAGAAGTCCTTTTTGGACGAAATGCGTTGGGCCAGGTACACCATTCCCCATATTGCTTTTATTGCAAATTGTGATCACTTTTATTCACGTATGTCAGGTTCTTATGAATTAAAACCTACCATTTTTTGACCTGCACTATCGGAGCCCCATTTTTTCTCTTTTTTTCCATGTTCTGTGATTGAAAGCCTTTTTTTGGGTTCCTTATTGAGTTTGGGTTACCCTTTTGGGGGTACTCCATATTCATCCACTGGTCCGCTTTGGATTCCTCGCTGACACCTCTGGCTACCTGATCCATCTACATGATTGGAGATCGACATCCGAGTGATTGTGAGTGGTCCAGTGGTTTTCTTGCTGTTAACAGCATCGGGAGATCAGTAGGGCGTACACCCTATCCTCCAGGATTCCTGTGACAGTTTGGTCCATTTGCCGATTGGGATAATCCTATCTTGATTGACCTGTTGTCGCTGACAGTCAGGCCCAACCGTTCCGGTAAGCAAGTTTAAGTCATACCACTTGCTTGAAAGAATTCTCCATGTGATTGTCTATATGACTTTTGTGACATTGTTACCGTGACATCCTTCTACCTCCATATAATGGACATTTTTATTTCTATTTCAGTTTTTTTGGTGGACTTTTAATATTATTAGACTCACTTTAATATTATTTTTCACATTGGTTTTACTAATGTACTCTTAGTGATTTATACACATTTCACTGGTTTGATTATTTAGCGCTACACTTTCACCAACTTGTAACTGTCAGTCCTGCAATGCCTCATGGGACTTGTAGTTTTGCAACAGCTGGAGAGCTGTCAGTTTGAGACCCCTAGTCTTAACAGTAACATGTAGTAACCATACCTACCAACTTTTTGATATGGGAATGAGGGACACCTATTATTAAACGTATGTAAACATAGGACACACCCCCTGCCATGCCCCCTTAAAGGAGACTTCTGCAAAAAAATGATTATTTAAACCCACACGTGTCTTTTCTAACCACTACTATTCCTTTATATTGGCTTTTGACATTTACAAATACAGCAATTTCGAAATGTTAGCACTGGGAAAATCTTTTTTGAAGGATAAAAAGTGCATTTTATGTGCAGCTATATAGATCAGACCAAAATGAGGGACAAATAAGGAGGAAAGAGGGACAGAGGGGCATTGCTCCAAATCAGGGACAGTGCCTTGAAATCGGAGACAGTTGGGAGCTATAGTAGTATCTAACAATTCAGGGTCGAGATACCTATAGAAAAAAGCACTGCAATGTGGTGAAAGAAAGACACAGAAGAATATGACTTGTATGTACATTGTATCACCTACAGGTACATGTCCAGTATAAGGTAGGGGCAAATGTTGACCTGTAATAAAGGCTTACCAGGGCCGTCTTTAATATTGATTGGACCCTGGGCAGAAATTTTCTTGCCCCCCCCCCACAGAAATGTGATACACAGCAGTTCCATTAATTATTAATGAAACCCTCACGTATCTGACATGACATGAGTCTTGGCACGGTGTGTTTTTGAAAAAGGGTTAGGGACTTTCTTCTGCATTTCTAGAGCAGCCCATTGAAATTAGTGGGCTGCCTTACATGCTACCTACATCTTTATGCACCCTGTCAGTACACCTTTGCATCATAAAACCCCTGCTAACCTCTGCACCACAAACCTCCCCCATCCTCTCCACTCTAATCCCCCTCACCTTTAACTCTACCTGCCTCCTGTTTGCACCCAACTTTTATACCCCTCCTTGCTCACCTGTGCACCCCAAACTGTAATTCCTTCTCTCCCTACTTCTGCACACCCCAAACTACCCTCCTCCACACTAAATTGATTACCTTTGCAGAACAGGCTGAAAGACCACAGTTGTAGGCAGGACTTTCAAGCATGCCCCTTCAGTGGGTAGCATTCAGCAGAAGTGAAGGTGAATATGACTTCTATTTACATATGAATGCCGCCGGTGTGTCGCTATTTGCATCTGAATGCCAGTATTTACATGTAAACACAGGGTCTGTAGTTGAGTCATCTGTAGACAATAGGGCTGGGCAGCTTTAGTAGCAGAACTTCACACTGAGATATCAGGACATAGCACAGGACTAAAACCTCAAGGGATGAGAGAATTGGGATAGTTTGCAAGTATGATGCTTGGGGCGGCCCCAAAACAATGACGGGGCCCAGGGCAGCTGCCCCTTTTGCCCTGCCTTAAAAACGGCCCTGTACCGTTACGGTTAGAGCATCACAGGCTTCTTTTAATCATTTCAATTGGGTTATATGCAGCTACGCTCAGGTGATTGGATGCTGGCCAAAAAGATAAGCTGCAAGGACACCCTCCTATAAAACAATACTCAGAACAAGAGGAGCTGTCAACTGAGGGGGATCCCTTGCCTTCTGAGGAATCAGATTTGGATGATAATCTGCTCCCAATGAAAGCTACCAGAAAAAGTTAACACATACAAAATTCATATTTGAGCTTTGTGTATAAAATGGTACCCAACTGGTACACTGGTAAACACATTTTATGTTCTGTTTTTTTTGCATTTTGATTTTAAGCTATGGAGAGTGAAGCAGAAGAGTGAAGCTCAAAGGAAGGAGAAGGCAAAGCTAAGTTTTACAGGCAGGAACCCCCAATGGACTCTTCTAGAGATACAATGAGCAAGTGGGTTAATCAACGAGCAAAACCTGGAATATCATCATTAGAGCATCAAATCCTTTTAACATTTTATTAACAAAAATATTTCTTGATAGAAACATGAAGGCTGCCATTGCTAAACTCAAACATTTTAGTCGACTAAAATAAGTCTAAAACTAAAACAATTGAGTTAACTAAAATACGACTAAAACTGCATTTAAGTCAAGACTAAAATGGAACTAAAACTAAAATGCCACTTTAGTCAAAAGACTAAGACTACAACTAAATTAAAATTTGACATCAAAATTAACACTGGTCTGTAGTGCATGTTCATACCTTAATAACATAAATAACATCATATTAGATTTTTCACTGCAGCATTATATAATGACAGCGGGGAGGCGCCGCTCTTGTTCCGGGCCGCCTTCATAAGACAGCGGCCTCGGAATGGGCACGCAGTGCAGCAATCGTAGCTGCACCATGTTGCTAGGACACGGTGTGACCTCGATCTGCGTCTCTTTAACCATGTGATCGGCTGTGTTCAATCACAGCTGGTCACATGTAAACACAGAGATGCCGGTAATCAATGCTCTTTGCCTCACACTGACAGAGTGTGAGGAGAGGAGAGCCGATCAGCAGCATCTCCTCACAGGGGACAGCTAGGGAAGTAATCAGGAAACTGATCATTAGTGCCCTGATTACAATATATAAAGTGTAAAAATACAGTGTCCACCAGTGGCAGCAATCAGTGCCCACAAGTGCCACAAATCAGTGCCCATTAGCCATCCCAGTCAGTGCTGGCAATTAGTGCCACCTATTACTGCTGCCCATCAGTGTCGCCCATCAGTGCCCATCTGTACCACCTATCCATGCTGCCTATCCATGCCTGCCACTGCCGCCTATTCATGCCCACCAGTTCCGCCTATTAGTGCCCATCGGTGCCACCTAACAGTGCCCACCAGTGCCACCTAACAGTGCGGCATATTAGTGCCTCCTCATCAATGCCCACCAGTTCAGCCTATCAGTGCCCATCAATGCCGCCTCATCAGCACACATCAGTGAAGGTGAAAAATTACTTAGTTACAAAATTTACTGACAGAAAAAAAGTTAAAAAAAATAAAGTTTTTTTTCAAAACTTTTTGGATTAAATACCATCAAAAGAAAGCTCTATTTGTGTGAAGAAAATGATAAAAAATGTGTTTGGGTACAGTGTAGCATAACCGCTCAATTGTCATTCAAAGTGCGACAGTGCTAAAAGCTGAAAAGTGGCTTGGGCAGGAAGGGGGTATTCATGCCTGGTAGGCCAGTGGTTAAATAATGCATTATAATTTAACTCTGCCCATTAGATTTTAGATGACTAAAATTATTTTAGTCAACTAAAATTTCCTGGAGATTTAGTCGACTAAATACGACTAAAACTAAAACAATTGCAGAAGACTAAAATGGGACTAAAACTAAAAAGCCATTTAAGTCCTAAGACTAAAACTAAATCGAAATTTGCTGCCAAAATTAACACTGCTGCCTGGTTTACTTGATGCCCTTCTGTTTCAGTACTTTGAGTATTTGCTCCATAAAAAGAACGGATAACATCAGAATTTCATTATCTGCAAACTTGTGTCAAGCCTGCAAGTCTGACAATTGCTTGCAGTTAATAGTGTGGAATCCATCTAAGCCCAAGTCTAAATTGCATGATCTATTGTCAGCAATGGAACTGTTCAAATTGGTGCAGCGCTGACCTTGTGGTGCCACACCGATTTGAAGAAAAAAAAGTCCCTGCACAATTTTTTTTTTACGATTTCAGGTGCAACTTGCATAGACATCTGTTTATGAAGTCGCATAAATGTCAGCCAAGTCGCACCTGAAATCGCACTGATATGCAGTTCTGAAATCACACGATTGTAAGTGAAGTCGCACAATTTCAAAGCCGCATTCAGTGTGAATGAGGGCTTAAAGAGGAAGTAAACCCTGATGAGTTTACTTCCTCTTTTTTTCCCTGCAAAGGTAAAGCATAATGGACTACTATGCATCGCATAGTAGCCCATTATGTGTCACTTACCTGACACAGGAGCCAGCGAAGTCGCGCTGTCCCCTGTAGTCCGCCGCATCCATCTTGCTGGTGGCGTCTCGCAGCTCCGCCGCTGTCATTCGGCGAAGCCGCGATGACGTCACTCCCGCGCATGCGCACGGGAGTCGACAAATGCGGCAGCTCCATTTTTGGAACTGCCGCGTTCAGTGCGCCTGCGCGCCGCTATCTACGGCGCATGCGCCGTAGACAGCGGTGCCCATTTTTGGGCAAATATCTCCTAAACCATATAGGTTTAGGAGATATTGCTTGGACCTACAGGTAAGCCTTAATCTAGGCTTACCTGTAGGTCAAAGTGGTTTGTAAGGGTTTACAACCACTTTAAGCCCTAGCCAGGGTTGCCAACCGCTAGTAAATTTACTGACAGTTTGTAAAAATCTGTGATTTTTTTTTTTTACAACTGCCAGTAAATATCAGGGGTTGATAATTTCATACTGTGTTGACTCGTTAACCGCTTCCCGACTGCCTCACGCAGATATACTGCAGCAGAAGGGCACGTACAGGCAGATTAACGTTGCCCTTTAAGAGGCGGCTTGCAGGTGCACGCGCCACCGGTAGCTCCGTGACTGTGATCGTAGGTCTCGATCGTCTCACGGTGAGGAAGAACGGGGAGATGCCAATGTAAACAAGCATCTCCCTGTTCTGCCTAGTGACACTGTCGCTGATCAGCACTCCCTGTAATCGAGAGCGGTGATCATTTACCGAAAATATGTAGAAGAATAAAAACTGCCTAAACTGAGGAAAAAACATGTTTTTTTTATATATTTTTTGGGGATATTTATTATAGCAAAAACAAAAAAAATAATGCGTTTTTTCAAAATTGTCGCTATTTTTTTGTTTATAGCACAAAAAATAAAAACCGCAGAGGTGATCAAATACCACCAAAAGAAAGCTCTATTTATGAGGAAAAAAGGATGTCAATTTTGTTTGGGTGCAACGTCGCACGACCGTGCAATTGTCAGTTAAAGCAACGCAGTGCCGAATCGCAAAAAGTGCTCTGGTCAGGAAGGGGGTCAATTCTTCCAGGGCTGAAGTGGTTAAGTGTAAATCAAGCAAATGACTTTGTTACAGGTATTGTCAGTGTTTCCATATCATGTTTATACTGTTCAAATATTCACTGTGTTAGTTTTCAATAGGAGTTCTGTCATTTTTCAGGTTGCCAGTTAAAAATGTGCTCCGCCAGTAGAATTTCCATGTTTTGTCAGTAAAAAATGCTGCGGGAGGTTGGCAACCCTGGCTCTAGCACATACGTGGTTGTAACATGGCTATGAGAAAAGGTCTGATTGAGGTAAGCCAAACATTGGGATTTTCTTTCCTACAACCACGGTTGGGCTGGAAAAAAAAATTGCTCCCTTGATTGATTCCCTTATCAACACATTGGGGGTTATTTACAAAAGGTAAATCCACTTTGCACTGCAAGTGCACTTGGAAGTGCAGTTGCTCTAAATCTAAGGGGTAGATCTGAAATGAGGGGAAGCTCTGCTGATTTTATCATCCAATCATGTGCAAGCTAAAATTATGGTTTTTATTTTCCTTGCATGTCCCCCTCGGATCTACAGCGACCTTACTTCCAAGTGCACTTGCAGTTCAAAGTGGATTTTCCTTTAGTAAATAACCCCCCAGTGAGTGTTGATGGGGGCATCCCTCCTATTGTGTTCTCCCGGCGGGGAGCTGTCCCTGCCAAGAGAACACAAAGATTACTATTAGCGGCTATAGTCGTGGACAGTGATTGCATGGTAAAAATCCGACATGCTGGTTGTACCCCAGTTGATTAATGGATCGACTTGGGTATAATCAGCCTGGCCAAAGATAGATCGAATCTTGGCCGATCCCTGCTGAACTGGCCTAGATTTGATCCATCTATGGACTGCTTTACTTTATTTTTTTTCCTTCACCAGCCAAAAACTAGTAACTAATAACAGTGCAAATAAACACATAAAAAATAAAAAAAAATGCAAAAAAATAAAAGATAATTTATGAGTAAATGTATCCACAGGAACACAATCTAATAACTAATAGCAGCGCAAATCAACCCATAAAAAAAAAAAATAAATGATCGTTTACGGAGTAAACTTATCCACAAGAACACAATCTAATAACTAATAGCAGCGCAAATCAAAACATAAAAAAAAAAAAATTATGTGTTGATTTGTGCTGCTATTAGTTATTAGATTGTGTTCTTGTGGATAAATTTACTCCATAAACGATCTTTTTTTTTTTTTTTTTCCCTTCACCAGCCAAAAACGAGTAACTAATAACAGTGTAAATAAACACATAAAAAAAATAATAAATGCAAAAAAAAAAAATAAAAAGATAATTTATGAGTAAATATATCCACACACAGGAACACAATCTAATAACTAATAGCAGCACAAATCGACCCCTAAAAAAAAAAAAAAAAATGATCGTTTATGGAGAAAACTTATCCACAAGAACACAATCCAATAACTAATAGCAGCGCAAATCAAAACATAAAAAAAAAAATGATGTGTTGATTTGCGCTGCTATTAGTTATTAGATTGTGCTCTTGTGGATAAGTTTACTCCATAAACGATCATTTTTTTTGTTTTTGTTTTTTTTTAATCGTTTATGGAGTAAACGTATCCACAGGAACACAATCTAATAACTAATAGCAGCGCAAATCAACACATAAAAAAAAAGTAAAAAAATTATTGTTTATGGCAGGGATATGTAATTAGCGGACTTCCAGCTGTTGCAAAACTACAAGTCCCATCATGCCTCTGCCTTGGGGGTCATGCTTGTGGCTGTCAGAGTCTTGCTATGCATCATGGGACTTGTAGTTCTGCAACAGCTGGAGGTCCGCTAATTGCATATCCCTGGTTTATGGAGTAAACTTATCCACAGGAACACAATCTAATAACTAATAGCAGACCATGTACATAAAAAAAAAACTAAAAAAATTATCGTTTACGGAGTAAACGTATCCACAGGAACACAATCGGACTAGAAATGTATTCGCAGAGACAGAGCCAGTCCCATACAGACAAAACCAAAAACATGTCTAATAAGACAAAATCATATTGTACTGTAATGACATACCTCCCAACTTTTTGAGATAGGAATAAGGGACACCTATCAGCAAAAATAGGCAGGCATAGGACACACCCCTTGCCACACCCCCTTAAAGGAGAATTGTACAAAAAAACAATAAAAAGATAGGTTAAACCCACAAGTGCTTTATTTACCACTACTATTCCTTTATATTGGCTTTTGGAATTTACAAATGCAGCAATTTAGAAATCAGATGAAAGATTTAGTGCTGGAAAACACTTTTTGAAAGATAAAAAGTGCATTTTATATACATCTATATAGATCGGGACAAATGAGGAGGAATGAGGGACAGAGGGACATTGCTCCAAATCAGGGACAGTCCCTTGAATTCAGGGACAGTTGGGAGCTATGCTGTATTGCCATAACCAGAAATGTGTGAAAAAATAAATAAATGTTGCTGCCCATACAGGTTTCGGCCCCATCACAGAGTGGGCGGGGGGGGGGGCTGCGGGAGTAGAAGTAGCCCGAGAGAGGGGGTTGGGCAGTCTGCACGTAAGGGAAAACTGTATATGTATGTAAATAAAAAGTGAGCTGCTCAAGATAAACATCGTGATCTGAACATGTGCAGATTTTATTTTTTTAACCAGTTTCATAATGTGTTTCAAATGGCTTGACATAACAGAATAAATTGATGCATGTGGAAGCTGATCTGGCAAGGCATCAAAGAACCCCCACCGGGGAAAAGCCTTTTTCATGCTCGGAGTGCGGGAGGTGGTTTATGCAAAAGTCAAGTTTAGTGGCACATCAAAAAAATGCACCTGGCTGAGAATGTTTGAAATAGAACAGCAGCATTGAAAATAACTCTCTGTATCTGAATTGTAGATACCATCTCCTCCTCCAGCCTGGGCTAGTCTGACGAGTCATCGGGGAGGAAAACAGACACAAGGGTGCACTTGTTAAGCTGGCCATAGACGGATCAAAATTTGGCCAGTTCAGCAGGAATATTTGTACAACCAGCCTGTACGTTCTTTTATTTGATCACTGCAGGCGGCTATAGTAGCCACCGGCAGAGATCATTTCATTCTAATTGTGTATTCTCAAGCTATCAGAATACAGTTGCAAAGTGTTGATGGGGGAATTTAAGCAATTTTCTTTCCTTCAGCCTGTGCTTGCCTGCCTTAGCCCTGATTGACCAGTTCTGCACTTCAAGATGTGAAACTAGAGTGAGATGACATTAAAGGGGTTGTAAAGGTAAACATCTGACAGTGCCGCCCCCCCCCAGCCCCCTCGAAAGTTCTGCACTCGCCTCTGACATCCTCTAAGCCGCTCAGCCTGGCCGCTGATTGGCTAGAGTGGATGGATTGACAGCAGCGCAGCCATTGGCTCGCGCTGCTGTCAATCACATCCAATGACACTGCGCGCCAGGGGGCAGGGCTGAGTGATACAGTGAGCGGCTATAGCCGCCGGCTGTATCACGGGCACGCGCCCGCAAGTACTTCTCCCCATGCAAGGGAGCTCACATGAACCTGAGAAGTCCTTGCGAGGGGAAGCCGAGACAGTCACTGAGGGACCCCAGAAGACCAGGTTTGGGGCCACTCTGTGCAAAATGAGTGGAGGTAAGTATAACATGTTTGTTATTTAAGAAAAAAAAATCCCTTTACAACCACAGGACAGAAAGCATAAGCACTTGAGCTCCGGAAGTTTTTACCCCCCTTCATGATCAAGGCATTTTTTGCTATTCAGCATTGTGCTACTTTAACCATTTCAGCCCCAGAAGGATTTGCCTTTTTTTCTTTTTTTTTTTTTTACTTTCTGTTCTAATTTCTACATAAATTTAGGCCAATATCTATTCTGCTACTGATGGGTTGGCCGCAAAAAAAATATATATATACATACATACATATATATATACACATACACACACACATGTACATATACATATACATATATATATATATATATATACACACACACACACACACACACACACATTATATATACATACATATATATATATTTTTATTTTTTACTAGTAATGGTGGAAATCAGCAACTTATAGCGGGACTGCAATATTGCGGCGGACAAATCTGACACCTGACACTCTTATGGGAACCAGTGACACTAGTGCAAAGATCAGTGCAAAAAATATGTGCGGTCACTGTACTAATGACACTGGCAGGGAAGGGGTTAACATCAGGGCGATTCAAGAGTTAACACTGTGCCTAGCTAATGTTTCAGTGTAGTAGGGGAGGGGCTTTTACTAGTGGAAGGCATGGATCGGCGTTTCCGCTTTACAGAAACACAGGATCCATGCCTTATGTAGTGACAGAACGACAATCTGCCTTGTTTACATAGGCAGACTGGCATTCTGTCAGTGTGGTGCTGTTAGACATTGGGTCCACAGGACCTGCTGATCAGCTCCCGCTGTGTAAAATTGCTGGCGGCATGCAATTGCGCCCAATACCCGGAAGTGCAGGATCACGTGTATATATACAGTATCTCACAAAAGTGAATAAACCCCTCACATTTTTGTATATATTTTATTATATCTTTTCATGTGACAACACTTTGCTACAAATATGTAGAGCAACAATTCTTTTTTTCAGATCCTCAAAGAGTTCTTTGCCATGAGGTGCCATGTTGAACTTCCAGTGACCAGTATGAGAGAGTGAGAGCGATAACACCAAATTTAACACACCTGCTCCCCATTCACACCTGAGACATTGTAACACTAACGAGTCACATGACACCGGGGAGGGAAAATGGCTAATTGGTCCCAATTTGAACATTTTCACTTAGGGGTGTACTCACTTTTGTTGCCAGCAGCTTAGACATTAATGGCTGTGTGTTGAGCTATTTTGAGGGGACAGCAAATTGACACTGTTATACAAGCTGTACACTCGCTACTTTACATTGTAGCAAAGTGTCATTTCTTCAGTGTTGTCACATGAAAAGATATAATAAAATATTTACAAAAATGTGAGGTGTGTACTCACTTTTGTGAGATACTGTAAATGGTGCTGCCACCCTGTAGCAATATATCTGCTATGGGGTGGTCGGCAAGTGGTTAAGGATAAACAAAACTTTTTATTAAATTTTTTCTTTATACTTTCATCAGAGTAGTTCAGTGTTACCATAATAAAACTGTACTACTGTGGGGAAGGGTGATTGTGATTGTCTCATGTACCATGTGATAGGTGTGGGCCAATCACAGCATAGAACACACAACATGCCCCTAAACCAAAGCAGGCAAAATGATGTGCATGTGCGTGATTTTGCCTGCATATGCCATCCCAAAATATGTACTGTGTATGGTCGACAGTGGTTAAAGAAGAATTCCAGGCATGGTATACTCTCACACATTTACTGTACATTGGTCCAGCTTGGACCAACAATAACACGCATATATCATAACTTCCCAATGCCCCTGGAAGCTGAAAACCACTGAAGTAGACACTAATAGTCCAGTAATGTTCACTTGTTTCCAGGTCCCACATTGAGTGGCTGCCCTGATGCATTGTGAATACAGGAGGTCTGCCACTCCACATGGGTCCCATTCAGAGAACGCTTTGCATTTTCTGAATAAATGTAAAGCACTCTCTGATTGGGTGAGGTGGAGAGGCGAGGTGGAGACATGACTGCCCCTAGAGAGAGACCGCTGCTGCTACTGATCTCTAGCTTCCCGGAGCACCGGCCAGGTATAGTATATCCATAGTTACATTGGTCCAAGCTGGATCAATGTAAGTACCGTATTTATTGGGGTATAACATGCACTTTTTCCCCCTAAAATCAGGGGGAAATCGGGGGTGCGTGTTATACGCCGATCCCCCGCCCTCCATAACCTTTTCTTCCTAACTGAGAATGGCCGAATGCGGCCGAAAATAGGCAAGAAGGGCCGAAAACAGCCGAGAACGGCCGAGTACGGTCGAAAATACCTGAAAGCCACCGGGAACGAGCGCCGCCGAGATACACAGGACATCCGCTCTGTATCTCAGCGGTGCCATTTTTAAAATGGCAAGGAGACAAGCCTGCAAGACTGCAATGCAATGCAAGGCTGCAAATGACCGACAAGGCTGCAATGCAAGGCTACAAATGACACTGACAAGGCTGCATTGATGGGCATTTAAATGTAATTTTTTTTCCCTTAACCACTTCAGGACCGCCGTATTGCCATTGTACGTCAGCACAATGGCACAGGCAGGCAGAATCACGTACATCTACGTGATTGCCTTCCAGCGGGTGGGGGGTCCCATCGGACCACCTCCCGCTGGATACGGCGGTCCGATTCGGTCCAGCAGCGATCCGTGATGAGGGGATGGCCGTTCGTTTTCGGCCACCCCCTCTGGATCGCTCCTGGCCAATGAGAAGCTTCCTCCCCTGTGTATTGTTTACACAGGAAGGAGGAAGTGATGTCATTCTCCTCGGGGCGGTCTTTTTGACCGGACTACGAGGAGAAGAGTAAAAGTAAGTCTGCACGAACACTACACTGACATGTAGGTACACACAGGCACACAAACCCCCCCCGATCCCCCCCCCGATCGCCCCCCGATCCCCCCCCCCGCCCCCCCTCCCCCCCCAGTCACAGTGTCACTGATTGCATTGATCATTTCTTTACTGATCAATGCATTCAGTGTCAGTTGTGACAGTAAAAACTGTCAGGACAGTTAGTGTTAGGTCCAGGGTAGCCCCCTATCACCCCCCAATAAAGATTTAACCCCCTGATTGCCCCTAGAGTTAACCCTTTCACCCCCTTTTGCCAGTGTCACTAAGCGATCATTTTTCTGATCGCTGCATGTGTCGCTAGTGTCGCTAGGTAGCTAGTTATTTTTTTAGGTTCACCGCCAGGTTTTTATATCGCTAGGTACCCCGATATACTACCCAATAATGTTTTTAACCCCCTGATTGCCGCTAGTTAACCCTTTCACCCCCTTTTGCCAGTGTCACTAAGCGATCGTTTTTCTGATCGCTGCATTAGTGTCGCTACAGTCGCTAGGTAGCTAGTTCTTTTTTTAGGTTCACCGCCAGGTTTTTATAGCGCTAGGTACCCCGATATACTACCCAATAATGGTTTTAACCCCCTGATTTCCGCTAGGTAACCCTTTCACCCCCTTTTGCCAGTGTCACTAAGCGATCATTTTTCTGAACGCTGCATCAGTGTCGCTAGTGTCGCTAGGTAGCTAGTTAACTAGGCTCCCAAAAAGTCCCCCACATGTGGTATCCCCGTACTCGGGAGAAGCAGCAGAATTTATTTTGGGGTGTAATTTGACTTCTGCCCATAGCATGTGTGAGCAATATATCATTTAGTGACAACTTTGTGCAAAAAAAAAAAAGTTTGTAATATTCCCGCAACTTTTGGCAAAATATAAAATATTCCATGGACTCAACATGCCTCTCAGTAAATAGCTTGGGGTGTCTACTTTCCAAAATGGGGTCATTTGGGGGGGTTTTGTGCTATTTTGGCATTTTATGGCCTTCGAAACTGTGATAGGTAGTGAGGAGTTAAATCAAAAATTTGCACCCTTAGAAATCCTGAAGGTGGTGATTGGTTTTCGGGGTGCCGTGCGCGAGTAGACTCCCAAAAAGTCCCACACATGTGGTATCCCCGTACTCAGGAGAAGCAGCAGAATGTATTTTGGGGTGTCATTTCACATATAACCATGGCATGTGTGAGCAATATATCATTTAGTGACAACTTTTTGTAAAAAAAAATTTTTTTTTTTTTTTTGTCATTATTCAATCCCTTAGGACAAAAAAAATAAATATTCAATGGGCTCAACATACCCATCAGCAATTTCCTTGGGGTGTCTACTTTCCAAAATGGGGTCATTTGGGGGGGATTTGTACTGCCCTGCCATTTTAGCACCTCAAGAAATGAGATCGGCAGTCATAAATTAAAAGCTGTGTAAATTCCAGAAAATGTACTCTAGTTTGTAGACGCTATAACTTTTGCGCAAACCAAAAAATATACGCTTATTGACATTTTTTTTACTAAAGACATGTGGCTGAATAAATTTTGCCCTCAATGTATGACTAAAATTTAGTTTATTCGATTTTTCTTATAACAAAAAGAAGAAAATATCTTTTTTTTTCAAAATTTTCGCTCTTTTTTCATTTATATCGCAAAAAAAAAAAATCGCAGAGGCAATCAAATACCATCAAAAGAAAGCTCTATTTGTGGGAAGAAAAGGACGCAAATTTCGTTTGGGTGCAATATTGCATGACCGCGCAATTACCAGTTAAAGCAGCGCAGTGCGAAATTGCAAAAAGACCTCTGGTCCTTAAGGTGTTTATTGGTCCGGAACTGAAGTGGTTAAACATCCCTCCTAAAAGTTTTTTTTCTTTTAAATTCCCTCCTAAAGGGAATTTTTAGGGGGTGTGTGTTATACGCCGATAAATACAGTACGTAAAAATATACCATGCCTCTTTACATTTCATTGTGTTTCTTGACTATTATTTGTACACCTCTATCTAAGGCAAGGTTATGTGGGGTATATTTATTTCTGGTACCTCCTAGTTGGCCATACCAGCGTTCTTTTTTAAAAAGTTAAAAATACAAAAAAAATTGCTTTGCATAAAAAGTAAAATTACTGACTGCTGTGATAAATTATTTACTACGGTTCTAAGCAGCTTTGCTGAACTTTAAAAAGTTTTGCAGGATTTCCCTGTGCTCACATGGGTTTCCTCTGGGTACTACAGTTTTCTCCCACATTCCAAAGATCTGCTGGTAGGTTAATTGGCTTCTAAATTGGACTTGGTATATGTTTGTATGCATGCAAGGTAGGGATCTGATGTGATACATGTAAAGTGCGGTGTACATTGTCGGAGCTATAAAAATACCTGTAATAAATATAATAAAATTACTGCGTAAGATCAGTGACCGAAGGTGTGCCTTCATGTGAGGGAAATACGCCTGGACTAAATTTAAAGATAATCAGTTCATCCACATAAAATAGTTAATATCTTATTATAACTTTAACACTACCTATTTATTATGTTAATTAAATTATATCTGTAGGCTTAAACTGTATCCCAAATTGGCACGCAAGTTTTTTAACAGCTTACTGACCGCCCACAGTACATTTACTGCTGGTGGCCAGCATGAGCAGGCTGGCTCACATGCAGTATCTCACAAAAGTGAGTACACCCCTCACATTTTTGTAAATATTTTATTTTATTTTATATATATATTCATGTGACAACACTGAAGAAATTACACTTTGCTACAACGTAAAGTAGTGAGTGTACAGTTTGTATAACAGTGTAAATTTGCTGTCTCCTCAAGATAACTCAACACACAGCCAATAATGTCTAAACTGCTGGCAACAAAAGTGAATGCACCCTTAAGTGAAAATGTCCAAATTGGGCCCAAAGTCTCAATATTTTGTGTGGCCACCATTGTTTTCCAGCGCTGCCATAACCCTCTTGGGCATGGAGTTCACCAGAGCTTCACAGGTTGCCACTGGAGTCCTCTTCCCCTCCTCCATGATGACATCACAGAGCTGGTGGATGTTAGAGACCTTCTGCTCCTCCACCTTCCATTTGAGGATGCCCCACAGATGCTCAATAGGGTTTAGGTCTGGAGACATGCTTGGCCAGTCCACCACCTTTACCCTCAGCTTCTTTAGCAAGGCAGTGGTCATCGCGGAGGTGTGTTTGGGGTCGTTATGTTGAAATGCTGCCCTGTGGCTCGGTCTCTGTCACCATACACCTGTATTTCCCATTCTTCAATGGAAAACCATTTCTCAGCAGCAAAATTTATTTTTATGTTACAGTGAACCCTGTTCTGTACATTGGCTACTACTTGTAGAGGGTGAATTATTGATTGGATCAATGTTTTACCAATAAATTCCTATGGGAGTTCTCACATTCTCACATTTCTCACATTTCAAATGCAATTCAAATAAGAATGCTAAGCCTCATTTGCATTCACTTTCAGCTCTTGATCAGATTTTGCGTGAATGGTCAGTGAATCTAGACAGGCTGAATGTCCACAAATCCACTTGCAGAGGTCAGCCTGCAGGTTATAAATTAGCCCCAACTTCTGATGTAGTGAAATAAGGAGTTTGTTACAAGAAAATATAATACAAGTGTATCAATTTTTTTTTTTTTTTTATCATTGTTATACAGGCGGTCCCCTAGGTACAAACGCCTGACTTACAAACAACTCCTACTTCCAAATGAAGGGAGACAACAGGAAGTGAGAGTAAATCTACCCCTAGATAGGGAAATTCACTCCTGTAAGAGTTATTATGGGATAAAGGTGTCTCCACTGATGCTTTACCACCAAGGCTTGTTTCCACAACAACCCAAAATTTTCAAAATCCAATTGTCATTGGGACAGAAAGTGAGGTGAAATCTTCTGAACAGGGGCACAGGCAGCAAAACAAACGTTACAGGGGTGATAGCTATGGTTGTCCCGATACCAATACTAGTATCGGTAGTGGTACTGATGCCAAGTATTTATGCGAGTACATGTACTCGCACAAATGCTCCCGATGCCTGACCCGATACCTGGTCGGCTGGCACAGTCAGTGCGCGGAGAGGGTGGGCAGCATCAGTGGGCGGGTGGAGTCAGCAGAGCGGAGAGCGAGTCCTCACCTGCAGTGAAACTAGCTAGGTACGCTGGCAGGGTGCAGGGCGCAGCCACATCATGATTGGTGGCAGAAGCTTGGACACCCCAACGCCCATCTTGGTACACCCTGCACTTGGCCGCAGTAAGCGAACAACGGACATCTTGTTACACCCAGTCCATATAGTCCAGGCTGGGTGTAACAAGATGTCTGCTGCTGTTTACTGCGGCCAAGTGCAGGGTATACCAAGATGGGCGTTGCAGCATAGCATTTCAAAATCCTTCGCATTGCAGTGCCAGCCATCAGTGCCCATATGTGCCGCTTATCTGTGCCATCTATCAGTGCCCATTAGTGCCAGCCATCAGTGCCTTCCATCAGTGCCACCCACCTGTCAGTGCCACCTATCAGTGCTATCTATTAGTGCCCATAAGTGCCGCCTATCAGTGCCTATCAGTACCATCCATCAGTACCACCTATCAGTGCCCATAAGTGCTGCCCATCAGTGTCAGCCACCTGTCAGTGCAGCCCATCAGTGCCACCTATCAGTGCCCATAAGTGCCACCTATCAGTGCCCATCAGTCAGTGCTGCTTATCAATGCCACCTATCAGTGCCCGTCAGTGCCATCTATCAGTCCCCATCAGTGAAACTGTCACATGACATTAAAAAAAGTTTCGATAACGGTGAGTACTTGAAAGAAAGTATCGGTACTTGTACTCTGTGTTAAAAAAGTGGTTTCGGGACAACCCTAGTGTTAACCCTTTTCTATGCTATCCAAAAAGCTTAAACATTGTTTTTTTTTTGGGCTGGAGCTACACTTAAAAAATGTACCTGTTCTGACTTACAAACAGATTCAACTTAAGAACAAACCTACAGACCCTATCTTGTTTGTAACGCAGGGACTGCCTGTACCTCTCCTTGGATATGTAAATCATGTTTTAAATCTGCATTGCCTTTCTGACTTTCATGATTGCATACAGACTTCCAGTCATTGAGCTGCAGGAATATCAACTGATCTGAAATCTGTGATCTAATTCCTATTGATGTGTGGGTTCATTTATAGAGCACCTGAGCCTAAACTATGGACCTTGCATTTTTTATATATTCTTAAAAAAAACATAGAAGAGCTTTACTAAAACTCTCACTGAGCTTTCTAATTGCATGTGCGGTGAATTATTTCATACTCAAAAACTCTGAAGTCAAGTTTTGGTCCATTTCTTTTTTTTATATTTTTTTCACAATTCTTTGTGAAAAGAAAGGGGGGAAAAGTTAGAGGCCATACACAATAGTGGCAAGTAAATATGATGACATGGTCGCAGTATTAATTATACAACTATAGACCTGTGTCATCTCAAAAAATAATTTAAGCATGTCTAATCACCTAACAGAATGGAGCCATACAGACTGAAAGGAGGAGAACCCAGTCCCATTACCACATGCAGCATGTCACGCGTTGGTATCAGCAAAAAGGGAATGAGTGAGGAGAAAAAATGGGAAGGATAGAGGAATATTCCACATAGGATTGGGGGTTGGGGAGAATATGGGAGGTGGGAGGCATATGATAAGCATGGGATTGCAGGGGGGGGAGCCCCCACATGGAGGGTGGTAAGCCCCAGCATCCTTGTGTAAAGGAAAAGGGTAGACTCAGGTCAAGGTCTCACAAAGCCATGCAATGTACAGTAAATACTACAAAGTTTAAGTCAGGCCTAATAAGGATGTATAAGCAGAATACACAAATTCATGCCAGTAAAACCGTGTTTTTGAAAATTTATCTCACTTGCCCCCTTTGTTGATTTTGCTGAATTTTGCTAACAAAATGGTGTGCAAGGGTGCCTAAAGCTGTATCCAGAAAACTGGGATGCAACTTTTTTCTCTACTCCCCAGGAGTGAAACTGTGTCTATGGGTCTTTGAATACTTTGAATTTTGTCATGGTGTAACAGAAAAAAGGCAGGATCCCAAAGTCGATACATTTCTGGGTTATGCAGTGTACTTCTGACCAAACATCTAGAAGCTTCTTGCATGTCCAGAAAGCATGAAGCGTGACTCCTACTGCCTTCCTGCACCTCCAATAAGTCCCAGTGCACTGTGGAAACATCCTGTGGGTCCGACTGGGAATAGTGTACCATCTAGTCCAAGATTTTGAATCCTGACTCTTGGTATTTGTAACAGATGGGCGTTTTGTATGTGAAGAGGAGCATCCTCGCAATCTGTGTACTGAAGAGGGTGATGTGGAGGTCCCTTACCCATTTGAAGATGTGAGGTGGTTTAAACTTTTCTGGAGGAGAGATTAGTAAGTGATTCGTCAATGATATGGCGTGGTGTAAAGCAACCCATTCAGTGCAGAGGAGTTCAAATTGTGTGAGAATATGGGTAAAAGGAGCCACCTTCAGTAGGGAAGTCAAAAAATTGGATATTTGTAATTGTTCTAGAAGGGGAGGTTAGAGGGGATGGGATCTGTATCCATCGTCCTGCGCCTGGAACAGTGTATATTGTTTTAAAAAAACATTGCGTCGGAGAGTTAAAAGAGGGGTTTCCAAAAATGGGACATAACACCATGCTATGACCCTGCTCAAATTGGAGACCGCGTGGTAAAGAGCAACGTCTACAAGAGCCATGCCTCCTTGCAGTTTGGATGACATAAGATAGACTGAGGAGGCATGGTGGTTTACAAGCCCATAGAAAATTAGAAAATGCTCTATTGACGGCTTTTAGAAACAAGCCAAGAACCCAGACAGGAAAGGCCTGTAAAAGATGAAAATAGGCAAAGCATAATCACATACTCACACTGCTCAAAAATGAGTCGGCACTAGCAGCGTGATCTACATGTTAGGGGTGCTTGCCCAGCTGCAGTAATCAAGTGAAGAAAAGTCTAGGAATCCTGCACGTCCAGTGTGGGGTCTCTAGGAATACATCACTATATCCATGCCATGCCTTCCCTTCGTTTGGCCCCTGGCGGGGTTCCATTTGACTCCACCCCCTCAGCTCCCTGGTGAGGCACCTGCTGCCGCTGTCCTGGAGCCACACACCTGTAGCCCTGGCCAAGCTCAGTGGCAAGTATGGGGACCCAGAACCCCTCCTACCCTGTGCCTTTATAATTAATACTGTGCTACATTGCCAAATATATACTTTTTCATCCTAGGCACATTGTTACACACATCAACCCCTGAAGAGCGAGCTGAATATTGCGAAACGCACTGGGTAGTATGATGCCTGTGTACTATGACTGCTATTACATCAATGTATCAATATTCTTTGTTTATGTATCTTTTATACATTGGAAATTGTTGGTGATATCTATGCATGTAAACAATGTTACTTGAATAAAAGCCGCTCGGTTGTTATCCCGGAGGAGCGGGAGGGGATGTCCCCCCCCGCCGCCTCCCGCCGCTCTTCCTGGGCCTCCCAGTGGCACTGGAGAGCCGATCGACGATCCGGCTCTTCCGGCGGTTAGTGACAGACTGGAACAAAGCCAGAAACGGCTTTGTTCTAGTCTCCTTGATGTAAACACGGAAGCAACGTCATGACATCACTTCCTGTTTACTTGGCTGCCAATGGCACCGGATTTAAAAAAATATACAGTATTTTGAAGTGCAAAGGTGGGATTTGGGGTCTTTTAGACCCCTGATCCCTCCATAAAGTGTACCTGTCACCACCTATTACTGTCACAAGGAATGTTTACATTCCTTGTGACAGCAATAAAAGTGATCAAAATTTTTATTTTTATTAAAAAAAACACAATTTAATCATATAAAAATAAATAAGAAAATTGTTTTTTTTCAAACCGCCCCTGAATACAGCAAAGAAAACGCATCCGGAAGTCCCGCATATGTAAACGGTGTTCAAATCACACATGTGAGGTATCACCGCGATTGTCAGAGTGAGAGCAATAATTCTAGCACTAGACCTCCTCTGTAACTCTAACCTGATAACTGTAAAAAAAAAATATTTAATCGTCGCCTATGGAGATTTTTAAGTAACAAAGTTTGTTGCCATTCCACAAGTGCATGCAATTATAAAGCGTGACATGTTTGGTATCTATTTACTCAGCATAACATCATCAAATTGGGATAACTATACTGTTTTTTTTTTTTAATTCATGAAAGTGTTGTACACCGCTGCACAAATACTGTGTGACATAAAATATTGCAACAATCGTCATTTTATTTTCTAGATTCTCTGCTAAAAATATATAAATAATAAAAAAAAATATATATATATATATAATGTTTGGGGATTCTAAGTAGTTTTCTAGCAAAAAATAGGGATTTTAACTTGTAAACACCAAATGTCAGCAATAGGCTTAGTCATGAAAGGGTTAAAATTGTTTTCCAAGATCCTTGGGAGATTAGCACCCAGGCTTCTAATTTGCAATGTCACCCATTTAAAGAAAAAGTTTTTCTTGAGATGTCCTGGATCTGCGACAGCCAAGTCTGGGAGACAGACAGGTCAAATAGGTCCTAATGTCTATGACTGCCATAGAATCCCACTGTGTCTACTGAGGAAATTTGAGATGGTATAGGGAATCGTAGAAACACTGGAGAACGGCAGCTATTTTGTTAGTAGCATGGACTTTGGGTTCACTTTAACTCTAATTGTGTACGCTGATCATGTGATTTCTGTGACTCTTCCAAAATAATGGATGTGTTTACAACATGTGTAAAGTTTGGGTCATAGCTCCAGGGCATCTCCTTATGTCATATGAGGTGGTACTTTATCCTTCTCCAGCATTTGTATTTTTTTCCCATGTGACAGTGTTTTTCCACAAAGTCTCTTTAAAATGGAATGCTAATTTACTGTAATTTTATCTTCTAATCTCGATGAAAGAAATGGCCGTCCTACAGCTGTTTACTGTACAGGGTCCTTTCCTTGGTTTCAGGAGGTTGTATGATTTTCTTTCCCAAAAATGTAGTGCACTAAGTATTATTCCGGCTTCCATTGCCTCCATACACTGCAGTGAAACTTTCCTATGATTTATCATTTTGTCAAAGCTGCTTTTGTACAATGTGGTCATTGTATTCATCTGTACATTCCTGCATGCAGCAGTTTTTCTACTAGGCAGCTCAACGCCATTACTCTCAAGACTGACCAATAAACCGCACAGATCAGCAGAGGATTCTGGGAATGGAAAAGTATTGGCACATTGGTTAAATAAAATAGATCTTTACATTTTTATGTCAAAATAGCCTAAAAACCCTGTTGGATAAAATGTCACTTGGGTAAGACTGTTTCAAGAGGAAAACATTTCTTGATACAATTTTGAATTCTTTATTTTCTCTATGCTAGTAAGCTGCCCTGAAGCAGCAAGCAATTCCCAGACCGTGATGCTCCATGTGCTATGCTTTATGGTGTTGGGAGTGCAGTACTTTTTTCCTCCAAACTTAGTGCCATTCATTTCTATCATCTGCCCACAGAATTTTTTTAATCGTTTTATAAAAGTTTTTTTTTTCTTTTGCAAATGTGGTGCTGTTTGCACTGTCATCCGTAGTCTTTTTGCCATTAGAGACACGTAATTGTGTATCAGACAATTTGTCATAGGTCTGGTCCTACAAACAGGGCCTAAGGTTCAATTATAAGTTAAAAAGTTGGTATATACTGCGCTGTGAGTGGAATCCTATAAATAAAGCTGCAAGCAAAGCCTAAAGACAAACAACAGGTGAATATATATATAATATATATAAAAACATTACGCTACATTCAATGATCTCAACAAGCCTTTTCCTAACCACACAAATGTGAGTGTTTTTAATCTATGTTTATGATTGAGTAAATACTCTTTGATGTTATTACACTATGCAGTGTTCTTTTTGATATGGTTTACAACGTATGAACACATGGCTATTTGATGACCGCCACTTTTCCTTCTAACTTCGCTATACATCTCCTGAGACTCCATTTGATGTCATATTGTGTGAAGCATTGGTGACTGTTTTGGACCAGCCGTATCCCCGTGGATGTTACCGTATTTATTGGCGTATAACACGCACTGACATATAACACGCACCCCAAGTTTAGGAGGGAATTTAAAAGAAAAAAACTTTTAGGAGGGAAGTTTAAGGAAAAAAACTTACATTTAAATGGCCATCAATGCAGCCTTGTCAGTGTCAATTTCAGCCTTGCATTGCAGCCTTGTCAGTCATTTGCAGCCTTCTATTGAAGCCTTGTCAGTCATTTGCAGCCTTCTATTGCAACCTTGCCAGTCATTTGCAGCCTCGTTAGTGTGTTTGCCGTTTAAAAATGGCACCGCCGAGATACAGAGCGAATGTCCTGTGCATCTCGGCGGCGCTCGGTAGTTCTCAGCGGCCTTTGGGTATTTTCGGCTGCAATCGGCCGTTTTCAGCTATTTTCGGCTTTCCGAAAGCCGGCGAGAATGGCCGAAGATAGCCAAAAATACCCGGAAGCCACCAAGAGCGGCAGAAGGTGATAGAAACAGCGGGGGATCGGTATATAACACGCACCCCCGATTTCCCCCTGATTTTAGGGGGGAAATGTGCGTGTTATATGCCGATAAATACGGTAATTACAAGCCTATCATGACTTGAGAGGTATAAGCCTCTTCAGATCCATGAGTTCCGGTAAGCCTTATTCCTAAGGGTGGTGGTGGTGCCAGCACTTTGAATTTTCAGCACTTTTGGATACACTGGAACTTTTTATTTTTGTATGGACTGTCTTCTTTTTGGAGCTTAATGTTCTAAATAGATATAGTCCACATAAGACTTCTACTTTGAAAATTATTACAATACATATTTTTCATAAGTATTGTTCACTTTGTCATCTGTGATTATTTTCTCATTGTTCACTTCACGTGATTTTTTTGTTATGATCACTTGTTCTAAGTGATTTCTCGATACAGATTTCACTTATTTATATTTAAGCTTAGCACAACATCTTTTTTATAAAAGGTCCAATTATAGACATTGCTTTCAAACCATCAAAAAATATTACCTGGGACAAACATTATTAAAAGCAAACCTAGACAGACAGTTGCTTGCGAGGTAATTTTACATTAGTGGTGTGCTTTTGGCTAATCGGTTAGTTATGTGTTTTAGTTGTTGGCCCCATTCTAATGCTGCCTTTAGTGGATTCCACAGAGTACCACATTGTGTATCTGAAAGTATGTAGTGTTGCTTCTAGGTCTGTGACTGAGTTGTTAACTTTTTGCCATCTTTTAAGAAATGTATTTTTGCATGAAGTTTTTCCTTTCTAAATATTTTTTTTTTGTGGACACCAACATTTGAGTGGTTCAATGAAAGTCATTCACACATTAAATCCCTTCTGATGCACAAATCCAGGCCAGATTTTCTCTCATTGGATTTGGTTTACCAGGGCTTTCCCGGTGTCCACATAATATTTGGTCAAATGCTATTTTTATTTGTTGGAAATAATTCATTACTTATATCCAGAATGTGTGCAAGCCACAGAATGTTGACACTTAAGCATTGAGGAACCTCTGATTAGTCCTTTGAAAACTTAAAGGGCCAGTTCAGTGCATCTTTTTTTCTGCATCAAAAACACATGGAAAGTAGGTTATATGGTTTTCATTGGCATAGTTCACACCAGTGCATGTAGTTCCAGATAAAAAGTAGAACATGCTGCCTTTTTCCTGTACTGGAATGCACCAAAATGCATTGGAAAACATATCCTGGACTGGAAAACATATCAAGCCAAGAAAAAAGAGCAGGGGAAAAAAAATGTACTGAACTGCATCAAAAATGCACCAAAACTACATTGAATGCATCAAAAACGCACATCCACAAAAGCATCTGGAACGCATCTGGACTGTGTTTCTATGGAGTGAACTGACCCAAAGTGTATTCCTCCTTTTCAATCAAATTTGAGAAATCACCACTATCTTTACACAGAAACCCACAAAGGGGAAAAAGGGGGAGCTAGGACTTTCCGATACCAAAAAAAAAAGAGAAGAGTAAATGAACACATGAGAAATATGTAAATTAAAAAAACGCAATCATTTATTATTAAAGTAGCAATAAAAAAAATCAGAAAGCTGGAGAACATGACATACAGTATCTCACAAAAGTGAGTACACCTCAAATTTTTGTAAATATTTTATTATATTTTTTCCTGTGACAACACTGAAGAAATGACACTTTGCTACAATGTAAAGTAGTGAGTGTACAGCTTGTATAACAGTGTAACTGGGCTGCAGGGCAGTATTCCAACATAACGACCCCAAATATACCTCCAAGACGACCACTGCTTTGCTAAAGAAGCTGAGGTTAAAGGTGATGGACTGGCCAAGCATGTCTCCAGACCTAAACCCTATTGAGCATCTGTGGGGCATCCTCAAACGGAAGGTGGAGGAGCGCAAGGTCTCTTACATCAACCAGCTCCGTGATGTCAATATGGAGTAGTGGAAGACTCCTGTTTCAACCTGTGAAGCTCTGGTGAATTCCATGCCCAAGAGGGTTAAGGCAGTGCTGGAAAATAATGGCGGCCACACAAAATATTGACACTTTGGGGCCCAATTTGGACATTTTCACTTAGGGGTGTACTCACTTTTATTGCCAGCAGTTTAGACATTAATGGCTGTGTATTTAGTTATTTTGAGGGGCCAGCAAATTTACACTGTTATATAAGCTGTACACTCACTACTTTTACATTGTAAGAAAGTGTAATTTCTTTAGTGTTGTCAAATGAAAAGATATAATAAAATATTTCCAAAAATGTGACGGGTATACTTACTTTTGAGAGATACCGTACATAGAAAGATAGTTGCCCCCCCCCCCCCCCCTTCGGTTCGCACCAGAACACGCGAACAGGCAAAAAGTTCTACATGCAAACCCTATTAAAGTCTATGGGGCACATACATGAAAAATCAAAAGTGCTAATTTTAAAGGCTTATATGCCGTTATTGCCATAAAAAGTGTATGGGGACCTGGGTCCTGCCCCAGGGGACATGCATCAAAAACATTTTTTTTTAAACCAACATTTTTTTCAGGAGCAGTGATTTTAATAATGCTTAAAGTGAAACAATAAAAATGAAATATTCCTCTAAATATCGTGCCTGGAGGGTCCCCTTAGTCTGCCTGTAACGTGGCACATCTATGCAATGTGTAGAACAGTGCCGCAGCAAAACTATATTTCTGAAGGTAAAAATGTAAAACTTGCTCATGGCTGTAATGGCAATATAGATGAAAAATTAAGGGGAAAAAAAACTGGAGTGGGTCCCCCCCCTCCCAGTCCATACCAGGCCCTTCAGATCTGGTATGGATTTTAAGGGGAACTCCATGCCAAAAAATTGGCGTCGGTTCTCCCCCAAAATCCATACCAGACCATTATCCAAACATGCAGCTGGAAGGACACGATGGGGGGGGGGGGGGCGAGCAAGCGTCCCCCCCTCCTAAACCATACAAGGCCATATACCCCTAGATACCTCCCCCCCCCCCCCATGTGAACGAGTATCGGGTATATTGTACCACTACCCATTCACCAATAAATTTCAAAAAGTAAAAACCACAAGACAGTTTTTGACAATTCCTTTATTAAAAAAGAAAAAAAAAGTGTCCCGCGATATACATCCATTGTCAATCAACACCGCCTAATGGACCAGGTATTTTGACACTTGCTGGGGGTAGCTGCCGGAATATAATAGGCGCAACAAGAAATTTGTCCATCTGGGCTGTATAGCATGGATATTATCTGTTCGATTTTTTTTATTATTCAGGCCTAGGCATGTATGGCCAGCTTAAAAAAAAAAAAAACATGTCAATATGGATTGACCCTTTAACTAAAGTTCTACATTGACTTGTAAACTGCCTAAATGAAAATTTATGATCATGGCATCTGGTTTCAAACCACTTAATGCCCTAATAATGATTATAAGGAACCATGGATACGATTGTCCTGTTGCCAAAAAAACACATAGCATGAACATGACAGAATCAGCTGTCTAACTCTATGGCAGGATCATAAATACTCCAGGAGATAGATCTTATCTAGATTAAAACAATTGCTCCCAGGGCTGCTAGCAAACCAGAGATGGATGGGGGCAAGGGAAAAAACCGGGAGAGCTGAGGGATGAAAATTCAAATGAAGAGGCATAGATAAGCACGTAGACCACGCTGAAGAAAGAAGCGGACAGAGAAAGGGAGCAGAAGAAAATCCAACATATTCGGAGCACTGATTAAGGAAATACAGAGTGAACTTCGGTCTCTGCCAAGTTTTCTTGTTAAACATGTTTTTGTAACTCGCAGATTCTGAAATCCAGATGTGAAATCCCTGAAGCTAGAAAAAATGGATAGTGACACGGAGAGAGGGAGAAGCTTGGCTGAGAGAAAAGTCACAAGGGAGTGCCTTATAAATGTTCATTTCTCTGCTCCGACCCATCAAGCCATTCTCTGATGTGCAGATGCTTTCTTATCTGTCTGTGTTTGATAGAACCTGAAGGGAAGACCCCTAAAGAGGAGATATAGCACCCAACTGTCCCTGTTTTCGAGGGACTGTCCCTGATTTGGAGCAATGTCCCTCTTTCCTCTTCATTTGTCCCTCATTTTGGTCTTATCCATATAGTTGTATATTAAATGCACTTTTTATCTTTCAAAAAGTGTTTCCCAGTGCTAAACCTTCCATCCAAATTCTAAATTGCTGCATTTGTACATTTTAAAGCCAATATAATGGGTTAGTAGTGGGAAAAAAAGCCCTTGTGGATTTAACTTTTTTTTGGTTAATTCTCTCTTAAGGGGGTGTGTCCCATGCAGGGGCGGACTGACAACTCATGGGGCCCCCGGGCAATAGGAGATTATGGGGCCCCCAGGCAATCAGAGATTATGGGGCCACACAGTATACACAAACACACACACACAGTATACAATCACACAGTATACACAGACATGTTTCTATAGGCTGAGAAGGTACTGGAGAGGTGGGGCAGCTATAATCTTGGGATTTTTAGACCAAAAGGATGTCGGTAAGGGACATTTCAGAGAGAGATCCAGTCCGCCCCTGGTCCCATGCCTACATACATTTCCTAGTAGGTGTCCCTCATTCCCATATCAAAATGTTGGGAGGTATGGAGATATCACAATAAATATGTAGCACTGACCCCCGAAGGAGCGGCTGATTTAATTGGGCTTAGCGTTACCTTCTTGACCTCGTGTATGACTAGGGGTTTCCCGAGGTTGATGGCTCAAGAACGGCAGAGACTGACGCCAGATCCACTTAAAGGATTTTTATTTGCAAAAAATAATAAACGAACACAGTCTCTCAAAGTAGAGTTAGAGGGTTTAGGTAGGAAAGTCCAGGTACTCTTGAGCTAAATCAAACAGACAAAGCAGTATCTCACATTAGGAAATTCAGAGAATAGCCATTCACAACTGGATCCTCACCCTTATCGGATAGTCCTTCTCTCACCAGGCCTAGCAGCCAACAGGGTGTTTATTCAAGTGTTCTACAAGTCTGTGGCAGAGACTTTGATTTAAAGTCTCTGCCACAGACTTGTTGTAGAACACTTGAATAAAGTCTCTCTCTGCCACAGACTTGTTGTAGAACACTTGAATAAAACTGAAAGATGTAGACAACTCAGAGAACTCTGGTATGGTGCCAGCATCTTGCAGCCGGTCCAGCGATACCATATGAGACCAAATTCTCTTGGGGTCTTTCAACTTAGCCTCCAGGCTCCTGCTGAGAAGCAAACCTTTGCGTGGCCTTCTCCCGAAGAGTCCTCCCCTGGAGGCTTCTACAGTTGCTGGGCCTCACCACAAACCGAGATGGCACCGGACCACCTTTGAATCCTTCTTTCAGTTACTTTGCCTTGGGCTAGCCAGCCCCAAGACTTGGAGTCGGGTGGATCCGTACCCCAGGCCATGAGAGCCCTGGGGGCTGGTCAGGAGAACAGGACCAAACAGTCAGATAACACTTCTGGACCGGAAACCCGAAGCACATGACGTCAGCACCCTAAGTACCCTCTCCCAGAATGCACAGAAAGAGTGAAACTCCCACTGGGCTGGTTCAGAGAGAGAACTGACACTTAATGCACCCAACTGGACTACGTTCTAGCACCTGCCAGGGATGACTAGTACTGAGGCCAAAATTTAGAGTAATTCAACCCAAAACCAAACTGTGGTTCCAGGAAGATTAAATGCCAAAAACACATAGCTCATGCTCTTCAGGAGCCGGCGCTACAAATGATAGGCTGATAAGGCTAAATAAGCCAAATTGTCATATGGGATCAGTGCAGATCAAAGCTTTAGTGCACCTAATATTAATAGGTGTTCTTCAGATAAAATGGTGTTAAAGGCTGTATTGGTGAAATCTGTCCCAACATGCTGCCCCTGCAATTTTTTTCATTACTAGATATAATATTTAAAGGCACCCTATACCCAAAACTGCTAATGAAGACCTAAAACGCAAACAGGGAACACATCCTAATTGCTTGGGATATTTGTTTTTCATTCAAGAATTACTTTTGTGCACTAATCCATCCCTTTCTTTTTTGCCTTTAATGTCCATCTCCTGGCAAAAATTCTCCTTGTTACCTTTCACATATGGAACCCTCAATATATTGAAGTGTCAATACCAAGAAGCTCCCAACTGTCCCTGATTTTGAGGGACTGTCCCTGATTTGAAGCAATGTCCCTCTTGTCCTCCTCATTTGTCCCTCATTTTGGTCTGATCTATATAGTTGTATATAAAATGCACTATTTATCTTTCAAAAAGTTTTTCCCAGTGTGAAACCTTTCATCTAATTTCTAAATGGCTGCATTTGTAAATTTCAAAAGCCAATAAAAGGAATAGTAGAGGTAAAAAAGCCCTTGTGGGTTTAACAAATCTTTTATTTTTGGTTAATTCTCCTTTAATGAGGCCTGACAGGGGGCGTGTCCTATGCCTACATACTGTTACTAGTAGGTGTCCCTTATTCCCATCTCAAAAAGTTGGGCGGTATGACTAATCAGATGTGAACCTGCCTTAAAATTCTGAAGCTGACTGGTGATACATTCAACAGATAGAGAGGACATTACACAACACAGATTCAGGTAGCAGACCCCTGAACTGCAAAGTTCAATGTACATTCTAAAAAAAAAAAAAAATGTACAAGAAGGAAGGTACAAAGCTTTTATTGCAAAAGACAAAGTACATCTCTTCTGTAATATAAATCATTCCTGCTAACAATTTTTTACAAGTGTAACCTGAACTCTAGCTGATAACTGCTGCAGAACTGTCTTTGTTGCTGCTGTATTATTCTTCTGCAATGTGGACAGGGTTAAACTGAGTATTCATTGATGCTGAAGTACAGCAGCCCTCTATAAGGAGACTACTTTGCAGTGATCGACTATGGAGTCTCTCCGATGTAGGGGACAGCCATCTTGGCTGGTCTGATTCAATCCTGGAGGTGACTAGATGATGCAATAGAGCAATGAGTAGTGGGTCAGCAAGCTGGTGAGGGAGGGGGGAGAGGACTGGCTTGTGTGGGGAAAAAGACTGAGCTGTACCGGAGAGCACTCTTACCGCTTATGAGGAAGAAAGAGAGACTGTCTAAGCAGGATTGAAAGAGAGAGATCAAAGTGATTCCTATCAAAGTCTGAGGACTTGAACTGAACCAGAGCAAGAAGTGGGCACCCTGGAGAGAGACAAATATACAAGTTAATCTGTTGTCTGGCAAATGGTTTTCTTTTTTTATCAAATCACTGGCCAGTGGGATAAAACTGGGGCTGGTATAGCATGTTAAGGCTGACTTAATACACTGTTGCCAGGTAAATGCAGTTAATTTCTGTTAATTACTTTATGTCAGAATACTGCAGGTGTTTAACCATATCTCTCAGAGTAATATTTTCTTATCGATTGTTTGTAAAAGAACACTTGCTAATCCTGCCTCGTCTCAAGCCGGCCATGCAGGGATTGAAATTTGGCCAGTTCAGCAAGGACTGGCCAAATTTCAATCCATATATGGGCAGAAATCGATTAACTTGTTGGAAAATTTGCTCTCGATCAGCGCCACCGGTATTCTGACAGCAGGGTTTCCCCGCCAGCAAAATAGAATAGCTTAGCAGGAGTAATTTCCCCCATCCACCTTGAGTGGGTAGATGGGGGGAATCAAGTAATTTTTTTTTGTTCAACTCATTGGTTAAATGAAAATAAATTACTCAAGTATGGCAAGCCTTAGGCTGTGCTTGGTCTATTAAATTCTCATCTCAAAGTGTGTCAGTAAGGCTGGATTCATACCTATGCATTTTTGGTGCTTTTTGCAGATTTGCACTACAGTCGATTTAACATGGTTTCCTATGGAACTCGTTCTGTAGTGCAAATTTGCAAAATGCAAAAAGCATTAAAAATGCATAGGTATGAATCAGGCCTAAATGTGAGGTGTGCCATCTTCAGGTATGTAGAAAAGTCACAAAACAAATCAGTGGCTCCTCTGGAGGTAGCGCTACACAGATAAAGTTTGATTTAGACTTTCTTCAAACACCATAGAACAATTAGACATGCAGACACCATCCAAAAGTCTCACTGTTTTTTGGCCTAGATTATGCTATAAATTGAGGGGTGCTGATCAGATGAGTACTTATTTTTATGGCTATGCAGAATTAAAATGCAGTGTGTATATTGCAAACAGTTCCTTTTCTTAAAGGATAGATTCACTTTTTAGGAAAAAATACTAAAAATACCATAATTAATGCAAAAATTTTTTGCAGGTAAAAAAAAAAAGGGGAATTATTATTTTTTTTTTAATAGAGCATGTAAAGCATTGCACCAACGATCAGCAAATCACTGGTGCCATGCAGGTCTCCTTCAGATCTGTCAGTGTATCTATGCGCCCATACATCTCATACAGGCAGGCAGCAGGGTTGCCAACCTCCTGCAGCATTCATTTACTGACAAAACATGGGAAATTTACTGGCAGAGTGCATTTTTTACTGGCAACCTGAGAAATTACATTACTCCTATTGAAAACAGAGTGAATATTTGAACAGTATAAACATGATATGGAAACACGGACAAAAACCTATAACAAAGTAATTTTGTTGATTTACACTTAAAAAGTCAACACAGCATGAAATGATCAGCCCCTGATATTTACTGGCAGTTGTAAAAAAAAAACACAGATTTTTACAAACTGTCACTAACTTTACTGGCGGTTGGCAACCCTGGCAGGCAGATACAGTCTGACAGGAAGAACTGATGAACTGCCACAGAACTCCACAGAGCCTAGTTCATTGAGAACTACAAGCCGATAGCCGCAAAAGAAGTTGGGGCTTGTAGATCATTCACACAGCTGTGTGAATGAATGATGTGGCTGTGTGGGCGGAGTTCCGCACGGCCGCACTGATTTTCAAAAGTGACAGCTAGTATGGGAACTTCTCCCCATACTGCTGTCACAGGGAGTGTGGGCATTGGGCAGCGGCTGCAGCATTGGAAACAGGTTACATGTTCAACCCTAAAAACGGGTGGAGCATGTAGCATGTAACATGTTCCCAAAGGTGAACTTCTTTATTAAAAACCGAGATGTTAAAGAACACCTTCATTTTTAATAAAGATGTATTTTATAGCCCTCCTACCCAACAGTGTTCTCAGCAGAAGTGTAAAGCCATTAACATCAGCTCTACTCCCGGGATCTTCACTATGCATAATTTTCTGATTTTCTGATTCTGTTCAGTGCTATGCGGCCTTTTGTTGTAAATATACCAGCCAGGTTGCGTGTTCAATGTACATTCTTACAGCTTGCTAAATAATTCCTATGGATAGGGCTGTACTACTATGGATGGTCAATTTCAACATAACAATGACCTTATCCGCTGGTATAAAAGGGAAGAGTGGCACACATGCAAAATGGATACACACCAAGGCCAGCTCTTTTTACAATGAAAGTCTGTGAGCCTGGGCACAATCTCCTCACCATCTCCAGAGCAGGGCTAAAGGCAAGTATGGTAAAAGAGAAAACCGCTGGAAAAAATAATCTAACAAAAAAGCTGCAACACAACGCTTGATACGAATAAATGGAAATGTAGAAACAAAAATAGCTGCGCTCTATACCATACACCCTTAAATTTAGTAATAGAAAAATGACCTGTGAAAATATTATTTAAAAAAAAACTGAGAATTTTGTGAATAGTCGGTGATAAAAATATATTTGTTTTTAAGCACGGGCGTGTGTACTGTAGCCGCCCAGCCGCAAAATATTTTATTTATGTTATTTTTACGTCTCTTCGGTGCCTTGTACTTTTAAATTGATAAACAAATTACCCAGCGAGTTTTACCTATGGCCATTGATCTTTCCTTCCGGGACACGCATACTGAGCTGCACACAAGCTTGCATCTGAGGATTGGGGTCTGCTGTCGTTTGGTCCGGGAGATCCCCCTAGACACGGCGATTGGATAGAGATAGAGACTGGAACTCCATTGAGGAAAAGGCCCTGGCTGGGTGTTAGCCACAGGCATTACTTGTCTGTTAGCCGGTAAGTGCACAATCTACACGGTGGTGGGATTACAAGTAAAAGTCACTATTTGGTTTGCAAGAAAAGTCGAGATCTGCAACAATTTGATAGACACTGTCCTACTGAAAATTTTGTTTGATCTATATTGGACTTTCTTTTTTCCTTTTTTTCCTTTTTATATTTTTTGGGACTGTTACTGATTAAAATTTTCGTGTTCGATTAATCGATTTTCTTTTAATAGATTAATCGACTAATTTCGATTAATTATAACGCACATACAGATCCAACTACTTTTAGCTGATCTCCTTGCATTGCATTAGTCAGTGGTAAATGTGGTATACACTATACAATCACCCGACACAATCCATGACTTAACTTCACAGTTCACACAAATACGTTTTAAATTCAGCACTGTATCACTGACGTAAGTCTTTTTTTTTTTTCCATAGTAGCGTGACAATCCCTTCACCTCCGGTCTAACTAATTACTCTCACCTTATAGCATGGACCCCTCTGCAAACAGGTGGTCATGCAAACGGATATCAAAGGGGTTAACACGGACGATAAACTTCTCTCATAAGATTTCATTTTTGTGTTCAAACACAAACTACTCACATAAAGATGATAAAAACACAGCATGTAAAGCCGACAATCGTGTTAGTTCCGTAGGGCAGCAGCGGGTGACGTCATGCATAGCTCCTCCCCTGTACACGCTACTTTCAATCAGAACTTCGATGACACCAGACTCCTCCCCCCTTTCCTTCGTTAGCTGACGGAGGCACTTGGGGAAGGGGGGAGGAGTCCAGTGAGGTTGATGTCTGTGACGTAACCGAATCTCCAATGGAACTCCCTAAAGACCCGGAAGCCGGCAGAGAGGTGAAAAAATTAACGATTAATCGAGGAATTAATCTTTAATTTCCACAGCCCTAATATTTTTATATTTTTATCACGGAATATTCACAAAATTCTTTTTTTTTTTTTAAGAATATTTTTACAGGTCATTTGGTCATTTTTTATTGCTAAGTTTAAGGGTGTATAGTAGAAACAAAAAGAGCTTTGCTCTATACCAAAGGTAAGTATAACACTGCTGGTGGTACACTAATGCATCATAGGGAGGGGAAATAATAGGACGCTAACTATACTGCCCAACCACTGTCTTTCTGAGATCTTATGGGGTTGATTTACTAAAGGCAAATCCACTGTGCACTACAAATGCACTTGGAAGTGCAGTCGGTATGGATCTGAGGGGAAGCTCTCTCTTTCTATCATCCAATCATGTGTAGGCACAAATGCTGTTTTTTATTTCCCTTATAAAACAAGGCCAAGGATAAATCTAAGGAGATCCAAGCTTACTCATCCGAATACATGTGCTTCCACTGTGGAGTCACTAATCAGTCTGTGATAGGAACTACAGATACCATACCAGGGTAACTTGACGGTACCTGTAGCTTACGCATGTATTTGCAAATGTGTGTAGACTAAGCCCCTGCTTTTAACGCATGCTGTTAGACAGGTTGATTCTGTTACTTGCAGGCTGGTCGGTAAGTAAGTTTGGATCTTTTTCCTTGCCCTTGTTTATATCTATTTGCCCTCCAATGTTGCTTACTACAATGGCCAGTCATAGGTGGGGGTGGTGGACCCCTTTTTTGCAACTTTTTATTTCCCTTGCATGTCCCCCATCAGATCTACATAGACTGCACTTCCAAGTGCACATTGGAGTTGCCTTTAGTAAATAAACCCCTATAATTCAGAGTTTTTTTTATGCTGAATTCTTGACAGTAACATTTGACCTACAGCTGACCTGCATTTGACCTGCTTAAAATGGTTATCACATTCCTCTTATGGACTTGTGTGAGAATGCAAAATCCATTTGCAGCACAGAAATGCTTGTCAACACAGCCAACAGCAAATCCGTTAGCTATGATTTATTTAAAACTGGCTCCCTAGAAAACCAAAATATCTTCTGTGTTATGTCTACATGGAATCCCTCACATAAATCTCCATAGAAGACCTGCGCCAGAAGGAGAGCACAGTCTGATGGGCTGCCCTCTGCCTGCCAGACTGGCATGGTGATTCATAAAGGAAGGAGGTTGATTTTTTCAGGAACTCTATTGAGCTGTCAAAGTTTGATGTAGGAACACCTGGCTAGGTTAGGCATATACCGTATATTGCATCCGGAAAGTGTAAAGTGCCTTACCAGCATTAAATACCTTAAGGATGTATTCCATCTTCATTTCTTAATAGTTTTTACATTGTGCTTTAGCATGAAATAAACTCATGCAGAACTGTATTTGCTATTAGGCAATATGTTAAGCATGATTTGTCCTGAACATCTGGTCTCTTAGTGGTCTTTAAGGAGTGGACTTGGACAGCTTCATTAATTTTTGCCATCTACGCTGGAGGTTTACACTATTAATCTGCTACCCTGTCTATGAATTAGTCACACTTCCCTAAACAGACAACATCCAGTGTCACAGCATGACCCCTTGTTCTAGTACTGCCGCTCAGTCTATAATGCATTTCCCAACTGTATTTGGTTCAGTATATTTATTCATAAAATGTGAGCCAGCACAGCACCATGTGTACCTTTTTGTCCAGTTTGCTAGTGACATATATCTGAACGGTATACTGTATATGAATAACATTGTATTACCAAATGTCTATATACCCCGTTTCCCCTAAAATAAGACCTAGTGTGATTGTCGGTGATAGCTGCAATAAAAGCCCTACCCCCTAAATAAGCCCTAGTTAAAGTCCTTGTAGGTCTTCTTTTCAGGGTAGGGCTTATTTTTGAGGAAACAGAGTAGGGCTTATTTGGGTGGTAGGGCTTATATTGCAGCCAACACCGCCAATCACGCTAGGTCTTATTTTAGGGGAAACAGGGTAGAAAAACCTTGGATTGCGAGCATAATTTGTTCCAGAAGTATGCTTGTAATCCAAAGCACTTGTATAGCAAAGCAAATGTTCCCATAAGAAATAATGGAAACTCAGATGATTAGTTCCACAACCATTTATTTATAGGCCCTTCAGTTTATAGTCCATATAAAAAGATTATACCATTGTGACCAGGTTGTGTAACCATAAAATGTCCATCCACAAATGGAAGCCTCAGCAACGGGATTAGAAGCAAAATCCAGCAGGAGCTACAGAGTATAAAATAGCAGAGAGGTGCCTCTAAATGTAGCAATATGGGTACATTTAATGAAGGAAAAACATTTAGAAAATCACATGGTTGATGATTAAAAGAGGCGCATCTAAGTACGCAGGCATCCGGGGTAAAGCTGTCATCCACATAGACCAGTGATGGTGAACCTTGGCACTGAATATGTTTTGGAACTATCCCCCACACTGCCGGGTGTCACCTCTGTCTGCAATCGTGACCCGGGAAGATGACCCTGCAGTAGAGCGTTCTGAAAGCGAGGCTTGGACCGCTCATAGAGCGCCGCATGGAAGGGACGACTTTGATGGCGGTGCGGAGGACGGTCTATGTGAACAGCTTTACCCGGATACCTGCATACTTAGATGTGCCAGTTTTAATCACCAAGCATGTGAGTTTCTAAATGTTGTATGTTGTAACATATTGATACACTTCGAGGCGCCTCTCTTTTATACTCAGTTGTGATGTGACGCTACTTGTATTTCAAGACATCGCTTATATATCAAGTAAAAAATTTTGCTTCTCTTGTCAAAACGCTCTCAAACCAAGGTTTTACTGTAAATACTGGGGGTACACTGTGTGCTTAAAGTGAAACTCAAGACAAACATCATACAAATGGCTGGGTAAAATTACAAATCCTCCAGCAAATAAAACAATACATTTCAATTGTCTATTTGGTCTTTTGCCCAAACTTCCAGTTTAAATACTGTCTCCGTTATTTAATACTGTTATGCACATTCAGAATCTGGGAGACAGTGGTTGAGGTCGGGCAGCAGTAGTTAGAGTCAAAGTAAGTATAACCAAACAAGTGGTAAATATAATCTTTCATCAGTAAACTTAAACGATTATAAAAAAATCTATTTTATATTATTTGAATGGTTTTAAAAAAAAATTAAAAATAAACGTATTAATCTGTTCATCTTTTTGTCAATAAATTACTTCTAGGCAACTATAAATCAGAAGAACATAATTCATCCCATGTACTAGCAGCAGCATGTTCACTGCACTCCTTGAACTTTCTGTGACATCATCACATTAACAATTTACTGCAAAAAAAAAGCCAATTATAATTTATGCCTGGATTAACACATTTTGATAATACTAAACCATTTTTTGTTTAGACTATTATTTAGAACCCTTGACACTAGATTTCTTTTTCTTTTTTTTTTTTTACAATGTCAGGTCTTTTTTTTAAGAGTGGACTGCATAGAGTTTTGTGGGATAGTTTTTGTATTTCTTCAGAAGTCGCCATTGGCTTGCCCCAGTCTTCTGCAAAAGTTCTCAGTTCTCCTCTTGCCCATGAGTTTCCTCTTTCACCATTACAAAGAACCATGAGAAAGGGCAATGCACACATTTTTTTTCTTCCTACCATTGGGTTCAATATCCTAAACTGACCGAGTACAATATCTGGAATACATTGACTGATTTTTTTTACAAGAGGGTTCTAGAAGGTTTTGCTGTTTTATGGCCATGTGTGATTTTAGTAGCCTAGATGTGTGACAGTCATCTCACCCAAGCTAATATCAGTTAAGAACATGTCTGTTAAACTATGACTCATATACAGAAGAATGCACTAAACTTAAATGAACAACTTGCATTTGGCAATGACTTATCAAGTTCATGTGTGAAGGTAGACATATTTTGTGGAAAAATGTGAACCTGCAGCTCACCATACCAGGTAAAGTGGGTGCAGGTCCCTGGAAAAGGTGTCTTCAGTAATCTGCAAACTATTTCCAGTGTACCTTGAGATCTCCATAACCAGAGGTGATTTAATTTACAACAGTGAACAGAGCTCCCGTAGTGGTGCTTTGGCTCATACTCTCCTGTTTCAAGCCCCCTTGTGGTCGATATGGTCACCCACTGAGTTTTGTTGGCAACAGGAAGGCCAGAAAGGAGGTGGCTTGAAGTAGCATGTGTATTGTTCCACTTTAGCAAGTAAGGTGAGTACACAGTTTTGCTTTAATGAATCACATAAGTAGATTCCTTCTATATTGTGGCAGAGAGAGCAGACTGCAAACTGGGCACATGCATTTACTAAATGTGCCAATGTACACAAGCACTTCATCTGTATACTTAGCTGACTTCAAGATCAATTCAGAAGGAAGGATTAAATATATAACATGTAACTAATACACTTTTCTTTGCAACCTATAATTTTTTAAGAGATTAGGCCCCTTGTCAACCAGAATAAGTAGACTGGACATGTTGGATTATCATGGAGATCTTTTGTTATTTTGGAACCAGCTGGCACCAGTGGCTCTGCTCACTTGTAGACTTTCAGGCTGGGTTCACACTTATGGTTTCCCTGCATCCAATTTGCATGACAGGAGAGTGTGACCGGCTCTTAATGGAGCCAGTTCACACACCTCCGTGACAGCCACGGAGCGGATTGCACAGGAGCCCTGTTCGTCTTTGGCTCTGTTTCAGATCCAAATTGATTTGCCTGATTTGTCCCTGAAATTGAGAACAGGGACGCACCGGACCCCTGCTATGAGCCACATGCAAATTAGGTTTGAACCCAGCCTAAGTGATAAACAGTTCACTGCCTAAGAGCAGGAGCAGAATATGCTTACCATTGCCTGAATTAACCAGAAAATCCACTTTAGTGCACTCCTCTGGAGGCTTGACTACCCCAATGTAAGCATCAATCGAATAGTGACACTGCAGTTCCTGCCAGTAGCAAACATAATTAATGTAGGAGAGTGCAATTCAGAAAACCTATGACCAATAACAACTGCAACACAAGATTAACCTCTAGTGTAGCATTCCTCTGTTGGATTACAGAATTGTATTTTGTGCAACAACTACTGTACATCAGTATTTAGTAGAGATATATACTGCAACCAATAGGTGTCAGTGCTTACCCAATGTAGCTGCATCTATGGTATGCACTTTTCCATAAAAAAAGGTTTCCTGTCTGCAGTTAAGCAGCAAAGCCCATGTGGACTGTGCACAGTCTCTTCTGTAGGGCTAGATGCAGAATTTCAAACATCCTGAAGCTTTGGTAATTTGTATACCAACATTACAACCTTAGCCATGACCGAAACTACCTGTCCTGTTAAATATCCCTACCTGTGTCATTTCCCTGGCACATTGAGTGTTCAGACCTCAATGGAATGGGCAGTAAAGTTTATAAAACAGACTCTTATGATGGCAGAGGTCAAATCAACAAGTCCACTGCTGCTACGGTTATTATTGAACGGAATGCGTGCTCTCATGGGGTGTTACTGCACAACAATTCTGATGTACACATACAGTATGGCCGAATGCCATCACTGTAAATCAGTGGCCAGTTCCACACTTTGCTAAACTCTGCTCTAAACCCAAATTCTATTAGATCATTATGTGTCAGTTTTCAGTAAATTCTGGAATTAAAGTGGTGCTAAAGGCAGAAGGCATTTTATCTTAATGCATTCTATGCATTAAGATAAAAAAAAAGATCTTCTGTGTGCAGCAGGCCCCTAATACTTGCCTGAGCCCTATATCAATCCAGTGATGTTGCACAAGAGACTCGGCTGTCCAGGACTCTCCCCTCCTGATTGGCTGAGACACACAGCGAACATCATTAGCTCCCACTGCGGTCAAAGTCAGTGAGCTAATGAGGAGAGAGAGGGGGGGGTGGGGCGGGGCCTGAGCAATGGCTCAGTTTTTTGAATGAACACACAGAGCAGCAGCTCAGCTCGGGTGCCCCCATAGCAAGCTGCTTACGGTGGGGGCACTCAGAGGGAGGGGCCAGGAGTGTCTGTGAGGGACTCGAGAAGAGGAAGATAGGGGCTGTTCTGTGCAAAACCATTGCATAGAGCAGGTAATTATGACATGTTTGTGATTTTTAAATACAAAAAAAACTTTAGTATCACTTTAAGGTTATTTCCCTGGCAATATCTGTTCTTCAGAATTTCATGCCATGAAAAAAGAAAAGGTGAAACTATTCATATATTTAGCGTGCTTCCTTGCTTTCTTGACCTTTGAACCCAGAAACACAATTTTTTTTTTCAAATTAGACTGTCCTCATATGTAATTCTATTGGTTTCTTAATTGAGGAAATCTAGTGACATATTTTAACAAAGGGGAAAAAGTATATTTTTCAAAGCCAACATTTTACACCACTGCAGAAAATCAGAGTTTCCACTGATCAAGACAATAAAACTTGCTTAAGAAAAGTTGCCAGTAATGAGAACTACTGGTAAATGAGTAGTATCTATTAAAACAATTTAACTTCCTCATGTAGGAGTATTTTTATTGATTTCATAACCAGAGACAGTGATAAGAATATTGTTACAATTTCCCATTTTTAAAATATGTGTAAACAGATTTTCTTTAAAAATCTGAAGGGATTGCAAGATTGAACCTACTTGTTAACTTGCCACAGACATCAAAGGGTGGTCTAATATGTAGTAAAATTTCAAACCACCGCAGTTATCTTTTGGATAAAAATCGGCCATAAATAGGAACTTACACATTGAATGAACATTTCTGTTTAAGCATTTCCAGAAAGAATGGGAGGCTCGCAACACAGACCCAGTGCTAGTTCTCTAGGGCAGGGGTCTCCAAACCTTTCAAACAAAGGGCCGGTTTACTATCCTTTAGACTTTAGGGGGGGCCAGTTCTGGTAGAAAATGTTCTGCGCCCAGCATCAGTGAGAATAAACATGGCCGCAGGGTTGGGGGTCAGCAGGAGGAGAAGTAGTAGTGCCTCATCATTGGTATTAGTGGGAGGAATAGTATACCAACAATAGTATCAGTGGAACAAATAGTGCCTTATAGTAGGTGTCAGTGGGAGGAATAGTGTCTCATATCATTGGGAGGAATAGTACCCCAAGGGCCAGATAAAGGCTAGCAAAGGGCAGCATCTCGCAGTCGGGCCATAGTTTGGAGGCCCCTGCTCTAGGGGGAACAGCGAATGGACAAATTCTACTCACCTGTCTGATCACTTCGGTCTCTGCGGGGTCTTAGCTATGACTTTCACAACTGCTTGATACATTGAGTGACTGTATCTCATGTCCATGGGTATTTTAAAGCTTATTTCACAAGGGCATTAAGAACAGGCATCTACTTTACATAAATGAAGTTCTGTGAATGCTTTATAAAGTCAATGCCTATACTGTAACATAAGCAAAAGGTCTAGTGCAAAAATTCTGAATGAATTTGTGCTGCTTTGCATCACTGTGCATCTCAAACATATTTTAAGTACTTGCTGTGTTTGAAAAGATTTTGCTTTTAATTATTTCCTTCCAAATGAAGAGAACTTTACAAAAATGTCAAAAACAATAAAAAAAAAAAAAAAAAAAAAAAATTCTTGCAATGCTATATGCAACAAGTGTTTTAACCCATTGGCCCTGGCGCCTCCCGCCCCTTTAAGGGGTTTCAGATGCCAGGGGCGAGGTTTATGATCATGTGACCGCCATGATTGGCTGTAACGGTGGTCAATTGATCAGTAAGCTCCCAATCACAAGCAGTGGTCAGGAGCTTTCCATTAGCCGGCCGTAACTGTGCCAGGAGCGCACAGGGTGCTCGCTCTTGGCACAGCTGTGTTTGTAATGTGGTACTCAAATATATGGCCCACCTGCTGAGAGGCCACATATTTGCATGCTGTCGGCACCAAGAGGTTAACACGCTTTTCTTATGAACACCCATGTGAACCTAAAGTGTATATAAACCCAACAATAATTTTCTCTTGCTTGCTCCATTTTGGGCTGGTAAAAATACCATTGTAAGTATTCTGATATATTTGTTGGTACGTGCAAATAAATAACAGTTGATTCTGCCAGAAATCCACTCTGCTGTAGTGAACTCACATGCTGCTCTAAAATCTGCGTGTTTTTAGTTCTGGCCAGTCTGCCATGTAGGACAGATAGGAAATTAAAAAAAGGATAGAAACAAAGAACCAATACAGCCACCACATCTGACTGATATGCTGAAATATATTACTTTTTTGTTATGGGGTTTAGAAACATTTTAAACGTAGGATAGCATCTCTTCCCCCCCCCCCCCCCCCCCCCCCCCACTGGGAGAACAAAATAGCTCCACGGGGGATTCAGTTAATGTTGATGAGGGAATCGAGAGATCCTCTATGGCCTTCCTTGCCAAAAGAAACTTCTCTCCTTGGCAGAGACCTTAACTAGGTCACAAATTAGTAAATACACAGTGGGGGGAACTGAACCAGAAAGGCAAGTAAAAAAAAAAAAGGCCATATAATGTAGGTGAACTAGACAGGTATTGTAAAAAACATTGTCCATATGGTGTATGAGTGGCGAGCTGATTTCCGATTAAAGGTAAATAGGCTGTTCAATATGCAAGGAACTTTCCTAAAAGCTTTGTGAATGAGGTGACGCTCTGCTGACTTCCATCGATCCAATCATGTGCAATGCAATAACGTTTTTCTTTTTTTTCATAGTGCTTGGTTGGGGTCTTTGCAGAGTGAAATTTCAGCACATTCACTAAATTTTGGAAAAAATTCCTATGTGCAACTTCCCTTGCCTAAGTAACCAGCCTATTATGCTTTAGTACAGGGGTCTCCAAACTTACTAAATATAACGCCCTGCTCCTAATGAGCAAACACTATTGTTTTTGTAAATTTAAGTTTGCCGGAAGCTGCAGTTTGGCTCAGACTATTTATGTCAGTTCTGGTTTCTGTACCAGTTCAGCTGGGTTGTGCTAGATTGCACTTGGCCGTGGGTGTCTCCGTCACCACCGCTAAGTGTTGGAAATGCAACAGGCTGAATGCTTTGGGTACCCCTTTTACTCAGAAATAGCCCGGTGGGAGTGGTTCACCTGCTGTGCATTCTGGGTAAGGGTACTTAAGGTACAGGCGCCATATTTTTGGGGTTCGTTATCCCGACCTCATGGCCCTCCTGGCCCGAGGTGTGTGCTGCCTGTCTCTATGTCTCGGGGCTGCCTGGCCCGAGGCTTTGTAACTGAAAGGGTGGGCCCAAAAGTCTTGGGGCCTACCGATCTAGATGTGGTCCTGTGCCATCTTGCCTGCGGAGAGAAGCCAAGTGACTGGAGGATCCAGGGGATGACTTTTTCAGGAGAGGACCGAGTGACAAGGCTGGTATCTCTGGAAGAGCCTGGAGACTCAGTTGGAGGACATATCCCGGGTCACCTATCACACAGTATCGCCGGATCTGCTGAAAGAAACTGGTTCTGTGTGACAACTCTTTAGTTTCTCAACAAGTTACTGGTTGTACTTTCCTGTGGCAGGGGATTGCACAATGATTTTGTTGAATTGACAAGTCTGTGGCAGAGACTTTGTTCGAGCATCTCGCTGGCTGCTAGGTCAGTGAGAGAGGCCTATCCAGTGGTTGCCAGATCCAGTTTGTGGAAGCGGTTTGTCCTCTGGATCAAGGAAATACCTTTAACCCGCAATTAATTACAAGGTACCTGAACTCCCCTTAACCCTCTATTACAAAACTTCATGTTTCTTTCAAATAAATCTTTGGAAAAAGGACTAAGTGTCGGAGCTAACATTCTTTAATCCACTCTACAATGGGACCCCTAAGACGGACACAGTGAGCAGGTGAGGTAATGGTAAGCCCAACAAAAAAACAGCAGCTCCTTTGGGGGTCAGTGCTATATAAACAAAGGGCCAGTTTATTGTCCTTCAGAATTTAGGGGACTGGACTGTGGCCAGCGGGAGTGGAAACATTTCCCGGCATCAGTGGGAACAAAATATCACCACATTTGGTATTAGGGGGAGCAACAGTGCCCCATCATTGCCATCACCGGTGGAATAATGCCCCATTGTTGGTGTCAGTGGGAGAAATGGTGCCCCAATGTTGGTGTCAGTTGGCAGAAAAGTGTCTCGTATTAGTGGAAGGAATAGTACCCCAAAGGCTAAACGCAAGCCAGGGCCATAGTTTGGAGGCCACTGTTTTAGTAAATCAACCCCAATCAATATGCTCCAATACAGGGGCCGTTATTGTCCGTGTCGTTTTACAATAAGCTGTGCATGCTAATCTTTTCTTTCCTTGGTGCAATGATCGCAGGTTTCAGATGCCATCTAACTTGGTCTTTTCCCAAAAAAAATTCAGAAAAGGGTATCAAAGTATATACAGTACGGGCATATGGCTGGGTTCAAAGACTCCCTGAATGTGCAGCAATTATTTACATGCAATATTCACAGATATATCATAGCGATGTCAGTTTGTACTATTTCAACAGGTTGACTTTAGTTTGTCTTCTTATTAATCTTAATTCACCTTTGCCATAATGTATATATGTCTTCAGAAATGCTATACACTGCTCTTGTTTATGTGTTAGACTAAATTCATACATTACCAGAATTAATTCACAATTAATTAAAGATTCTGACTATAAAAGCAGACGGGAGATTGTATTCTGTTGGTTTCTATAGTTTTGTTCAGTAATCTTGGATGTATTGCAATGTAAGACTATAAACCTCCTTTGAACTACATGGTACAGCCATTCTTTTCAGCGTCCATTTTCCAGCTATTTGTTCAATCCCTCTAGCTGTGCCGTGTTGGTACGGTCTTACATTTGATCATAAATAAACATAACACTAATATTAAAAAATACCTCTGGAGTATCCCCTGGAGCAGTGTGATACTTTCTCTGGGCTTATTAGAAAGGTAATGTGTACACATGACAGTGCTATATTAACTGGAAAATCAACTTTTTCTGAAATCTGAGCAGTTCTGTTCACTTCAAGACTTGCCTGAGGCTAAAAAGGAGGAAAGTGAAGAAAAGAGAGTCCTTCAAATCTCCTCTATCGTTACTGACACTGAGACTCCTATATGTGACAACATACCACTAAAGAGACAAAACACTTTCATGTTTGTCCAATAATCTGATCTGAAATGATTGTTAAAATTGAAACCCATTAATGTCTGTTCCTGCTCTGATCTATCGGACCTACTTACAGGACGGGAGTGAAAATTGTATAAAAACCGGCACTATGGGGGTTATTTACGAAAGGCAAATCCACTTTGCACTGCAAGTGCACTGGAAGTGCTGTCGCTGTAAATCTAAGGGGTAGATCTGAAATGAGTGGAAGCTCTGCTGATTTTATCATCCAATCACGTGCAAGCTAAAATGCTGTTTTTTTTTCCTTGCATGTCCCCCTCGGATCTACAGCGACTGCACTTCCAAGTGCACTTTCAGTGCAAAGTGGATTTTCCTTAAGACCCCTTTCACACCACACCGCCCATAGCGTGGGTAGTAAAACGCTGCCATTTTTATTTGTGCCGCATTTCGCCCACTAGCTGGGCGCTTTTGCATCCCCCCGTTAGCGGCCGAGAAAGGGTTAAAACCGCCGGCAATACGCCGCAATAGCGGCATTTTGCCGGCGGTATTACAGCGTTGCCCCATTGATTTCAATGGGGAGCAGCAGTGGAGGAGCAGTAAACACACCGCTCCAAAGAAGCTGCTGGCAAGACTTTTCCTGAAGTCCTGCCAGCGCACCGCTGTATTGTGAAAGCCCTCGGGGCTTTCACACTACAGACGATGGTGCAGCTTTTTTAGGGCAGATTGCAGGCGCTGTTTCTAATGCTATAGCGCCTGCAAAACGCCCTTGGTGTGAAAGGGGTCTTAGTAAATAACCCCCAATATGATCTTGCCCTGAAGAGCTGAAACTGGACCAACTGACATTTTATCAAAAAAAAAAAAAAACACTGTCAAATCTTGTCCTTACAAAATCTTTCTGGAAGATAACTCTATGTATGTAATTCTTTCATAATCTCCAGCTGGAAGGTCACCAGAAATCACATTTTAGTAATATGTAAAAGCTTACATTTGTTGCAAGAAGGAATCCCAGGGCTTGAAGTTTTTGCAGCAGGGGTTCTGATTTTAAAAAAAAAAAACTTAAAAAGTACCCAACATGCCATGACTCCTTACTGTGACCTAACTCTTAAACTGACTGAAGCACTTAAAGTGGAAGTCCTGCTAGGTCACTTCAGCCTGGCTGCTTTTGCAGGTAAAGTAAGTGCCTATACTGTTTAAAATCCAGTAAAACATTGGGGGTTATTTACTAAAAGAAAATCCACTTTGCACTGAAAGTGCACTTGGAATTAAAGTCGCTGTAGATCCGAGGGGGACATGCAAGGAAAATAAAAAACAGCATTTTAGCTTGCACATGATTGGATGATAAAATCAGAAGAGCTTCCACTCCTTTCAGATCTACCCCTTAGGTTGAGAGTGACTGCACTTCCAAGTGCACTTTCAGTGCAAAGTGGATTTGCCTTTCGTAAATAACCCCCATTGTCGCACCCTGCTCTGCACATGCTCAGTTGCTCTCTATTTTTCAGCACTGTGCCAAAAAACAGAGCCACTAAAGGACAATCTGCTGGGGGGCGTGGCCAGGATGGCACTGTGAGCGGCTGCTTTTTTAGTGAGCTCCGCTTCTGCAATAAAATCACCCGGATCCAGGACTTTTATCCTCCACAATCAGCCCCTCTGGAGCCTGGGGTTGGTGTTTGTTGGCCCCGTGGCCCGGCGGGAGAAGACCGAGAGCCCGGCGCTCTCCCGACTGCTCCGCGGCCTTGCCGGTGTTTTAGGCCGAAGCCGCGGACTTTCCTGGCGGCCCTCGCCCGGGCGGCGGAGCGCGGTGCTCGCGGAGGATCGCGGCGGGACCCCCGAGACCGGTGGCTGCACGGAGGGTGGACCCCTGCCTGGCGGATAGTGGCGGCCCAGAAGCGGAATCCGGACCTCCGGCGGTGAGTAGGCCGCGACCGCGGCCTTTCCTGACGGCCCCCGCCCGAGCACCTGCAGCACTCCCGGAGCGGCACCCCCAGCGGCCTGTGGCGGACCCCATACGTGGTGGGGCAGAGCCTGGACATCCGGAGGCGAGTAGGCCGCGACCGGGGCCTTTCCTGACGGCCTGCGGACGGCCCGGGGGCTCCATTCTGCAAACCTCCCCCCTGCACTGAGGTGGGATCCCCCCCCCCCCCCCGGTATACTGGGCTCTCTGGGACATTGATTGGAGGGAGTTTGGGGGGTGGCCCCCCTGACGGCCCCTGAGAGGTGAAACCGGGCGGGGGACTTTTTTAGCGCCCCAGCTGTCCTGGGGGACCCCAGCCGACGGATCAAGGGCCGCCTTGGCACGGGAACGGGCCCCTCTGCCCACACAAATCACAGCCCTCCCTTTACGGTCCGACGACACCCGGACTCTACAGCCGAGGCACCAGGGACTTGCCGGCGGACACCCTCTGAACCCACCTGGACTTGTCCTGCGCCACTCCATCTGAATGAGGCGCCGGAACTCTGGCAAGAATTTTAGTAAAGGGGGTAAGCGTCTGTCTTTTCCATCCCAGCCGGACCCCCCCCCGGGAAGACTTGGTCCCCCAGGAGGAGACCCGTACCACACGAAGTGCCCATAGAGCTTCCCAGACGGCCCCCATGGATCCAGCCGAGTCCCGGCCTCCCTGGCTGGCGGAGGTCATGGCGGCCATTGCCACTTGTCAAACCACCCTAACAGCCAAAATGGAAGCCGTGCAGCTGGATATGGGTCTTATCAGACAGGACATAGACAAACTCAGATCCAGGGTTACTGAGACTGAGCAAAGGGTGAGCAATACTGAAGACACAGTGTCCGAGCATGGAGCTGCACTTCGCACCCTTCAAACTAAAGTTAAAGCCTTGGAATACAGAGCCGAAGATGCAGAGAATAGGAACCGGCGCAATAATCTCCGCATTGTCGGCCTCCCGGAGGGGGTTGAGGGGAACAACCCCACCTGCTTTGTGGAGGGCATGCTGCGGGACCTCCTCCCTGCTGCTCGTTTCCCGCCTCACTTTGCAGTGGAAAGGGCGCACCGTGTACCACCTAAACCGGGGCCTCCTGGAGCCCCACCGCGAACCTTCATCCTCCGCCTCCTCAATTTCAGAGACCGTGATGCAGTTCTCCACGCTTCTAGAACGGTCGGCGACCTTCAATATCAGAATGCCAGACTGATGATCTTCCCTGACTACTCGGTGGAGACTCAGAAGCTCAGGAAATCCTTTGATTACGTGAAAGCGACTTTGAGAGCACGTAACATCCGCTATAGTGTTCTTTTTCCGGCCCGTCTACGAGTCCAGGATGGAGAGACGACCCGCTTCTTTAACACCCCCGGAGAGGCATCCGCCTGGATTGATTCGCTGGCGCCCGCCCGCTGAGCGACTAACTACCTCTTCGGAATTGGTTACAATCCATTCTACTGTTGGGATGCCCACGACCTTTGTTGCACCTGTTGTGCCCAGTTTGCACCGACGGTGGGCTCACCTCTAACGCTGGCAGAAACCTCCCCAGTAGCGGGAGTTTAAGTTGATACCCCTGACCTGAGATACGGTCGGGAGAGGACTGTGACACGCCGCTCCTCCTTGCCCTTTCCTGCTCCCTCCTGGAGCATGGGGGCTCATACCATATGCTCCTTCTTCCCCCCCCTTTTTGGATCATTTTCACTGATGGGACAATCTGCAATTTTTCTTTATCCTCCCAGGACCCTGTCCCTGTCAGCCTTCTTTATAGAGCAGGCGGTTGCCTCACGCCTAGTGAGCCGCTCACTTGGTTACCTGCACCCCCCCAGGATGTCTGGGAGGGGTGGAACTTGCCTCCTGCACGGACCCCCAGTTGCAGCCGGCGAGCTGATGCACTTTGGGATGGATACCCTCCTCAGTTTAAGGGGGTTGGGTGGGGTGGGGGGTGGGGACTGTTCCCCTAACGGGGCCAGGGACTTTTGTTTCCCTTTTTCTTTTCTCATGTATGGTTATTGGGGTTTTTTGTTTGTTCTCTGTTTAGTTTTGTTGTACTTGTTTACTAAAAATATTGATATTTCAGTGTTGCATTGTCCTCAGATATGTATGTCCCGGGTCCAGCGGTCCAATCCGGGAGCCGGGTTCCACAATGATCCTGATCCTTCCACTGCCCCCAGAAGCCATGTCCACACTTAACATTGTATCCTGGAACACCAGGGGATTGAACTCCCCGGTTAAGCGATCCCTGGTGTTCCAATTTCTCAAAAGCTATAACCCACATATATGCATACTCCAGGAGACGCACCTCATTGGAAGTAGGCTGCTTTCCCTTAAAAAACCCTGGGTGGGGTACCATTACCACTCCACCCACTCTAGTTTTGCCAGGGGGGTGAGTGTCCTAGTATTGAAGTCCCTCCCCTTTCGGCTCCTGGATCTGGCCTTGGACCCGGACGGCAGGTATGTCATTGTTCATGCGACAATTTACTCAATGACCTGGACCATTGTGGGATTGTACTTGCCCCCGCCGGCCTCATTGCTGGTGCTGAACCAAATCACTAGTAAGATGGCCGAGTTTGCCTCTGATAATGCTCTTATCCTGGGTGATTTTAATCTAGTTCCTGACCCAGACATGGACAGACTGACTCCAGGGGGACACCATGGACCTGGGCTTGCTGCCTGGGCAGACACATATGGCCTGACGGATGTCTGGAGGTGGAGACACCCCGGGTCTCGGGCATTTACATGTCACTCTGCCACCCACAAAACATTCTCCCGCATCGACTTGGTCTTTGCGCGGAGCCCAGTCCTCCCAAGGGTCGTAGATATACAAATATTGCCCAGGGGGATATCTGACCATGCACCTTTGTTCCTGACATTGGATCTTTCCCTGGGACCAGCGGTTAGACTATGGAGGCTTTCCAGGTTCTGGATCTCAGATGCCGCTGTGGACACTCATTTTAGGACCGAATTGAACAGCTATTGGGAGGAGAATGCAGGTTCGGCTGGGGTCACGGTAGTGTGGGATGCCTTTAAGGCTACCACGAGGGGACACTATCAGACTATCATAGGCAAAATACGCAGGGAACGTAGAGCAGAGCTAAAAAAGGCAGAGGAGGAGGCGGTCCGCGCGGAGGCTCTTTTTGTCCGCACTCGGGATCCCCACCGTTATCGGCAACTGCAAATCCTGACCAGGGAGGCTGTTGATCTCCGTACCTCTCTCACCCAGAAGAGAATGCTGGCTCAGTCCCAGCGGATCTTTGAGCAGGGGGAGAGGTCGGGTAGGATGCTGGCCTGGCTCTCCAGAGAACAGGCAGGGGGGTTGAGCATTTCACATATTAGGGACAACTCCGGTCAGTTGCTTCACACCCCAGACGGGATTAACAACTGTTTTGCAGAGTTTTATACATCTCTCTACACCTCTAGGTCGGATTACAGTAAGGAAGAACTAACGACTTACTTGGCAGACATAGATATACCAATCCTCACGGAAACGTACCGAAATAGGTTGGACGCCCCTATCACGGTCCTGGAGATTCTCCAGGCGCTTAAATCTATGCAGGCGGGTAAGACGCCGGGACCGGACGGAATCCCGGCGGAATTCTATAAGCACTACGCTACGGAGCTTTCTGAAAGACTCCACCATCTTTTCTCTGCGTCGTCGCATATTGATAAACTTCCCGACACCATGAGCGAGGCGATCATAGTGGTGATCCCCAAGCCGGGGAAAGACCCCACCTTGTGTTCGTCATACCGCCCTATATCACTGTTAAATGCGGACGCGAAAATACTGGCCAAAATCCTGGCCAACAGACTAAATTTAGTCATCACGGCCCTTGTCCATAGCGACCAAACAGGTTTTATGCCGGGCAGAGGCACAGACATTAATATCAGACGCCTACTCACGCACATAGATAGAGCGGCCGGGAGGGGGACTGGTGTGGTGGCCTCACTCGACGCGGAGAAGGCTTTCGACTCTGTCGAGTGGGGTTACCTATGGGAGGTGCTCTCGCGATTCGGATTTGGCCCGGGATTTACGAATTGGATCCGCATGCTGTACCGCAGCCCCTCTGCTAGAATCCGTACCAATGGCTGTCTCTCCGGGCAGTTTCAGCTGGCACGGGGTACGAGACAGGGGTGCCCCCTCTCACCAGCCTTATTCGCCCTCGCGATGGAGCCCTTGGCTATCTTGCTGAGAGCGGATGCTGGGATAAAGGGAATACAGGTAGGGCCCATCGAGGAAAAGCTGTCCTTGTATGCAGATGACGCTCTGCTTTATTTAGCGGACGCGTCGTCTTCTTTGGGCACTGCACTGGAACTGATTAATCGATTCGGTCGGTACTCCGGTATCCGCATCAATTGGGACAAATCGGTTCTTTTCCCACTCCACTCCTCGACCCCTCGCGTGCCTCATCCGCAGCTTAAATGGGTGGACAGTTTCATGTACCTGGGGATTAGGGTCAGTGGTAGAGTTCAGAACTATCTGGAGGACAATATACAGCCACTCATGACGCAACTAGGGGCTAGGTGCGCGGCATGGCGATCTCTCCCTTTATCCCCAGTGGGCAGAGTCAATTTGTTAAAAATGATCTATCTCCCCAAGTACCTGTATTTCTTTCGTAATACCCCCATCCACATCCCCAGGACTTTTTTCAAGAGACTGGAGAGTCTGTTGATATCCTTTGTCTGGGCTGGAAGACCCCCCAGGGTAGCTAAGCAGATACTATATCTCCCACTATCGGGGGGGGGGCTGGCGCTCCCAAATTTTCAGATCTACTACTGGGCGGCCGTTTTGGTCACAATTCGGTGGTGGTTCTCCCAGCCCACACAAAACCCGGCGGTCACCCTGGAGGCAGCCATCCTTGGCTCCTATGCAGCTCTGAGCAACCTACCATTTCGGGGGCTTAGAGCGAGCTCCTCCATGACGGGCTTGATGCGTACCACGGTGAGGGTCTGGCGGGAGGCAAGGAGGAGCTATGGTAAGCCCAATCACATCTCCCCACATATGCCCCTATGGGGCAACCCCATGCTCCCTCACCTGAATAGTATCCCAGACCCTTCTCTGTGGGCGAAAAGAGGAATCGTTACTTTAAAGCACATAGTTCATCAGGGTAGGCTAATGACTTTCCAAGAACTGAAACGTACATATGGGCTTCCAATTTCTTTCCAGTTCAGATATTGGCAACTGAAGCACGCCTTTGGGGCTCAGTTTCCTGCCCCTCTGACTCTGGAATCGGACTCCATTGAACGCCTACTGACTTCCAGGGTGATGGGGAGAACTCTGTCGACCTTATATCTTTACCTAACGGTGGAACATGATACTAGTTTGACCAAGACCCGGGAGAAGTGGAGTTCGGACATTCCGTCCCTAGGGGAGGAGGAATGGGAGGAGTGCCTGACTTCTTACATTCCGACAATGATAGCCGCGAAAGACAGGTTTATACAATTTAAATTCCTGCATAGGGCATACTTCACCCCGCAGAGGCTGGCAACGGATTTACCCCCAAAGAGACCCTAATTGTCAAAGGTGTAAACAGGAGGAGGGCACTTTCTGGCACATGGTCTGGTCATGTCCCAAAATCCAGCCCTACTGGGAGGAAGTGGTTTCTACGCTGAATGCGGTGACCGGGTCGAACCTTCAGGTCGACCCTCAAACCCTACTATTGAGCCATTTGGCAGACGTTGAGGGGGACAGGTACTGTAAACTGTGCCTTACCTTTGCATTGTATTATGCCAGACGCGAGATTCTATTGAAATGGAAACTCGAGGACCCCCCTATCCCTGCCTTGTGGAGGAAATCAGTGAACCTGGTGCTCCCCCTGTATAAGCTGACCTATGAAAGTAGACAATGCCCGGGGAAATTTGATAAAATTTGGTCATCCTGGATAGATGCGTCCGCTGATCTTGGTTCCCCTCCCCCTAACTTTGAGTTGAGCTGAGACGGTGGTGATTTCCCCCCCCCCCCCCCCCCGGCTGACCGCCCTGTCCTCTCTCTCCCCGACCATTTCCTCCCTGGCCCCCCCCCCTTCCGCGGGCTCGCGCAAATGTCAGGTACCTGCATGATGGCTGTGAAGTTTCGCTGGGAATGTCCTGCATTTATGATAGAGTTATGGATGCTCCTGTTATCTGTACTACTAGATTATTGATTTAAGAATGGCTACTGGATGAAGGTGTTTTTGTTTTTTTTTGTTTTCTTTTTTCCTTTCTACAACTGTGTATTATCGGATCTACTGTACTTTGCAATGTAATGCTGATTTGTCTAATAAAAATTTTCTGTTAAAAAAAAAAAAAAAGGACAATCTGCTGACAGCCTAAAGAGTGCTGCTCAGGGACTCTGGGCTTCAGCAAAATGGCAGCCTCCAGCAAGAAGAAGCAGGATAAATGCTGCAGGCAATTTACAGCACACACCAATTTTGGTAGCATAGTTATCAATGTGGAATATTTGTTCCTTGCTAAAGAACATTATTTTTTTATCAAGTTGTTATGGGTATAGTTCCACTTTAACAACCCATCCCCAGCAATCTCACTTGAGCCCCGAAAACGTAAGACACCTGTACTTTTAGCACAATTGCCCTTTAAAGTGAAATTAATCCCTATATCCTAGCCAAGGAAGCTGCCACCTTAGCTTGATCTGCAGTTGCTATAGGGGCGTGCATGTGATCAGTTATGACCCCAGCCATTTGATGGCTTTACAGTTTGGTTGGGAGCACAGGCAACTATGACCGTTATCATTGATGGTATGCCTTGAATGTAACAAATAAATTGATAGGTGTAGTTCTGCTTTAGGTCACCCTTACACACAGGAAGGGCTTTGTTGGAGTCCGTCTGCTCAGCAATGAATCTGTCCACTGACAGATGGTTGGTCCATGTGTGCCTGGCCTATGCAGAGCAGACACAGCCCGCTCTCCTCTATGGGTCGTAGGATGTAAACAGGCCGCTGGTCCGTTTACACCTGTCTGCCATCCGATCTGATTTGCCAGACGGATGGGGATTGGATCCCCCATCTGTCTCTTTTTTTAGTGGATCGGACGTTGGAGAGTGTCAACGAACAGATGTCACCCGCTGCTCCATAGAGGAGACTGGGGGGGGGGGTTCTGATCAGGTCCGCCTGACCTGATCAGTCCGTCCCGTGTGAAAGGGCCCTTAAATGCCCAAAACTGGGCCTTAAACCACTTCCCTTCCAGGAATGCCCTGAAGTCCTTTGTGAACAAGGTTCTGAATGTTCCTTTAAATTGAAACCAAGGCGCTGTCCAATTTTGCTGCGTCGCCTTTAAGAAAAGTAAACAACACATAGAAGTATTCTGTTTTGTCCCAGACAACATTGAATCTCCTTTACCACAGTAAGAAAACATCTTCGTGCTGTGTCATTAGGAGTCTGCAGTGGACAGAAAGGTTAATTTGGGGTAACCCCTCTCCCCCATGCTAACAAGCTGTTTTTCTCTGCTGTGCATCTTCATTACAAGACGGTTCATTAGCTTGATGTTTTTCTCTCGCTCCCACCCTCAGGCTATTACACAACATGTAATAATCAGCAGCCTGCCTCCTTGAGTGTTATTTTGACACATTGAATGTGCACATTAACAAGAGGGTGAAAATGATGGTTCGCCACTCACCCTGTAATCCACAAATGATGTCACTTGTCTGATGCAAAAGAGCCCTGAACCACTTAATTTGTGGTTCCTACGTATCAATTAAAACTTTTTTGTATCACAGCAGCTCACAAAATCACCTGGATTGAGGTTTGCAACACTATCACCGGTAGGGTTAATGCATAGGGGGGGTGGGGGGTGGGGGTGAAATGTCTGGTTGCACCCCTGTAGTGTCATTGCCTCCATGTTTACTTTAATTAAAACAGAATTAACGCTTCTTGGCTGCTGGTAATTACACCCCCATACCGTGGTGTTATGGAGACCTCTCATTAACCCTGCAGGAGTCTAGCTGAGGGGATGGCACTTGGCAGCCCGTAAATCAACTGCAGTACAGGGAGTGTGTACAGGATTTCCCCAGTGCCAGTTTAACACTGTTTAAATATTTCAGATTAAGTTTGGAGTTTTTGGCTGTCAGCAGGTCCCACTAGAGAAAAACCCGTGTAGTTCTCGGAAAGGGGATGCAGTGCGGCTAGTAGCGAGGGTAGCTGATCTCACTCCTATACATTTCACATGTTAGCTGCACACTTGACTGAACGGGTAATAAATACATTTACAAGTAGGAGCCAGATGTGCGAACAAGATTCTTTCTGGCCTTCTGTCAAAGGATTCACCTGTAGAAATTATGTGGATCGGGCAAGCTTTCAAAACAATGGGACAGTTCTGTATATGGAATGTTGACAGCAGGAAAAATGAAGCCATTTTACATGTTTGTCTTCGATATACAGATGGGAAGCAGAATTTGTAATAATACAATGCCCCCTATCCTAACCTTCCTGCTCCAGTGCATGTATATGTATGGTAAAAGAGAAAATTAAACAGCTTTCAAGAAAAATAAGCTTGCCCAGGAACCCTCTGGGGCTGGTAACATTACTAAAGCCCTAAATTCTGCCTGAAAATTGACCCTGCCCTTCAACTGGGACCATGTAACCAAATGCCCAGGCACCAGATCCCAGAGTAGCAATGTCTTTAGGAAAAAAGTATTAGACCACTTTCACACCGAGGCGCTTTTCAGGGGCTTTCACACTAAAAACAGCGCCTCAAAAAGCTCACAAAAACTCCATTAAAATCAATGAACGCCTTCACACTGGGGTAGTGCGCTGGCAGGGCTGTGAAAAACTCACCTCTCCATTGAAATGAATGGAAAGCTGTTCAAAAGCACCTGAAAAGCTCTTCAAAAGCGCTCATTGTTTTTACTGGCAGTTTAGAAGCGCCGCAATGTGAAAGTGGCGATAAACTGGCTATCCACTAAAAGAGATTCTGCAATGCTGCTGTACGCCAGTACCTTCTAGACCAGGGGCAGGCAACCTTTGGGGGGTGGAGAAGATCTACCTGAACAACATGAAGAGATCAATG